>NC_056549.1:22476743-23095577 GCF_910596095.1 Thunnus maccoyii | reverse complement strand
CGCCATCGTCCACCCAGTTCCCATCCGGATGACGCCCAGTAAAATCCACATGCAGGAAATGGAGCTGAAGAGGACTGGCAGCGGTGAGACAGCCTCTGTGCCTCACGGCTGACTGTCCACATCATAATTCACAACTAGATAAATCAGACTCATGTGTTTAGACAAACAGTTACTGTTTATATTATACTTGTGTGCAGCTATGAGCTTGTGAGACAAGATTTTCCATTGATCATTCTTTTGGTTTTTTATGGATAGCTTAGAAAGATGCTTGAAATGTGTCTGTGATTTAAAGCTAAACTGAAGGAAAAACATTTTTAAAAGTTTCATTAGAAGCCACACTGAAAGAAAATCAAATCTGAGCCGCTCGTGCAACAGAGGACAGATGTGAAAACGTCGTGGTGTGACACTGTTTGGTCTTAAACTAATCCTGACAGTACAGTCAGTACAGGAGTGCATGTTGACGTTCACAACACCGGGTGCCTTGCTGAGTTTGTATTGCGATGTGGGACACGTAATGAAGTTTGTTGTCAGTAAACATAAACATAATCAAGCAGGATTATTTTTATCCTTAACATGTTGTATTTTGCGGTCAGGTTTATTATAGCTCCTACTGAAGATACTTTTGGGCTCAAACTGATAATAAAATTGTTCATTTGCATAATTGACTGCAGGATGTTTAATCATTTCCACTTCCCTGTTAATTCTCAAATCCTCAGACCACAACCACCCAACCAGTCCGCTGCTGGCTAAACCTCCAGAACTGTCTGAAGAAGCTAAAATACCTGCAGCCATGAAGTTTGTACCTGCAAACACTGTAGGTGAGTAAACGATGGGCTCATGAGATCTCATGCTGAAGTAAAGATTTACTTCTATACGAAACAAGATGTAAAATGGGTACCTTTTCATCAGCATGGCTGAAGAGAATAAATTGGCTCCATTACTGTTATCAAGTCACTTTTATTTGAATAGCTCAGTGTCACAAATCACACATTTGCCTCGGGGGGGGATTTACAATCTGTACAGCAATACAACATCCTCTGTCCTTAAACCCTCGATTTAAATAAGGCAAAAAAAAAAACCCTTTTACCAGAAGAAACATGTAAGAAAGAGCACAGAGAGAAGGATTTGGTGTATGAGAGCTAAGTCACAAGAAATTTTGGGCTTCTGTTAATCTAGCATATTTCTTTTTTTAATGAAACTCTTTGCTGATCTTTTCAGGCGCATCATCAATTGCATAAAATATTTGCAACAACTATAATAACTACTGAGTGTTTTCATCATGTTCTGTGTTGACACTGTATTTCTACTTGTGGGCTGGACATTATTTATTTACAGATCTGTAGGTTGAGCATGTTTTCATAGGGGTTTGTTTTTTGTCTTCATTAAGGTGATGGTTACAGCAGCTCTGACTCCTTCACCTCAGACCAGGAGCCAATCACAAGACAAAGGTTAGTGGCTATAGTTTGATATCATTTATCTGTTTTTTTTTCATATTTTTGTAGGACAAGCACTGAAGACCAAACCTTGTGTTTTGTATACATCAGGCAACTAATATATTTTATATATTATATTTCACACACTTTTCTCATTGTCATTGTCATTTACAGCTCATGTAATGTAATATCCTTGTCACTGTCATCAGTGGGTTTTAAGTTTGTTTTTCTTTTGTAATGTAATCTTTTATTGTGCTCAAAATGATACTATGGAATTTATGCACTCTGCCATCTGAGCATGATGACAACAAAGCAAATCAGTGAGAAAGAGGCACAAAAACCCAACAACAAAACTAACAAACAGAAAAAGCAACACAGGAAGTAACCTGAGCATCCAACCAATTTCCCTCCCAATCCTGTAAAATATATACAGTAAATATTACATTGATAGGTTGTGTTTGACAGATGGTGAATGTAACACATCTTTACACCCGATTAGCATATCTCAAACGATCAGCTAGTCCAGACATTTATAGATATGAATATTTTTTATTATCTTTGAGCATCTTTCCACTTGGATTAACACATGTTCTGATAAATCACACAGACAGTGTAAACAGGCAGTGTAAATATTTGTGTTCTATCTGAGAAACATAAATGTTTGTGTTCAGGTCTCAGTCGGGTACGTCTCCAGAAGCTCTGAAAGTGACGGCCCCGCCTCCCCCTCCACCCCGGCCTCACCCCTCTCACTCCCGCTCCTCATCTCTGGACATGAACCGCACCTTCGCCGCCGCGTCCGCCACGGGACAACCACAACCCTCTACGATAGCTTACCCACCTGCTGTGCCTCCTCGACCTCTACCTACGCAGGTGAGACAGAAAACAGTTTTTTTTACCTCATCTTGAATTCATACTCAACTCCTGCAGCAATGATGCGTTCAGGTACAGAAAGTTCCGTCACTCCTATGCAACAAATCATAAGGAGCGAGTTATCTCCACAATATAAAGGCCTTCACTCTACTCTTTCCTCTCTCTAGACATCAGCACCACACACCGGCCATCGTGTAGAGGCTGAGGGTGCACCGGGAGGCGGGGCCGCCCTCACCACCACCTCCCCCCAGCAGATTCCCCAGCAGCCCAATTTTGCAGACTTTAGTCAGTTTCAGGCCTTCGCTGCATCTGAACAGCCTTCCAGCCTGCCGGAGGTTGACAAACACAGCGAGTCTGGACAGGTAGGTGGTTACCTGGAGTGTGTTCCTCTACTTCTAGGCAGTCTGTTAGCTGATGATGGCAAATGTTAGGTAATTTATTGATAATTTTGCAAGCTAGAAAAGTCCAACCTTCCTCCTTCTGAGAGTAGTTTCATTAGTAACAAATAAAAATACAAAACATTCAGAATGAGGATTCATATGATGCAATCAGTGCTCTGTTAACTGTGAAACAAGGCTGTGTATCCTAATCTTCTACATTAGCACTTGAGTTTTATTTACCATTTTGATTAGATAAGTCACACAGGCCCACAGCGATTTATTTCAGATGTTCTTTACTTAGATAAAATTATAGTTTACTGCGTGTTCTGCCATTAATCATTCAGCAAATGAGATGAGAAGAAAATTGCCAGCCTCTTATCCTTCAAGCTCAAATATGAATCTCACCAATTCTTCACACAAAAGCCACAAATCTAAAGCTGATTCTCAGAAGTATTTATTCAAAAGTTGTAGTCTGGAGGGCTATTTAAGTGCAGAGTTGTGAGTTTGACATGTCATGTTTATGCTTGTTGTGTCCACAGGTGGAAAAATCATCAGAGGGCGCCGGCCCTTTGAGAACAGTGAAGAGCGATAGCCAAGCAGATGAAAGAACTTCAACCACTGTTAACTCTGTATGTCACCATCCTCTGAACATTACTTTAAAAAACACCTGAAACACTTTAAAGTGCACAGCTGAACAACTTAAAGCTCTTTCCTTATTAACAGTTAAAAGACACAGACGAGAACTTGAAATGGAAAATAAAAGGAAATGTTTTGTCTTGTGTTCCCGTCAGGTGAAGGGCTCGTCTGGCCCGCTAGCTCCTCCTCCAAAACCGGTGCGTCGGAGGTTGAAGTCTGAAGACGAGCTACGACCAGAAGACGAGCAGCACGGTCCTCAGAAATCAAACGTCATAGCCGCCGTCCTGGCCACTCAGCCTTCCATCCCCAGGTAGGAAACTTGTGTCGGTTAATGAGAGTTTGTTAATTGTTAGCAGTTGATTTTGTGTGTCAATACTTTAGTAAAAATGTGTTTGTGTGTCCTCAGGTCGGTAGGAAAGGACAAAAAGGCGATTCAAGCTTCAATCAGAAGAAACAAGGAGACAAATACAGTGTTGGCACGACTTAATAGTGAACTGCAGCAGCAGCTGAAGGTATGAGGGTTATGTTCAAAAATGTTTTCTGTCTGTCTTTTCCTTCTTTGGCAAAAAAAAAAAAAAAGTCGCTCATAATTTTTCATTTCTCAGGACCTGCTTGAAGAGAGGATATCTCTGGAAGTCCAGCTGGAGCAGCTCAGACCTTTCTCTCATCTTTAACCAACATGAGGAGGAAAACTCGGCTGTAGTTCATCCGAAGCAAAGCTGGGCCCTCCGTGTGACTCCCCCCCTCCTACCCCCTGCCCTCCCCCCTCCTCCCCCATCCATCCATCCCTCCCTCCCTCCCTCCCTCCTTCCATCATCCTGGCTTTCCCTGAAGGCTCCGACCTGCCGCAGGGCGTTCCGTTAAAACTCTCTCGCTCAATCACACACTTATCAATCGTCAAAGCGGAAGGACCGAGAGCACAGTCTTACCACAAGGGGGAGGGAGCGAGAGGAGCGTGGGCGGGCGGGCGGGCGGGGACTTTTACAAACTGGCACTTTTTCGATTTTCTCTAAAGAGAGGTGAAGGCGAGGACGACGGCTGGCTGAGAAACGGTTAGGAGTGGCGGACAAGACACTCCAACTGTGAGTTGGGTGTGAAGACAAACCGCTGGTGTCTGATTACTTTACTCTCTGAGTGACTGAAGAAGAGAGGCAGAGTGTGTGTGTGTGTGTGTGTGATCGTTTCTGTGTTTGTGTTCCTGTTCGGCGACTTACTTGAGGCAGTATGGTTGTTCTCTCTTGGGTGGGGCAAAGACAATGCTACACCAAACTCCTATTAAAAAAAAAAACGGGGGGCTTGTTGGGTAAATTTAAAGGAACAGTTTTGGGAAATATGCTTATTTGCTTTCTTCTCTGAGAGTTAAAGATGAGAAGCTCGATACCACTTTCATGTGCTTTAATTGTAGTTTGAATGAGATTAGCCTTAGTCGTATTTTGTTTGTTTAATCCGCACAGAAGAAACATGAAAACGATCATTTGTGGCTTTACTGGGAGTTACACGCTGGAAATATCCCTCGGCAAGCGGTATTGATCTTTTCATTTAACTCTCGGAAAGAAAGCGAAGAAGTATTTTCAAAATTGTCAAACTATTCCTTTAATTGTCTTATAAATGGCTGTTTTAAAACTGGACAACAATGGTGGGACAACAGGACTCTGACATTTGCCTCTCCGATGTCATTGATGCTCCACTATTCTGAAAATAATCTAATAAAAACAGATCACAGAGACACGCTACAATACATATTAAACGCTTTGAAAACAGAACCAGGAATCCGCTTTCGCTACCAAGCAAGGAACACTAAAAACAACATTTTTTTTGACTGGAGTTTGGTGTGGCCGGTCTCTCTATAAGAGACTATAGCAAATATACCAAGCTGCTTCTGGACAGGACTTTGTGTGTGCGTGTGTGTGTTTGTGTGAGGCCTTTATTGGCCCAATCATCATGGTGAAGGCTTTCGACTCATCCTGTGACATGAATTCAGCCCACCTCCCTCTTATTACTGCCCCCTTGAAGTCTACGTGTGTGTGTGTGTGTGTGTGTGTGTGTGTGGTTGACGGCATCATGCAACGAACGAAAGCGCTTTGTCGTCTTTGTGTGTGTGTGTGTGTGTGTTTTTTTTTTTTCTTCATGTTACAGTGTTTGGGGATTAATGTGACTGAATGGTTTAACCTTATGCCAAATGACTGAACTATAACTCTGCTCTCTCGCCTCTACTTGGGATGTGTTTTAAAAAAAAAAAAAAAAAAAAAAAAAAAAAAGAAAGAAAATGCAACCTCTTCTCCTTTCCTACAGGTTTTTCTTTTTTTTTTTCCTCCCAAACATAGCTGTGGATCAACATTTCAGCTTTCTTTTTTTTTTTTTTTTTAAAACCTCTCATTCTTGATTGCAGTGGTTATTAACTTCACCTGTACGGAAGAGCAAAACAAGACGTTCACTTGAAGGTTTTAAAGGTATTTCAGCTGCTCGACTGCAGGAGGCGGCATTTATGAAGAATTGTGTTGCTGATCGGGGAGAAGTTTTCCTGTGTTTTTTTTTTTTTTTTTTTTTTTTTTTTCCCTTTTCGGTCGGCAAACACGTGCACAGATCCAAACTGATGGTGCGGATAGAGTTTCCAATTTCCAGTCGGACAGTCAGCACTATGCAAGTACGGGGCGATACATCTCCACAGACCAACTGTACTTAGCTGTTTGTACTATGATAGTAGCAACTGTGTGAACAGTATACTCTGTTTTTTTGTTTTTTTTTGTATCTTAGATCTTCCAGAACACCATCTACTGTATGTTTGTGATTCATTTTGCCTTTGTGTTTTTTTTTTTTTTGTTGTTGTTGTTGTTGTTGGTACTGACAAACAGTCCGCTCCCCCTCTCCGCCATCCCCCCCTCCCCTCCCCGGTCCCGGCTCCAGAGGGAAGTTAACTCCAGATCAGTGTTGTATCAGGGCATCCGAAATCTCCAAGATATGACCCTTTCTGGGTGTAGACGAAGCTTAACAGGATTACAGTCGGAGACCAGTCAACAGAATGGGAGACCTGAATGGCCCAACTGCACTTTGAACTTTAACCCACCTCTCATTTCTTTTTGTATTTTTATGTGTTACGTCCCTCCTCCTCGCTTTCTTTTTAACCTGCATGTTTGTTAATGTCTTTCGCATATATTTAAAAAAAAAAAAAAAAGTAGATGCTTTAAGAAGAAAAAAAAAAAAATAAGGAACCACTCGAGTTTTATTTCTTCAGTACAACCTGGAAACTGTAAGGTGTTTGTGCCAGTGCCCTAAAAGATCCTGTCCTGTTTAGTTCATTTTTATTTGATGTTTTGTCCCCCGGAGCTTCCTGTGTGTTTGTGAAGAATCCGTCTTCTAAAGCCTTACTCCCCCCCACCCCCCCGACTGGCGTTCAGGTTTCCACGGTGGCTGACTGACCTCTCTTCCTTGTTGTATCAAGGCTCGCCTTCTTTTTTCTGCTGTTAAGAACGATGATGTATTTGCTGTGTGTGTGCGTGCGTGTGTGTGTGCGTGTGCGTGTGCGCGCGTGTGTGTGTGTGTGTGTTATATTGTTTCCAGACCTGGATCTAATACCATTTAAAACCCTGTTAAATACCATCATGTGGGATTGATTTATGTTTGCTAGCACAACAGCTCCCCCCTCATCCTTAAACCCAAATGGCAATCCAGGCAGGCAGAAGCAATCAGTCGTAACAAAGTCTTTGATGGGATTTTGAATGCTATTTGCTCCCAGATCTGTGTTGTATATTGTATATGATACACACTTTTGGACTCATATGTAAATTTGCATTAATTGCTGACTAACAGCGAAATAATATTCTATTTAATTCCTTCTCTCTTGGCTGTGGGATCCTAGATGTTTAACTGCATGGATGTACTGTATCTCTGCAGAGTCAACTAGCAGCTGTGTGATTTTTACACAAAAATAAAAACGGCACAATATTTTAAACACTGACTTCTTTCCTGTTTGAGAACTGGGCTCGTGTTTGTGTTCAAATGTCTAAGAATTCCATTTAAGGATGTTCTAAAGACACACTTAAAAGCTTGCTGATGTCCAAGTCTAGTATGTTAAATATGATGGCGATATTACAGATGACAATTCTTTACTGACTTCATGATGGGTTGTCATTTATTTATGTTTTTATGTGGATTCCTGTTGGCTGTTATCAGCGCAACAGCTACTCTTCCTGGGTCCTTCATTGGAATAAGGAAGAAATAATGAAACAAAAAACTACAATAATTTCATGTGATAATGTAAATCAAATGTGAATCAAATACACTAAAGTAAAAGATTGTACTAGTTTGTAATATAGTCAGCAGTACTGCAGCGTACATACAGCAATTGAATGACCATACATGGGTGTCTACAAATACAATATAGAACAATAAGCTTCACTATGAACTAAAAAGACCCTGTATCAGTCAGAATAGCCTTCATTTTATTGATGACTCATAAGAAAACTCTTTTTAAAGGTAATCGTATTCAGGGATTTTCTGGTAAATTATTACCAGGTTATCTATCATCAATTGACTAGTTTTATAATAGTTCTTTTTTCTATTAAAGATTGTTCTTGAGAAAAGACAATTTTGCTGTTTTAAAAAACACATAGAAGGTTACCAGAAAAAGATTAAAAGACGTCACACCAGCCTTTCCTCCACTCTCAGCCAG
The DNA here is from genome assembly GCF_910596095.1 of Thunnus maccoyii. NCBI lineage: Eukaryota > Metazoa > Chordata > Actinopteri > Scombriformes > Scombridae > Thunnus > Thunnus maccoyii. The sequence goes on along the minus strand of NC_056549.1, from coordinate 23,087,589 downwards.
GAGAGACCAGCAGGCGTTCCCTCAACCTTCTGTCTGACTGATCAGGTCAGGACCAGACGTGCTGCTCGGTTCTAGATTCTGCAGAACATGTTGCAGGGCAATAGTTCTGATGTGTCAGAACCAGACATTGTACAACCTGCTTTAATGTGTTTGGAGATGGACATGAGTGACACCTTTTAATAGCAGATCTAGTGCTGCCGCTGCCCATTTTAGAAAAACATGTCAAGAACTGCTGAACGTTCAGCTCAGAGATTACAAAGGACTGTAATTGTGTCACAGGAATACCACAAGGAGCCACACCTGATCGGTTTCCTTTAAATGTAATGAAATGTATCTGAAAGTAATACATTTGCATTTTAAAAAGCATTTATTATTTCTGTAAATTTACTATACTTAAGTAACTATTTGAATGTTTAAAATGACAATATGTTTTGTGAAGGATGCATAATGACTTGTTTAGGACTGGACAAAGTCAAGAGCTTGAGATTTTTGATCTTGATTTAGGATTGACTTTGTACTTAGAGTACCTGTTGGTCTTGACTCTGAACTTATTTGTCTTGACCTTACTTAGTATAGTATTAGTATTTGTAGATTCATAAACATCCGCAGGCCAGTTTCTCCAAATTTTGTGTTAATTTTGAGATGCTTCATTAATGAAATCAAACACCACACTTATGACCCATGAGTATATGAGAGTCTTGTATAATTCGCAAATTTATCATCAGTTTGTAAATGAAAATCATTTGTGAAAGGGGATGCTGCCACCATTTGTGATTTACATTTGTGTAAGCTGCACTCACAGCTCACTTTGGTGAAACGGGCTCCTAGAATGTAATATGTGGACTCAACCAGAGCAGTGTTTCAGAGTAACAAAGGTTAAACCAAGCCAAATCTTACTCTGACCATAAACAAAAATAATTTCAGACTTAATCTAAGATTAAAAGACAAAAAATCTGTTAGTGGCCCTTATACCCAGCAATGTTCATTAAACCTTACAATATCCAAGTGTTAAATTGAACTGATTTACATCCTGACAATTGAGTTTCTAAGAGCCTTGTCAATAGTGGGACTAAAATTGTAGTTTTGTGTTGTGCTCAAAAGAGTTAAAATGCCAGATGAAAACTTTATGCAAACATGAAAAAATGATACCCTGCTTTGTTAGGATCAGGCTCGTACAAGATCCGCCTTCCTGACAGTGGGCAACCAATTGATAGAACTAATGACAGCTTGTGACCATGACAGCTGCAGTAAAACTAAACAATAACCTGTAACAAATATAAGATACAACTATAAAAGGCAGAACATATGTTTTGAAATGTTTTATTTATTTATTTATTTTTTTAAAGCTTTTTTTAAAAGCCTTTTTAGGGTTTTTTTTAGTTTTTTTTTTGTTTTTTTTTTTTAAGGTTTTTTTTTTTCAGGTTTTTTTGAAAGGTTGTAAGTTAAATTTTAAGTTCAGCATTCCACTGATAATGAGCTCCAACACCTGAGCACCAGCACTCAGGTGTTGAACTCAGTGACGGATGTGGAATCTTCCTTCGGCATCTTCTTCTTTCTCTTCCTTAAACCAAGGAAGTGACGGAATCTTTTCCAGAAAGAAGGCCTTTTGATGTTCTCGGCAGCTCTCTGACTGATGCCAGCTTGTCCCTGGAGTTCTGAATCCAGAACCACAGCGGTGTACTCCTTTTCCACAAGTTCAGAGTCCAGTACTGCAGCGGTGGACTCCTCTTCCACGAGTTCGGAGTCCAGTACCGCAGCGGTGCACTCCTCTTCCACGAGTTCGGAGTCCAGTACCGCAGCGGTGCACTCCTCTTCCACGAGTTCGGAGTCCCGTACCGCAGTGGTGGACTCCTCCTCCACAAGTTCTGAGTTCAGAGGCACAGCGGTGTACTCGTTTTCCACAAGTTCGGAGTCTAGAACCGCAGCGGTGGACTCCTCCTCCACAAGTTCTGAGTTCAGAAGCACAGCGGTGTACTCCTTTTCCACAAGTTCGGAATCCAGTACCACAGCGGTGGACTCCTCTTCCACGAGTTTGGAGTCCCGTACCACAGTGGTGGACTCCTCTTCCACTGTGTCCTGTGAAACAGCAGGGGATTTCTCCCTCTGCTCACTTGTCCTGTCCTTGAAGTCTTCAATGATTGGGATGATCTGTTTTTGGAGGGCCTGTTTTTCCTCTTCCTCAGCCTTGAGCTTGGCAACAAGCTCAAGGATTGTTGAGGTCTCTTGGTGGAGATGAATTTTCAAGTCGTCCAACTCCTCACAAAGACTCCTCTCCTTCTCAGCAGCAACTGTTGTCACGTTCTCCATTTTAAGACACAGAGCTTCCTGCTCTACCTTCATCCTCTGAAACTGCTTCTTGTATTCTGATGTTTTGTTTGAATTGTCAGCAATCTGTGTCTCAAGTTGCTGTTGAAGCGAGTGACTTTTTTCTTTTTCTGCTGTGAGGTAGCTGTATGCATGGTAGACATTAGAATACTCCTGATAGAGCTCATTGTAGGAAGCAGTGAGCGTGTCAAACTCTGCCCTCAGCTGCTTCTCTTTAAGCACCAACAGTGCTTCCTTGCTCTTCTGCTGGGCCAACTCTTTTTCGGATTCCTCCAGCTTTTTGGTGAGCTGGATCTTCTGGGTGTACTCCTGGCCAGCTTTGGCCCTCTCTGTCTGGCATAGTCTAGTTTGCTGCTGTCTCCAGCCTCTCTCTTTATGGAGTTCATTGGTTAAATACTCAATCTGGTCCCAGAGAGTCTTGTTTTCTTCCACTTCTGAGGCCAGGCTGGTGCAGAGGTCAGTAACCTTCTTCTCCTGAGAGATATTGTGTTCATTTGCCATTTGGAGCTGAGTCTTTAGCTCTTCAACCTGTTCCACCAAGTTCACCCTTTCTGTACTGCTGTAAATGTTGGAGGATCCCAGGACTGCTGAATGTAGTCTTGAAGCCATTGCAATCTGTTTCACAGTTGTGGATTTCCTACTGAAATGAAATGTCTCAATTGACAGAACTCTAATCACAGCTGCCGTATACACGGATGTACTGACAAGATCATACACATGAAATGGAGCTATCCCCTTGATATTTGCAAGTAACCTGGTGATGACATCATACATGTGTAATGAATCTGTTCCTTTGATGTTATGACATCATACATGTATGATGGAACTATTGCTGCCTGTTGTCTTTCCCCCCTAGTTACTGTTGCTATGTCTGTCAAAACTTCCTTCTAGCACAGCACATGCAGTTTACAATAACAGTGGCAGATTTATCAATCTGGATTCTTAGTTAGTTTTGAAACAATGAGTCTTCAATTTCACACAGAAGTGGACAAAAGCAGCTTTTCATTTAGCTGATGACCATGGATTTTTGTCCACTGAATTAATAAATGTTGCTAGCAGATTTTATCAGCTGTAGCTGACTCAGGTAATTGACGTGATTTATTTCAAAACAAGAATCCTGTAAAAACGTTTTAAATATGCATCTGAGGGCATCCTACGTGATATCATGCTCTAAGAGTTAGCACTGCAGTGAATGTAACAGAATGTTCACTATGAAAATAAATGCTTTACCTCTTCAACAACCAAGCCAAGTTTCCTAGTGTCCTACCAGCAGCTGATTATATTGACAGGGATATGCCCAGAGTTAGCTTCACCTTAGCCCTGGATCTATAAAGCAGTCTCCCCTGTGCTTCCTGCCCTCAGTCTGGAGGCTGGAGCAGCAGTTGCAGATGCAGCAGTCTGTTACACAAGCTTTTGTTAAAATAATGTCACATTATATTGTAAAAGATCCAGCTGATGAGATACTGAGGCAACAGAAGTCATAAAAGTGTTATTCAAATCTGTTTATATTATTTCTTTTGATAGCTGCAAGATTGTTCAAGTTCTAGATACATCTTAAGGATGGTAGGCTAGCAAAGAGTCTGAATGCTCACATAAATGAGACAGTTTTTGATTTTTAAGAAATTAGCAAAACTTTCCAAAAACATGATGCTCTGTTGTAGTCTGATGGCCATAAAAGCCAAATTAATCCATTTGAAATTGTATTTATAACACAAAAAAGTGTGCAAAAGTGAAGGGGTCTGACTTTTTTTTTGAAGCGACAATCATTCCAAATCACGTCTCAGAAGATCTTGATTGCAGTGGTTATTAACTTCACCCGCGCGGAAGAGCAAAACAAGACGTTCACTTGAAGGTTTTGGACTTTTGGACTCATATGTAAATTTGCATTAATTGCTGACTAACAGCGAAATAATATTCTATTTAATTCTTTCTCTCTTGGCTGTGGGATCCTAGATGTTTAACTGCATGGATGTACTGTATCTCTGCAGAGTCAACTAGCAGCTATGTGATTTTTACACAAAAATAAAAACGGCACAATATTTTAAACACTGACTTCTTTCCTGTTTGAGAACTGGGCTCGTGTTTGTATTCAAATGTCTAAGAATTCCATTTAAGGATGTTCTAAAGACACACTTAAAAGCTTGCTGATGTCCAAGTCTAGTATGTTAAATATGATGGCTTCATGATGGGTTGTCATTTATTTATGTTTTTATGTGGATTCCTGCTGGCTGTTATCAGCGCAACAGCTACTCTTCCTGGGTCCTTCATTGGAATAAGGAAGAAATAATGAAACAAAAAACTACAATAATTTCATGTGATAATGTAAATCAAATGTGAATCAAATACACTAAAGTAAAAGATTGTACTAGTTTGTAATACAGTCAGCAGTACTGCAGCGTACATACAGCAATTGAATGACCATACATGGGTGTCTACAAATACAATATAGAACAATAAGCTTCACTATGAACTAAAAAGACCCTGTATCAGTCAGAATAGCCTTCATTTTATTGATGACTCATAAGAAAACTCTTTTTAAAGGTAATCGTATTCAGGGATTTTTCTGATAAATTATTACCAGGTTATCTATCATCAATTGACTAGTTTTATAATAGTTCTTTTTTCTATTAAAGATTGTTCTTGAGAAAAGACAATTTTGCTGTTTTAAAAAACACGTAGAAGGTTACCAGAAAAAGATTAAAAGACGTCACACCAGCCTTTCCTCCACTGTCAGCCAGGAGAGACCAGCAGGCGTTCCCTCAACCTTCTGTCTGACTGATCAGGTCAGGACCAGACGTGCTGCTCGGTTCTAGATTCTGCAGAACATGTTGCAGGGCAATAGTTCTGATGTGTCAGAACCAGACATTGTACAACCTGCTTTAATGTGCTTGGAGATGGACATGAGTGACACCTTTTAATAGCAGATCTAGTGCTGCCGCTGCCCATTTTAGAAAAACATGTCAAGAACTGCTGAACGTTCAGCTCAGAGATTACAAAGGACTGTAATTGTGTCACAGGAATACCACAAGGAGCCACCCCTGATCAGTTTCCTTTAAATGTAATGAAATGTATCTGAAAGTAATACATTTGCATTTTAAAAAGCATTTATTATTTCTGTAAATTTACTATACTTAAGTAACTATTTGAATGTTTAAAATGACAATATGTTTTGTGAAGGATGCATAATGACTTGTTTAGGACTGGACAAAGTCAAGGACTTGAGATTTTTGATCTTGATTTAGGATTGACTTTGTACTTAGAGTACCTGTTGGTCTTGATTCTGAACTCATTTGTCTTGACCTTACTTAGTATAGTATTAGTATTAGTAGATTCATAAACATCCGCAGGCCAGTTTCTCCAAATTTTGTGTTAATTTTGAGACGCTTCATTAATGAAATCAAACACCACACTTGTGACCCATGAGTATATGAGAGTCTTGTATAATTTGCAAATTTATCATCAGTTTGTAAATGAAAATCATTTGTGAAAGGGGATGCTGCCACCATTTGTGATTTACATTTGTGTAAGCTGCACTCACAGCTCACTTTGGTGAAACGGGCTCCTAGAATGTAATATGTGGACTCAACCAGAGCAGTGTTTCAGAGTAACAAAGGTTAAACCAAGCCAAATCTTACTCTGACCATAAACAAAAATAATTTCAGACTTAATCTAAGATTAAAAGACAAAAAATCTGTTAGTGGCCCTTATACCCAGCAATGTTCATTAACCCTCACAATATCCAAGTGTTGAATTGAACTGATTTACATCCTGACAATTGAGTTTCTAAGAGCCTTGTCGATAGTGGGACTAAAATAGAGTTTTGTGTTTTGCTCAAAAGAGTTAAAATGCCAGATGAAAACTTTATGCAACAAACATGAAAAAATGATACCCTGCTTTGTTAGGATCAGGCTCGTACAAGATCCGCCTTCCTGACAGTGGGCAACCAATCGATAGAACTAATGACAGCTTGTGACCATGACAGCTTTTTTTAAAAGCCTTTTTAGGGTTTTTTTAAAAGTTTTTTTTTAGTTTTTTTTTTTTTTTTTAAGGTTTTTTTTTTTTAAGGTTTTTTTTTTCAGGTTTTTTTTAAAGGTTGTAAGTTAAATTTTAAGTTCAGCATTCCACTGATAATGAGCTCCAACACCTGAGCACCAGCACTCAGGTGTTGAACTCAGTGATGGATGTGGAATCTTCCTTCGGCATCTTCTTCTTTCTCTTCCTTAAACCAAGGAAGTGACGGAATCTTTTCCAGAAAGAAGGCCTTTTGATGTTCTCGGCAGCTCTCTGACTGATGCCAACTTGTCCCTGGAGTTCTGAATCCAGAACCACAGCGGTGTACTCCTTTTCCACAAGTTCAGAGTCCAGTACTGCAGCGGTGCACTCCTCTTCCACGAGTTCGGAGTCCCGTACCGCAGTGGTGGACTCCTCCTCCACAAGTTCTGAGTTCAGAGGCACAGCGGTGTACTCGTTTTCCACAAGTTCGGAGTCCAGAACCGCAGCGGTGGACTCCTCCTCCACAAGTTCTGAGTTCAGAAGCACAGCGGTGTACTCCTTTTCCACAAGTTCGGAATCCAGTACCACAGCGGTGGACTCCTCTTCCACGAGTTTGGAGTCCCGTACCACAGTGGTGGACTCCTCTTCCACTGTGTCCTGTGAAACAGCAGGGGATTTCTCCCTCTGCTCACTTGTCCTGTCCTTGAAGTCTTCAATGATTGGGATGATCTGTTTTTGGAGGGCCTGTTTTTCCTCTTCCTCAGCCTTGAGCTTGGCAACAAGCTCAAGGATTGTTGAGGTCTCTTGGTGGAGATGAATTTTCAAGTCGTCCAACTCCTCACAAAGACTCCTCTCCTTCTCAGCAGCAACTGTTGTCACGTTCTCCATTTTAAGACACACAGCTTCCTGCTCTACCTTCATCCTCTGAAACTGCTTATTGTATTCTGATGTTTTGTTTGAATTGTCAGCAATCTGTGTCTCAAGTTGCTGTTGAAGCGAGTGACTTTTTTCTTTTTCTGCTGTGAGGTAGCTGTATGCATGGTAGACATTAGAATACTCCTGATAGAGCTCATTGTAGGAAGCAGTGAGCGTGTCAAACTCTGCCCTCAGCTGCTTCTCTTTAAGCACCAACAGTGCTTCCTTGCTCTTCTGCTGGGCAAACTCTTTTTCGGATTCCTCCAGCTTTTTTGTGAGCTGGATCTTCTGGGTGTACTCCTGGCCAGCTTTGGCCCTCTCTGTCTGGCATAGTCTAGTCTGCTGCTGTCTCCAGTCTCTCTCTTTATGGAGTTCATTGGTTAAATACTCAATCTGGTCCCAGAGAGTCTTGTTTTCTTCCACTTCTGAGGCCAGGCTGGTGCAGAGGTCAGTAACCTTCTTCTCCTGAGAGATATTGTGTTCATTTGCCATTTGGAGCTGAGTCTTTAGCTCTTCAACCTGTTCCACCAGGTTCACCCCTTCTGTACTGCTGTAAATGTTGGAAATCAGGTCCCGGGTCCAGTTGTAAGATCCCAGGACTGCTGAATGTAGTCTTGAAGCCATTGCAGTCTGTTTCACAGTTGTGGATTTCCTACTGAAATGAAATGTCTCAATTGACAGAACTCTAATCACAGCTGCCGTATACACGGATGTACTGACAAGATCATACACATGAAATGGAGCTATCCCCTTGATATTTGCAAGTAACCTGGTGATGACATCATACACGTGTAATGAATCTGTTCCTTTGATGTTATGACATCATACATGTATGATGGAACTATTGCTGCCTGTTGTCTTTCCCCCCTAGTTACTGTTGCTATGTCTGTCAAAACTTCCTTCTAGCACAGCACATGCAGTTTACAATAACAGTGGCAGATTTATCAATCTGGATTCTTAGTCAGTTTTGAAACAATGAGTCTTCAATTTCACACAGAAGTGGACAAAAGCAGCTTTTCATTTAGCTGATGACCATGGATTTTTGTCCACTGAATTAATAAATGTTGCTAGCAGATTTTATCAGCTGTAGCTGACTCAGGTAATTGAGGTGATTTATTTCAAAACAAGAATCCTGTAAAAACGTTTTAAATATGCATCTGAGGGCGTCCTACGTGATATCATGCTCTAAGAGTTAGCACTGCAGTGAATGTAACAGAATGTTCACTATGAAAATAAATGCTTTACCTCTTCAACAACCAAGCCAAGTTTCCTAGTGTCCTACCAGCAGCTGATTATATTGACAGGGATATGCCCAGAGTTAGCTTCACCTTAGCCCTGGATCTATAAAGCAGTCTCCCCTGTGCTTCCTGCCCTCAGTCTGGAGGCTGGAGCAGCAGTTGCAGATGCAGCAGTCTGTTACACAAGCTTTTGTTAAAATAATGTCACATTATATTGTAAAAGATCCAGCTGATGAGATACTGAGGCAACAGAAGTCATAAAAGTGTTATTCAAATCTGTTTATATTATTTCTTTTGATAGTTGCAAGATTGTTCAAGTTCTAGATACATCTTAAGGATGGTAGGCTAGCAAAGAGTCTGAATGCTCACATAAATGAGACAGTTTTTGATTTTTAAGAAATTAGCAAAACTTTCCAAAAACATGATGCTCTGTTGTAGTCTGATGGCCATAAAAGCCAAATTAATCCATTTGAAATTGTATTTATAACACAAAAAAGTGTGCAAAAGTGAAGGGGTCTGACTTCTTTTTGAAGCGACAATCATTCCAAATCATGTCTCAGAAGATCATCTAGAATCTACTCTTAACCAATTTAGGAGACTTCTGGAGATCTCTTAAATTAAAGAGCATTTTTAGGTCGAAAGAAACTCGATAAATAGCTGTTCGTCTCAAGTTTGCAAGTAGATTTTTACTTTTATATTTAAGTAAAGTCTAAAATTTAACTTTCAGCAGTTTGATAAATATAGACCATGTCCACAGAGACGTATATTGAATCCATAAATGAGAAATTCTTTATTCGCCAAGTGTTAATCACTTTTAAATGCTCAAATTCAGAGTAAGATGCAACAGAAAAGACAGACAGAATGGGTTTGAGTAGGTTTTATTGATCTCTATGTATTGCTTCATTGCTAGACTGTTGTACAGAGGGGCTCAAAGTAATCCTGAAAATGATCAACTCTGTTGGACAGAGAAACCTTATTACATTTTCACTTATCCCAGCTTTAATCAGTGATTTTTAACCCTGTTAATTAACCACTTCAACCAACTCAGATAATAACAATCAGAGATCTGTAGAAGGGCCAATCAAGGGATTAAAGTCACTGAAACAACCAAATTAACTCACTCTAATGTCAGTTTTCCTGCAACAAATCAAATCTTTACTTTACGGAATTGTGGTGAATGAGATATTAGTTTAATCTGCATGTGTTAAAGTTACATCAATGTTGTTTTTTAACTAAAACTCAAGCATTTTTAGAGCTGCGGCCCTTTTTTGCCCAGCTTGCATATGATATGAGGCCTACATATGGTATGAGGTACTACAGACATGTATCTATCTACTAAATATCTTCTCTTACAGCAGGACAAAGAGCTCTAATGTAACAATATAAATCTCTGAGGTTAAACTGTAAAAGCAGGACTTGGAGAGAGTTTACAACAGAATCAGTGGGTTGGCTTCGGGATTTCCAAGTTTGTTTTGATGTTGATGAATCCAGAACATTCTCTTTGTCAGCAGACAGTGCAGGTTGGGCTGCAAATCCAACTTTATTTGACCACACTGGGAAAAAAACAAACAGATGGAGATCAGGATTTGAAAGGGATTCTTTTCATCCCAGCTAAATCATAAAGTAAGCTGACATGAATTCTCATTGTCATAGTGTTAAATTGAACACAAGAGCCCACTAAATAGACAGGATTGAGCATAATATCTATATTTCATATCGCAAAAAGTACTCAAATCATTTTCCGAAGTAAAATTGGCAATATCAGATTATCAAATTACTAGTTTATATGGAAAAATACTCTTTTCCGATCAGTTGAAAAGAACGGAAATAAGAAAAGACGTGAAAAGAAGGAGGGAAGGAAAAGAAGGGTTAGAAGAAAGGAAAAAAATATTGTTTTGGTAATAATGTTCATATTTTAAATGTAATTAGTAATTAGTAACTATAACTGACAGTAGAAAAGGTCAGTTTCTCTCAGAAATGCAGTGAAGTGAAAGTTGAAAGTCTCTCAGACAGAATCCCCCAAGTAAAGTACCAGCTAACCTAATGTTTGTACTTTGAACTACACACAGTAAAGTAGTTGAACATAGGTACTTTGGTCTTTTGCCACTACTATTATCTTAAAAAGGAGAAAATTAATAACTTAAAGAAGCATTGAAATGACAGTAAATGGTCGTAACCTTTAGAATATGTGCCGGTCCAGACACATTAACTAACAACAAGAAAATATATCAAATATTTGTTGGTTAACTCTTTACAAGTGCTTGAACTGGCTGCTGGACACTCACACACTGGTTTCCTTGTAGTTGTCCAGAGCCTTCTGGGCCACCACCTCGGAGAACTTGGGGTCAGTCCAGGGGATGTCACCCGGGACGCTGAAGTTCATGGGTGGTGAGTCGAAGAGCTGCACAGACACTTTGGTTTCTTCTGGCTCCGTATCCTCATCAGGCTTCTCCTCGCCGTCCCTGCAGATCACCTACAATACAGTAAAGAAGGGTTTAGCTGCACATCCAGTTTTTCTGCCTACAGTCAACATACATGCATTTTCATTGATATATTCTGCATGCATGCAGATATAGTGGGCAGATACTGGCTTGTACAACTCCAAATTCAGTAATTTTCAGTTGAATTATTGCTGTAACACCTTAAAAAGAAAAACTCTCAAAACGCTTGTACCTTCTGTACTTTTTAATACCATAAAATCCAATTTGCAAGGTGGTAGTCAAGCTAAAAGTAAGGTTCAAGGTTGCTTTTATTGTCTCTAAAAAGAGAAAATTGTCTTAAGGCCTAAACGCACTGGTAGCGTCTGACGGGCGCGTTTGAACTACACCTTCCTCTCTGCATTTCTCATTTTCATTCATTCATTACGTCCAACTAATGCAGCAGTTAATACAAAGGTTCTGTGGTGTTGGCATTTCAAATCTGATGCTTGCAGTGCGCCATAGGAGCATCAATTGATAATTGACAAGCGTCAGATGACATGCGTCAATTATCGCTTTTGGGCCTTTAGATTTAATGCATTACATTGTCATATCTTTCAGATTTCTCTGTATCATGACCCTGCATAAAATCAGAAAAAATCTCTATCCATTTCTGTACCACCTTTTTAGAAATTCATATTTTGTTCATGAACTTTTGGATAAGACACAAATGTCCTAATGAGAAATTAAAGCAAGCAAACCAAGATATATAATTGAATATTGATTTTGGCTGCAAATTGCACCCTCAACAAGTAGAGGTTCTCCAAACCAAAACTTACACAGAGGAACTGAGAAGGATAAAGAATAAAAGACTGCTTTGGAGCTAAACTGAATGTGAGCAACAAGTTCAGACGGCCTACAGTACGTACCGTCTGAACTTGGAAGATGTTGTCCTTTGAGTTGGTGTTATTGACCAGAGATGACACCCAGCCGAACTGCTTGTTGAACAGGTCCAGGATGGAGGAGGTGTTAAACATCTGCTCCTCAAACCTCTTCAGGAGGGTGTTGTACTGCTGGGTGAAACGCTCTGCCATGGCCAGCGCCTCCTCCAGCTCCTCCTTCAGGGGGCCCTCCAGAGGTTTCTTCCCAGAGCAATCTGCAAAGAAAACAGGCAGAAGACGAGCATATGTCATCCTGGAGCTCAAGTACGGTTAGGAAAATCTGTTTGGTGCTAAAATGGGCTTAAATGACTGAAGGTCATGATAACAATTCCTAAACATGATAGAAGTTGCAGTTTGTTTTATTGTAGGATTTTTGAACAAGGAAATCTTCTCACTGTCGTGTGGGAGGAACCATTTGTAAAATCTGATAACAGCTGCTAACAATAAAATTCTAGGAACACGATTTGATATTTTGGGAAATATGCTTAATTGCTTTCTTACCCCAAAGTTAGATGAGAAGATCAATACCTCTTTCAAGTATAATATAAGTATTGATGTTCTCAGCTCTCAAAGAAAGTGCATTAGCAGATTTTCCAAAACATCAAACTATTTATTTAATGAGAAAAACATAATGAAGTTAGTTGATTTTTAGCCATGCTAGCAGCGTGGCTCAATGTATGGCAATGTTGGTCTGTCAGTTGGTCCAGTCAGAAATAGCTCAACAACTAATGGATTGCTGTAAAATATTTATGATGTCCCCTGACTTTTCCTCTAGCGCCATCACCAGGTCAAAATTTTTAGTTGTCCAATACTTGCGCTTATGATCAAATACCTACGAAATGAATGCAATTTCCATAACTTTGTGTTTAGTGTTAATTAGCAAATTCTAGCATGCTTATGTGCTAAACTAACATGAACATGGTAAACATTATACATGCATCACATTAGTATGCTAGCATTGTTGTGAGCATGTTAGCATGACGGTAGGCCAAACCAACCATTTAAAAGTGTGTTGTCACTCTTACATAAATACGTTCCTCCAGGTTTTTTTTGTGATTATTGCAGCCAAAAATGCTTGATTTTGCAGCAGCTTTTTTCAAAAGTTGTGATACAATTGTATGTTTTGTGTGTTCCAATTGCAGTAAAATTGAAGGAATTGGGAAAAATTGCAAGAAAAGGAAAATAATGCTATTATTTAAAAATTACTACCAATGAAGAGTCATATGTAATCACTTACTTTGATAAAAAGGTTACTGTATATCACAGAGACAACTATATTTCAGTGCTAATTTTTTAAATTTACTTCCTGAACATGAGAACCATGAGCTCAAAGTTATAGAAAAAGAAAAATACTGTACTTGAGTTCACTTTATAAGCCTTTATTAAATAAACGTTCATCTCAACATTAAAAAAATCAGTCAATAATGCCATTAAAATAAATCCATTAACAGAAAGAATATAGTTTCATTTCCAACTGGTATTCTTTTGACTAACTGAATGCAAACTTCATTTAGGAACATTTGGGAATAGTTTTTCTTGGTCTATGGCAGTACTTTTTGTTTGCAGGTGAGATTTGTCCATTTTCCACCTGAACGTGCACTTGAATCCTTGCTGAATGCGCTGTGATGACATAAATTACCATGACACAAAATGCGACAATTGGCCCAAATCACAAGCAGTCTGTTGATTTGGCCATTTCATGCAGAAAAATTACAGTAATTTAGCAAAATTGAAAGCTCTAGCAAATATTGTGGAGATTGCTTGAATTTGCTTACATACATATCTTAGGATTTAAATGTAGATGCTTGTAACTCCAATAAGCTGAGACATCATTCTGAATGTGAAATCAATATGAACCTCTATTTCCAAATGTCTCTCTGTCTAAAATGTAGACAGTACATCTTTGCTTTCAGAGCCTGTCCTGTCTGTTCATGGCTAGGGAACAAAAACATCATCAACATAAAGTAGGAGATTACATTATTAAATTGCATTCTCCCTCTCTGCATCCCCTGGCCATTAATTCGAAGCCCTTCCTGTTTTCAACATTATCATAAATCCTAATTGTGTTAATAAAAACATCTCTGGACCATCATTCAGGTCTCCATCTCTAGTTTCCTGCCAGAGGAAGCTGGATGAAAGGACACAGCCAGACCTTAGTGCCCTGTACCCTGTACCTTTTGAGCAGTTATTATTAGATGTTGTGTTATGTGTTATGACATCTGACATAATTTTATATTATTATATTTTCATATTATGTCATTTACTGTGTTGGTTTGCTCTGTTTATTTTTGCTGCCTATATATGTTACACATTTGCAAACTTTTGTACTTTGTTTTTAAAGTCTACATCATCATCATCATCATTGCTATCATTATACCTTTATTGTATCCATGTTTATATTTTTAACTGATTTTTAACTGAGTTTTGGTCACAAACACTTCACCAGAGACTTATCTTACCAATATGTTGGATGTCTTTGCACTTCTGACACTCGTCGCGGAACTTGAGGCAGCCAGCTGAGTTGCGACGAATCTCTCTGCAGGTCATCTTGCCGTTGCCAAAAGGTTTGGTGATGACCACGTCCTCATTCACAATGCCATCTGCGACCAGACACAAACACACAGTTTACAACATGTCTGTTTCCAAATCACAACTTTGTGTTAATTTTTTATTCATGGTTTGAAACTAGCTTAAAAACCCTGTAAAGTCCACTCACAAATCGATAAATCCTAAACTCACTTTTTCTAATCAGAATTTTATTGCTCTTCAAACAACTACAAAGGTTTAGATGAGTAGAATTGACAGGGCAACAATATTAAAACTGATGTTAATGATCTTTTAACATCCTTCAGTAGAATTTTTCATGCAGATCTTTAACTTGTAATGGAGTATTTTTACATTTCTGTATTGGTACTTTTACTTAAGTAAAGGATCTGAATACTTCTTCCACTGCTGGTTGTGATTCAGGTAGAGGATGTTAGAGAACATACCCTCATTAGGAAGTGTGTCAGAGTCAAGGTCCATCATGGAGCCCATGGAGCCGAAGAAGTTCCTGCCCATGCCCATCATGGGGGAGAACAAACTCTGGAAGCCGTGGAAAGGCTCGTGGAAGACTGTGCGAATGACTCTGCTCCGGCGAGCGTAGGGTCCCCAGAAACTGGGCAAAATGAAACTTGGAGGGTTGTAATGCACATGATCAGCCACCTGAGGAGCGTGAAGCACACAGAAACAGAGCTGATGCTGTTATACCTGTTAACCACCTCCTAAGAAAAATATCTGGCTCTTCAGCTGCTAAATGCTCCACTATGTTCACCAGCTAGTCGCTAACTGTGTCTGCCTGCTGTAGCTGGAAACAAAGTTATTGACAGCAGTGAGAGTGAATGAAAACTAGAGCTGCAATGATTCATCAATTGACAAAAAGTTAATTAGCAACTATCTTGTCTATCTTGTTACTATGTTGTCCCTGAATGTTGGTGGGCAGAATTAAGTGTTACTGACTGTAGTCAATACAACTATCACAGTAAATATGTATCTGTATGTCCAGTGTTTATTCCTATGGTCTACAGGTGAACAGTACCTTCATACTGTCTGAAAATATGCTGTCCACTCCGTCGGCCATCTCTGAGTATTTCTCCTCCAGGTTCCTGAACTCTGTGTTTTGTCGTTGTCCCTCCTGCTCCAGGTCGTCTATCTTCTCCCCGTTGATCCAGATGGAGAAGGGAGAGGATCGGTTCAGCACGTCCTCCAACTACAGAGAAAGGGAGAATTAGTATTTTCATTTTTTTAAATCCATATTTATAATACCAATACTAAAAAGATGCTAGACAGTAAGTAAGGCAGTAAAGGAAGTAAGTGCTATTTGCAGTAAAAATGAAAATACTATACTACTTGCCATCATATAGTATTACTAGCTATTACGAGTTATTACGAGTATCTGACCTGGCGTCCCACCAGTCCAGATCCACTGCTGCATGTGCGGGAGTAGTACTTAATGCAGGTGTTCTTCAGACAGGGCTTACACTCCTCCCATAGAGCCTTCATGGTCTCGTTACAAACCTCCTCCTCCTGCTCCAGCTTAGCCTCCATCTCCTGAGCCGCACGCATCGATTCCTGCAGCAAAACAGAGACAGAGATTAAAGAGGAAATCTTTTTTCTTCTTTTTTTATTGTGGTACCATCGTTAATATAAGTTGCTTATTGTTACGGTATTCATTGTTGCAGCAAAAAAATGACAGCTCCACCTACAGTTAGGAGATCACGTGATACAAAATAACACCTCTATCAATTTGCTATGTACAGAGAAAACACATAATGTAGCCCATGAAGGACATGTTATACACTTTTTAAAAAAATAAAGGGATGCAACTAATGATTATTTTTATGATTGATTAATCGTTTTATCCATAAAATGATCCATGAAGTGAAAAATACCATTATAATTTCCCAGAGTCAAAGGAGACATCTTCAAATATCCTATTTTGTCCGACTAACAGTACAAACCCTGAGGTTATTCAGTTTAATAGTATATATAACAAAGTAAAGTAATAGATCATCACATTTGAGAAGCTGAAACCAGCTGTTTACTATTTTTGCTTTAAAAATGACCAAAACGATTATATGATTATTTAAAATATTTTCTGATTAATTTTCTGTCAATCGACTAATTGATGAGTTGACTAATCATTGTGGCTCTAAACATTTTATGGAATATATTTATTATTATTATTTTTAAACAGACAGGAGAAAAGCATGTGCAGAATATGCACAGAAGAAACAAATCAATATTTGTTCTAGAGACATATCAAAGAGGGAATAAAGAAATGATATTTTTGTAATTCCTGTTGTTATAAAAAAGAGTTTTAAAAATCGTTTTCCTTTAGTTCTTGGTCTATGTCACAATGCCATTGCTAGAGCTGAGCTGAAATAACTTTTTTTTGCAGGAATTCATTATTTTTTCAGGAAAGGATTGAGGAAAATGGCAATAAAGAAGATCCACTCTGCAAGAAAACTGTTTCTCATTTTGTCATTCTGTATCCTGTCAGCATACTGAGGTGATATCATTAAGTATTTGCTTACTTGTAGTGAGAACGGGTCTATTTTCTTCATCTTTCTTTCATCATTTGTTAAATATTTGGGTTCTTGCTGTTGCTGCTTTATAAAAGTTATAAACCACAGGATGAAGTGCTTTATAGTGACTTAAAAGTTTACTCTGCTTTGTGATGTGGCTCAAAAAAAGCACATTAACTGTTCTCTAATCACTAGACAACTCTATTGGGACAAAATAATCAGTGTGTTTTATTATGGATTATATTTTAATTATACTTTACCTTCATTATTTATATAAAAAAGAAGAAATTATATAATATATGTCTCATGTCTCTACCTCTTTCTGCTGCTTGGTTTTCTCCAGAGCATCCAGAAACATCTTGTGGTCCTCTGAGGATTTCTGCATCACACTCTTCATCTCCTTCACCCCATTAATGGCGTTTTCAATCTGTTCATCCAGATATTTCTCTCCCTGGAGTGAAAGCCCTGTGAAGAAAAACATATAACATGCATTTTCACTTCAACTGTGAACGCAAAATACAATATCATGTATTGCTCCTGCGTCTCTTCCCAAGCTGACACATTTCTGTTCAAAGTAAATGATAATTATATGTTTTTATCTTCATTTATGTGCACGTGTTTGCAAACAGAAGAAGAAATTTACAAAAAACACCCTTTAACTCTCCTCTGCTGTCTGTTACTGCTACATCCTCAAGTTTCCATTTTAAACATGTCATTTTTTACATATTTAAACACTGCTGGAATAGCAATCTTCATACCTGCTCATATGTTGAGGGGATTTTTTTCTTTTTCCTAAAGCTTTGCTAATTTCCAACAGGGTAAGGTGACTCCATTTTAACATTTAAAGGGTGTTTTCTGATGCCTTATATACCCCAAGAGATGCAGTGAAACTTACGGGTAAGATCCTCTTTAGATGGGGGAACGATACAGTTGGCTGAGGCCAGAAGAAGAGCCAACACAGCCAGAGTCTTTGACCCCTTCTTCTTCATCATCATCATCATCATTAACATCCTCTCTGACTCTCACGGGGCCAGCAGGCAATGATGAGAAAAACCTGGAAAAAAGAGTCACAGTTAAATCTCTGCCTCCTGTTGTAATGTTGTTGTAATGTACCTGCATCTCCACTAGAGGGTGACATAAACTGTACAGAAGACAGACAGAGAGCTACGCAGTAAAAAATGAGCACACTTACTCAGCAGGTTTTCATCCTCACACAGCATAACATAAAAATAACCGCACTAATCAATACATGTAAATAATTCAGAGCCTCCTGAATGCATCATATTCCTCATCTCCGGTTTCAATCTTTAAAACACAAAGTGGGGAAATCATCACCAAGTTGACCTCAGATCAGTTTATTTTTGGGTGACTTTGACCGACGGTGCCTTTGAAAAGCATTACATAAAGAGAACAGCGAGCCCTTTCTCTGTTTAAACATTTCTCTGACGTGTGCTTGGTCAGCTGCCCATGTTTTCATCAATGTCAGATTAAACAAAGACCGACTGTGGATGCTGATTTTTTTTTTTTTCCCTCTTCTTCACACACACAAGATAGAGACTGATAGAGTGATGAATGATACAGAGAGAAAGTCATTAGACAGAAGGACTGGCCTTCGCTTCTTTGTTTGCAGCTTTTCTTGTGCAGTATAAATCTCCTTCTCTGAGTTTAATCTGTTGATTAATTCTACAGCCACCTTTAATCCTCTGTTTTCTTCTAACTCAGCAGAGGGTTTCAAATGTACCAACCTGCCATTTTCAAGCAGGGTAATGACATTTTAACATGCATAAGAAAGTTAGTGAATTTATATTATACTAAAATCTGAAAGTATTAGGCTTCAAGTGTTTGTCGAACATCACATCCCAAAATCATTGACATTAATCTGCTTCAGCCTCAAGAGCATTAGTGAAGTTGACCACAGATGTTGGGTGATAATGTCTGGCTCACAGTTCATTCCAAACATGTGAGATGAGGTCAGGGCTCTGTGCAGGCCGGTCAAGTTTTTCCCAAGAAATCATCTCTTCATGGACCTCGCTTTGTGCATGGGAGCACTGTCATGTAAAAAGAGGAAAGAGTTTTTTTCCCAAAGTGTTGCCACAAACTTGTAACCACACTACTGTCTTGCACTGGGTGACATGTTCCTTCACCACGAAGATTACGATCGCAGTAGTTTGTTTTGAAACAGCTCCTCAAACAGTGATCATGTTTTCAGTCTCAGGAGAGTTGTTCCGTGTACGGCAGACGCCACTGCACAGTTCTGTTTATAGAGCTTCACTAGCTTGTTGTGCAGCATATCACAACCTTTTGACTTTGTACTACATTGTTAATAACTTTAGTATAAAGTCAAGAGGTTGTCATATGTAGCACAACAAGCTAGCAAAATTCCTGTGCATGTGCATGTGCAGTGGCGTCTGCCGTACACTGAACTGCTCTTCAGAGACTGAAAACATGATCACTGTTTAGTTTTTGGAGCCGTTCTAAACAAACCAGCATGACTGTAATCTTTGTGTTGAAGGAATATGTTACTCAGTACAGCGGTGTGGCTCACTGACATGATTCATGGTTTTTGGACAACAATGGAGGTCTATGGCACAGAGGAATAAGATAAAGCTATATCAGGCTTTGGATGCACACACAATACTTGTAAATAGGATCAATTCATGGTTTGGCTCTACATGAGATTTGTTGACAATAAGAAAAATATAGAAAATTGCTAGTCAGATCCTTTAACGTTTCCTTTAGTTGGGACTAAGGGGCTCAGCCCAAAGACCAAAAGTAGTGGACAGGTGTGTCCACATACCTTTGGCCATATAGTGTAAGTTGAGTTACAGCAAGTCACCATATTATCCAAGGTAAGAGTGACACTGACCTGTATGCAATAAAGAGTTATTTGCTGATCATTAAAACTTAGTTTTCTTTTTCAAATAAAATATATCTTATGTAAGTTTAGATGAGAGAAATCTTCTTCATGTCATGCAGTCAATTTTGAGCACAGTTGCCTGCTCGCCCACCATCTCTTGTTCCTATGGAAACAAGCAAAGTGTTTTTGCATCATATCTTGTATAAATTTAACCAATAAGTTTTACATTAATTTCTTATTCAACCCCCGCACATGCAATTCAATTCAATTCAATTCAGTTCACACATAAACATGCTCATTCAGCTTGCTGCAGCTTTTGATTGAAGCTATATGATGTTTATGATGTGACATATTTAGTCTTTATTGCTGCAATCAAACAGAAATTCACAGATTTGGTATTTGGTAATAGAAATTTTGGGATCTCCCTTCTCCACTAGAATATAAAATGTCCGATGACCTTTGACATAAAACTAGAATCATGTATCATTCAGCACACTGCATGCTTAAGTGTTATACAGAACCAGGGAAACAGTCAACAGTCATCACACAACAGATAAATTCAGTGTACTGATGTTACAACCTCTCTAAATCTTAGTGCATTCCTTTAATCTGATGTGAAAAATAAAGGAACAAACAAAAATATGTGACCAACTATTCCAAACCCAGCAGGACTTGGCGTCCACCTGGGAGCAAAGAAAGTGTCCCACTTTCCTCTCTACAGCATCTGAGCTCATGTTCACAAGTTTCACACTTCCAGTACAGGAAACTGCAGCCGCAAACACCATGGGGTCGTTATTCAAGTGAAAGTAAACCTTAATTACAGCATGCTGGTTAATGGAAGGTTTGTCAACAGGAAATGACTGTTTCCGGATAGGCCTTTTTAATGAGAAAAAAAACAGAATCAGTTTGGTGTTCAGAGAGTGCAAAGAATGAGAAGTACCAACAGACAGATCCCTGGAGAGTTAAACACAGTTAAACAAGAGACAGTTAAACAAACAAAAAGAAGAGAAGAAAAAAAGGTAAAATAATTTACTATGCAGAGGCTGAGCTCCATTACTTGCAGAATAACAGCCACAGGGATCCTGGTTACACAACCGAACAATAGTCCAGATGTTGCTTGTAAGGCCTTCCAGAAAGTTCAGTTCGCTTCATGAAGTAAAATAAAACTTTATCCTCTGGACATCTGTCCACTTGCTACACATAAAGGAGCATTTTTCATACATTTTTTTTCATCTGCAGAGTATTTTGAGTCCATAATAGAGCTGCAGTTGATTAATTGATCTGTTGGTTGACAGAAAAATGATTGGCAACCACTTTGAATTAATTGTTTTTGAGCTAATCGATAAAGAAAAAAATAATTAGCTGCATGTGTATCATTACTGTATAGTGAGTGTATATTACATATATTGCACTGCATTTTAATATACTATTATGTATATTGTATTCATTTATTTTATTATATTATTTTTATTATTTTATTATTATTATTATTATCTATTCATACTTATACCTCTATAACTATACCTTTATATACTTCACACATCATGGCTGCTGGATTTGCTCTACTGGATCTCTATACACAAATATTTTGCACAAGTATTGCTTTTTTAAATGTAATGTCTCTAATTTCTTTAATATCTTATCTTATCTATGTTAATTTTATTTCATTGAAACCGTTTTCTTACCTCTTAGCCTGTCTCTGTGCTGCTGTAATGTGTGAACTTCCCACTGTGAATCAATAAAATCTGATCTTTTTGTGTCTGAAAAACCTGCTTGTTTCCACTTTTGATGAATTCCCCATCTGTTTCTGTCTCATTCTCTCCGTTAGAAGCTAAAAACTTGCACAAAACGACTTTCCCAGTGCTAGAAAGAACAATTAAGTAATCTGGATCATCTGGGTTCCAATTACAACAAATGGGACAGTAGCGCGTGTGGCCTCATTTTGTCCTCTTTTCAAGTGTTTGGGGGATTTTTGTACCCAAAGGATTCACTTGTCATGCAGTCATGCTGAAATTAGAGCCAGTTCTACAACAGAAAATGTATCAAAGTTAACTAAAATCCAGTTTGGGTACAGCTAATATCACCAAAAAGTCAGTTGAATCAGAATTATTATTACACATGAATTTAATTTAAAATCCATCCTGCATGTATCCTCTGTTCCTCCATTCAACACTCTCACTTTCTAAATTATCAAACTGCATGTTTATATTCTTATTTTGCAGTAAGTATTGCTGCTCAGTGTGCCCAACCACAATATGATGTCATCTACCATAATCCTGTTGTTTTCATCCAAAGATGGAGGTCACACCCATGAGTGAGCACAAGCAGCAGTCAACAATGAAGTCAGCATTTCTGCATGATGCACTTCACCCATGTATGGCACTTTAAGCTTTTGAGTGAGTGTGTGTGTGTCTTTGTGTGTGTGTGTGTAGAAGCGCTTTGCCATGACCTTCTTAAGAGTTCTTATACTCTGATTCTATTTCTGATACTATGATGATACCTGTTTTAATGTATTTTGTCTTGATGTCTTTTGAATCTGTCTTGTTTTTAACTCCTGAATGCTGAATCTCCCATCTGCACAACAAATTTGGGTGCTATTAGAGAAATCCTGAACCTTGACAAAAAAACAACAACTGCACAGATCATTTAAACTCATTTCACAGCCTAATTATAGCTTAATTATATATATGACATTACATGATCTGAACCTGAAAAAAGCAGCCAATATGATGCCTCTGTATTCTATTTATTAGGCTATAATAAGACTGTTTTCATGGCAGCCTGAAAATAAAGAGACCGTTTTCTTTTTGAGCATCAACCCAGCTGCAGACACTAGAAATTAAGCCCCTGGCTGTGACTCACCTCTTTGTGTTTCCGGAGGCTCCAAACCGTCTGAGGCTGCCTCTGCTCGCTCTGCAGCTCGTATTTATACCAGCGGATAACGGGGACGGTGCATGTGATTCACTGACCAAGCATGCCGCGCGCTGCAGCCACTGTCAAGCTGCTGCAGTGCACTTCCTGTAGGTCCCTGCAAAGTAAAACCAGTATCAGGAGCTGTTCTGGTTTTTTTTTTTCAAGACGAAAACTGCCCTGAAGGTGGAAGTGTAGTTGTGTTTTGTACAGTATGTTCAGATCCTTTCCTTAAGTAAAAGTTGAAATACTGTACTCTAAAAATACTATGTTACAAGTAAAAGTCTGAATTTAAAATGTTACATAAGTAAAAGTACATAAGTATTATCAGCAAAATGTACTTAAAGTATCAAAAGTAAAAGTACTCATTTTGTAGACTGGCTTCCTTTAGTGTTATATTGTTATAGTATATCATATTGTTTGTTTTTATTACTAACAAACACATGTTAGATCATTTTAATGTTACACTTTGAACGGGTTCTGTGAAACACTCAGTGTCAGATTTGAGGGCAGATTATTCCACTGTACTGCTGCACTGTAGACAGATGTGTTTTTGCCCATCAGGCTACTGATGATACAAAAATGTATGACGTCTGTTGAGCTGCCTCCGGTAAATTAGCTAAGATTGTCTCTTAGTAGTGAGAAATAATTAATTGAGTACTTTGGTACCTTATTACTTTAGGTAGATTACGAGTAATAGTACTTCATCATGTTATAAAAGTGTATCATATGTCTTTCTTTATTATTATTATTATTATTGTTGTTGTTGTTGTTGTTGTTGTTATTAATAATAATAATTAGCTTGTCAAACAGGATCTTGTATCAAAATGTATGATGCACTGTTATTAAATCTATTGTGTGAAACATTGACACTTGAAACAAGTCCCCACATTATATTTGAAAAACAGAATTTGTTGCCACTAACAAATACTCAAAATATTGATATACAGCATCTAAAATGTTATGTATATTTATACAACACCCAAATATCTGTCTGTAAGTGCCTATCACAGGTGATGAACCTTCACATGATGTTTTTTTTTCTGAAGTTCTACACAAGATTACAAAATTTTGTCAATATGCAATTAATTTCCTGAATAATAAATCATATTTTCTTCACAAATAGTGACACATTGTGCTCAGATGACAAAACAAGGAGCCCTACAAAGTGTGTAAGCATCCTTTGTATTTATATAAGTAAATATATAATATTAAAGTAAGTAAAATTAAAACTATATATAAGGGAATATTGTCAGTCTAAGATTCACACAACAGCATGTATCATATATTATTTATGATATATAACTGATCTTATTTTACAATATATCACACTGATGTTTGTGTTTCACTCTCCTGAGGAGTCACTGCCATTACTCCACTCAAGTAAAAAGAACTGTGTGCTTTATTTTGAAATCAGAGTCCAGTTTCCTGTCCTTTGCTAAACCCTACCTGACGTTGACACTTTGAGCCTAAGGACTTTTCCAGAAGTTTTGTAATTTATTGGCAGCTGTGCTCAGAGCTGCTGAGCAGGAAGACAAACACTTGATTCATCCTAACTGTGACTCAACACTTACTAACTTCACTGTCACGTTTCTGTATCTGCAGGTTATCAAACCAGGTCAGAAATGTACAATTTGACAATAAAAACATGAACCCAACAAGCAAAATTTGTAAAACAGTAACACAGTTCCTAAATTGAGCAAATCTAAGTAAAGCATTCAGGTATTTAATAATAAATTAATTAGTTCACTGATATGGAAGTGTGTGAGTGTTGTGCGTCAGAGCCCTGTCTGCTGAAATATACTTTTTTCTTTTAATCATTTAATGTAATTTAAATGGGATTCTGAACAAAAAACCACAAGTCAAATGTATACAATGAAATACAAAACTTGAACAACAAGTTTTATGACTTAATGATATTTTCAGTTCAGTCAGACAACTTGTGTAAAATGTTTATTTACAGCAAGCAGAACATTAGAGTTTGGCATCATCACTCCCTGCAGCACAGAGATATTGGTGAGTGATGAGTAAATATCTTCCCCTCTAGCGAGAACCTGCAGGTGGCTGCTGGGGCTGAATGAGCAGGCAGTAATACTGTGGTGCACAGCAGCAGCAGCATTAGCAGAGGGAGAGATGGGAAATTTTGTAACTTAAAAGACCTGGCTGAAAACCTGGGGCCCTTTTCTGGGAATCATGAGGTAGACTGCTAAATATGGAGGGTGTGTTTGGTAGGTGATAAGGAGAGTGAGGCATGTCACGTCTAGCAGTGCAGCTCGAGTTGACTGCCTGAGCTTTGCACCGTGAATGTTTTTCCTTTTTGAAAATCTCAGATCACAAGATTTGTGATCTCAGAGATCACAAATCTCAAGTCACAATAATAAAAATAGACATAGTTATTAGCTTTGCTGCAATTTCTGTAAAAGTTTTAACAGGATTTCTACTGAGGTACAGTATTTCACTGCAGACATTTGATCTCATAGAGTAGAACAAGCACAGGTGCCATTAAAGATATTAATGATCTTCTCTCTCTTCAACACTTATATGTCCAAGTGCACCAAGCCAGAGAGTGTTAATGTTAAGAATTACACCTGCAGTGAAAAATGTCTATTGTTTGCAGGAATCTATCTATTGTTTGTAAGAGTCCAGTCCTTGTTAAGGAGGCATAGCTGTCCATAGAAAACCATGTATCTCCAAATCTGGTGATTTTAAAAGTATCTGATAAACTGTAGAATTAAGTTGAGAAAAATCGCCTACTTCTTAAGCAAAATAAGCTATTTAAAAACACTGTTGCAAAGCTGAATGCGTGATACATGGTTTTCAGCATTGTAATGCACAGCTGACTCCTCGTTAGGTCTAAACAGCTCAGAGGTCCCTGAGTTTCAGCCTGTTCTGACTGAAAATCCGCCTGCGCTAACATGTAGCTTTCCGTAAATGTCAGGAGGCTTTTGGGAATTTAAAAAAAAAAAAAAAACAGCAGCGGGAGGAGAACAAAATGTTAAGACGACGGATCCTGCAGGCTTAAAACATGGAAACAAACACACAAATCATAGGACTAGGTGATGAGAACTGAGTCAAGCTGCCGTCAAATCAAATGTTATTAATACTGAAGTATCTTTAAACCAAACAGTAATACTAAAAAACAACACGAGAGGCTGTGTCATCATAGAGGGCGGATGTTCCAGTAAATCACACACGTTCATACACTCACGCACAGATTCCTTAGTTCTGTGTCAGCAGCAATCATCTCTCTGCCTAAAGGTTCACCAGCAGATAATATCTGCATTATATGTTAGTATAGCATATACATGTCTTTACTTCATTAATGCATCCACCTAAATGACGTAGAGACTTTTAAACTCTACACTTATAAAACTATCAAGCACATGCATGTTCCACAAAAAGAGATAACCATGAAAAATGTTGTTTCCTTAGTAAAAAACAAACAAACTAAGGCTTACATTTAAAGATT
Source organism: Thunnus maccoyii (assembly GCF_910596095.1). Taxonomy (NCBI): domain Eukaryota; kingdom Metazoa; phylum Chordata; class Actinopteri; order Scombriformes; family Scombridae; genus Thunnus; species Thunnus maccoyii. The sequence goes on along the minus strand of NC_056549.1, from coordinate 23,061,458 downwards.
ATTTTCAAGCTAGAGTGTTTGTCTGCTCTACTGAATCTGCTAGTTGATCACCCATCAGTGTAAAAGCCAAATGTGACACTAGGTGGCAGGAACTCCTTTCTTATAAACTCTTCTCCCTTGAGGTCTTAACACTGGCTTCTTACTTCACTGTGTACTGTACACTCACAGAGCACTTTATTAGTAATGCTTTTCGATGTAATGCAGTGGAAATAAGCTTCATCAGTTATGTGATGAGTATTTTTCATATTATATATATATATATTCATGCAAATATGTTCACATGTTGGAGACTGCATGGTCTGTTTACAGCACAATGAATCTAAATAAATAAACTTTAGTGACCAGAACATCTGCGTAGAGATAATAAGGATGTAAGGAATACCAGACTTAAAAATGTGAGTGAGACATGTCCCTTTCACTCCTTCCAATATGGCCCCCATGTGTGAAATTTCAGCCAGCATAGCATCCCTCATTAAACACCAGTCTGGCTGTTTGCATGACGGGATTTTTAGCTGATTTAATCTATTAAACAAAGTTTCTATCCATTCAAAACACAGCGTGGAAATGTGACAGTATTTAAGTCACGGTGATCGTGTGGTGAAGAGTGATACTGGGCAGATATTTAATAGCATTCAGAGCCAGATGTTCAGTTTTTATATTGTTTCTAGAACTTTGTGTCTGTCATTTGTTCCTCTCTTCCTCCCTGGCCGTCTCTGTTTCTGGAGTCTTGTTCACTTCACGTCCGCTTCACTTCATCAAACCAAGATGGATGTTGTTGCAAAAGAGCAAGTTGCTGTCAGAAGGCAGTCCAGAAGACAGGATTCTTGGAGCATCTTGCGATGTTTATCCTTTACGCAGATTTACAGCCTCACTGCACTCTGAGCAGAGGTCACTCGATCACTGGTTCACTCACAACATACAACATGAGAATTATTCACTACATACAGTACATGCAATACAAAAACAACTATAATATACATAAAAGACAGAAGAAAGCTACTGATATCAATACCAGTATGAGAATGAAGCTGCAGGAACACCACTGTTTCATCCAACAAATTTAGATGAAGATTGCACCAGAGCCTCAACATACTTAAGGACAACTTAAGGTCATTTTTTTCACAGTGTTATTCACAGTGTTATATAAGTCAAGTCCCTCCACCAGTCAACTCTCAAGTCCTCACTTTTGTAACTTAAAGCACCTAATCAATATATTTATAATAACAATTGATCAAATAAGTATGTGACGTGATGGAATGTAACAAAATACATCGACTCAAGTACTGTACTTATGTACAATTTTAGCGTGCTTTACTTGAGTATTTCCATTTTACGCTACTTTATACTTCTACTTAACTTAATACTTAACTTACTATGTAGAGATTGGTTTTCTCTTTGACATTTAAGGGTCTTTTTCTGATGATCAGTATTAAAAAAAGACATTAAATCTACTTTGAGCCAATGTTGTAAAACAATAAAAGATGAAACATACCAAGGGAGGTGAATGCTTTTTACAGGCACTGTCTATCTGTAAATATACCAATAACGGAGTATTATTATACTGTAGTATAAGATCTCAGTACTTCTTCCACTGCTGGCTATGTGTAATGTGAAAATGGACGCTTATCGTTACAAACTTACAGAGAGTTACCACCCGACTTTGCAGTTCCTTTCAGCCTTACAGATCATTTTATTGTCTTTCAGCTCATTGTTTTGGTAACTTCACTGTTTTGGTTCAATCTCAACATTAAAAAGTGTTTTTTGGCCACAGCAGACAACTGTGCACTACTTGCCCAACACCAAATGACAAAATTAGTTACTAGTTAGCTGGTGAACATAGTGGAGCATTTAGCAGCAAAAGATACAGATATTTTCTCAGGAGTTGGTGGAGACCAAAACAGAGCCAGAAGCACAGTGAATATTGGACTTATATTTGTCAGGTGTCCACGACTCCAAATTAATGCTAATGTTGATTGATGTCTGCTGGGTGTGTAAACAGGCAGCTGTGTACTAAAATGTTTGCCATATCAACTTAAAATGTTATAATATGTCACTGTTGTGTTCACAGTTTGTTTGTACTGCACACATGACCAAAAATTATTGCAGGTTTAAGTCTGACTTGAGTCCAAGTCTTGAATCCCAAGTCTACATCTGGCTCTCAAACATGAGCTAGAGACAACCAGTCACATCGACTGCTACTGCCTTTGTTTCAGTAGTTATCAGTCTGACAATGACGTATGTGTGTTTACCAAATGCTACATGGCAGCAACTTACGTAAGTTGGATTTCAACATCACACAGGCCAAAAATGCACATCTGGATCTAAACCTCGCTGGCCTGAAGGTATGCTCAGTTTGTGTTGCTCAGTGTTGACAGTTTACCAGCAGCAGATCCAGTGTGACTAATCTAATTATCTGTTGCGTGACCCGCTGCAAACTTTTGTTTTTCTCCACTTTCTGTGTGTGTGGGTGGGTGTATGTGTGTGTGTGTGTGTGTGTGTGTGTGTGTGGGTGTGTGAGTGGAGGTATCCAGATGGTTGACAGAGACGGCTGTACTGTAGTGTGTGTGTGTGTCTGTGTGTGTGTGTGTGTGTGCATCCTGTGCCAAGCTGCTCCAGCATTCATTCGGCCAACTGGTGAAGTAAAACCATGTAGCTCTGCTGCCAGTCCCCAACCGGTGGCATGAATTTCAACACACACACTCACATGCAAAGAGAAATGCTCTGCTGGCTTCTGACACAAAACATAATTATCACCAGGTTTAAAGGGTTAGCCTGGATTTTTTGAAGTGGGGTGGTATGAGGTATTTATCCAGAGTCAGGATACGCCAAAGATCCGCTCTCTGACCCAAACAGCTGATCTGCGGTGTGATACAGTGTGCAGCATGCGTAGGAACACGGAAGTCCTAGGGTTGAGAAAATGTAGTGCCAAAGGAAAGGGCTGTCTGACGGCAAGGTAAAGTGGTGAAAATATTCTAAATATAGTGTACACTTAAACTGATATTGATTCTTTTAGGTGGGCCTTTTTTTTGGTGGCCCAAATACATTTTGCTGCTGTCCCAGTCCACAGCACTACATTGTTTAGCTTCTGTCTGCCTCTCCAAACTGGTAGCGTGCCAATCGCCATCTACTGTTGGTAATACACTATCTATGGATAAGTACCTCATACAACCCCACTTCAAACAATCTAAACTAACTAACTTTAATTGGTCCCATTGGTGGTACTGAATGACCGGCGGCTGACAGGCTACAGATGGACTTCAAACATTTGTATGATTCTGGCATCAATTTAGGGGAATTGTGTTTCTATGAGTGTGTGGATAGAAGCATGAGTATGCACTGAAATGTGCATGAACTACGCTGATTGAGAAACTCCACAATGTAATCAAAGGCTGGTGGTTTGATGATCAAAGACCAGCTGAGCAACGCTGGTCATTAAAATACCTAATAGACTCCTTGTTTCTATGTACTGTAGCTTTCAGAGCTGTAAAAACTCTGCTGTACTCTTCTAGTGAAGGAAAAGAGAGGAGAGAAAGATGTGGCCTAATTCTCAAAAGGACATTATTCACTCTTGGTTACGGTTGCTATGGTGATGCGGTGCAAAACAATTTGGCAGCACTGAAATGTCCTGATACAAATAATCACTTCAAATAATGTCCTACGGGATATTAGAGCTGTTGGTACTTGAAAGTGTTTATTTAAATAGTTTTTCTTGATTGGTTGACCATGATGTCAGCATGATGTATTTAAAATGTGTGTCTATGTGCTGCTGTTTTCTTTTTGCTCTTTGTCATGTTAGCCATTTGCCTGAGGAAGAAGGACTTTTTGTACCACATTAAATTATACTCTATATGGGCTTTACTGTATGAGAGGACTCATCGGTTGTTAATAAAACATATGTTAATGTTTTCAAGATCTGTAATAAGCCATTTATGAGAATAACGTTTATGAAAAATCACTTTGGCTCATGTATACAGTCTTCCAGCTTTATGCTCAGGGGTAGAAACTTTTTTAATACCTTTTTACATTCTAATAAGTTGTAAATATTTGTCAGTCATTAATTCAAAATCTTAATGATAATCCATTATATTTGCAGTTGTAAATGTTAATGTGTTGTAAATAAAAGATTATGGCTGGACTCTGCAGATCTAGGAGATAAGTGGTCACACAGTCCATTGGAGAGATTTTCCTGATGAATGTAAGAGTAAGTGACCATATTAACCATTTGTAAAGCCATTTGTTACAACTTATAAAGCTTTGTAAAGTATCCTTGTGGTATTGTGGCCGTTAACTGTAGATAAAACATATACACTGCAACACTGACAATCTAGCAAGGAGTGAATAAATCTGGGCAGGTATATATGCTAGTGGGGCTGATGAGATAATGAGCAGCAGATTGGGATGATTTGGGAAGGAGGAACAGGTGAGCAGGTGAGTGTGGGACTCAGATGACTGGGATAGGTGGAAAGTCTGGAGGCGTCTGGTGGGCAGGTCTGGAAAATTCCTCACAAATGAATGAGCCAAAATAGCAGTGGCTGGACACTGGGACAGAGTGCCATTGTGACATAATGGACCTTGTTTTCTCTACTGCTGTTTCCAATGTCAAGAATGACCTCTGAACTCCAGTTTTAAGCCAACATGGAAGAGAAGTTTTTAAAGTGCTCAGAAAAATAAAAATGTGAACATCTACAATTCCATGACAACTCAACAAACTCCACATCAAAAGATCCAGATCAGTTACTCAATAGACCCTGTACTCGGCTAACTTTTTGACATTTTGAGCCAGTTCCAGGGCTCTGGTATTGTGCATGCTCACTCACTGACATAGCTAACTGGGACAATTAATGGAATGGAGCCATCGTTAATGTTATTATTTACACCTGTGCTTTCCCTGCTTAGTCAAGTCAAAATGCCAGCTGTGAAAAAGGATTTGTTGATCTTGTGGTGGGACTGTTTTCTCAACTGAATGATGTGTTTTCATTAAAGTTAATGAGTCATAAATGAGAATTTTTCAAACAAATGACACAAAAGAAACTATAAAGTCATGTTGGTTCCTAACAACAAGCAAAACAAATTTTAAGCACTAGCATACTTTATTGATGCGTTGAAACAATAAATACTGGAATGTCATTATTTTACAAGAATGAGCTTAGAGAAAGAGAGCAACACTTTATATTCCTCTGAAAACAAAATGGGGAAGTAGTCTGTTTTCACAGCCTACACACGAACAGATGCACACAACATGTACAGTATGTGGTCACGTTGCACATGTACATGCATATCTTACGTATACTCTTACATCTACTTGCAGACACATATGGTCATGTGTACAGAGACAGCATAGATCTCAACATACAGTTTTATTTAAAACTCCTGCCCCCGTCCCTCCTTCCTCTTTAATGTTTTATTTATATTACCAACTGGAGGGTGAAATATACATCTTGTTTAGTACTTCATAACCATATCCAAGTGTCACAGTGACTCAGTGCAGAAGATGAAATATAAGAACTGAAAATCTACAATGCCAGACAGCCGATGGAGTTGCCTCGTCAGCTGGATGGCCAGATGTGTATGTTGGTGCGAGAGTTACACCTGCTGTAAGTTTTAGACACTGGTAGTCGAGGTTATTGGGAGCAAACTGAGAAGAGTGCAAACTGGTGCCAGGTAGGGATTATAGCTTTGACATGTGTCTGTGTGTGTTTGTGTGTAGGTGTGTGTTCGCAGAAACTATTTCCTGTCTCGCAGGCCAAGGCCACAGATATTCAAGGTGCTCACTCCACGATGTTAGAACATTTGTTAGCAATTAGCCTCGGCCACAAAACTGACTCTCAACAAAACACATGAACCCTCCCTCCCTCTCTCTACCCCTCCCTTTCCTTTTTTTTTTCTTCTCATCCTGTCCCTTTTCCAGTCCCTCCCTCATTTTCCAGTTTCTTTGTTCCCCTCCCATCTTTCTCTCTCTCTCTCCTTCTTTCTTACCACCCTTCTTCCTTTTCTTCATCCCTCCTTGCTCCATTTCTCTCTCCCTCCCTCCTTCTCTAAAGTTGCACATGGTTTCCGTCTGAGGAGGTTTAGTTTCCTCAGGCTATGGAAAGGAGAGGGATGATGCCAGAGAGCTGCAGGCAGACACACACACGTTAAAAGCTTTGTGTAGTTTTCAGCACTGATAGACCTTCAAGAAGACTTTAATTAATCTAGAATTCAGCCTGTTTTTTAAGTTGCAGACGTGCATCTTTTGCTCATATAGGCTGGTAATAAATGCAGCTGAATCCTGCATTCATGAGCTGAGCTGAGGTGCAGCACCTCTTTTGCTTTTCACATCTGTGGAAGTAGGACATTTTGGGACTTTTTGGCTTTCTTCTCATTTTGGAAATTTGCCGACAACTGGAAAATGAATGCTGACACCTAAATGGTAAATTGCTGACTACTTTAGCTGTTCTTGGACACTTGTTTTGTGAGGGGAAAAAAAGGTGAAGACGACTGCAACATCACCACCACCATTACCACAACAATCAAGCTGAGCATCAGTAAACTGGACAAGCTGTTTATACAGAAAACTTGAGCAAGGAATCATGAAAGGTAAAGTGGATTTCTCTGACTTTTTTCAGTTATTTCATTCTTAGCACCTACACATTTCCTACTACATCTTTCTTCTCACCAAAACCTAAACAGTACCTGCCATGGTGGCATGCAGTCAGGCACCTGCACAGGGTATCAGCGACCACATATGCTTCTCATCTGTGCTCTGCTCCAAAACTTTGGCAGTGTCGATCCTGAGAAAGTGGTGGTTTGTTGTTCTTGGATGTGAGACTTTGATCAGTCAGCTTTAAATCTCTCTATATGTGTGTGTGTGTGTGTGTTAGTGTGTGTGTGCACACCACAACCCCTTTAATAAAACATAAAATGTTCTCTAGCCCTGCCAATCTGCCACAGTTTGACTTAATAACCCCTTTAAAAGAGCGCGAGTGAAAACATAACATTTGAATTTGAGCGTTCTCATAACATGGCATGAAACGAGAGCTGCCAGTGGCTTTGAAGAGGGGCAGGGACTCTTACATGGTTTCTAGGCTTACTGTAGAGTGTGCAGAGCTGCAGAGGTATGAGGAGTCAAAGGCTGACAGAGATGGGAGGGTACAGTGGGAAAGAGGGGATAACAGAGAGGGAATGAGAAGGAGTGGGAAGAAATCCCACGTGGGTTAACAGCTTGAAAAGATGTTAAGAAATGACATACTGTATTTATTACCAAGAGTAACTGGAATATGATAGATTTATTTATTTATTTGTGTTTATTGTAAACTGAAATCTGTAGCACTCCTCTCTCAAACTTTGAGGTGTTAACCTGCAAGTTCTTAATTTGCTTTTTTATCAGCTTTTTTTCTTCCCTGCATTGATTGGTGTGGTGTTAAACCACTGCTTTTCCTGCAGATCGCACTGTGGCATCTCTGTGCTTTCATGATGATTGTTATCTTTGGTTTTGTTTTGATGACGTTCTAGCTTTGAGGTAGCGCTTATTAGTATGGCCACTGTAATGTCATGATGACTATCACTGCTAATGTTATGACTTAGTTTATCTACTGTTTCTTCCAAATTTGCCATGTTGGGGAACTAGAGGAGTTTTCTGAGAAAAGATTTTTGTTCATAATCACATAATAGTACTAAATTGACCAAAAAATAGTGCTGATGAGTGGGGATAATTCTCATGTCTACCATCCAGTGATACCGACAACAAATCCTAACCGTTTATGGTTGATCAGAAGTAGTTCATATGACGTGTTGTCCAACCACGTCAGAAATCAAAAGTGTTTACAGTTCTCTTTGGGAACGTATTCATAGTGTTGTTCAATGGTACAGATGAAAAGTGACAGAAATAGTTGCATCAATAAAAAAGAAAAGAGAGCTAGAGAGAGAAGTGTAGCAACCACTAAAGTAAGTGGAGGGTGAATGTAGAATTGTCTGTTTTGGTCCTACGCAGCCTCTCCTAATCCAGTGTCAAAAAGATGTCAGGGAGAGGGGGTTTCCGAAGCTATGCGACTGCCCAATAAGCACTTCTGACGGAGTATACTGGCCCTTTAAAACAGGCTGGCTGTGGACCATGAATGTCAACACAAGCTGTGTCCAAAAAAGGTCTAAGTTATCATTTTATTTACAACAAACTTGTCTGACTTACTTACGAAGTGCTGCAGTTTACTTCATTTTAGTCTAAATAAATAATTTGGATGTTGCAGTGAGTGTACAGTAGCCTAATAATTCAGCATTTTGTGTAATACACTTATTTGCTCTCTTGCTGAGGTTTACAGGTTTAATACCACACCAATACCATTGTCATGTTAGTACACTAAATATAGTAATGGCACATTGACTGTATATAAAGATGGACATCCTGACAGTGCCCAAAAAGTGAAGCCAAAACATCTCCATCGCCCCCTGGTGGCTGGCTGCAGTATAGGTCATTAGTCCCGCCCCCTCCATGTTAGTGGATGGGACATAAGCCAAACTAAAAAATCAAAGTACACGTCAAATAAATTTTTCCCAAAGATGGGTTCTGTCATTTCAGGTAGTGCTTAAAATGCTGATGTTTGTCCAAGTACTAATTTTTCTCATAAGTTTGTTTTTAATTAGTTATTTGATGATACAGAAAGGGGGTCTGATGTCATGATTGACAGTTGTGACAGGCGCTCTCAAACCTGCATCAGGCGGCAGAACAGCTGAGGGGGCATGTTGCGCAGGCCATCATCCCGCCAACTGACTCCACTGCAAAGACTCTGCCTCCAAATGACGTCGCACAAGCAAGATGGCAGCTCCTGGAAAGGAGATATTTTGGCTTCACTTTTGCATAGCAGTAGGAAGTGGAGATATTAAAAATCAAAAGCACATGACTAGCTTAGTTTAGCTTAATATATAGACTGAGCAAAGGGAAACTTGGCTCTCTCCAAAGTTCTAAAATATGAATATATTTGACCCAATTTTTATTTAATCCACTCACAAACCGAAGGGGGTTACAATTTGATTTTTGTACAGATTTCCTTTTGGACAAAGCCAGGCTAGCTGTTTCTCCCTGCATCCAAACTTTATGCTAAGCTAAGCTAACCATCTTCTTATAGTACCTTCATTCTTAGCGTACAGAATGATATCAATCTTCTCATCCTACTCTTGGCAATAAAGCGAATAACAGGAAAGCGTGTAACAAATCACAAAAACCACAAAAATACACATATCAAAGGTGGCTGCTCTGTGCAATAAATATAGGTTCATTGAGTGCATTATTACAATTAGTGACAGAAAGTAGTAAAACGTTTATATTATGTTGTAATTGTTTAGTATTTCAGTTACCGAATATGGTTTCTAATCACTAACTCATGGAAAATCTGGATGTGTACCATGTTTCACATCAATGAATGTGTGTTTTGGATTTTACCAGTGACATTACAAATGAAGGCAAATCATGGTGAGCTTATTACTAGCAATAAAAGGAAATCATATGAAACTCCCGCCCAACTCCAGTTGTGTCTTTGCTCCTGAAAAGTCTGGGGGAGTGAAGCTGACTTGAGCCACAAGACGATACAACAAATTAACTCCAAGAACATATACAGTGTACTTCTCAGCCAAACAGTACAGGAGGTCTGTTAATGTGGTTTCCAGTCTTGCTGAGAATGAGTCCAGCCCAGCTCAACCAGAACAAAACATGCTGCCTCATACATTCCTACTAGGTCCGGGGAGGAGGGCGCTCAGAAGGGAAGGGGGAGGAGGAGAGACAGGTGTATAGTTGGCAAAGCAGAAGGAAAGAGTGAGCAAAGAAGAGAAGGGGAGGCAGATCTTCTTTTTTCAAAACCATTTCTGCTGTGGCAGTGTTATATATTTACAGTCAAAGCATTTTGAATTTGAATTGAAAGGAGAACAAGGAGACATAATATCTGAATGTCATATTGATTTGGTACCCAGTGTGCCCTTATTTATTTTTGCTCAATCGATTCATTATCTAAATATTGCTGCTGGACGTTTTTTCGTTGTTACACTCTAGCACTATACACAAAAATGCTGAATGTGCTTTTTCTTCAATTTAATTCCAATGCGGTGGTAGATCATCTAATCTTTATAGATGAGTTGAATTATGCTGGCTAAAGGTATGTGGGCATTCCTATACAGGAATAGGACTCTGTCCTTTAAAAGCAATCAACTATATAAACAAGAAGTCACTGTAGTATTACAAACTGTAACATCCAATAATAACAGTGTAAGGGGTCAAGAGGTATATTAAACTTAACTGACAATTAAGGTATGACTTTTTAATCTGCATACATGGGGACTTACTGGTGCTCATGCAGTATATATTGAGAAAGAAATATCCAAGTAAGCTAACTTGCTGATGTTATTTGGTCATGTTGTCTAACCGTATTGGCATAATGGTCATTTGAGTGTTATTTTTGTGAAATGTAATGTAAATCTTCCCAGTTCACATGCTTATTAAGCAGCATTTTGACGACCATCACCTATCACTCACTTTTTTTCAATCTGAACAGTATATTAGAAAGCTAACGTTAGCTTTGGCAGTTGTTTCCGTTAGCTATGTGACTACACTTGGCACTTACTAATTGTATTTTTTTTAGTGACATAACTAACTATGTAAAAACGTATGTATGTGGAGCAACCAACTATAATTCTGTGATGTGTATACACTAATGGTTTAACTAAGCTATGTTTGAACTGCACAGCTAGCTGTGAGATTTACACATCACTAATTAAAACTGGTTGCACCACACAAACTAATTCTTACATAGCGATCAATGGTAGTTATTAAATATTTAGGCTACAGCTATTACCTGTAATGGAACTGTCGTGTAAGCTAGCTGATGAACCAACTGAAAAAGCTAACATTAGCTTACTAATATCTGACCCATTAAGACTGAAGAGTAAACAAGGTAATATGGAATATGGTCAACATATCTGACCTGAAACTTGAAATTTCACAGAAAAAAACACACTAAACATCAAATTACAAAACTTTTTGCCGCTAACATTAATGACCAAATGATGACATTTAGCTTGATATTTCACCCTCACTGTGAACTGCATTAATACTATTAATTCTAAAACACACATATTTCTCCAGGTATATTATTTCTTGATATAAACAAAGGCAAACCTACATTCACGAAGGATTAGTCTTAAATTTTAATGGTGCAATGTTAGTAAATCGGATACTTAGGAAGGATTTTATGCACAAACTTAGTGATGGATTTACGAATAGCTGGTGCAACCCAGTCCAGGTCCATAAAGCAGAAATAGTTTTCCCAGTTTCATGTGGAAGAACTTAACTGGGTGTCCATATTCTTAATTCGGGTGTACATATACTTTTAACCATATGTTTTAACTTCCTTTTAGAAAGCTTTTTCCATTCTTACCTTTATGTCATCTCACTGTGGAAAGTGAAAAACACAAGCTGAGAGACCCTCAAATAAAGCATTAAAGAATATTGTACACGCCCTTTGGCCTCACAGCCCCGTAAACCTAACCAGGCTTGTCTCTCTGTCCCAGCCTTGCCGTCCAAAGCGATTTAGTCCTGAGAAAACATGATGCGTTTACGGTATTGTGACTGTAAAAATCTCCAGTTTCACTGCCAAACCACAATAAAAGAACATTCTCTTGTAATGGCTTAACTATAACTTCAGCTTCGCAGTCTGCAGCAACACATACCAGGCGTTTATAGTTTTGTGAGGAGACCACACATTCCAGTCAGAGGGCACCTAAATGACTTGGATGTCAGCAGAGGTTTGGAAAAGGACTCATTTGGCTTTACGAGTCGTGGTCAAGACCTCCACTCTGACCTGGAGCAGAGCCCATCTCATGACTCCTGGTTTCATTTAATACTGGGATTTGCTGAGGTTCTTGAAGGGGATTTTCTGGTCAAAGTAATTTAACTCGAGCTAAGTTAAGGAAAGGAACATTGAAAAGGACATGTTGTTGTATCTATGCAGCTTCATGTGGAGTGGATCTCTATTTGTATGTTAAGTCACATCATGGAGTCATGTGGTGAAGTTAGGAGACACTCAGCGTATGTTACTCACCAAGGATAACATTTTGCACAATCCTCTGGCAAAAGCAAAGTCCAGAAGGGGAATGAAGGGTGGACAAGGGTGGGCATTGGGTTTGGAAAGTCCAAAACCCCCTGAGAGGAACCACCACAGAGGAACCACAAACATGGAGTGGCGCAGATGGTTTGCTGACACAAGTACAGGCCTGGCGCCATGTTCACAAACACCAAAGGTCCAATGGTGAAACAGGATGGAGGGAGGGAGGATGATTATCTCCATGTGGGTGAAGACCAACATCCTGACAGTATTAGTTTGCATTTTATAGTTTATCTTCTAGCCGTGCTTTCACTTGCTCATCACCCTGTGGAAAACTTTGTAACTGATACTCAAATTCACCTGCATGTGCATTCTTATTGAACTGGTTAGAAATGTAAAGTAAAGTGGCCTGTAACACATCTCTCTCATGACTTGTGGGTGTGCTGTTTTAACTTTCTGCTAGCCTTGACTATTTCGTAGGTGGACCATCTGGACCTGAGCACAGAGGATAGTGACTGGGAATTCACACTGACATTCACAGAAAACTCAACAAGCTCCTTTGTGAATGTTTAAGAAGGTCTTTTAAGGGTTAGCTGATTGTCTTGTGTAGGAGCATTGTAGCCTGCTGTTTAAACCATTTCATACAGTAACTTTTAAAGATTTTCTAAGGTGCACAGTATGTTGTGCACACATCAGCCTGGAGAGACTGATGTGTTGGTAAGCTGACACATTAACAGATGAGCATGTAAACACTTCAGTAGCAAGACATCAGCTGGAAGTGTACAGCAATATGTATTAAGATATCAACAAAAAAAGACTTCATAGTTGTTCAAATGATGAAAATTTTGGTATTATCTTCTCGTAAATCTGCATTTAAGAATTTATCTCACCAAAGTTCATATTCTTCTTCTTATTATTATTTATTATTCATCTTGCACCATCCATACTCTTAACAAGGGCAGTGGCAAAGAACTTTTCAAACACACAAAATGTACTCAAAGCAACATTTGACAAATGTTTGTATTTCTGTGGCTAGTAGCAGTATCACTTTTAGCCCAGGAAAACTTGACCAGGGCAAAGTCATGAGCTGCTTTCCAAGTTAAAGAATGACAAAACCAAGAGACCAGGACTGGGTCGCATCAGCTGTTCATAAATCCATCCATCACTAAGTTTGTGATGGAGTGTGAAAGTCTTTCTTAGGTAAAAAATTTACAACATGTAATTACTTTAGTAATGTGCAAATTGGTTGCTAGGAAACATCTGTCACAAGCTGTATTGTAACTTCCAAAAGTAACAGTTTAAGGGGGCCAAAAGATAAAATAAACTTAACTGCCAATTCTTTGTGAATGATTAATTTTGTTTTATTTATTCCTTCAGACCTGGAGAAACGTGTTTTTAAATTAGTTGTATTCATGCAGTTTACCATGAGAGGGAAATATCTGACAATGCAACGCAAACCCACATTATTTGGTCATACAGTCTGATGCTATTGAATTAAAGTTTTGTAATTTCATATTAGTGAGCTAACGTTACCTTTGTTAGTTAGTTCATTCAGCTAGTTTACGCAACAGTTCCACCTGATAGTTAGCAGTTGTAAATATTTAGTAACAACTAATCTCTATAAAGACCTACAAGAACTAGTTTGTGTTGTGCAACTGATTTTAATTTAGTGATGCGTAAATTTCCACTCAGTACACACTCACGTTATAGCGAGGCTAAGTTCGAACTTACGGTACGCTGTTGCAACTGCCTCCAGTTGTCAAAACAGGACTCACAGTAGCTTTGTAATATGATTTGTCACTGTCCTTGTCGTACTTTTATTGAATTATCCACTGGTCAAAGCTACATCCTGAGTTTGCAGTGTTGTAGTTTTCTCGCTGAAAGTAGCTTTTGGAAATGTTTAGTTTTATTAGATTTTGTTTCAATGCATTTTCCAAGCATCTGCTGCAAATACACATCCTTACAGTATATTTACTTCTTCTCACAGTTAAGTGTACAATTTTTGGGCTCTTTGTGTACTCAAAGTGCAATCAAACTTTTCCATCCTCAGTCTGCTCACAGTCTGGATAAACAACCCAAAAAACCATGTCTCGTTTGGTCTATTTTGCACAGCACTGTACTGCAAAAAAATCCATATTTAATTTGCAGTTGCATCAAGACTTTGTATATATTTCTCAATCTTCCAATTACTCAGCTGACCTCGACGTATGTGTTTTTATGATCTATTCTGTTATTTAAAGTTTCTTTATGCTGCAGGTTTAGGTCCTAAGCAAACTGAAGAGAGCTTTTAAATGTTGGACATTGTAAATGGACATTGCTGATATCACTAACAAGCTAAATTAGGATTGGTCATACTTATTATTCATCCAATCTAAGCGTTTACTTTATGATTTTTATACTAAGGCATGGTGGCTATATTACCTTACCAGCCCAGTATAACCAGGAATTATGGCTATGTAGGAAATAGCAAGGCTGAAAGTAAGGGTGTGAAGGTCAGGGCAGTGGATAGGCGTGTAGCAAATCTGACTTTCATACAGGAAATCAGACCTGCAATTAAGGTTGGCCTTTTTATTAACCCTAACCATGATCTTTCCCTTACATTACCCACACCATAGTTGCCATGCATAGATATATTAGAGAGCAAGAACTTCAAAAACATTGGCATTGGATATAAAAAAGTAAATGCTGCCACTGAACTTAATCCAGGGTATTGCAAAATCATCCAACCTCAATGTTCTTGTTTTTAGCTTTAGAGTTACATCTTACACATAGCTGTCTCTGCTGTGATTGCAACATGTTAAATATTTGCAATTGTAATAGAGAAAAGTAGCACTGTTTCTATGAAGTGTATCCCATTGCTTCCCAAGCAGTTTGGCTCATGCCTTATTGGTTGCATATGTTCAAAAGACATTTTTTTTCCTTCTTTATTTCAAATTTTTTTTAGGGCAATTATCCAATATTTTACAAAAATAAAAGAAAAGATTAAAGAAAATAATTTAGTTACGCAGAAATGTATTTTTTCTGTTTTCTATATTGCAAGCCCTCAAATTGATCTTACCACACCTTGTTGGTTCCCTAGGTTGGGAACTATAAACTTCAGTTTATATTAATAAGCCTGCGAGATGTAACATCTAGCAGCAGTTATTTCAAACACTTAAGTGATTTTCTGACTGTTTGTTTATAGAAAGTAGAACACAGAAATCCAATACTTTTGGACTGAGTTCTCATTGTGAGGGAGGTTTGGAGTTATCTCATCCAACCCTTTTACAGAAAACAGTGTTTGTTATCTCTTAAACAGGTCATGCAGGATTAACGCGGTTGTTTGTTTAATCTTGGGAAAAAGATTCACTTGATTTTCAAGCACTTAAACCAAAAATTTGACAAAGAAACCGTTTGTCCACTGATTCACACTTTTTAGTAGTTCCACAGTGTTTTGCCATGGCCTGCCTACATACGTACTGTAGGTGTGACCTGGTGGGGTTATGTTGTGCTGCTGTCAGCTTAGTTCTGCTCTGTGTGTGTTGGACAGGTTGACTTCCTCACTAACGAGACAGACATGAGGGTTTTTCCACAGAGAGCAAGGAAACCATGAGGAGAGAAAAAAGCAACAGGCAGGAGGAGAGAGAAAGAGGGAGGGAGGTGAAACAGGCTAGACAAGGAGGAGATAGATGATCAGGCCAATAAGTCAGTGGGTAGGACTGGGGAGTAGACAGATACTTGAGGGTTGATACTGATTGTAATATTTTGGATTTCAGCTTCCAATAGTAAATAATGCGCTGACACTCAAACCCTGAATCTGACCATTTTCATGTTGCAGGAGTCCAAAAAATGATAAGAATTTAGTTTTTCTACCAAAAATCTATCTTAGTCAAGGGTGGGAAAGTCTGTGAAACTCTCCACTGAAACCCAGAATAATGACAGTACATGATGTTAGATCCCTTACTATACTCTTGTTAGGCTCTTGCTACTATTGCTACAGCTTTCAAACTGAAGTCATGAGTTTTCATTTACAAGATAATAATACTAACAAAATGGATACTGTAAGACTCTCCGTTGTTCTCTTTTAAAAAACAACTTTGTCTGTTCCAATTGATTTTATAGGCCTTTGGTAGCAGTGGAACAGATTAGAATCACCTTATTAAGTTGTTGTGGCGAACATGTCAGCAAACAGTTGCATTTATTTGTAGTTGTGTTTGTGTCTAACTGATGAATATAAGACCAATATTCTGTCTCCTTTTAGCATGTTTTGGTCTTCATCAACTCCAGTTCCAGAGGGAAATATCTGGCGTTTTAGCTGCTTAGTGCTCCACCAACTTGTCACTAATTTTGTCTGTCGGCCCCTTTGTGCTGGACACATAGCATACAGTGGGTTTGTCAGCTTTTTTTTTTTTTGCTGAAAACAGCTCTGCTGGAAATAGGGTTGATGAGAGTACTGAGACTGGACCACAACAGTAAAATTGTAGGCCGTATAACCAAAACAATGAGTTAAATGCTGGGGAACCACAAAGTTGAGTGATAATTCTCTGTGTGCACCACTGTGAGCGACCCAATTCACATTACACATAGTCATTTCATCTGTTGGTTAATCTAAAATAGATTAGTGCAGTTTTAAGGCCAAGAGCAACATCTGCGGACTCCTCCTTTTTTGATACGTTGACACAGGAGGCCACTGTAGGCATCCCTTCTCCTACCAACAATAAACATTGGTTTCTTTTCCATGACTACAGTTTTTTCCTAACCAAGCAGTTTTTGTACCTAAACTTAACCAAATTTTAGAGGTGGCAGATTGAAGGCATTTTGACACAAAATTAAAAACAATCTGTTTTGTCATTTAGAATACTGTACTATAAGGATGGCCTCATTTCAAGCCCAATATCAGTGAGACATATTCAAGTGTTCTTGTGTGGAAATGAATCAAAACCTCCCATCACAGTCAAATGAAATATTGTGCTCCCTGTAATGTAGGAGCCTGTTAGTTAATGTTTCTAATAAAAGGCCAGTTCTGGCTTGATATGTCAGCAAACCAACACTACAGTTTGTGCAGGTGAGGTCCAGTACCATGAGATGGAAACTGGTGAGCCACTTCTGAGTGTTTTGAATATTATTTATTGTGCAGTTCTGTCTCTCTCTATCTTTGATGTCCGTTCCACATTTCTGTCTTTTAGTTCTTTGGATGTGGTCGCCTCCACCTCTCCTTCAGTTTTTCCTCTCCCTCCTCTCTCCTCCCTCCATCATTATGTCAGCCTCAGTGTTTTGTGACTTGTCCACCCAGAACTGACCTCAGCTGTTCCACCGCTGCCTCACATAAACATTCACCTCATCAAGGCTTTTGCAGACCAAGTGTGTTGATTTGCTCTCTCAAAACTTTAGATTCACTTGTGGAAAACATAATATTAAAATCTTCAGCTTTCATTCCAGTGCTGATCTTGTTTGTGTTACCACCTATCCCATTATGGTACTTGCACTGTCAATTGCTTCTCTTAGACAGTGAATGAAGGTAAAGTGTTCACTGTGTAAATGAATGCCACATGTGCATTTGCTAATTAGTTTTACATAAAGTACTTGAACTCACATAGTTTTGGAGAAGTGCTGAATACATTTCTGTCTTCAAAAATATACTTCTATCATGACAAATTATGTTTCTGACCTTCAAAACATCATCATGGATTGCATGCAGTTTCCCTTACCAGCCATTTTTCTCTTGTCGTCTCCTTATCAGAGGCCAGACTTCTCTTCGTGTTGAACTGATTACGTGGTTAACCACAGGGATTGATCCACTGCAGACATCTTGGTTTAAGAAATTTTGCAATATTTTGTTTTGGCTTAAGTAATGGAATAAAACAGAAAAATAAAAGATCTTCTTGCAACTTAGAATTAAGTGTACACCAGTGAAGGGATCTTTATAGTTTCATAACAACACACTAAAGAGACCAAAAAGAGTTCATCTCTGAGTCTGCTGAGTAAACACAGTGGAAGTGTCAGACAAAACAAGTCACACTTTATACATCTGCTAATTCAGGCTATAGCATCCCTTCTGGTAAGTATTGCAACTTCTGACCTACAGCAATGTCCACATGTTAACTGCTTCAAGGAAAACCTGTGCTTTGAGTACCAAGCACACTGAACATTCATAAACTTGAAAGGTGGTTCTGAAAAGTTTGTAGCTTGTCTCTTTTGTGCAGGACGACAGATTTTGTCCACTTGGATTCACAAGAATTGTAAAGGATTTAAGCAGTGACTCAGTTTCCTCTCAAACCACAAGTGCAGCATATTCCATTTCATCGCTGTCCATCCACATGCTCACTATGTTCCAAACACTAATTTGGTATTTTTAAAAAATATTGCTAAATTCACAGCTTTCACTTCCTGCAACCAAGGCAAGGCACCACAGTTTAGTCAGAGACTTAAGTTAAGGAATCAACCATTCACAATTACCTTAGCTGTGGTTAGTCATATGTCAGGAGTGGGCCAGGCGGAAAAGGTCCTCACCAGGGTCAATCAGAGAACATGCTTCTTAGCCAGAATTTCTGAATTTCTTGACAGGAAAGTAGTGGTGACCCTGGCAGGAGCTCTTGTTCAACCTTATTTTGACTACACCTGCTGTTCATGGTTCAATGGCCAAACTTCTACCCTTAAAAATAGACTTCAGACTTTGCAAAACAAGGTAGTTAGGGTTGTTCTGAAACTCCCCATCAGAACTCAACTTGACCCTTCTCAATTTTAGAGCCTTGGGCGGTTGAAAGTACAGGCAAGAGTCTCTCAGATTGAGTTGTGCATGGTGCTGTCCTCAATACCAAAACAAATATTTCATCCAGGTGAAGGATATTCAGCAGAGGGGGCTGTGAGGTAATGTTAATTTATTGATCTGTGATGTACAGAGTAATTAATTAGTTTTATTAACTGAGTGGCGAGTAGGGCCATGCACTGTCCAGTGAAGCACAGGTAGTGACTGATGTTGTTAATAAAATGAATAACTTGCTGAGTGTATTATATTCTTGTTTTGATTAATGTTTTTGAGTCATTCTTGCCATGTCAGATCTGCTGTCTTGACCCCTCCCCTGCGCAGCCCCCATCCCCAAAGGGACCACAATGGAAATAAGCCTCTGGGCTTTATTGTGTTATCCTGGCTTTTCCTTTCATGTACGCATTCAATGCCATGGCATGTTTTTAAAGTGAACTGTCAAATAAAATCAATCAATCAGTCTACCGCAAATGGTTGTAGAGTTAAACTTGGTGGGAAAAGGCTCTGCTTTTTGAGGGAGCTCTGAAAGAGTATGAGCAGGAAAAAGGGTGCTAATCCCTCCTTAACAAACACATACATGAACATCAATTAAAAACTAATTTAATAAGGAGGAGGTTGGAGGTAGTCATATGATACCATATGTGGCCAGTCATAGGCCACATATGATGATGCATGAATGTAATAGTTGATGCCAATCAGCTGATGCCTAAACTAACGCGATGCCACATTTGCATGCAACAAGGAGAACTCTCGATACCTTTCAGAGCCACATTTTAAGCCTACAGGTGCTGAATATTAGTACATAAGTCTTTGGTGTAATATTCCTTTAAAACACTCCACATCTGTCTAGTGTCACTCAACGCATTTTCTACATTTCCACAATCAAAAACATCATCACAAAGTCAAACATGTCTGTAATGTGACGACATACATTACATTATGTAGCAATGTTTCAGCAGTCTGACACTCTTTGCTTAAAGGCCAGCTCCTTTTGGCAGCGTCAACACCGGAGCATGGTAGGGTGTCCAACTGTCTCTCTTCAGCTAGTCAGCAACTTGCCAAACTCTCTTTTTCCTGTGTGAGTTGTGTGTCCTTTCCAGCTCTTTTCCCTCAGAAACAGCCTCCCATGCAGCTCCACTGAGTGTTTTAGTTTCCTCACATGAAGCGCCACACCCACATTGCCTCTGGTGTGGGGTTGGGTAGCACTTTGGGTGGCGACGTGCGGTATATGGTCCACATGTCGTTGCTGTTACATACAGTTATTAAAACATGAAGTTGAATGTAAGTCTGGGATTTTAAAGTGAACTGACCTTGTGCGGTTTATTAGACTCTCTGGTTGGAAGTTATGCTTCTTACTTCAGCCAGAGTATGCGATGACAGCCTCCATGGACACACAATACTCCCCCACAGAATAAGCACACAAAACCAACAACTGTTCTCATGCTTTGCACCACTATGGAGCTGTTTCTCCTGAGTGTGCAACAGCTCAGAGAAAATATTTGAGCAGAACAAAAACATGGAGTTGTGCTATGCTTAGTCTCATACTGAACACACTGAGTACAATAGGGGGAGACTGTGGGGGATTGTGAGGCAGCTGGTTTGTATGATTTATGACAGCAGTAATACAACTTGTTGGTGGCTCCAGAAGAATTGGTTTCAGTCAGCTTTGTTTTTTGAAAACGTCTGTTTTATGTCTCACTTTCTTTTTCTTTGTCAGATAACTATGGAGGATACGAGAACCAGCTTTTCAAAGGTAAAAGTCAAACTGTTCTATTGCCTTGAGCTGAGACAGTTCATTACACATGATGTACTGTATGTCACATGATAAACATGGTACTGTCTATTAAATGCAAAGTCTGCAGGTGAATTTGGGAAAGATGTGTGATGCAATTTCTACAATATTGCGTTAGCTCTTTGCTGCCCTTGTCTCTGCACACAAACCATAACCATGTACAGGCTTGATATTAATTTTTCTCATAAGATTCACCTTAATTGGTTTCCGAGAAAGGTTAATGAGCTTGTAAATGCTTTCAAGGGAGTTCATCTTTTGCATTTACAACCTGCAATTTCTAGGACTGTGATTCAAGCAAAATTGTCCATGATGTCTTTGTTAAGAAAAGTGAAATATAAGTGGTTCTCAGTAATTTTCATGATTTTAAAAGAATCACATGACACTAAAAACTACTATGTTATTTGGTCAGTAGTAGAACACCATGTTTTCAATATCTCATGTTTGCATTTTTTCCTTGTCTTGTTTTTCAGAGGAGGATCTCACTGGCGAGGAGGAGGAAATACCTTCATTTAGAGGTGAAGGCCTCATGCACACAAGTCTTAACAACAACAAACATGGTCATCTGTATTATGTTTTTTTTAAACCAGTGAGATTGTGTGCACGCATGGCTTGTGTATGAATGCCTGAGTATGACTTTTTGTGTGTGTGTGTTTGTACATCTGCCAATGACAACATTATGTATCAGATCCACATCTGCTCCACATCTCACCACATTCAGCCTCTCAGTTTTATCCCTTTTATTAACTTTAAGTATAGTACTTAAATTATAATTCCAGTTTAATACAACTTGTCTTACTTTTGTAGTTTTAGCCATCATTTATATCACTTATGATAATATCATACTCGCCAAAGTCACTACAACTAAGTCTTATGGGGTAAAAAACAGGAGAGGTCATATGATCGACACAGGTTGTAAACAAACCAGCAATATAGGACTCAAAAGCTCAATAATAATCATTGCACACATTATGTCATAGTCTAACAAAGAATCAGTATATAAACTGTGATGGATGTTTACAACAGACAGTTTTGGTAATAGTTTTGCCGTTCGCCTTCGTTTTCTCTTCCAAATAAGTCCAAATAAGTGATCATCTTAATGCTCATGTTTGTTGCCCCGTTTTAAGGAATTTTGTTGCATTCCCAACTCTCAGCTATTATCTTATTGAGTGCATTTATTACTAACAGAAATGAAGCTCAAAACTATGAAAATAAGATCCATGTTATAAACCAGAATTGTCCATTGAATGCAGTATAAAATGGAGTATTTTTGTCTTGCGGTATTGCAACTTTTCCAGTAAGTAAATGATTTGAATACTTCTTCCACCACTGGTTACAATTATCTGCAAATTGCTAAACTGATCTTGCTAAAGTTATCCAAGTTTTATAGGTTTTTTTTTTAAATTGTGCATTATTGTTTGTATTGAGTAATTCATTCAAACTTTCATTATTGCATGCGTCCATCTATTTAATGTGTGTCCAGGTCGTACCAGAGGTGGCTGTGTGAGGTGCCAGCAGAGCCACTCACTCCAACTGGCTGTCAAAGTCCTCTATGGATTTATTGCATTTCTCATCATTACCGTTGCAGTGCTGGCATCACTCGGTGAGCTCTGTTTTTAATTTTTGATTTTCACCCTGCAACCTTAGTACTTACCGGCACCCAAGGCTAGTTTAGCTCTGTTATTTAGCTTGCAGTAAAGTCAAAAGTGAGCTGTTACCACAAAGTGAGCATACCACATTAGTACCAGTCTAAAATGAAAAAATCTCCAGATATTATCTCCACCTCTGACTGCAACCAGCCCTTAAAATCAGTCGTTCCCTACAGGGACCCTGTGATTTGTCAGATATTCCCACTGATTAAGGCTGATATGAAGTGGGCTTGTCATGGGAAAATGACAGACTCCACTTTGTATGTATGTCTTAATAAAACACAGCACATTTAACTTCCGTAGGTCAAAATATGGACACAGGTCCTGTGTGCCCTGTTTTACCTGACTGCTGCTCAGTGCCAACAGATGCTTTTTACATTAACATCACTCTTTATTGGGTTTGAAAGCTGTAAATCTTAATCTTTTACTACTGTTCAGGCATCTCAGGAGACAGTGAGACTTGGTAGAGTGACGCAAAATCCCACAACACACACAAGGTTGAATTTACATACATGTACAGAAAGGTAATGAAGTCCTGTCTTGTTAAAGCTCTGCTGCAAACTATGTGCAGGGATTACATTGACTTTTTCTTAACAAATGTGCTGGAAACATGTAGAAATACTGTACATGTGAACTCACTAAGGTTTGTGTTCACCACCAGTAGTTGTACATGCTGTCGCTAGTAACAACCGCTAAAGGCATAGTTCTGTAGCAGTTGCAGTTTAACTGACATTGTTAGCTACATCCACCATTTTGTCAGATTCGTGACCATTAAACAAAGACATCCTTCCTTAAAATGCCTTATCCTATGCTCCCTTATCTGTGGGTAGCTATTTTGTGTCTGATTGTAATTTGAAATATTAAATTTATTTTTCTACAATCTGTTGACTGCTAACTAGGTTAGCTATTGCACTAAGCTAGCTGTCTGAGGCTAATGTGTAAGAAATATTTTATAAATTAAAATTGGGCTAGCTGTCACTGATATTTTACTCTTTTTACTTTTATTGATGTGGACCCTGAATAGGGACTTAGCTAATGTGTTTTCCTGGCATGAGATACAATGTTTGCTAGCTAGCATTAACTAATTTGACAGCTTGTCTAACATTATGCTAGCAGTTAAATCCAATTTTTTTGTTATTTTACTATTTATTTTACAGTAATGTACCTTAAGTCTAGTTAACTGTTGTTTTATATCAATCTTATTGCAATTTGGGTAACACTTGCTAGTTACTTTCTAACTTCACAAAAATGGGCTATTATTCTGAATTTCACTGAGAATTTTAACAAAATGTGACAAAAGACATTACACAAATATATTCTGGGGGTCATCATTTTTATACAGTATATTGAGCACCATCAAAGACAACTGAGCATCCAAAAATAACTACGGTATATCGGCATTTTACAAACATCTTACAGATGTGTGCTGACACAAACATTACAATACAAGCAGAAACAGAACCCAGTTTATGTTTATGTCAACTTACCAGCTGTTCAACACCAAAGCACTAAAACTCTTCAGTATCAACAGAAAACATATTGCACTTGGCTGGAACTAACTGTGCATGTGCACAAGGAAAAACAGACACCAGTAACCTTTGATTTTCCATTCCCAGCTGAACATCTGTTTAATAATAAATAATTCAGAATTAATCTGTTTAGTAACAAACATGGATGAATTGTATTGTAGCACATGTATTCAGCACTCTGCTTTACAAGATGAAACATTTTATTGGGGGAAAAACATTTTTTCAAGTAATGTGTGTATAGAAAACTGTAGTGGTAGATTTACACACAATCTCTCAATCTCAATCTTACACATCGCGTTTTATGGAATTAATTCATTCAATCTTGTTTGTTGCTTTTAGCATCATTGCACAGAATCTATCAAAAGCCATGAGTCATGTTCAGCATCACTGTCACAGGAGCTAATAGGTGGTATGTGCAGAACGCATATGGAAACATTTATAAATGCAAGCAGACCTACATTATTCCCCTGAGTCAGTGGTTAGGATGCAGAAAAAAATGTGCAAATACACAGCGTTACAAACTTACACTCACAAATGTATGCTCAAACACACAAAAACTCACACTCACAAAATTGTTGTTGCTCTTTTGGGAAATATGTAAGGAGGGGGGCAGGACCTGGCCAGCTGGCTAAACCATCATTCATCAGTGTTTTAGTTGCATTTGTTAACTAATGAAAACTTGACATGTTTTCTTGTCAGGGCTTAAATTACAACTTTTTGTTTTTACTCCTTAAAATACTTCCTATTTCCTGTTAACAGCAAGGAACTGGTGATGGTAATCACAGATGTATTATAAGAGCTGGATACTAGACTGAAAATGGCACTAGTCCAGTAGGAATTGCTTGCCTTGCGCATGCGCCAAAAAAGTCTCTAGCTTCTAGGTTTGCTTCTGTGTTGTGCGGCCCACTGAATATGCACAGTAATGTTTCTGCTGTTGGCCCATAGACTTTACATTGTGGTAATGTCACAGATTTTTAAATTACTTTTCTCAGCTCGAGGAAAGTTTTACAAATATGAAAAAAGGAAAAATTAGGATATTAGGTAAAATTATCTATTCTTCGACATTCAACCATCCTTTCTTGTCATTTTGGCTCACTGAGTGCCACGATTAGTGATACTGCTCAATGCTGTTTTTGAATTACGTTAGCATTTGTTCTTCATGTTAAAAGTGAATTTAATATTATGTTAATATTTAATATTTCTAAAATTCCAGGACATGCTTCCTTAAATATATTAACTTTCTTGTGTCTGCAGTGTTCAGGAAGGTTGACAACCTGGCTGAGAAGGAGTCTGTCTACCACAAGAAGATCACCACGGCTCAGCAAGGAATAGAGGGTAAAATAGCTTGACTCACAAATGGTCATTTTTTTATACTGAGTCAGCATGGCTTTATACAGCAATTACAGATATAACACAGAAAAAAATGGATTTTTGAAGATTGAAGTAATCAATCAAAAGAAGAGTTTGATTTTTTAAAATAAAAACTTAAAAATTTAATTTACTGTCCTACTGATTTGAAGAATTTCATCATACATTCTTAAAATATATGAAAATATATTTTAAGAATGTAATGTATGTAGAAAAACTGTGGTATGTTACTGTACAGAAGCATTCTAAATTGATTCATTTATAGCACCAAAGAGCTTAAAACAGCTGTTTTCTGGTACTGTAAAGAATCATCAAGAACAAAAAAAGCAAAATACAAAGACCCTTGAGATTGTTTATTGTTCAGAAGTTAATTTGACAAAATGATGCTAATTTGGAGCTTTTGAGTGTTTTTGCCAGTTGCAATTGGAATGAAAGATGTTTAAAAATCCATTTATCTGAGTACCAAAAGGATTCTCATCCATGATGGTTTAAAAATTGAGATTAAAAGTTTATCCTTGACCTAGGAAAGAGCAGTTGATTAAAAACAATCTCACTGCAAGGTCCAGTTATTTACTTACTTAGTTAAATTTAGTAACATTTAATGTCTTCCTCAGATTGTGTGATAGGAATTAAACCTCCAGAGCAGCTTCTACTGTAAATGGACTTTGTGGTGAAATTGTTCTGTCAACTGCAAACATACTGCATACAGTATGTACCAGGTTTTAAAGGTCATTTGTGATTTGTGAAGCAGTAAGGATGATTGAATGTGATGTCAGGGGAATTCAGAAGATATCTTTCTCTCTCGCAAACATATGGTTACCAGACATTTTGCTATATAACATGTACAGTCATCTAGAATTTTTTTCCCATAGTGCCTCACTGCCATATGTTCACTCTCTTTCTTTTCTTTGTCTGTCTCTCAGATCTGAGCTCAGCCTCTAACTGCTCAGGCTGTCTGGATGTGACTCTGTACAGTGAGGAGATCAGCAGGCTGAAGAAAGAGTTTGAAGAAATCCAGAAAATGATACTGGGACAGGAGCAGGTACATTGGATCACAATTAAGTTGTTTTGTTTTGTTTTGTTTTGTTTTTTGATTCTATCAACAGTCCAAAATCCAAAGATACTCAATTTACAATTATTTAAAACTGTGAGAAGCAGCAGATCCTCACATTTGAGAAGCTTAAATTATTGTCAGAATAATTGTTTTTTAAATCTTCTGTCAATCTGCAAATTACTGAATCATCTCAGCACTAACCGTAAAATAGTGACTCATAGTTTTTATCGAATTCATTTTTTATTATCATCCTAGCAACCAAAAAAAATACAGGTACAATCTGTCGCTCCTCTCTGATCCCCCCTCAGGTCCTGGACCATGCCTCTCAAACCCAGACCACCCTAAAAGCCACCAGCACCCGGCTGACTCGCGACATGCAAAACCACCTCATGTCAATCAAACTTCTCAATCAGTCTCTGGAAAGATACCTGGATCGGGTGGAGGGCTGGAAGGACGTGATTGAGGAAACTGTCGAGAAGATGAAAACTCTGACAGAGGATCAGTATGACATCAAAGCTACCGCACAGCAAGTTAACACCACTGTGGCGCTAAGGTGAGTGAAAAGCTGAGGGCAGAGACATTTGGACAGATACTGTAACTCGGAAATGAGTATTTTTAACTTAAAACTTGATAGTAATTTCCACAATCCTGAATCAGAACAATGTGCATAAGGTATTATCAGAAACAGCACAACTGCTAGATAAGTATAATTTCTCTTCAGCTATATTTACAGCATGTGTTCATGACCTTTTACTGAACTGAGCAAAGTGGGAACTTCAATTGCTGACAGTAGGCAAGAAGCCAGGGTCTTAGTCATAATTGCCATTTTTTGACAAGCCTCATAAGCAAATCTTTATTTATGGAGCCAAACCACAGTAAGAATAACAACTGGGTTTTCCCATTTGACAAAGGCACAGCTGTGACTTTAAACCAGTATATGACTTAGGATTTTATCATCCATGCTGTTATGAAATACTATTAGAAATTTAGTGGGATGATAATATCACCAGATGCCTTTTTATTTTTGCAATGTGTAGCATATTTACGAACAGGGAAAACTTATTTCCTGGTTACAGCCAAGCAGGCATGTAGGTAAATTAATCAAACAGATAGTCAGTGTAAGAGTTTCTCAAAATATCTAGTCATAATCCACTTTTTGACTGCTTCTAAAATAGTAAAAATTCATTAGTAAAAAGAAAAATATAGCAAATATAGCACTGTCTGATAAAGGCAATAATGTGAACATAGCTTGACATTTTATCCACTGCACCTCACATGTCCTTTGTGCTTCCTTCTGCTCTCCAGCTCAATGTGGATACACGCCCTGCAGAGGAAAGCAGAAGAGGAGACTCTGGTCCTCCAGAAGTTGACCAGCGACTGGCAGAACTACAGCCGAGTTCTGAGCGTGATGAAATCCAATGCTAGCAGCACTGTGCAAAACATGCGCTTCCTCCAAAACAACATCGTAGCAGATCACCAGAGAATAGCCATGTCCAGTGAGATGCTCAACGACCTCAATCAGCAGGTATGTGTGTGTGTGTGTGTGTGTGAGTTTGTTTAGTCTTATGTATTCATGAACATATGAGGTTCAGGATCTGGATGCAAGTTCATTATTTTTCTGTCTAGATCAGTATTACAGATAGGTTTTATAGCATGTGAAGGGAAACACTTCTGATAAAAAAACAGAACCTTGTGAACTGCACAAACAGGTTGAGAATTAAAACATCTATTTGCAGCTTAAACACTAGTTGTCACACCAATTTGGGAATGGGTCGGGATTAGTTGTGATTGTTAGGGACTAGCATATGTCAGTGGGTCCTCATAAGTATAGAAGTACTACATATGTGTGTGTGTTTTCAGGTGATGAACCTGCAGATGCAGCTCGATAATGTGACCTCTTTCATGGATGAACATGAGGAGAACATGCATGACCTTCACTACCATTCCAGGTGATACACATTCACAGAAATTTGTATTAATATATATAGGTTTTTCATGATCAATCAATTTGCCGATTATTTTCTTGATTAGTTGTTTGGTTTATGAAAGGTTAAAAATTGTGAAAAAAACTCATTCACAATTTCATAGAGCTCTCTGTGATACCTTCAATTTGCTTGTTTTGTTCTACCAATAGTCCAATACCTATGGATTTTGAAATGATTGTTATACATATAAAAGCACAAAATCCTCAAATCTGAGAAGCTGGAACCAGAGAATATTTGGCATTTTTGCTTGAAAAATTACCAAAAAGAATAATATATTATCAAAATAGGTGCCCATTAATTTTCTATTGATCAATTAATTGGCTAATTGTTGCAGCTCTACCACTATACTTGTGATAAAATTGTACTGACTTGCATTAATTCCTTAAAGGCTTATAGTATATTTACCCTATCCTTGACTTAAGTCTAATTCTAACATTAACTCTAAAATTAACCCTACCATACAACAAAAACTTACCTCATGAGGACCAATTTTTGTGCCCAAATGGGAGGTAAATCCCTACAACATGATTAATATATAGTATACCAACAAGCAAGAAAGAGTATTATCATTCTAGAAGTAACAATGTCTGTACAGGAAGAAACCCTCACTCAACCATCCCTTTTAGGTACTATGAAAACCGGACAGGTGAACGTTTCTCTGCCTTGGATGGTCGTCTGAACTCCATCGAGATGGAGATCGAGACATTATCCTCCAGCATCAATGCCACCGTCAGCCATGTCCAGAGCATGTACAAGTATATCAACATCGAGAGCTCATCCTGCCAGGGCCGCCTGAACAGACAAACAGAAGATCTACAGGTTGGAACCACACAAGAACTTTTTCATTACTTGGTGATAACGTATATAAAGACAAATACAAATACACACACAAAATATATTCAGGTTAGAATTGAAATCCTTTTACTTTACCAAATACGGTGTCATCTGCATACAACATTAGACACACTCCTTACTTGACTGGCAGCTCAGGAATTTGATTGGTCTAAAAATCTCATAATACAATTGATTTCTTGGCCACATATGTGGGACTACGCCATTGTCTATATATGATTTTTTTCTGTCATGCTTTGATATGTTTGTGACAAAGTGTTCATTTATTTAAAAGTTGTTAGCGTAAAGGTTAGTTAAGCTGACTTGTGCATTTTTTTGACACACAGTCCATACAGTGGATGTAATTTGTTTGCACATAATATTACCTGACTTCTCCTTGTAATTGAATTTCTCTTTCTTTCTCCTCCTTGTTATTTGTATTTGTGTTCTTGCACATTTTCTTCTTTTGTATCATATCTTTATTCTCACAACCATTTACTTTCTGCAGAATATGAACAATACTGTCTTGTTACTCCTCCACTTGGCCGACACACTGAGGCAGCAGAACATGTTGTTGAATGTCCGGCTGGATATGGATGTCAGGAATCTGTCCATGGTGATGGAGGAGATGAAGCTGGTGGATACACACCATACACATATCATAAAGAACCTCACTATACTAAAAGGTACACTAGATGTTGTGGTTTATAAATAAAAGTTGAATGCCTGTTTACACTTTCCTTTTCAACTTGACCTCACCATCTTCTCTCAACAGGTGCTCCAGGACCACCAGGGCCCAAGGGGAACCGTGGTGAGACTGGCACAAAAGGACCTATGGGACTGACTGGGAGCAAAGGTGACCGAGGTCCTGTAGGAAGTCGCGGATCCCCTGGAGAGAAGGGGCCTATTGGGCTTAAAGGTGTACCAGGTGAAACAGGACCCAGTGGCAATAGAGGGGCAGTAGGCGCCAAAGGAGCCAAGGGATCTCTTGGTCAGCCAGGACTGCGTGGTGAGAGGGGCCAGAAAGGTGACATGGGCCCCTCTGGTAAAGATGGGCTCCCAGGACCAACAGGACCTCAAGGGATCCAGGGCCAGGCAGGACTACCAGGCATCATTGGGCCAACAGGGCCAAGAGGAAAACCAGGGCCAGTTGGGCCACCTGGACCACCAGGAACCCCTGGACCTCCAGGATTGCCGTATCCCCATGACCAACTCAACATCCAGCAGCGAACCGAGCCTGCTGCTGGATCCAAGAGACAGTAGGACTCAGAGGTGATTTATAAGGCACAAAAGAATGATTATCAGATATAAACTGAAGGAGTATTATCCATCGTGACTGGTGATGCAGCAGCTGATGAGGAGAAAAAACTCTTATTCCATTTCTATGGGATTGTGCAAGACAATGAAGAACTTAATAACCAAACCAAATGCAGCAGATCAAATTTGGGACGAAGACGGGGCATGAAAAGACGGGCATTCCCCCGATGAAATGACTTAGCAAGCTAAGGTAAATCAAGAGGAAGGTCTAAAAAATAGAAAACAGAACTGCTGCCACAGACTGAACTGTTGTTTCCTTTGTTTTTTCATTGACTTTCATTGACCATTTTTTGTCTTGAATACCCAGGACAAAAATGGATTGTTTGGTTAGACTTTGTATGTTGGTATGAGGAGAAACTGCCTTCATCCAACACTTGGATTTCATCACTACTTGTGATGGGTCTTCCCTCATCCACCTGGCAGTCCATATACAAATAACAAACAATGAGCTTTTACCAGGGTGAAAAACTTCAAATAGATGGTGAGAAATCATGCCCGTTACTGAATTTGAATGTACTGGAAGGGAAGAAGGGGTGAGAGGTTGTTGTGGAGCCACCAAACCCACATGGGACATAATAAATAGGAGGAGAATTAGACTAAAGTAGTGGTGGTTTCCCATCCAGGCCACCAGACTACTCAAGGGTTTACATTCCCATGCACTAGTATAAGGACACAAAAAATCTGCTTCTTTTTACATTATATTCATGTTGACACATCCTTTTCTGTTGGATGGCACTTTATTGGTTCTTTAAGAGTAAAATTTAAGCATTTTTGTCCATTTTATTTCAGAGCAGGTACTCTGAAGCCTTTTTCATCTGCTGGTAAAACAGTAATTTTATGAAGTCTGAAGAATTGAAGATTTGAGGATACAGAGTTTAGGCCCTTCCAGTCTAAATTTCCATTTGAATGCTCTGGTGACCATTAACCTATTTTACATTGTACGATATGTTTACTTCTATTGTTGCTGTTGAATAAGTAAGAATGAAGAAAATAACTTCTTGACTCCTCTTGACATTCTTGGGAAAACATTTTGGGAAATACATTTTCTTTCATTGTGAAAATAAGACAGAAGATTGATACCACTCTTATGTCTGTGTGGTAAGAACGGAGCTAAAGCCAGGAAGTGATTAGCCTAGCTTAGCATAAAGACTGGAGGCAAGGGGAAACAGCTAGCCTAGCTCTGTCCAAAGTTGACTGATTAACACAATGTATCTTGTTTGATTAGTCCATACCCAAACATAAATGTAAAAATGGCAATTTATGGTTATAAGGTTGTTGTTTTTTGTGCAGAGCATCTTCAGGAAGCTGTTGTGGTGTTACTGTGCATGCAACTGCCTCTAAAATCCTAAGTTGTCATTTTGACATTTCTGTGTTTCTGCTAGTAGGTGTATTTTTGAGCTTTAGAAAGAGCCAGGCTAGCTGTTTCCTAATGCTTTCAGTCTTTATGCTAAACAAAAGTGGTATTGATCTTCTCATCTAACTCTCAGAAAGAAATTGAATAAAAATATACTGTTTCTTTAAGAGGTACGACAGACAGGAGATTAATGAAATTCATTCAACACATAAAATGTTGGTAATTGTGTAAAAAAGTGATAAAACGATCAACACAAAGGTAGCGCTGAGTTACAGTTTGTTTTTGTGCAACACAAGTGTTACATTTGCTACAGTGTCTAATCAATTTTGATAACGGAGTAATCACTTTTAAGAGGGTTTACATCTTATAATACATACACAAATAATCGTTTATATCACAGAAAAGTAGCTTTACAAAAAGGGAAACATACTATTTTTTTGTAAAATTGTGTGTTGTTATGAAATGCGACTGGCTTGCATTGAACTTCAATAAAAGCTTTTTTTTAACAGTCTTGTGAGTATCCTACTGTACTTTTAAAGCAATGCAGTGCTATTGTTGCCCTGTGAAGAAAAGGGAGTGGTTTTATCATTTAATTCAAAACACATGTCAACTCCTCCCATTAGATTCTTGAGGTTTGCTGCCACTGACTCAAAGATATTTGATTGTCTAGATTTACCCTGTTGTTTTAGCATAGGTAATCTGCCAAAAAATGTGGCCTAAACTTTACTGTAGAATATATTTAATATAGGGTACAGATGTCAAAAAAAGGTGTAAGGACAGGAATAATACCCCTGACATGCCCCAAGTTACCTGTTTTGTACTACTACTATCTGTTAAAATTAGAAATCAGTTTTAAAATACTTAATACTTTTTAAAATACTTGTTACTGATCTCCAGATTTTAATATCTCACAAAGGGTTATGCAGGTGTGTTGTGGAAGAAAACAGATGATAGCCTTCTTGCAGCAAGCTGTGGCGACAGCCCTGATGTCCTGCTGCAATGATATTTTTACAGCATTTCCCTCTTTTTCCGTGCTGAAACATGACAGGCCTTGTGGGATGTGAGGAACCTGATCTCCAACAAAAACTTCCTTCAAGAATCCACCCAAATCCCTTATTTCTGCGGTCCCATGACTGTTAGTTATGAGCATGGAACATTAGCTCTAAATCACTAGCTATTTTCACCTCAAAAACCTGAAGCAAAAGCGTAAAATCGGTGCCGTTTCTGATCTGTGAGCCAGGGAAATATGGCTGATATAAAATCCAGGCTAACGCTAAGCTGAATGCTTATACTATATCCTTCTATCTGACTTGCGCCATTTCTCTGCTCTTTTGTGGTGAGTAGACCTCCAACAGATCAATCTTAACTATTCCCACATGCGGAGCCATGAATCACCGACACTGTGGCTAAACTGTTGGAGGGCTAATTTGCAGGGCAGAGTATTATAGATGTCACCACATCCAGCCACAAACAGACACAGAGAAAGCAAAGAGACAATGGGAGAAAGAAAGAAACATGACAGAAATAGTAAAAAAGAGAAGGAAGGGATAGAAGACTGACAAAATATTATTTACTATTATTACTATTATTTAAATATTATTTATTATGATACTTCTTCCCTCACTCATTATGCATCATGGTGTATGGCTCTACAGTGAGCTAAACACAGTTCCAACAAGGTTTCAAGACAGGAGTTGGCCTTGGATGTTTTAAGTGGAAACAATGAACCTCTATCAGCAGTGTTGGAGAAAACACAGCGTATTCAATGATAGTGATTACAATGATAGTGGATGGCTATTTACGGACATGTGCTGACATCATCCTGACGTTAAAGTTTAAAAAAAAAAAACAAAGTGCTTACAGCAGGCTGAAACCTGGGCTTTCTTCTTACTGGGAGCATTTTTACCTACGATCACCTCAGGTTTTGGAACTTTGACCATATTTAACATCCGAAATCATAACAGCATAGAAATGACAGAAAATCAAAAAGAGCATATATGTCCCCTTTAAAAAAAAGGGGCTAATTCAACCCCATGGCTCCTCCAACTTCTCAACTACACTGCTATTCAGTCTCATTGGTCTAGGTGGTGACTTGCTACCTTTCCAAGTGACTATAATGTGTGTTGGATTAATGTACAATACCAGTCAAAAGTTTGGACACACTTTCTCATTCAGGGGAATGGGAAGGTGTGTCCAAATTTTTGATTGGTATTGTACATTCACCACTTTAGCTAACACTAAAGACTTTTTTAAACAATAATATGTCAGGGCTATCAACTTATTTCTGTGCCCAAGTTTTCAAAAAAGGTAAATTAAGCAGTTTTGAGAGTGGGAATGTGGAAAGTGACAATTCACAAAGCTACAACACCACAACTACAATACTATTTGCACAACTCTGCAAAAGCATTATCATTATATGTATATATATATATATATAGTTAATACCATCCTATAACTGCTAAACAGAAATGGCCCAGACACAACTACAACTTATGTTTATTAGGTTGTCACTGTGGAGATAAATGCATTGTTTTTTCATCTTACCAGTCTCAGAACCATCCAGACCTTCATATCACTTACAGCAATATGCTGCGATTCTGTTTCAGACTGTCAGGCAGCCACAATCAAACTTGAGGTTCACTTGAATAATATGGGAAACAGGGCTGGGGAACCTAGGCCTGTTTAAATTGGCAGGAATCACTTGTGAATTTTGGTTTGCTCTGTACACCGCACACTTACTTGCGAGTGTTGCAGGTCCCAGGCATGAGACCATGCAAACAGTTATTCTAATACAAAGTTTAAATTAGCAGACAAGGAAACGTCGCGGTCGCTGCATTGACACCTTGTAGCAGAATGACAAGAGAGCCTCTTGTAATAAATCATCAGCAAGAGCTGGAATACATACAATTATCATCCCTTGAAGTAGGTAGGACATTAACAAAAATATCACCACATCCTCTGTGTGCATCATACAAGGTATATTTGAGAAGTAAAAGTTGCCAGAGGTCAATGGAGGGGGATTTTTGGAGGAGCTTAATTATTGTTTTTTCTCCTTATTATAGTGGGTCAGCATCTAATCCTGGACTCCTGTAAACCTACTCCCACAGAAAACAAAAAAAATCTACACAAATGTTCATCAAGAGTTACTGTCAGGTGGAAACCTCCAAAGTGTCATCTTTGGTGACTCAGAAAAGCAGCAGTGTTTTTATCTTGCAGCTTTGAGTTTATCGAGTGGGTTTTTGAAAGGGTTTCGTTAACCTGAAGGTTGTATAATTTTGTCAAAAAATACAGCAGTGAATGAAGTTAGAACATAAAAATCTTCAACGTGAACAGAGTGAAAGAGAGCAGCTCTTTGTCAAATGAAGTGAGAAAGTATGAGAGGAGGGCATAGTGTGTTTTAGCTGTGCTGAAAAACACCAGGCTTGGCCAGCATAAACCCTGGGGCCAGATGTGCTTTCTGGAACCTCTGCCAGGTCTGACTTTCCCAGGTGGAATATTTTTCACCATCTCATATATGTATAATTCTTTCACTCCACTGGCTAAGCAACAAGCTGAAAGCTCTAACATCATAATTTACCTGTTATGTGTTTTTTTTAAAGCTATTAATTACCAGGATGTAACACCTCTCTCCCTCTCTCCACATGAACACTTAAGGGCTGATTGACTGTGAAGTGGATTGAGTAGCTGTGATGTGCGGTAATGGAGTTATGGTTTGTTGCCTAACTTGCCCCACAGGACCTTTCTGATGATTCAGTGATGTGATGTCATGCCTGCACATGACTGAACTGAGAAGTGAGGGAGCGCTAGGTGTCTGCAATTCACAAATGATCCTACTTCAACTATAATTCAAAACTGAGCACACTTGAATGGTTTTGAAAAATGTATTAAATGCCACACACTCTGAGCAATGAAGCTGTACTGATGGATGTTGAATTTTGAACTGTACCAATAGTTTTTAGAGCTGCAACTAATGATAACTTTTTTCATAATCGATTAGTTTGCCGATTATTGTCTTGGTTAGCTAATTGTTTAGTCTGTGAAATAAACAAGATAAAAGACAGTGAAGGCCACTGTAAAGTCAATTTTGTTTATTTTGTCTGACTGGCAGTCTAAAATCATCACATTTGAAAAGCTGGAACCATCAAATATTTGGCATTTTTGCTAGAAAAATGACTGCAACAATTAATAGATTATCAAAATAGTTGCCAATTACTTTTCTGTTGATCTGTTACAGCTTTAATATTTTTACTAGCTATGTTAGCACCATGGCTATAGGTATGGCAATGTCAGTCTGTTGGTCCAGCACCTTGACTGAAATATCTTAACAACTATTGAGTGGATTGCTATTAAATGTTTTACAGACATTGATGGTCCCCAGAGGATGAATCATACTGACTTTGGTGATCCTCTGACTTTTGCTCTACTGCCACCATGAGGTTGACATTTTGTGATGTTAAGGGAAATGTCTTGACAACTATTGGATGAATTGCCATTAAATTTGATACAGACATTCATTTAATTTGCGCAATACTTCAGTTTATGACCAAATACCTGCAAAATTAATGACATTCCCATCTGTACCTCATGTTTAGCTCTCAAATTTTACCATGCTAACACACTAAGATGGTGAACATGGTTAACCTTATCCAGCATGTTAGCGTGCTGGCATTAAAGGATAAATTCATAATTTTTCAGTCATAAAACAATAGTCATGTTCCCAAATCAACACAGACACGTTTTTCTTGCTGTAATCATTTCTTCTGTTCATACTGACCTTCAGAAGATCCCTTCATAATGCACTTTCAATGTAAATGATGGGGGATGAAATCCACAGTCCTCCTTCTGTGCAGAAAAAACATATTTAAAACTTTATTTGAATCTCATATAGAGCTTCAGCTGTCCAAATTAATCAAATCAAGTCAATATCATTCAAAGTTACAGCCTTTTTAGTGCCAAAGTCCCTCTTTTTGTTACTATATTTACTATACTAAACTATACCACAGCTCAACAGGGAAACACAAAGGGAGAGAATGTGAAAAGACTGTAAATGTGTCAGATATCCACTTGATATGACTAACTCAGATTGCTGAAGCCTCATATAAGTCCTCAAATTTTAAATGCATTTTTGTTCAAAACGAGGACTGTGGATTTTGTCCCCGATCACTGACATTGTAAGCGCACGCGGAGGTGATCTTTTAATGGTCAGTATGAATAGAATAATTACAGAAAGCAAAACCTACTAAAATTGTTCATATGGACACCTGGCTGTTTTAAGACAGACTTAAAAATTGTGAACCTGGATGGAGTCTAACTGATGTTGCTCATAACCAGTATTTTATTTAAAATGACACATTTCATTCCAAGAACAACTAATTACTTTCTCATGCAGAATATTATTCTTGTCAGAATGAAAATAATATTTACATGTACATATACAGAATGTATAAACTGTACTTACATTTGAGGAAAAAGACCATCCTTGAACAGAGACAGAAAGTAGTTACTGTAGTTAGTTTTGAGGTTTTTTTCCTCATTGAGGGTCTAAGGATGTTGTACAGATTGTAAAGCCCCTTGAGACAAATTTGTGACTTGTAATATTGGGCAGAAATCACAAAGTCAAGTCTTATAAAACTGACTTGATTTGCAATGGACTTATATTCCCTTTATAAATTTCATGCTTTCTCTCAGACCTCTGTCACTTTGATTCCCTGGTCAGGATGTGTAATTTCAGCATAATGACATTAGATCTGCCTGGAGAGGGGGGTGGCACAGAGAGACATTACCTAACCCGGAGCAACACACACACATACACAATTTGAGACGTTAGCTAACCGTTGACTTGACAGGCCCCCAAAGAACTCATTATATAGACAGCTGTAAAAACACACTTGGCCTTTCACTTCCCTGCAGGTAACTATTATTCAGTGTGTGTGTGTGTGTGTGTGAGGACAGGGATCACACCTGCTGCAATGTGTGTAGTGAGTCAGCAAGTGACTCCAAAAATAAATACATTAGATTGGTCTAGGATTGAAAAGTACAAAATAGGTTGGCATGATGGCGTCATGAGTCTCTGAAAGCTCTGAACCTCACTTTGGGCTGAGATTTTCACTCTTATCTGAATAATTATGGCTTTCATAGCCTGCAACTGGATCTCCCTGTAACCATTAATTAACCAAGCACTTTGATAGAAGAATAATAGATTTCTAATATCACAGAGCAAATAAACTTGAGACTGGTCGAAGCACTAGTTAGGATAGATCCACCTGTCCTCCTTCACATGCACCCAGTATAAAGGTCCCTATAGTGCCACAGATTGCCCACAAACACATCTGGTTTCCAGAATACTGCACTTGACGCTTGGACAAGCTTTTAGCCTACAGGTTTCTTGCCATTAAGCAACAAAATAAGATCATTTAACAGCCTCTTTTTTGCAGACCATTCTAAATAAACAACTCTAAATCATAAGATTTAGGCAGTAATGTGTATTTTTTGTTATTGTTAACAAACACCATGAAAAGACAAAAATCTAAAATTCGTTTGTTCGTCTCTTAACACTTTCTGACTTCCCCAGTCAGTCTGTGGCTCTCAGCCCCAAGCCTCTTTTGTTCCTACTGAAGACATCAATCTTTACAAACTGGTCACAAATGTATACTTGTAATTGTAAAAGAACAAAGTTTTTTTTTTTAAAATAATTTCCTAAAACAGTAGCTGAGCACTATGGGAGTAAATAGTGAAATTGTGGGGACTATTTTCAGCTGCATACTACCACACATTCAGTGCTCTTGTGAGTATGTAGAGCACCAGCATGATGTATGCAGGATTGACTCAGAGTAAACTACAGTGCCCTTATTCATCGTAATGCAATGGTATGACTCTGATGAGTTTTTAATAGGTTTTGGACAACAATAGAGCTCTATGGCACAGAGGGATATGCAACATCAGGTCTGGACTATACAACTAATACTTGTTAGTAGGATCAAATCATTGTTACTACCAGAAGTATATTTTAAGCAACTGAAAAAAAATGTCATCATGGTTGAAAGACAAACTTTATTTATTGTTTAAGTATGAGTACTGCTCTGGAAGGAAGTCTCTATTGGTTCTAAAATACCTGGTGGCTGTAATCAAAGTCTAGCACACTGATATTGATATTTCCTGACTGTAGTGTTTAGATTGTGCGTGGGCTACAAGACGTTCTGCCTTGGACTTTAAGAAAGTTCCTGCACAGACCTTTTGAACCCCTTCAGTAATCCAGCTTGCGGCACTGTTTCTGTTGGCAGTGACTACAGCGATGAGGGTGGGAGAGCTGCAGGAGAGTGTCTGCAGATTTTTGTCAGATGATGGAGGAGTTGTGCCTGTGAGCCCTGCCTTTGTCCCTATACTGAGGTACCCTACAAGTTTGACACCCTTAAACAGGGTGTGGTCATTGTTAATGCAGCTAGAGCATTTCAGACGTATTAGCTGTACATGAACTCACAGTAAAACAGCTTATTTGTTTTAAATTGCACCTTATTGCGTTCTTTCCATGAGTTAGATGAGAAGATTTATAACACTCTCATGTCTGTGCATTGAATAGGCTATGGAGCTAGATTAGCAATTAGCCTACCTTAGTGATTAGCTTGGCTTAGCATAAAGACTGGAAGCAGGGGGATACAGGTAGCCTGACTCTTTCCAAAGTTAAAAAATATGCCTACCAACATTTCTAAAGCCCACTAATTAACATGTTACATCAAGGTTGTTTAATTCATACAAAAACAGAAATGTAAAATGTATATTTTGTGGTTTTACAGGGAGTTACGTGATGTAACTGAGTCTTGTAGTCAGTGAGGTTGCCATCAACCGAGACATTTCACAGAAGTACTGGAGGAATGGATAAACTGTTGTTCGCCAATAAATAGTTACACCATATAACTCTTGCCAAAAACCACAAATTATAATTTTTTCATTTCTGATTGTGTACAGATTTAATAATCAGCATATAATCAATCTTGGAACTCACTGGCTATTTGTGTGATGACAATTTAACCTCTGGGGGCAATGGCCAATATTACGGGGCTTCAGGTGTAGCCAGCGGATGTCTAGATAACAGATATCCAGGCCAGGACTTCTGTGTTCTGGTCTTTGTTTACAGTCTGATTAGCAACTTGAGATGGTCCAGATGACATTTTGGCTAATCTCCATAAACAGATATATGCATATGAATGCAGAAAAATAAAATTTAAAAAAAGCTAATAAAAAGCTAAGTGATAGCCAATGGGTTCTGAGATTGCATTTCGGCCAGTGTGTTCCGCCTCTTTTGTTCTCCACACGGACTGTTTACCTGCATGCAACCAAAGCCTGCTCAAACGTGCTTGGTCAATACTACTCGGACTACAAACAGACTACAAATGGAAACCAGAACGCTTCCGGTACCAAAATCTTGTCCTGTCGCCTACAGATTCTGTGTTCCTATGCAGATATCTGTTTATAGAGATTAGAATATAATTTGTTAGTTAGTGATTTTTAGAGGTTTACATGTGTAAACCTCTAAAACTCATTTGTACATGTATTGAGCCAAGCTAGCTGATTCTCCCTGTTTCAAGTCTTCACAAAAGTCTTCACATAAACAAGGGTGGTATCAAGCTTCTCACCTAGCACCGAAAAAGAGTAAATAAGTGTATTTACCCAAATGTTGAACTGTTTAAAAAAGACATTTTCAAAGACCAAGCAGCAGAAAGAAGCACCAATGTTGCCTGGCCTGCTACCACGATCCACAGAATGTTGACACTACGGGGGCTTGGAT
The DNA here is from genome assembly GCF_910596095.1 of Thunnus maccoyii. Lineage (NCBI taxonomy): Eukaryota > Metazoa > Chordata > Actinopteri > Scombriformes > Scombridae > Thunnus > Thunnus maccoyii. Next base: position 23,020,996 of record NC_056549.1, on the reverse strand, counting down.
ACTCTTTTCTTGAGATCTACTTAGCAGCACCTGCTCTTGCCAGATTTCACTGGATAAAGTTCTCCATACATATGGAATATGTACCTGGGTGGAAAGATAGTTTCACTATGGTGGAGAGCTGGCCAAAGAAAAACCAACATCAATGCACAAAAACACTAATAATACACATAAAAATACAGACTTGCAGTTTTCATGTCACACACCTGTTTACCTTGAGCACTCGCCCAGCTCCTAATCCGCCTTCTAAGACTGTTTTCCTCCACCAGAGGAAAAATGGCTCTCCTGGAAAACAACTTCCCTCAGACACTCTGAAGTCAAGTTGTTTCAATAAGTAACCTAGCGTTTAATACAAAAACTAAATTAAAGTATATGTTTGTTTGCTTTGCATGGCAGCAGGGGAAAAAATGAGGTCTTGTATTATTATAACCATATGTTTGGAGTTTGGAGTGAGACTGCAGCCCAGTGAGGAAGATTAGTTCGCAGTTACCAGCTGTAGAACATTGGCCTATTTTGTTTTCCTTCGTTTTATTTTTGGCACATTGATCCAGCAAGAAAAAGTTGTATGAAATGGTTCAGTTTAAAAATGCCTATTTTATTGCAATAATTCCAATTCCAATGAAATGTTTTTTTATGAACAACAGAAAAATGACAGCAATTTTTGACAGACTATAGCAATAACACGCATGTGGTGTAATTTTTTTGGTATTGCCATTTGTCTACAAACCGTGAAAACAAGAGTGCAATAATCCAAACCTTTACCCTGCGAAATCATGTCCAATACAACATCACCACAAATAGGTTCAGGGATGGATCAAATGCCGGAATAGTGTTCAGTTTGTCAGTGGAAAGGCTGCTTTTCTATAAACTCTTAGATTTGGCCCTTAAGGTAGAAATTGGTCATCTGATCCCAACTTTTGCAATCTTTACATTTCACATCTTTACATTCTTCTTTGTTCTTCAGCTTTGCCAAACAACCACTTTGAATGGAACAGCTGAAGCTCTTTGTCTGGGATATCGTCATTGCAATTTAGCAGTAACATGATGGTGGTCTTGCTGTGGGTTGGTGGGTTTTCTCTCGTTTTTTTCTTGTTTGGTAAAGCAGGCATTTAGGCCAGATTCTGTACGTGTCATGCAGGAACCACATGGCAGACAGCTGTGTGACCCGAGAACACAAGCCATGACAGTTTCTCATCATTAAAAACCAGTAATTTTGTTAGTAAAAACATATTTCTTTCCAACACTTTTGACAGTTTAAAAACTCATCAATAAACTGCAAAAATTTACCACACTTCAGGGATTTCCATCCTCCCTGATTATGCAAATAAATTACAATACGCTTTAGCAATAAAAATGTTCCATTATGTTTGTCTTTAAGCTTTTCTCTCCTAATCCTGTCAGTGCATTCAGTGTCACTTTATTATCTCCACTGTCTGTCAATGAGCTTGCATGCTGATGAATATATGAAACATAACTAGAAGATAAGACAAATGGTCCACAACCAAAAGTTAACTGCATTAATTAATGAATTAGTTAATTTGAAAGCATTGCACAGTCTTCCGTCTGTATGAGAATAACAAAATGAAGGGGAGGTGGAGTGCTCCGCTGTGTTATTAACCTCATGTCTCCAGCAGTGGAGAGCAGCCTCATTGCTGCACCATTGTGGTCCATTCTGGTCCATTGTGTTTGTCTTTAAGCTTGCTGTCCAAGATACTGAGCGGGCGCAGGGTTTTTGAAGTGAAACAGACTGAGCACTGAGTTATTTTCTTCTTATTTTCTATTCTCTTTTCTTTTTCTCACCTCAGAGTTGGTTTAAGTTGTTTAATGCTGCAGTATGTGTTCATCAGCTGGTCTTGTGTGTTACTGCCGATTGCTGCTCTGATCTGCTAACGTTAGTCTCTGAGTGACGGTGTAGAAAGTTCACAGTAAATTTCATGTTCATGTTTTTCATGTTTTTGAAGATGAATTACAGTTACTTACAGTGAATTACAGTGATATGTTGGTGATTTCAAGTCATAAGCTCAGTGTGACACAATTCCCGGTTCGGCTAACACTATTTTCTTCTGTTGTGAAAACAGGAGTGCAGAGAAAATTATGTTTTGTTCTGCTATTTCACTAATTATAGCTCATGGCAATATGGATTAGCTTGCACAGTGTGTCCTTATAGCTGTCCTGTGTACGTGCAGCACTGCGTGCAGTAACTTTAAACGTTAGCCATGCAATGCATATATTCACAATGTTCACATTATTATATATTACATATTAGTTTTGAGTTTAGTTTATTGGTTTGAATGTGGATAAGGATCTGAATGTTAGTTTTAAAATAAGTGTCTTTTCAATGGTGTTTATGTTTATACGTGTTTATCGCTGGGTTTATGAAAGCCATAAACTAATATTACATTTAAGTGTTCATAATTATTATAATAGTTTGAAGAACACTTATTTTAATACTTTAATATCCTAAAATTAGAAGTGTAATAAAAACAAAAACAGGATTGTTATGCCTTTTTCCACGTTTATTCGGCTCTCTGCACATCCCTAATTCACAGCAAGAATACTCTTGTAATCCCCACAGATCATCTAGCGCCCCTGTTTATTGTTTTAACAAACACTACCCTGACTGACGACAGACGATTATCAACAGGATTAAATAAAACTAAGGAAAATTAGAACTTGAAGCCATACCAGATTTCTTGCAAAGAAAATAATGAAACCATGCAGTGTTTTGAATTTTTGAAAAAAAAAAACCTTTTCATTGTTTCCACAGTGAATTTGGTGAGGAAGTAGAGATTGTGCAAAGCATCAGTCTACAATCTACATCGAATAAATGTTGTTCTAAAATTTATGAGACAAAAACAAAAAGTATTGTCAATAAAAGAACTCTAGAAGAACTCTACTAACTTACTGACTTCAAAATTCAGCAGTCTACCAAATGGACAATACATTTATGATATCACCTAATGGGTTAATTGATAGTTTATTCTACAGTGCCTAAAACATGGTGTGTTTCTTTAAAATCTGCACCCAGCACATGACCCTGGACAGTTAGACCCTTGGTTAACCCTCACCCAGTGGTTCTGGGAGGAGCTGCAGTAAAAAAATCCTCTCTTCATTTCCCTCCCTGTGTTTAGAATAACAGAAGTCCAGCTGCACCGAATGGAAACTGCTGCTTTCAGACACTTTGCTCTCTTCCTTTCTGTTTTATTTCAAGTGAAGCAAAGCCTCGTTGATTCAGTGCAGCAGCTCTGCCAGAAAGGGGATGTTGGTCATTATAAATTTAAATAACCTCCCATCTGTGTTAAGCAACCAGGTTCTGCCATACACTGAGATTATGTCTGTTTTTCAACCATGCAATAGTGTAATACTGCCCTTATTACTACACACTGAACATACAAACAAGCAGAAACACCACTGTGCATAAAATTGCTTCATTATCTGGAGTTTACTTGCATGTAGGGAATTTAAAAATACAGGAAAACTGAAATCATGTGTGCTTAATAATATCACCATATTAATGTAATGAGTCAAAGTCAGCTAATAAGCAGCAGCTCTGGAGCAGGTAATGATTCAGCATCTTGCACAAACAACAGAGACTTTTAGGCTTTTATTTTAGTTCCTGGAACCTTTTGGTTGAAAAGGAGCTAAAGACACTTCTCTCACACCTTGCCAACCTCAAAAACATAGTAGACAACAGCTGAATGATCAAACATTTTGCAGGAAACAACAGCAGTCGATATGCCAAATGAAAAAAACTTGCAGAAAAACATAAAAAATGAACTCGGCATTTTACACCACTGTGAATCTACTTACACAATCTTTTTATATGGTTGGAATATGAATTGAGGACCTGCAACCCTTTGACTTCCTCAGTATCTTTCCCTTACCTTAACCAAATGCTTTGAGTGCTTAAACATAGCCATGCAAACCATTAATCATGTTTTAGTCACTACAAGTGATATTGTCTTGCAAGCCCAAACTCTGAGCATTTTGAGGATATGTTCTGTAGGCTATGAACATTTTGCGGCTTGGGAGATGAATTCATTTAAGGATTCCACGCTATGTTGATATAAAACATAATTTGGCAGCATTACATACATCTCAAAACATATTTGCTGTTGCAAATTATTTGGATATAAATCTAATTTCTAAGCAACCAGAGCTGAGAAGTAATTACCTTTTTCAGTAACGTGTAGTGGAATTACAATTTGAAATTCAGTAATGTTGGCTGTCTCACTGGGATTAATGGAGGATCGATATCAATGTGATCTCTGTTCAGCTGTCAGAGTACTTCGGAGGAAATGTATGATTCACATGTTGTGTATTCTTAGCTAGCTTGCTAACATTAGCCACGGGTACGCCTACATTCAGGAGTCACCCTGTATAGAATTGGAAGGTGTGTGAATCGTGCAGCTGAGGTCGGGACTTCTAGAGTCATGAGTGCAGTCACTGAGGCTATGCTAACGCTAGCTGTTGGATGGTCAGTAAATCCTTACAAACTGTATCCTGCCTGCTTGTTAAACTACATCTCATTTTCTGTAACTACATGTATTAAATACAGAAGATGCAACATGTGGATGTGGAGAGTTTTGAGTTGTTTAAAGGCAACTTAGACGGAGCTGATGACTGAGTAACAAAGTAAAGTGACAAGTAAAGTAACGCGTTACTTTTGCTGCTGAGTAATGAGTAATGTCATGACTTTTACAATGAGTGATGTATAATCAGTAATCAATTACAATTTTCAAGTAAATTGCCTAACACTACGCGATAGGGCTGCAATATGATAAAAAAAAAAAAATTGCAACTGACACTGTTTGCTTCAGGGTTTCAGCTTGAAGTCTTTTTCTTGTAGAGGATGCTGTACTTTCACGTGTATATGTGTGTTTATTTGTGAGTAGTAGTATATGGTATATAATTTACAGTGGAACCAGATGTGTGTTGGTGTCAGGACAGTATATGCACTGCACAGCATGATGGCGACGCGTAGTAGTATTTCAAATGCAACACTTCCAAATTAAGAAAAGTTTGGTTGCAAAATAGACACAGTGAAATGTGACAAACAAAGAGTCCTCTTGTTTAAACAAATAGATTTCGATACAGATAATCGTTTCCATGGGGAGCAGATTATGGTGAAGCTGTAAACATGACAGCGACTCAAATGTCACCATAATAGACGTACAACTGTGGGTTTGTAGGAGGACAGGGGTCCCAGAGGCAATCAGAGATAATTATGGGATGTTTATAATGTCATTGCCTGAAACACACAAACACACACGCACACGCAACCACCCACCTACACAACACATTCTTGCACACACACTCATGTAAACACAGAAAAAATACACAAGATTGGAGTCAGAGCCTCCCTTTTAGGAAAATCTCAAATGGTTTTTAGGGATTTTAAGGCCTAAGTCCTCAAGATTCTTAAGAGCTCAAAGTATTCATATCCAGAAGAGCCTTTCATTCTTCAGGATGATGGATTTCCACTGAAAATCCACTGTGCAGAATGGAATGGCCAATGGAAAGCCAAACTTTGACTTTTTTTTTCTACAGGTAATTATTTCTGTGTTGCATCACATTGCTCTCCTTTATATTCAAACGGCATCGTCTCGCTGTCCAAACATTCCTTTTTCAGACTCGCAGGAATCTCTCCTCCGTCAGGCGGGGTTTGAGTAGACCTGGCTCCCATTAGCATTTGGAAACCCATGAGATATTTTTGTGATTGATTGAGATGGCCTGTTTACCCTGGAGCCTGCTGAGAAGTCACGAGTAAAACTGCTGACACTTCCTCTACTCGAATTAATGCTCCAAGAGGATTAAAGTAAATGTCGGCCAAAGTTTTTTAGCCCCTGCCTGACCCGGAGAGGGTTTATTAGACTGTCAAGAAGTAAATGAGTGTATCATTTTAGCCGTCATGTTAGAAGTGCACATCACTAACTGGCTGATACACTCACAAGATCATATATCCACAGAGAGAGAGATATGGAAGCAGAGAGAGGGAAAATTTTTGGATGGAAACACAGGCACGCAGGCAGCATCAGGTACAGTATTTGGATATCAGAACAGTAGTTTTCGTGCACTGTTTTGAGATTTTTGACCTATTCTGAAACATAAAACCACTCATTACATTGAATTGTGTTATTTTTTTGTCCTTCTAGTACTCCATGTTGCAACAGGAAGCAACAGGATTTACGGTAAATGCTGTTATCATGTATTTGTTTTTCTAACATGAACTCCATGGTCTCATTTGCTCAGCACATTAACATCAAAGTACCGCATTTAATTTGGCAGAGCTGTTTTATACATAAACTCCTCTGCATCTCTTACCGTAAATATGCACATGATCATAAACATGCAAAACTCACTCACGCAGGCGAACGCACACAAACACAAACGCCTGCCAGATTGATCAGCAGGAGTCCACATGCTGGAAAGACGAATGATCTCACAGGAGTTCAGTGCAGAACATCACCTGGTATGTGTTAGCTGCAAGATATTAATAACTGTCAACTGATCATAAATGTGGAAAGGAAAATAATTGGAACTAAAGTGAATAAATGAGGAGAATGCCACTGACCTGGTAGAAGCACTGCAGGGGCGTTTTTAAGAGGGTGATGTTGCTTTTCAAGTGTTTTGTTCATGTTATTATAATGGATATTTAGTGGATGGTACAGTTAAAACTATGAAGTGCTCCTTTAATTAAATATCAAGCTCGTGGGGTCTTTAAAGTAGTCTTATTTTGGGATATTTCATTACATAAATTGTATTAAAACAGTATTTATCAACAGGTGATGGGAGGGGAATGTGGCTGAATTTGTGTCCAGAGCAGTAAAGATGTCATTGATCATATTTTTTCCCTTTCTGCCAAGTGAAAAGGAATCAAATGGCTCAGAAAAATAGACCTGTGTGTCTGCAGTCTGAGCCTGGAAATAAAATCATACTTTTACTGGAATCAGGACCATCGTCATCATGTGTGTGAGCAGGAGAGATTATAATTTTAAAAACAATAAAATGGCGATGTGTGCCGGGAGTGAAAATTCATAATCCACTACATCAGGTTTTAATACAGAGTCCACAGCTCAACTGGTTGACCTCTCCTCCAGCTCTCTCTGCAAGTTACAGTCCTGGTTGCAACAAGTCCTTCAAATTAAACGACCAAATGCGTCGTTTGACCATGTGCTCTCCAGAACAACACATAGAAGTATTTTCTAATCTGACTCAACTATCAGCAGTAATCAGCAGGACAACATAATTTGTCTGTACTTTCGTTAAAAAATAATGATGTTTTATAATCTGACAATGCTGTGGTTAAGGTCTGGTTAGGTTTAGGCACAAAAGTTGGGTGACCTCCATCCTCATGGCTTCAACAATAATTACAGGGATAAGGTTGGAGAGCGATTGTAGTTACTTAGAAACAGGAAATGAACAGCGGCCTCCTGTTGTAAAGTTGGGTTTCATCCTCCATCCACCCCTCCCCCTCCAAATGAGGAAATTTGTCGTCATCTAAACTGTGTCACTGCTCCAAGTCATAAATATTATGGCGACTAGATAGCATCTGTCACTCATTACGACTGACTGACATTACCTACTGATCTATTGTCTCGTTTCTCTTAGGAGGACAGTCTCCACGGTTGCCATAGTGTCTCTATCCACCATTTCATCCAAACTGAGCTTCTTCAACACAACTTGCAGCATAAATGAACAAACCAAACTGTTTTTTAGTTCAGGAATATGCAAGGGTGTGTGATCTCTCTCTATTTCGAGGGTAGCCCAACAACATGACTCTAATTGTAGTCTACCTGTCATCTAGTGAGTTACCTCTGTATTATACCCATTCATACAATATATGCCTCTTTTTGGCTGTCAAGATTCAAAAACATATGTGTATCATGGTGGAAATAGTAGTACTGTATGTCTTGAAAGCCTTATGGTTGGTTCCCAGCTTATAGTTTGCAACTTCTGTAAAGCTCTTAAGCCTCTCAGAACACTTGGAGAAGACAAATTTCAAAGCAAATTGTGAGAAGTTTTAGACATTTATCATGTCACATGATGTTATTTTACATTGTATCCTCTCCTGGGCTGTTTACAAGGTAGCACAGTAATTGTTGTTGCCAGGTTACAGACCTCTAATCTGTCTTGATGTGGACAATGTCATGTGGAAAACTGTCCTCACCAGCAGCAGCTCACAGATACCACAAGTTGGTCTACAAAGTGTTTGAAACAAATGAGGGTTAACCTTTTGGACTCCTTGTGGGTGACTGGTTTGCACGCATGATGAAGCATGTCTGTATGCAAGGACACACACACACACACACACACACTTCAGACTGACATGTCAGGTTCATTATCCAACAAAAGCAAACACTGCTGTTAAACACAACTTGGTAAAGTGCATGTGTGTGTTAGCGCGCACATTAACATGTGACACCATGTTCTGGTGTGAGGTAGGTCAATATGGCAGACACATGGGGTTGGAATGAATGATTTCTTACTTGGAGTTTGACAACATGATATGCAGTACTACTTGTGGTATCCATGGTATGTGTGTGTGTGTGTGTTATAACAATGAGAGACAGTCTTCTTACAGCCATAGCATGGTGTGTGTGTGTGTGTGTAGATGTTTGTGTGTGTGTGGTCCTTTTCTAGCATTTTCAACCACCAGCAGATGTTAGGGTGACCACCACAGGAGACAGTGGATGCTATTTCCATCTTGTGTGTCTTTGTGTATGTGCGTGCGTGTGTCTGTGTGTGACCACTACAAGGGTGGTAGAGGTTATTGTGACTGGAAGCCCAGCAGATAAAACAACATGGCTAACCGGGACCACCACAGACCTCACTCTATGTCTTATACGCACGCACACACACACACACACTCGTGTTTCCATCACATGACCTCAGAGGACATTACACTGACGTAAATTAATTTCCTGGAGATTTACACTAACCATACTTGCCTAACCCTCACCTTAACCTTAAACCGAGTCTTCACCCTAAAATTTAATTATTTACATGATGGGGACTTGTTTTTTTCCTAAAAAGGGAGGCGAGTCCCCACATATGACTGTGTAAACAGATTTAAGTCCCCACAACATGAGGAATACCTAGTACACACACACACACAAACACACACTCGCTGAGTGCAGACCATTTGCCACCATTGTTAACTTTACTGTTTAACAGTAAACTAAACTTAAACTTTACTGTTTAACCAAGAGAGGAAAAATGTGTTTCCCTTTCCCTTTTACACAAGTCCTCTTTCCCTCTCTCTCACACATATGCGCGTGCACCTATACACACACTGTGTTGTAGACGGAGGATGGACTATGGAGAGGATGACATCATATTTTCTTCACACAGGAACACACATATCAATGAAAATGAAAAAAACAGCAGCACAGACTGACAGTCTGCTACTAGTAAGAAAGTCCTACTTGCTGTCATGGATAATACCTCCAGAAACAAAGTTAAAAGAAGACAGTTTATTGCTACAGCATGTATCCAAATGCAGAGTTTACAAAGGCAAAGCAGAGACAACATGAGGAGGCGATAACACCCAAAGGGAAACTGCTCAAATGAAAGATGAATTCAATAAAACAGGAAGACAAGACTATATTTTCACTATAACTGTTCTGTATTTCAGCTGTTGGAGCCGACGCCCTGCACCACAGAATGAGACCTTTTCTTCCTTGTTCCTCGCTTGTTCAGGTGAAAGTCTTCACTGTTACATTATTTCTGGCATCCTGAATTAAAGGTTCTCAGTTGGAGAGCGGCCATTACGGTAGACCAGACTGTGACCTCTGGCTGTGACCAATGTGGGAGTTTAAAGTCCAATACTGAAGGGTTTTTATTTCGTTGTGTATTTATGCTGTATATTTGGGGGGAGGGGTACTGAGGGCATTCACCAGATGACTCATAATGTTGTCAGTGAGTCACAGTGTAATTAAACACATTTTATGAGGTGGATGATATTCATTAATTGATCAGTTGCTTATATGTGATGTAGGTATGTGGTATATAAGTAATATATTAAGTATATATTAACTAAATAATCAATAATTATTCATTTATTATTAAAAATGTATTCTTCATATATATTGAATTGTGTGCTTAGCTGTTGAAAAAATTCACATTTTTCATGTTCAGACCTGCTGTACACTTGCTAAGATTTCAGTGATTCAGTGGTAAAGCTAGAAATTAATTGGAATTAATCAATTAGAAGTGCACTAATTGGACACTGTCTTTTTTCTGTATAATAAACATCAATTCATATATTCTTTTCTCGGAAATGTTTTGGAAAAAGCTGGGAAATTATTCAGGAATGATGGTATCTGAGCAGCCTCATGAATGTGGTTAACACAATTTAAAGGATCACTTAAGCAAATAATTGGATAAATCTGGGTGGGGAAAGTGAAAAAGCAGTGCTTGTCCCTCCTTTATTACCACCAAGGGCAAGGCCCTTAACCCCAACTGCTGCAGTGGAGTCTCTCAGAAGCCAGCAGGTCAGACTGTGGTTGTACTGGGCAGCTTCCAGGTGTGAATATGTTTAATTGTGTGAATGTGATCAGGGTGTTCCTGCAAAAGAGAGATTTCCTCTCACTGAAAAATCCCTGAATAAATAAAGGTTAAAAAAAAAAAAAGATCTATATATGGGTCTCCTGTAATAATTTGCTCCCTCTGGACTGCTAAATGCATGCAATCATGCAGTCTCAGATATACAGTACTGTACGTGATGGTACATAAGGTGCACAGGCAATGAAAAACATCCCATGATGCATGTTGTTGTTCAAGCGTTAAATAGACATTTGACCATATTTGGATGTATTCTATAACACTGTCATTAGGCTAAAACACTTCACTTGCAACTAGTGTTGCTGACCTTTATCAGATGTTAGAACGTTTTCAAAAACATAACTTTTTACAACTTTTTTCCCCATTAAAGGGTATTTTGGAGGAGGTTTTCCTTATCTGAATCGAGGCTCTAACAATTGTGAAGTGCCCTGAGGTAAATTGGTGATTTATGATATTGGACTATACAAATAAAAATGTACTTGACTTTAAAGTGACTTCACCAAAATGATAAATTCATATTTTGTTCACCATGCCCAATTATTTGGTAAAGGGTAAAACCCAATAATTACATGTTACAGCAGTATTTGTTATCAATTTACTTTTGAACAGTAGCTAGTAATAAGTAGAAATAGTGATAGTAATAAAATTGTAACAGTGATTGTCATACTTGCTTTAATGCTAAAGTAGCAGCAGTAATAGTAGCAGGAGAAATGTTAATGGTATGATAATAGCAGTGATATTATATAGCAGGACCAGGAGACTCTAGGAGGGTTACAATAATGGGCCTGTTCAGTTGTCTTTTTCCCAGCATGCTTTGGAGCAGGTGAGAAGTTTCAACACAACAGAGGAAGCCTGACCATCTGGAAAGATGACTCATGTTTTCCAAACAGACTTGAGAGCAAATACAGCTTTGGTGATTTACAGTGAATTCTCAACATTTCTTCGAACTTTTTTGGACAGACAGGTGGAGTTTAGTGCTTTAAGATATTTCAGATACAGAAGTTTCAATCTGCACCTGGCAGGCACCGCAAGCAATAAAATGCATGTGCTAGTACTGTGAGGATCAGTTTGCAATAAGGTTAACAAACATCTTCCACCACAACTGTTACTTTTAGTCTATGTACTGCTACCATTACTGTTTTCTACCACTAACCTGCTCCAGCACATAGCAAGAAAAATAACCTTAAATATGCAGTTTCACTATTCAAACAGTAAAATACTTGAAGTGAGGAGGGGGCTGTCTGAGTTTGGGGTCCAGTAAAAGCTGAACCAACCACACATTGAATACATGAGTTATGGGAATCGTGGGTGTTTGGCAGGACATCCTGTCATTTCTCCCCATAAATATGAAATTGAATGTCAGTGACAGAGCTGGAACTGCTCCCTGCAGGGGAAGTCTGTCCTGATTTGTTCTGCCAGATCGCTCTGGCGCTCTCAGTGTCACTGCTAACATTGTTATTTTGGCTGAATGGGTCGGCCTTTTGCCCTCCTGCACATTACAGCGTCATTTGCCAATGTTTTATCCTCTATCACACATACACTGCATAAAATCTATTGTTAACACGCTCTTCACCTTATTGACCAGGTGGTAAACAGCAGGTATTACTATAAGAATTACTGCTATTACTGGTCTCTTAAAGTAATTTGTCATTTGTTCAAAGCATAGACTCTATACAAAGATGGGCGTAGTGAGGTGTGATGTCACCTGTTGGTTTGCGTTGGAGCTGGTTTGAAGCCCAGAGTTGCAGCTTATGGCTGGTGCCATCTTTTCTGTTTAGAGCCAGGACCCTCCAAATAAGGAGTGTGGGGTGTTGCCTTTCATGCTCTGGAAACATGCCCCACTACTTGAAAAGTAAAAGTGGCAATTACCATGGTTTGAGGTTGAAGCCAGTGCGGAAGTAAGTGCAATGTCACTGACGGCTGCCAGATGCTCCAACCGACTCCTGTTCAAAATGCATCAACTTCTTTCCAGAAATAATAAATTAGTATGTTTTTTAACAAGTCATTATGGTCTCAATCTCTTAATTCAGGCCCTCTAATAAGTGTGCTGGTGGTCATTTGTAAATTATTGCTCTGTTAATAAGATTTGAAGACTTATGGTAGCTTTGATGTCTGCTGTGTGGGTGTTGATTGACAGCTGTGATTGGCAGCTGGTTCACCTGCTGCTCACCCCGGCCCCGAGACTCGCACTGAGTCAGACTGTTGTCGCAATATTTGATAGCACAATTTAGCTGAAGTAGCTAATGTTAGCCTAGTTAGCCAAGTGTGTACTGCTTGGTGTTCCCAGTAAGCTAGCATTAGCTTGGGTCTGAGGTAGCAGGGCGTGTTTCCAGAGTGGGAAAGGCAACACGCCACACTCCTTATTTGGAAGGTCCTGGCTCCAAATAGAAAAGATGGTGCCGACCATAAACTGCGACTCTGGGCTTCACAATGACTGCAATGCAAACCAATGAGTGATGTCACATCTCACTACGTCCATCTATATATACATTTTATGCCTCGGACAGAAGTTAACGCTAGCTTACTGGGAAAACCTCCGACCAGTGCACACTTAGTGTAATGTTAGCTACTTTAGCTAAATTGTGCTAACACAGCAGATATGTTAATCAAGTGACATTAAACTTAGTGAAATATTGTGACAATAGCCCGACTCAGTGAGTCCCGGAGCCGGGAAGAGCAAATCTTATTAAAGGCTCAATAATTTCTAAAATTACCACCAGCACACTAATTAGAGGGCCCACATTTAGCAACTGAGACCACAATGACTCATTGAAAAAACTGATTGACTTAGTATTTGTAAAGAGAAGTTGACACCTTTTGAATGAGGGTCAGTTGGAGCATCTAGCGGCCATGGGTGGCATCAGGTTCAAGGTGAGCGGAGCCAAGCTTTGAATTATGTGATGTCACTAAACTCAATATATCAATAAAAATGATAAAAGTGTAAGATGATTCTGCCTTAAAAGATGCAACCCTATCCCTGTCCTGGGAAGAAGTCTAATCAGGAAAAATAAGTGAAAACACCTGTGTGGGTGAGCCGCAGGTGTGCAGTGTCTTTTGCTGCTTTAGGTCACAGCTATTCTGGCCTCGAACGAATGAAACAAGAAATAATTCAACATAGTAAAGAGTACAGTAAAAGCCAGATAAAAGCAGTTTGCTTTTACAGTCTAGTGTCGCCTTTTTCTCTGTGAAAAACTGAGATGAAGCTCAGACTTTGAGTCTTGTGTAGATGTGTATGAATAACTATTTGAGTTATTAAAATGTACAAAGCTATCAAAAGAACCATTATACAGTTTTGCAGTATGTTTTGTGACAGCTACGAATAACTATGCCATCTACTAAAATAAAAGTCTAGTGCAAACTATGACTGTGAAAGTATTCCTATTATGTTGTGATTTATTTTCCATACGACGCAGCCTGCAGACAGCATCTAATTAGCTGGAGAAGCTCAGTTCCTCAGTCACGAACAAGCTACAAAGCAAATTCCAGACACCCGTTTGACTTTAATATCCTCACCAACTGGAGCGACACATTCCTATTTTATGAAAACTTTACAACGATATCAGAACAAAGGCCCTTTCCACAAGCAGACTAATTACTTAGCACAGCAGTGCAAAACACTCGGAACTCAATGCATTTTATTTAGAGAACACTGTCATGCCTTTGACTGAAGATGAGAAAAATGTACTCAGTTTAAAAAAACATCTGCTGGTCTCTCTTTTTCCTGTGTAGTTTATAGAAGGAATTTGTGCACCACCCAGTGTTGAGAGAGCAGACTTTAATAAAAAAAAAGATGACTGGATTGAAACAAAGATTTCAAACTGTATAACTACTGTAAGTGAATGCACAATTAAAGCCCATTACCTTACATAATTGTTATGTATGTACGCAGGCTTTTAAGTTTTGTACTTAGACTGACTTAGACTCTTTCATAAGTAAAACAATTGTTGACCTTTTTTATTTTTATTAATCTCATAAACGTATGGATCATAAGTTTGAATAAAATATGGAACCACAGTGATTTTCTTATTTAATCCATGAAAGGAACATATTCATCATTACATATTTGAATATATTTATTTATTATTCGTTAATCTCTCCTGCAACAGAAGAGCTTGTGCACATTGTGTTTACATCTTTGCTGGAATAAGACCAGTATGAGTGTGGTTCTTCCAGGAAGCGCTGACTCTACAGCAGGGTGCTGAGTCATAACCCAGATGGATGCCCTAAGAGGTCAAATTCTCTAATGAGAGGAAACCTGGCTTAACTATAGAGCTCTGACATGCATCCTCAGCCAAGTCCCACACAAAGTGACATTTAAAAAATATGTTTCTCACACTGAAAGTGTAGTTTTTAGTATAGGAAGTTTGTTAAATGTGTTTCTGTTAAATCACAGTATACCTACAATGCATCAATTTTACTGATTACATTTCTTCATATTTACTATAAGCCTGTAACACTGATGCATCACTCTTTTCATTTTACATAACAATGTTTGGTACAATTATCTCTTGATATATGTTAATTACTGTAGAATAAAAACAGCCTCAAATGCTGGAAATCAATATTTGTGTTGGATCATGTCTTCGTGTGATTGATTTTTAATCTTGTTGGTTTCGAAGAAGATGTTCAGCCTGCGAAAACAAAATACAACAGCTGCGTCAATTCCCTGATGTTTAAAAGAGCCGGTTTGGTTAAACATCAGCTGAGGATCTACAATATATAAGAAGGTGTATTGATACCAAAAAGTCGACAGGGTCCTCTGGTTTGATCTTGCAGCACTCTAACATGGCCTCAGTGAGCGAGGGCATCACATACTTCATCAGGTAGTTCCTCAGAGGAAGACAGCGAGCTTCCAGCAGCTCGTATTCCTGCCTCTTCACCTCCGACAAATTCTTCTGCTAATGAAGAATAATAAAAGAACTGACAACACGTTGATATGTCACAGTTGGAAAAGCACAGGTGTAATCAATAACAAATAATGGTTGCCTTCAATCTAACTGTTTCAGTTCCAGGGCCCTGGTGTTCTGCATGCTGGATCACTGTTACATAACAGAGCCATTGTTAATGTTATTAGTAACACCTACTTTGCTTTTATTAAACTGACTTATCAAACGGCCAAAGCAAGTTTTTTTTTTATTTTCAATTTCATCAATGGCTTATGTGTGTTCACATAAGTCATTGATCACAGCCTGATCACAACAGAAACGTCTTTACATCAACATTATATAAACTTATGGGATCATATGAATATAAGAATAACTGAATAATTGAGTAGAAATGAATATATTAATTTAAAGTAAAGTTTTTCTTCCCTCCACAGGACACTGATACATAATTATTGATGTATAAGCACACACATACATACTGTACAGTTTTATCTTTTTCTCATGTGTTTCGTTCCTACTATATGGGTTATATTTTAATATTATATATTATATATGCATTTTTCTCTGTGTTTTAGATTTTGTTGTTTTTGACTTATATGGTCCTGAAACCCTGCATCGTTTCACATTTATATAACTGAATGTAATTGAATATTGATTTGCCCCAAAAGTTTACTGCATCACAGTGGAGTACATTTTTTTGTATGTTTGTTTGTTTTTGTTTTTTTGCATAAATTCATTCTAGAAACCTACTTCTACCACAGTTAGTAGCCACTCCAGTAAAGAATGCATCTATTCTATCTCTTCTTCTTCTTAGATTACACATCCTCTCTCTTGTACTGTATTGTGTAACCTATCCCAATGACGCATGGCAATCAGTTTATCACTTCCATCTGTGATTGTATCATGCAACATGTATCTCTCTTACCCACTCCTCATACTGAGCAGCCATTTCAGCTAGTGTAGCCTCATTCCTGCGTTTCTTCTCAGCAGCTTCAGTGGCCAGTTTCTGCTTCCTCTCTTCCTCTTGTCGTCTGTCCTCCTCCTCCTGCTCCTCTGGACTGAGGCCGTAGTTCTTGGGAATCCCCACCATCTCAGTGATCTTGTTCATAATGTCTATGTACTCTGGATCATCTGTGTTGACTTCTGGAGAGGAACAAGACACACTCACTGTAAAGAACCATCGCTAAGAGTGGCAGCTTCTACAAATCTCTCAACTGCATCTTATGTCGTTTGCAATTGCATATTGCCTTATGGTACAAACTCAGATTGATTAATGACACAGAAAAGGAAGATGGCTGTGTTTCCAGGGCCACCAGTGCTGAATCTTCACCAATCTTTAATCTTAATACGCCAGATACTGTCAGAAACATCACTTACAACAAGTTTATCATCTTCAACAGAAAATGTCTTTGAAAAATGAAGCAGTGGGGTTTATGGAAAATCTTGTCAAGTCATTTCAAGACCAACAACACCACCAGTGCAATAATAACCTCACATTTGTCATAGTCACACAGTAAAATGTACAACAAAGCACTGTTAAACACACAAATACTCTCAGCGATCACACTGTTACCTTTCATTTCATTTTCTAGATCTGAGATACTTTTAAATATCGTGTTTGTGCATTGCTATTTATGCATTTTGTAATAATAAAATTGTTTCTTTATTGCAGTCTGAATCCCATTTTGCTCTGATATATACATCATGGCTTTAAGGACATTACCAATATGTTCTGGGTGAATCTCAAGCTCATCAAAGTAGTCCAGCAGGGTTTCCTCAGCGTCACTCAGTTGTTTGTATCTCATCAGACGAGAGATAAACTCGTCCTGGGTGTAGCGCATTTTCTCTGCCACACTCTGTGGAAGTCCTTGTACTCTTTTTGTCAGGAAATCATCAGAGGCATTTAATGCAAATACATGCTCTGTAAAACATAAAACAAGTGTGATCAGATGATGCTTCAACCAAAATGTTTTGTATTATTAATTATGAGGAGAGTATTGGTAAGTTAGTTAGACTGTTGTGGTGAATTAATATTATGAGTAAATTAATAACCTGGAGTGATCTTCTTGTTGTACACAGGGGTTCTGGACATCAAATCTCGGTTCTCCATTTCTTCATCTGAACAATAAAAACGGTTCATACACTTTAGGGCAGTAAATATTATTAAATATTATATTGCAATTAGATTAATGGATTAAACTCACCAGAGAAAATCAACTTTGCTTGCTCATAAGTCTTAGGGAAGCCATCGAGAACAAATCCATGGTTCCTACATGGCTTTGAATTCAGCTTTTCTTGCAAAATGTCAAAAACTAGATGGTCAGCGAGTCGACCTAAAGGACCAAAATAGTGAGACACTAAAAGACTCTGTGGAATAACAACCCATCAATAATTCAACTTAGTAAAATGACCTTATAGAAATGGGTTAAGTTTTTCTGGTCATGTCTCCTTCACACATTTTATGGAGTAATAACTTAACTTTTTAAATGCTGTTAATGAACCAAAATAAAATTTCTACTTTGTTGTTTTTTGAGTCTGGCACAATACCAACAGAACATATATGTACATATATACATATATTTTGTATGAGGAGACAACAGACGAGATGAGGAGAGACTGGTAACACCACTCTGTGCGTTTATATCTAACCTGCATTCATTTCCATGCTTTTGTTGATATTTTCCAGTTGTGTCTGTGCAGCAGCCACCACCTCTTCACTGACATATTCAGGGTCAGCTCCATTCACTATTTCCTTCTGTAGCATATAGAGAGAAACATAAAAAAGGACAATAAATGTGAAAAAATGACATTACAGATGTCGTGCAAATTTCAAAATACAGCCAAATATGAAATGCATCTAGTTTTAAAAGATAATTAATTTCCACAAGAGGGCAGCATGTTTCCTTTTGTTATGTTACAGCAGTGAGAGACAAATGAAGATCTTTGCATTCACTAACCAGTTGTGCAGTCTTTTCTTCAATGACCTCTTTGATCATGATGTGGTGTATTTGGTAATGCTTACAGAGCTTCTCTGCAACAGTGGTTTTACCCACAGCTGGAGGTCCAACAAGGCAGATCCTAATTGGCTACAGACATACAGTAGATGGGAAAAGGGGATATCTGGTTTAATTCATGAGTCATGGGACCTTTTTTATTGTGTACCAGTGTTGGGACATCTCTTGAACACTCTGGCCCTTCAGACTTGCTGAACAGGTTTTCCAGTGTAACAGTGGCTGCTATTAAGGCTTATATGTATCTAATAGCAATTCAATTCTTCATTTGATGGACTTGAACACTTACAAGTAGCTGCCTGGTGTCTTTGTATTCTTCCACAATACTCTCCATGTTCTCAACCATCCCAGTTTCAGACGTCCAGCGGAGGTTGAAGGAGTCTTTTATAATAAAAGCATCCAGGCGGAGGTTGATACTTAGGTATTCCAGTTCCTCTGGCTGAGATGAGAAACACAAACTTTGTCTGCCTTAGTGAGCCAAGAGCATGCAGAGTTTCATGACTAGCACAGACAACCCAGTCAATTTTATGTTTGTGGCCCTGACCAACTCTCAGTCAAAGCCAGAGAAAAACTCTGAGCCTAGAGCCAGCATTGTCATCCTGGATATAAAATCTAGCAAATGGATTGAGCAGAATAGTTTAGACTGTACTCTAAAACTCAGTTGGGTATTCTAACTAAAAAAAAAAAAAGAGTCTGTAAAAGAAGCCTGGAGATGCTTGATCATAGTGATAAATATTAACTGGGCATGGAAAAACTCATGAATGATAACCCAGACTAGATTCTAAGTTACATGAAATAAGAAAAAATAATCACATACTGCACCTTAAAGGCGATCATGGTGATGGCTTCCTGTTCTGGTACTTTGTTAATTTCCCCTGGCCCAAGTACATCGCTTATCATCTAAAGGGTCAAGTGTCAGAGAGAGTTATTTATCAGGTTTTTTTTCTATTTTTTATCATTTTGCTTGTTAGTTCACAGTAGAGTGATAAGAAACATGTGGAGAGAAAGAGTCACCAGTGTACCCTACAGTAATATTTTTACTACACTACTACTTTAATGTACATTCTTATTCATGACGAGGTTACCTTTACAATCTCCTCCAAAGTGTTCTTGGAATCGTTGACGGCAAGAATGTACTTTGACTTTGGCTTGAGTTGAATGATGTTTTGTATCACCCTGAAAACGGATCACACAGTCAGTCCAGCGCTGCACTAATTGTCTCAACAAACAAATTATATATGCCGAAGTACAGTAAATCAAGATCACCCTGCAAGGTCATATACGTGAATCGTGGGGATGAAATTTGTGCCTTCTCCAAATACAGGAACTTTTGGATACAGCATCAACCAAGACACCTGTTAGAAAATACAAAATGCTAATTATACAGACAGTACAAAAAGAAATACTGTGTCACATTGATTAGGTTAATATCTACCTTGAAAAAGAAGTGGAAGAGGTTCTCTCCCTTTCCATACTGAAGACCAGCAGTTACAACATAGCCAGTAAGCTTGGCCTTTTTCTGTAAGATTGTAAAAATCAAAGAACAGAAGCTAAATTCAGCTTAACTCATTTTGTGGTGCTGGTATTCTCTGAACATTTTAATATTGCTAATGATGAAGTTGGGAGTGTTGGAGTATTTTTTGAGTATATTGAATTTTTTATCACAATAATCTACTTACACCTCTGCCCAGTTTGAGCACAAGTTTCTCCAGGTTGTTGTGGTTTCTGAAACTGGGATGCGGCCTTCTTCTTCTGTACTCTTCTTCTGTTAACAGAACATCTGTTTCATCCTGAGGAGAGAAACTGTAATGATGCTAGTGAAACTTTATGCATTGGGCAATTAGCGAAAATTTTCTCCAGGCTTACCGGATTTTGTGGCTTGGTCATGGCCCACGTCATCACTGTCGAGACTAAGATGAACATTTTCCGACTCTTGAAGTTCTCCATCTCAGCCTGAAGAGCTGTTTATTAAAAAAAAGAAAAAAAGTACAGGGAGGATACATGAAACAGCAATACTGTTTTTTTCCACCTAAAAAACAGAGCTCCACCCATCACTCTCCTTCTCTGTGCCCAAAACTTTGATCCATGCTTTCATAACATCCACAATTGACTACTGCATTCTTTATGGCATACTTAATAAACTCCAGTACATCCAGAGGGCTGCTGCTCAACTGCTCACCCACCCCCGCTCTTGTGACCACATCGCCCCTGTCCTCCAGAACCTCCACTGGCTCCCTGTCCCACAACGGCTCCAATTCAAAGTCCTTCTCCTCACTCACAAAGCCTCCATAACCAGGCCCCCTCCTACCTTACCAACCTACTCCACCACCACACTCCCTCCCACAGCCTTCGCTCCTCTGATGCCAACCTCCTGTTTCCACCACTCAGGACCAAGCACCAGACCTGGGGCAACAGAGCCTTCTCCATTGCTGCCCCCTCAATCTGGAACTCTCTCCCCAAACACATCCGAAACTGCACCGATCTGTCCATGTTCAAATCACTTATCAAAACTCACCTTTTCACAACTGCTTTTAACGTGTGATTAAAGTTGTGTTAGCCTATATGTTTTTAGTGTGTTGTTTTTATGATCATTTTAGCTTAAGTAAAGTGTGTTTGAGTGCCCTGAAAAGCACTCTATAAATAAAATGTAGGCCTCCAAGTTATAAGCTGACCTCACTCCCTTACCTGTGAGTGCCCATGTTGCCTCTTCAATCTGCTGTTGTGTTGCATTTTCTGAGATGTTGTACACCACCACATCACACTCCAGCAGGTGCTGAAGAAGCTCATCTCGGGTTGGTGACTGCAGAGAACATTGTACACCCTGTTAAACATTGTCTTTTATTTGCATCTTCCACAGATAGACATACATAACTCTGTTATACTGTAGTCCCTGTACGGAGTGGTGAAAAAAAGTATTCAGACCCTTTACTTAAGTAAATGTATCAATGCCACACTATAAATACTTAAATACAAGTAAAACATATTTACATTACACATTACATTACATATTTACTTAAGTAAAAGTACTCAAGAATTCAGACGTAAAAGTTCTTATTCTGCAGACTAGCCCCTTCTTAAATCTTATATTGTTATATTATGGCGCTGTGGTGGGTTAATAGTTCAGTTTGTCAGAGTTTGTTACAGTTCAGCAGAGAAACAGCTTAACTGTTAATAGTTTTATACTAGTTTTTTACTCTTAGACTCACCGTGTATTGCTCTAGCAGAGAGCTTGCTCTCTCGTCTGTGGAGGAAGAGGACACAGTCGCGACTATTTGGAAAGCTGGTTGACCTCCAGGGGAGGCTGACGGCTCCTCTGCTTCGGCATCTTCAGATGTCTCTCCGCATGTTGATAAAAACTGTGGAAGACAAACTGCAGTTTTAGCGTTAACTGGCGAAAGACCGCTCAGTTTAAACGAACAATATACTTTTTTTTTTTTTACCTTACCTTAGCGATGTGCTTGGAGGAATACCTGTCGACGTCGTTGACAAAAATACGTTTGGGACGGGTTTGTTGGTTTTTGTCTCCCATTTTAAAAAGATGACGGTTGCAGTGATGCTTTGAGCTTTTGTAGCAATGATTAAATCTATAACAACTGTGAATGTAATACTAATAGTCTAAGTACATTAGTAGAAATGACAGATTTGTGGCTAAAAAAACATCAGAACTTATTCCTTGCTGTGTTCTTCTCCGTTACTATGGACTCCTGTGGTTGCTAAGGTCGCAGCCAATGAAATGCTCCATTCGGTTGGAACGTAATCATCACGTCACATCACGTAACGTGTTAAAGACATCATCAGTCCCACTTTATGGTCCCACAGATATGAACTAATATTTTCTCGTCCAGACCTGGTCCAGACTGAACCAACTTTTTTTTGTAAAGGCCAGTGGTAATATTCAGATCATTAAAAATACCCTATTACAAATATGTCTTGGATTTAAATGATTTAGCTTATATAGGCCCACTGTTTGATAGTGTTCTATGAAATGTGTCATATTTTATAAACTGATAACATGTTTTGCAGTGGTGAAATGCAACTAAGTAAATGTATTCAAGTGCTGGTCTTTTAGGTACTTGTACTTAACTTGAGTATTTCCATTTTATGCTGCTTTGTACGTCTCCACTTTTCAGAGGGAAATATTCTACTTCCTAATCCACTACTTGTATTTGCCACTAGTTGTTTTTCAGATAAAGATTTTACATAAAATTATATATTTAAGTATTCTCACTTTTGTTTAAATTGTCCGCTCTTTTCTTTTAAATTTTGTTGTGCACTTTGAGCTGCATTAGTGTGTGAATGGTGTTATATAAACACATGTATTATTATTGTTATTATTATTATTGTTGTTGTTGTTGTTGTTGTTGTTGTTGTTGAAAAAACATATGATAAACCTGTATAATATGATGCAGTAACTTTATTAGTAATCTATCCAAAGTATCTAAAATTGGCTCCACATTGATGAACTACAACCTTAAAATGCTCTTATGTATATTTTTTAGTGATAAAAACAAACAAACAACATAATATACTATAATATTATAACACTCTTAAAGAAACCAGTCTGAAGAATGGGTATTTTTACTTTTGGCACTGTAAGTACATTTTGCTGATAATACTGCCATACTTTTTTAATGACTTTGACTTGTAATGGAGTATTTTTAGACTATTTCTATTATTACTTAAGTAAAGGATCTGAATACTTCTTCCACCACTGATGTTTTGTATGTAAAATCTTAATCTGTAAAGTAACCAGTAATTCCATGAAAAGTAGGCAACAATGTTTCCCGCTGAAATCTAGTGGAGTAGAGGTATAAAGTATAAAATGGAAATACTCAAGTAAAGCAGAATCTCAAAATTGTACTTGAGTACAGTTCTTGAGTAAATGTACCTAGTTACATTCCACCACCATAATAAGCACAAAGGTCAAGGAAGGACAACCAGCCTGTTGGTTCTGATTATGATGATAGTTATATAACTTACTGTACCTATTATGCAATAATCGACTTAGGTTTCATTAATTCATTTATCAGTAGATAGAGTGCTTTATTGATTCTATTAAGAAATGGTAAATACCATTCATTCACTGTGGCACATCATGTTCTGATGTCATGGTTCTGTCCAAGTCTGGTTCTGTGTCCCTCCACCAGTCCACCAGATGCCCTCAGACTTTTCTGCCTGTTTAATACTGGACTGAGCGGGAAGAAGGACAGATAAGAGGTTGCAGTTTATATTTAAGGACCACTTGAGATACTGTTGCTCGCTATATTGACTTGTAGGAACTAAGTGCTAAAGTGAATTGAAACACTAGTTATGTTATTCAGAGCTGCAGTTGTCTTTTAGTCCAATTTACGTTGTTATAACAGCCTTAATATGCAAACCACTCTGCTTGACAGACTGATTTATTCATGTTTTTGTCAACAGCAATGTATGCTGGAGTTTATTTTGCTGCGTGTGCTCGATGTGACTTGTGCACTTATTTAAGTTGTGTTCATGTGAGTTCTGGGACGGTTTGTGCATGGTTATATTGTGTTTTCTGGGTCTTTTTTATTTTTTGTTTGCTCTGAGTTTCCCTTTTGTGTTCCTGTGCTCCACACCTGCTCTGCATCAAGCCTCGTTCGCCCTGGCCTGCTCCCTGTGTCTTCCCAGCCAATCAGCTCCTTTCTTTTTCTCCTGTTTCACCTGCATCTCATCCCCTCATCAGTTTAATTTATATTTAAATCCTGGTTTTCAGTTAGGTTTTGTTGGATCCTCTGTTCTCTTTGTTCAGTCTTGTTCTGTATACTTCTGTTTCTGGTTTGTTCTGTCAACTTTGCTTTGCCTGCACCAACGTAGAATAAAGAAGTTATTTTTCAGCTTTGCTCTGCCTAGTCTCCTGCGTTTGGGTCCACCTGTTCCGCTCTCTTTATACTGAGTCTAATGTGAACTCCAAGATTGAAAAGTTGGGCTTACCATCTTGTTTTACCATCTTGCCATGCTGGCATTAATTGAAGATTAAGGGTGACAGTTAGATTGTCAATTTACAGTCTTGATATACCTACTAAATTAAGGATGATATAAGGAGTTAAAATATGAAATTTGTGTACTCTGTGTAATATCTGTATATCCCTTATTGTGCTTATTTTATACAGTGTCACTATAGTATTCCTGTAATGCTGCTGTAATTCTCCTGTATGAACTGCAAATTTAAAACCACAGACCCCTCATGGTGCAAGACAATGGAGCACTGACATGGAAACTTTCAAAGCACCCCATATATTTATAGAGCTGACATTATCTGAGAAACTGCTGGCAGTGCTTGATGGTGTCTGCTCTACACAGGTCTCAGCACTCAGTAAAACACACCCTGTCATATATTCAAAGCACAGAGATACCGAGGAAAGCTGCTCAGAGGATGTTTGGTTGGTTCTTGCCATGTATAGTAAACCTCTGAATGTTTGGTAACTAGTTGTTTTTTGATCAGTGTTGACCATTTAGCTGACTATTATAGGATTTGTTTCATCAAGGCAATGATATTCCTGGAATTCCTGGAATATCATGGAATTCTGAGAGGTGGTTTCAAAACAGGGCATATAAAGGAATTTCATCAGTTTCAACAGGACATTTTACAAATGGGTCACTTTTTGGGAAAAGGCTGCAAATCATGATTATTTTCATCATGGATTAAGTTCTCAATTATTCTTTCAATGTATCATTTAGTCTATGAAATGTTTATTTATATTTGCCAATTTTGCTTTAATAAATAACTTGTAAAATGTGTGGATCATTGATTAATCTTCTGTCCATTAATCAATTGATTAATCAACTAATTTAAATGTATTTTACAACATACAGGTTGTTCACAAAATGTATTCACACATTCATTTTATATGTGATGGTTCTATAGAAAGCAGATACAGTAGTTCATCCAAACAAACCAGAGAAGACGAAAATCATGGGGTGATGACAGCATTTTGACTTAAAATACATTAAAGAGTCATAACTGCTGTCACATTTCTCATATCTCCTCTCATCCTCGTTGTGTAATTATTTACAAATGCAAAATGGCTTCTGATGTGATTGTTCTGATTAACATGTCAACCAGCATGCAGTTTGTCAAATGCTGCTGATCCATCAGCTGTTCACAGCAGGCATGTGGCAAATTACGTTGACGCCTGTTAGTGCCAAGGACAACGCTGCTCAACAAGATTGTTCACTGTCACTGACTGTTTGTGAAATTCACTCCTCTGCAGTGACAGTTTATAATTAATCATCTGCTGTTATGATATAGAGCAGTCAGACAACAGGTGTCAAAGGTTTTCAAAGAACTAGAGAAAGAAATTGGAACTTGTTAAAAAGCAAACACACTTCAATCTGTAGTATCTCATAGTCTGAAGGTTGCGTCATTTGGACATTTATCTTTGTGGTAGTGTAATGATGTGATAGAAGGTAATGAGGTGGATTAAAAAGAAAAAATAGAAAAATGTCTTAAGTTTTAACCAAAAGATTCAATAAGCAATAGATTTGATGTGCCAAATGTGCAGAAAACGTGGTACAAAATACACCAGCTTCTGTAAAAACACATGGTGTAAATGGTAAACAAACCACTGCCTAAGGAGGATTGACTGTTAAAGAGCAATTGTTGCTAACAGCTGAAGTGTGTACATGTGTGTGTATGTGTGGGAGGAGGAGGAGGAGGAGGAGGAGGAGGAGGAGAGTTATGGGGGGGGGCAGCTGTCCAGACAGACAAACCGTGTGCTTCCTACATTCCCATATAAGGACAAATATCCCTCAAAATCATGACCCATTTAAGAGCAATCTGCTTTATCCTGATAAAGACTTGGTGATAAAGAGAGGGCTCTGCCAAAAGGTGCTTCATTGACTTGAAGGGAGCTGTTGACAAAACACAGAACCATTTTCAGCCAGAGCGACACTGCTTTTTCCTCACTAATGTGAAGCAATTGTCCCTTTACTGAAGAGAGAAGCTGTGCCAAGCAAACTATTATAACACTTATAGCAATTACTTCAATCTTGCATTTGTTTGGTTTGGTGTAAATTCAAATCAACATTGGACTGTGACTGATGTGAAAATCAAATGTGAAACAGCAGTCAAGGCGTCACCAAGCAGTATAAAAATCAGTCAAGCAAGCTGTAAATGATACCAAGATGTTCTATTTTTTTTTGAACATACATGTTTTTTATGATGATGTATTTTATGAGATTGCTCTTTTGCGATCAACTGGAAATTCATGACCTGTAGAAACAGTTTTTTCAGACCATCAGAGGGTAGAAGGAATCCTGCAGGACTGTGTTGACTGACTCTTTCCTGCCGCCGCTGCTGCTGCTGCTGCTGTAAAAAGGTATATATAGAATCCTCTGTGTGGCCAGAAGAACAACATTGAGTGATATGATCAGACATAATCCATGTGAAGTACATCCATCTCTGGTTTCCTCATCTTTCTCTTTGGTATGGCTGATATCTGGGTGACTTCATCACTGCAGAAAATACACAAAGCTTCATGTCCGGTATGCAATTAATACACCATTCCTGTGTTGACTTCAGCTTAAATTACCTAAAACTACAGTTTATGAAGCTATGCACACTTACTGGGTTAAAATTTTATCCAGTTTGGGTCAATACAGCACCAACACTGTATGGGGTTAATATTACCCAGAAAGCCACTCAAGACAAGGGATTCTTTTAACCCAGCTTTAGTATTATTTTTTATTTTACTGTTGGGTAATTTACCCAAACTAAAGCTTGTTATAATCTGCTCTACTCTTTTTAAACTTACGTCGCAGTTTGTTATTGATTGTTAATAACTTGTGTATCGTTTGTATGTCATGTGCACATCGTTTTGTACAAGAAATATTACATTTGTGACAGTTTTTAGCTGAAGATTGGATCAAAATAACAGATTACTGCTGGATAAAGTTAACTCTATGTTGTCTAGGTGCTATATTGACCCAGACTGGGTAAAATTTGAACCCACTGATTTTTAGTGTGTATATTGTTCTCTCTTTTTTGCAATATTGTTGTATCGTGTAATGTTTCATATGTTGTCTGTCTTTTTCTGGGTGACTAAGATCATAGGGTCAATTGATTTTTACATGCCCCTCTTTACAAGACACAAAATCCTTTACAGACTCTAGCAACTCACCAGGAAAGTCACCTGAAACTTTCTTAAACAAAATGATCAAACAGTCAAGATATAAGATATAAAGGAAATGCTGTTACATAAAAGCTAGGAATAGAAATAGACAAGTAGGTTAGTAGCGTGTGCTGTAATGTACCTCACACATGGCTACAAATGGAATATTTCAAAATGTTGATGGTGTGGGGGGTATTTACATTCTTATTACGCTCCCAGACCAGCCCACTGGCCTGATACTGCCCCAGCATGGAGACACAGGTCCGACAAGATGACGAATATGGAGCCTGAGCTCTGGCTGATCTAACGGCAGTCTGTAGCTACAGGCAGCCACTGGCACCTGTTAGACTCCATTTCCCTAAAAGGAGAGACTGGAGCCAATCAGAGCTGAGAACCAGCCTCATCGCAGCCTGCACAGGCCATCCCAGGGATCTGTCGTCTGGTGGAGGTCTGGTCCCTGGCCTTAGCTCCCTCCCATCTACCCACCCCCCCATCCCTCCTCTTACAATATCGCCTCTCAGCTGTCTGGCATGTTTTTGGCCCCCCTCCACATGCCATGACACCGGCAAACTGTGACAGGCAGGTCCCCCTAGACGGCTCCTTAATCAGATTGCTCAGACAAGATCTCACATTACAATCACACCCCTCCTATCACCCATATCCCCAGTGCCCAGTTTGAGCTTAGTCATATTAGCACATCCTTAGGGATCCTGAAGGGCAGCACCAGAAAGTGCAAGTGGCAGAAAGATGCTGCTATGTATGACACAGGATTTCAAACTACTGTAGTTGATGGTATTGCAGCTAAAAAGTTCTCTAAGTGTCCTGAACTTTCTGTTGCATTAAATTTAAAATGCATTAAAGTAATATTAAAAAACCGGTTGATAAAACTCAAAATCCACAAAAAATATATCCAAACCATTGATATATTGTCTCAAATGTCAATATTGTGATTTAAAGATATCACAGAGCTCAGTCACACTGAAATTAATATCAAAGTGGGAATATTTGTAAAATATAACCCAACTTTTCAGTGTTTTATCATTGAACCATCTGTAATGGCAACAGTCTTCATGAAACTTCCCACCACTCTCTCCTTGGCCATCCATCTCCAAGGCAACACCTCTCCAGTTTGGTGGCGTCCCTGACACAGGATCCACTTTACTGAACCATTTTACTCAGCAGCACTTATTTGGGCTTGTGTGAACTCCTGAGCCCGCCCACTGGCCCTCAACCTCAGGACGCCGAGACATATTTAAGGACCCCCTTGCACCCTCGCCCTTTGTCCCAGTGGAAACTCCAGTCTTGTGGTTACAACTTGGTGAGTCCCTTTGCAATCTCATTGCTGTGTTTCAGCTGTTTTGCTTTTTGGACTGAAGGGAACGGGGAGGATGGGTAGATACTGCTGCTGCTGCTGCTGCTGCTGTAGGACATATAACTGCTGCAACATGGAGTTATTTTACAGTGTGGTCACTAGACAGGGGAAAGTTCTGTGTTTCTGTGACCAGAGTAGATGATTTGTTGGTGGGAGAAGGATGAGGGCTGAGCATAAGAGAGGAGGAAGAGAAGAGAGAAAGAGAGAGCACAGGAAAATTGGTGGTGTGAAATAATTTAGATTGTTGCAATTGATTGACAAGTCATCCAGATTCAAGACAGTGACCTTCACTAAGCAGACTGGGAGAGGATCTGAGGTTTAGGATGCTGTGGAGTTGCAGGCATACAGCTCTAACTCAGCTTAGATACAGCCTGAAGAAGAGCTTTTGAATTCTGATTGAGTTTTAGATTAGTTCATATTAAATTTGACCACTTTTATACCAAAAGCAATGTGTGACACAATATTTTCCATAGCAAAGATGAAAACTCTCTGAAATAGCATTGTTGTACTGTTGGAGGCTGAAAACTCGCACTGAAACCCACACTAATTTAGATCTAGTCTGCCTATCTTGGCCAGGACACTGTTGACAAAGAGATTTTTAATCTCATTGGGGCTTTCTTGGTTAAATAAGTTATTTAATGGCAGGGTGGAAACTTAGGACACAAATGGCTTCTTAAATAACTTGCACAACTTTTTGAATGAAAAGACTATGTTTAGTTGTATGCAAGTATATTGTCAATAAAGTTGAACTGAACTTAGTTGAATTAAATTAATGAATGAAATATGCCTACAAAGTGAAGTTTATTTATTTATCTGTATTTATTCATAGGGGACAATGTGCATTAATTGACACTGACGTTTTAACAACATCAGTGTAAATGTGCCAGGGTTAACTCAATAGCTAATTTGCATCCGTAGTCCTGACGGGACAAAATATTGACAAATGGATAGAACACTTCATACATAGGTGAGTTTCCAGCAACATAAGTGTGAAAACTGGAGAAAATGTATCACAAGTCAAACTTGATTATGAGTTTCTTGTGCAATGGATGCCATTTACTGGCATATTTTTCATAGTTGATAAATATTTAACTATATTGGCCCAATATATGTGAATAAGCCTTGTAGGACAACTTCAGAGATGTGATTATAGAGTGAACGGAAGGTGAACATTTTGATTTTAATGGTATCTTCTATAGTAAAACCATTGTCAGCTCGTTGAGACACATTGATGCTGTCCTATTGCTTTAAAAGTTTCATGCAGAGCACTGAGGCTAAGAACATTGCAATAAATGAATTTACAGATGTTGATTTTCATGGGGAAGCCTGATGCTGGCACTTGGGATGCAGGCTGTGGCCAGAAAGCCTGGAAAGATCTCAGCACATGGTCTGGCTCCAAACAGAGGAGTCATCTATGTGGCGACAGCTGAGGAGAGTCCCAGGCCAACCACTGCCACTTGTCAAAAGACACACCGCCTCAGCTGTTAACTGGCTCGGGCTTAACGATGAGATACAGAGGAGGGGTTGTTGGGGCAGAAGGGGGTGACAAGGGTCCCGAGGCTGAAAATAGAACAGTGAGTGTGTGCGGGGGGTTGAGCCATGTCCCATTTTGGCTTTTCAGGCAGCTGTGAGACAAGTGAGAGGAGATTAGAGCACTCAGAAGTGTCTTCATACTAAACATAGTGCTACATTGCTTCTCAGCATTGCATTACTTTGTTTTATGATGTGAAATGATCTTCCACATAGACTTTAGATGGAAGTATTAGGCATTTAAACTTGATAGAGGTCTTATTTCCTGATTGTGTGTTTTGCAAACCACCATGGTCAATAAAAGTGAAATCTTGTTAAAAGCTTAAAAGTAGCTTACAATGCTGAGTGTGGTGATGTCCAGTGTATCAAATTATCACAAACTAAGATTTTGCCTGTGTTTCCATCTCGTTGTTCATATAGAAGGCCACCCCAGAAAAGACCAAACATGTGTGACGACGACGAGACCACCGCCCTGGTGTGCGACAACGGCTCTGGCCTGGTCAAGGCTGGGTTTGCCGGTGATGACGCTCCCCGCGCTGTCTTCCCATCCATTGTTGGACGCCCCCGTCACCAGGTTAGAATACTGAAAAGACAAGAGATTTCTGAAAGATACATTTCTTTGTAGTTATATCACAGGCTGTCTGTGTGTCTGTCTGGTTCCTGAGATTCTGAGATGTGTTTGCTTTGTTCTCAGGGTGTGATGGTGGGTATGGGTCAGAAGGACAGCTATGTGGGAGATGAGGCTCAGAGCAAGAGGGGTATCCTGACTCTGAAGTACCCCATCGAGCACGGCATCATCACCAACTGGGACGACATGGAGAAGGTGAGAAGTGGGGATATGTAGAAAAACACCTCAGTAGGTTTTTCTTTTAGTTTGTGATTGGATTCTGAGTTATTTTACATCCACTGACAAGTTCCTGATCCCCTGTCTTGCTGTTACAGATCTGGCACCACACCTTCTACAATGAGCTCCGTGTGGCCCCTGAGGAGCACCCCACCCTGCTGACTGAGGCCCCCCTCAACCCCAAGGCCAACAGGGAAAAGATGACCCAGATCATGTTTGAGACCTTCAACGTCCCTGCCATGTACGTGGCCATCCAGGCTGTGCTGTCCCTGTACGCCTCCGGTCGTACCACCGGTGAGTTTCCGCCAAGAACTTAAACTCGTCCAATAAACATTTTCATTTTGTTCCATCATCTGACAATTGTTCTTTTTTTCTTGACAGGTATTGTGTTGGACTCCGGTGATGGTGTGACCCACAATGTGCCCATCTATGAGGGTTATGCTCTGCCCCACGCCATCATGCGTCTGGATCTGGCTGGTCGCGACCTGACTGACTATCTGATGAAGATCCTGACTGAGCGTGGCTATTCCTTCGTCACAACTGGTAAGAGGGCCCCAACAGGACACCTCGACAATTAACTGGAAGCAAAAATTTAATTACTTTCCGAACTAATAATGTACCTTATTACACTTGTTTAATTAACGATTTTCTACTTTAAATACTTAACTGGTAAAAGTAACATAATATTTATGCACTTTTACTTAGCCTAAGTATAATTTAAATGCAGGACTTTTATTTGTAATGGAGTATTTTCTCATTGAGGTATTGCTACTTTTACTTAAGGATCTATGTACTTCTTCCATCACTGCCACACAGTGCATATTTGCAGACTCATTTATTCACTGAAACCTTCCTTCTTCCAGCTGAGCGTGAGATCGTGCGTGACATCAAGGAGAAGCTGTGCTACGTCGCCCTGGACTTTGAGAACGAGATGGCCACCGCCGCCTCCTCATCCTCCCTGGAGAAGAGCTACGAGCTGCCCGACGGTCAGGTCATCACCATCGGCAACGAGCGTTTCCGCTGCCCCGAGACCCTGTTCCAGCCTTCCTTCATCGGTGAGTCATGATACCCAGCATCTAGAGTTACTGACTCCCCCTGAGCGCCTCACATTATGCAAGTCATATTCATAAGTGATTATGTTACATGTATACAACTGAATAGATTTGTTGCAACTCATGAGTTTACTCCACCTAGTGGCCAAAAGGAGGTAACAGCCTTGTTAGTACACAAAACATTTTATGAGACAATAAAAACAATTCGACTGAAAAATGTTAATTAATTTTGCTTGTTGGTCTATTGTTTACACACAACTGGGAGAGGGATCCCTCCTCTGTGGCTCTTCCTGAGCTTTCTTCCATTTTTTCCCAGTTAAATGTTTTTTTCCCTATTAGATTTTTTCCACTACTAGTTAGAATTGAAAGATAAGAGATGTATTGCTGTACAGACTGTAAAGCCCCCTGAGATTAATTTGTGATTTGCGATATTTTGGGTTATAGAAATAAAAGTTGACTTGATGAAAGGTATAAGTGGTTAAAAAAATCACATACTCTACTTATTTTATATTTTTTGTTTTTATTTGATTCTATTTTTCCAAGAAAGCCCATCCATTCTTGTAAATATTTCCATCCTGTTCGCACACATTTACCGCCAGCCATATACACACTCAATGTTTTTGTAATATGTTGTATTGTGACCCTGATGATGACAGAAAAGCCAAAAAGGCGTTCGTTATACTGCAAGTGTTGCCGGAGTTTTGACCTCTTCTGTAGCCCACATTCACCTTTTCTCATCTCACCTGCTCAGGTATGGAGTCTGCCGGCATCCATGAGACCGCATACAACAGCATCATGAAGTGCGACATTGACATCCGTAAGGACCTGTACGCCAACAATGTGCTGTCCGGTGGTACCACCATGTACCCTGGTATTGCTGACCGTATGCAGAAGGAGATCACCGCCCTGGCCCCCAGCACCATGAAGATCAAGGTGAGCCCCTGTAGTGCAGCACTGACTGGTTAAATTGGCAAGAAGTGCCCAAAATCTCAATATGTTGCTCCTGGTTCTCCTACCAACCTCTACCTCTGCTCTTTTCTCCTATCTAGATCATTGCTCCCCCTGAGAGGAAATACTCCGTCTGGATCGGCGGCTCCATCCTGGCCTCTCTGTCCACCTTCCAGCAGATGTGGATCAGCAAGCAGGAGTACGATGAGGCAGGCCCCTCCATCGTCCACAGGAAGTGCTTCTAAATCTCCAAGCAGCACCAAAAAGACAAAACGAAACAGCCCAACCCCATACCAACTGCACCAGCTTTCCTTCCATCTGTATTTCTACTGTGCCCTTTGCTGTATATACATGTACTGTTGTAATAAAAATAGTTGCTTTTAACAGTAATCTTAAGTGTTGGAGTCTGACTCAATATACAGGTAACAAGCTTTTCCATGAACTTACTTTAAGATGTCTACAGGCCTGTTGACTCCTGATTCTTTACATTCTTTCAACATCCGATTTGAATTCTGACCCAAACTGTTAATGATTAAGAATACACTTTCAACACAAATGGAGTTGTCAGCAGAACACAAGTTACTTTAAAGTTTGACACTTGAGTAGTGCGTTCATTCAATTTTTTGCAGGGTTAGATGAAAAGATTGATAATTGTGCACTAAACATGCAGTCCATAGGTCAAAAATCCATCTAATAGCACATCTAAAGCTGACAAATAAACACATTTTGTCTTGTTTGTTTAATTCATACAAAAACTGAAGTTTTTTTTAACTCAAGGACGCAGCTACTGGAGTCTTGTCGTCATTGAAGGCTGTCAGGCAGCCAGCAGAGGCTCAAGGATGTTACTGCTCCAAGACAAAGTCCAACTTGTCATTTTTACACTTCAGTTTTAGCACAGATTAAAAAAACAAGATATAGCATGTTAATTTGTGATCTTTAGTGGCACTGGAAGGCAGATTTTTTTTTTCTTTACACCTTGGACAGAGCAAAGCTAGCTGTTTCCCCTTGTTTCCAGTCTTTATACTAAGCTGAGCTATCATCCAGCCTCATATTAATAGATACATATGACAGTGGTATTGATATTCTCTCTTCTCTTCAAACTCTTTGCAACTGTGCTTCCAAAAGTGTCAAGCTATTCCTTATATGAAGTTTTTTTTTCTTAATACCATGTGTGAAAAAAATCCTTTATTTATTAACCTGTTTAGATGAAACTATCATAAAATCAGGTGCTGAGATTAGATTATAATTAAAGGATAAAAACTCTTAAAGTATTAAGAACAAGTTGATGTCACAAATAATAGTTGTTCCTAATGAAAACTACAAGTGTTGCTGGAGTTTTTACCCTTTAAAACTGTGTTTCCTTCTCCATGCACCTTGCAAGTAGGTGGAAATGAACCAGGAACCCTCCCACTCTAATTAAATCATACATACACAACAGAGAGAAAATGATGCGTTTTCAGATTCAGCCAGATTAGTGTGGACACAATCATCTTTTTCACAAAAGTCTCACAGTTTACTATGGTGGAGTTACATATTTTGTCCTTTACCATATCATTCCCAGTACATTCAGCAAATCTGAGAAATGAAATCTGTGGTGAAAGTAATTTCCTAGTTAAAAGCTCATTTCCACCACCTTCTCTGCGTGACCTGAATGCAGCACTTTGCCACCTGTGCCACAGGTGATATAGATGAGCATAATAAAGCCCGCCTCCTTGATTCACTAGTTTACCGAGCGAGCAGCAGAGATTATGGTGTCACAGTCATAGTTTTAGTGATATTTAAATCATGACGATTACAGATAGGAATGTAATTCGGTTTCACCTTCAAAACATTCATGGGATAACTGTGAAGACATTTGAGAAGAAAAAGGAGAGACTGTTCATCAGTGGCACAAAGATCTTTGGTGTTCCTCTGGAAAATTTAGCAAGACGCTACATTCCTGAGTTTGGTCTGGTACCCTGGTGAGTGTGAACAGCAGGATTAGGATGTTTATGAGATTACCTCAGACAACAGTTTTGAGCATGTTTTGTGTCTCAGCTTTTTGGTGGATGCTTGCTCATTTCTTCTGGAGCGTGCTGGGACTGTGGGCCTGTTCAGGAAACCAGGCTCTCTTCCTCGCATTAAGACCCTCAGGGTAGGATTTTGACTTTTTTAAATTGTATAAATATAATCTCTACTTGAGCAACAGCACCATCTAGTGGTTTGCGCTCAAACTTTACCTCAATGAGATAATATGAACAAATTTCTGTGATGCAACATGTTATTACTGATGTGACAGTTTATTCTTGCCAGACATAAATCATCCTTCTTGTATCTGGTTTCAGGCCAAGCTGAATTGCGGAGAAGGCTGTCTACCCACAGCCCTCCCTAATGACGTGGCCACTCTCATCAAACAGTTTTGCAGGGAGCTGCCTGAGCCTTTGTTCCCCTCTGAGCTCCATGCAGCTCTTCTCAAGGCCCAGGCACTGCCCGCCCCGCAGGACAGGACCTCTGCCCTCCAGCTGCTGTCCTGTTTGCTACCTGCCAGAAACTCCTCCTGTCTGCATTACCTGTTTGACTTCCTCTCCAAAGTTTCCAAGAGGTTTGAGACAATACTAATGATATGGGAATATTAAGAGAAAGTACTCCAGTCCATACAAATTTCAGACTGGGTACGTGTAGTCTACTTTTATCAGTGCACTGGAATAAATGAGAGCAAATCACAACCAGGCAAACAGGAAGTCAACTTCACCACAAATGGAACAAAGCTAAATTTGCAGCTTAATGCCTGAAACAGAAGCTGAAGTTTTGAATTTTAAGAAATAATTATTGTTTTATCACTAACTGCTATCTCTGCTGTGCCAACATGTGACCAAACCTGTCAGTGATGTACAGTAGCTTTGCCCTGTTGTTATATATTACCAGCAAAGTGAAAACTTTAACTACTTAATGTCAGAAAAAACTGGATTTTAAGTAGCTGAACTACTTCATATCACCCATAATTCAGACTGACAGTTCTGTATCGCTTTCCTCGCAGTGTCTAATGATCTTTTAGTAACCCAGTTTAAAAGTACTGTAAAATCAGTTTTATTCAGTAGTAGTAGTATTATTCATATCCACATGTTTAATTGAGATGGTTCTATAATCTGTACAACATAGCACAACACTGTCTGTCCTTAGACCTTTCAATTAGAAAGAAAAACTCCACAAAAAGTCTGGATCTATCATTATTTTTGTATGTAGTGATAGTGCTTCACTGAACTGTTTCAGAAATTATCACATTATTGCTATTTTTGAGACAAAAAGGTGATTCATGAGTACAATCAGCACTCATCCAAATTGTACTTTTAGGTTATCTAACTAGTAAAAAAGATGTCATTGATATGTTATATGAATGATATGAATATCATATAACATCATCATATGAATGATAAACATTTTTTGCCTGTTGGATCATTGGAGCACATTTCAAAACGTGGCCTCTTTATCTCTGTCTGAGAGGTATTGACAAATAATGATTCATTGGTCCTTGATTGATAAAGAAGAAAGGCATTCGGCAGTGACTTTTAAAATCTTTTCATGATCATGGCTTTGATACTGATGTCAACAATTGACTTGGGTGGGATTTTTAAGCTTTGCAGGCCCGTGATGCTATTTATTTCTAATTAGCAGCTAGCATGTTTGGCTTAAAATTATTTCCTTTTCCCTTTTTTATTACTAAAAATTACTGGATGTTCTACAGACTTTTACCATTTCATGTGTTGCTCAGATGCACTGAAAACTTGATGACCAGCTCCAACCTCGCTACAGTCTTTGTTCCATGTCTTTTACCGCCTCCCAACAAGGCAGAGATGTCTGAAAGGCGCCTCGAACTCAGAGTTCTCGTCCTGCGCAGCTTCATTGAGAATCCACATTTATTTGGTAACAAACCAATCAGTCGGTGTTGACACTGTTCTGTAATTAATGGTATTTTTATGTTTTGGACATCTGCAATGTTATGATCTTAACTATATTTATTAGGTGTGATTCCTAAGGCTGTCATGGATAGTATGGAATTTCTGACGAACTTCCATCTTCCGAAAGACACAAAGAAAGGACAGAGAAAGAGACACAGTTTTAGAGGTAAAACATGTAGATAAACAACACAAACTGTATTATCATCTTTGTTTCTCCCCTGAAAGCCTCCTGTGAGCTCTGTAATTGTATTTTCTCAAATACATGTAGTGATGCGGTCTGTGAAGACCGTACCATGGATTCAAGGGAGGTCAAAGGTCAGACCACCAGTCTCTGAGCAGAGCCAGGGGTCCACATCAACAGAAAAACCAACCCTCAGGAGAAGTGTTGGTCTGGAGACCTTCCCCAATCTACTGCTATTTAGGACCTGCATGCCTTGTGCAGGTATATACAAGATGAAGATAGAAACACACAGCAGTGGAAGGAAATGTTTATTTTTGTATGAAATGTGATTTTATAATAAATTGTTTATAGAAGACGGTTTCAGACCTGCAGCAGCTGCCTTGGATGGCTCCAGTCCTCCTGGCAAAGAGGGATGCAAGACACCACATGAGAGATTAAAAAGGTAAATTATGTTAATTAGAAGTCCTTTTTACACAGAAGACATATTATGTCGCAGTGGGAAAAGCAAATGTGTAAATAATACAAGTAATGATGCCTCAATTCCATTTTGCTGCTTCAGTCCAGGGTCCTGGTGTGTTGCATGCTGACTGTCTGTCATGAGCTGATGAGACACTAGAATAGAGCAGAGCCATTGTTAATGTTATTCCTGTGCTTTTCCTACTATGACAAGTCAAAATATCTGCTGTGAAAAATGGCAATTTCACAAGATTTACAAGGAATCAGAGTTAAAACTTGAGAATGTAAATTACAAAATGTAAAATTGGCCAATGCTTCATGGAATTTTGAAATATTGTCACTTTTTAGTCAAAGGTATCACGCTAAAGATCACAATATTAAATACCACAGCTGTGAGTGATAACCCAGGTAGCATCACATTATGCACAACATGTTCAGTTTTTTTTGTTTTTTTTTGAAGTAATCAACAAATATTGGTTTTTAAGCATGAAGGAATTCTGAAATTGTGCCTTTGTGTTGACTATCTCAGTGGCTTCATATTAAAAACATCACAACATCACTAGTCTAATTCACATAATCTGATGTTTACAGTTTTCTGTCTGTTTTGTTGGCAGAGATCTGCGTTTGGCTAATTTCTCTAGGTTCACCAGAGGACACGATGCAGATGGCTCTCCTGTACTCACCGCTATGGGGAAACTGCAGCTCACACCTTGGAGGAGACGCTCTTCTCTCTAAAGTATTAAGTAGTCATGTTGATTGCCCGACGTGATCAGTGCTGATAGATCAGTTTTGGTACATTGTCCTAGATCAGAGCACTTAGTAATATTTTAACAGTCTACATTTTAATAAATTTATGTATTTCACTGTTTTTATCAAAATGTTTAAACTTTTTTTCCTCACTTTTTCTCACTCACATCTTTAATGCAAAGCAAGGATCCAAAGTCAAAATGCCAGAAATAGATAATAATGATAATAATAATGATGATGATGATGATGATGATGATGATGATGATAATAATAATCAATCCACAAGAGACATTTAACAAGTCAGCAACAATAAACTAAGAGTACAGACTCAGAAATAAGCACAGCGCCAATAATGGAGAATTAATAATGATAGACATTAAATAAAGGCCAGCATATACATATATCATCATTAGAGAGGTAACAACTCTCTGTGGTCCTATTTTCTGGCCTACATCATTGAAACCTCTGAGCTTTATAGAGGCAGTATTAAAGGGGGAAAAATATATAAATTAAGAACCTAAATATAGGAATATGATAATAAAACTGAAGTTGGATAGAAAGGACAAAATATCTAGTTTGTATTCTGATTTGTACTCATTTAATATTGCAACCAACAGCAGAATAATATATATAATGATATAAGATGTATGATGTGGATTACAGAGAAAATGGGCGTTTTTGAAGAAAGACCAAATATGTCTGTTAGTGGTGATGATGGTTCTTCTCATTGCTCTCCACGCTTCGCGTGGTGAGCTCATAATTGGCACAATGCAACAGCCAATGAGACGAGAGAATTTTTGGTTTCCTAGCAACTGCGTCTGAACCGTGAAGGGAGGCGGACTGCATCTTTCTGCGAAGTTGCATAATGGTTGAATAAAGGTTGCAATGATGATACCGGAAATTGGGTGTTTTCCTTCAGAATAAAGTCGTAGAAAAAGTCCTGAAGATAATCTTTAAGGCCAGTTAATCCACAACGCCATAAAAACATGAATATCTGAATAAATGCTAAATTCACTTATATCAGGATTTGTATTTGGTGGAAACATTGCGTTTTTTATTCTTTATTATCGTCGTGTTGGTAAAGCAAGATTTTTATTTTGGAGACAGGAAATGGATATTGTAATTGTGGCTATCTTGGCAGGTATCGCTTAGTAGGCAGGTCCCTTCATCAGAGACACGGTAAGAAAAACACACCACAACCCTTATTCTGACAATTTGTGATATTTTCAGGTAATAATTTACACTTATTATCGTATCAATGTAATAAAATACAGTTTATAACATACATTAAGGTCTTTTTCTGTTTCATAGACATCATGTAGGCTATTTATAGGCTCCTCACATCGACCCTCTGTTTACAGATGGCGCACCAAGGTTTTATCCAATTTACACATCTTTCATATTTCTTTGGATACACTTTCTTTAGGTTTCCATTAACTATAATTCTAGGTGACGTAATGTTGTTACTCACTCCATCCGTCATCATCTAATTAGCCCATTAGATAGAAAAAAACCAGCTGTGTTTGTACATTTTCTACAGTGAAGTCTGTTGTGTGTTTAGATGACAGAAATGTGCGCGGCGGTGCGATTATCGTTGCTCGGCCTCCTGCTGTGCCTGCAGCTCAGCAGGGCTTCAGCCCGCAGCCCCCGCACGGCAGACCAGGTGTCTGAGGCCGACATCCAGAGGCTCCTGCACGGTGTCATGGAGCAGCTGGGCATCGCTCGGCCCAGGGTGGAGTACCCCGCACACCAGGCCACAAACATTGTCGGGCCTCAGAGCATACAGGGTATGTTGGGTGATTTTATACAAGGTGGGCTGTAGAGGGTCTGTAGTGTTATTGTGAGGAGGAGGATTAGGAGCATTGAGGAATCAGGTGAGTTAAGGTGAAAGGTGTGGAGGATGGCAGTGTTTGTGAAGTACGTGAGGAATCAAATCTATATCTATTTGTTATAATATTCTCTACACTTGTCCCTCATACTCAAAATTCTACTCAGTCTTAAATCCTTATTTATTTTTCTTTCTTTTTTGTTCTAGTTTCCCCTTTTTTCTTCTAATTTTGATTCTATAATGCTCAGATGCGATGCTTCTGGGCACAGAGTTGTGTTCCATTTGTTTATTTTCATTTTCACAATATATTACCATAATGCTGTGTTAAACTTCATAATGTGGCCCTTGTTCAGTTACATTTCAGAACATTGCTCCCAATATTTTCTAGCCCTCTATACTGTAGATTACCTCAGTTGTATTAAATTAATTTATTCAGACCCATTCAAATGTTTATTTCAAGTAATATCATCAGAATAATTAAGGGTTATCTCAATATGAAGAACACTGTAAGTTTGCTTTAGTTGAGGTTTCATTTACAGCTGAAAAAACTTTAAATTTGAAAAATATAAGGCTTTTGTGACATGTAGTATTTGTCAAGCTGGTGGTGCTGTTTCTGTTGTTTTCATGATAACTGAAGTGCTTATTTTCTCCCACAAGGTGGTGCTCATGAGGGGCTGCAGCACCTCGGTCCTTATGGAAACATCCCAAACATTGTGGCTGAGCTGACTGGTGATAATGTTCCCAAAGACTTCAGTGATGACCACGGCTACCCAGACCCTCCAAACCCCTGTCCACAAGGAAAAACAGGTACTTTTAAATTCACTAGAATCACGGAAAATGTTGCTTTTAATGCTTTCACAGAATTAGTGAGAGACAAAACATAGTAACACAAGTGAGTACATAACCACTTTTTGATTAACCAGAATTTAGAGCCTGTCTGATAAATTGCATCTTCAGTCTTCTCTGTCTGTTCCTTGTCACATTTGCAGCAGCAGACCGGTGTTTGGAAAACGCTCCGGACACAGCCGAGTTCAGCAGAGAGTTCCAAAAACACCAGCACCTGTTTGACCCGGAGCATGATTACCCTGCGCTGGCGAAGTGGGTGAGTACAGAGTAGGACTGCAACAAATGATTAGTATTATTACAGATTAACCACTTGAATGTTCAAGTGATCCTTATTTAGATTGTAAAATGTCAGAAAATGTTTAAAAGCAATTGCAAATTCCCAGAGCCCAAGGTCACATCTTCAGATTGTCTTAGTTTTGTCCGACCAAAACTCTAAAACCTAAAGACATTCAATTCACAATCATATAAAACACAGAAAAGCAGCAAATCCTCACATTTGAGCGGCTGGAACCAACAAATGTTTGTCTGATAGACAATTTAAAGGAATAGTTCAATATTGGGAAATACGCTTATTCATTTTCTTAATGAGACTTATATGAACAAGGGAAACAATAAGCCTGTTCCTGTCTAGAGGTCTCCGCTGGTTGCCTGGCAACCTCAGGGTGACAACATTACTCCAGGAGGTTGCTCCTTCTGGCCAAGAAATAGTCCGACATATAATCCCCTGTCAAACAACATGTGGTTTTTGTACTTGGTATTATTTTTTACAGATTAAACAAATGAGATATAACAAGTTCATTAGTGAACTTTAGAGGGTTGGAAGGTGGATTTTGTTACCACAGAGACAGGCTAGCTGCTTCCCCCTGTTTCCAGTCTTTGTGCTGGATGTAGCTTCATATTTACCGTACAGACATGAGAGTGGTATCGATCTTCTCATCTAACGCTCAGCAACAAGGCAAATGAGAGTATTAACCACCAAAATGTCAAACTATTGTTTTAAACAATCAATTTATTATCAAGTCAATCGTTTCAACATTTGATTCCCAACTTCTGCAGTTACCAGCGGGTATGTGCAAAGATTGTGGATCACTGTCTTTTAAATGGAAATTATTATCTGGTAGAAAATATATATTTGTGTGTA
Source organism: Thunnus maccoyii (assembly GCF_910596095.1). Lineage (NCBI taxonomy): Eukaryota > Metazoa > Chordata > Actinopteri > Scombriformes > Scombridae > Thunnus > Thunnus maccoyii. The sequence goes on along the minus strand of NC_056549.1, from coordinate 22,978,528 downwards.
GGAGGAAAATTAACTCATTAATAAGATGACAAATTTGTGTGATGCTGATCTTCCAGTAAACTACCGGCTATTGCACCTCCCATCAACCTGAATCAGCTGTAACACCCGAACACCACATCCTGTGTTTGAGATTGCTTAAAAACTAGTTAGTAAGTCACAATAGAGATCTAATAGTGCTGAATAAATGGCTGAAAATGTCTGTAGTAGTACAAATATTAAACCAAACCTACTGGAAAAAAGAGACCAAGCCTAAACATCATCAACTGCATGATCATGACGTCTTATTAGAGCAAGATACTGTGACAATTTCCACTTTTATATCATTATTTGTTTTAAATAAACACAGTAGGCATATGACAGGGTGGTGTTGATAAAGATTTTGCGCTCATCTGACAGGGCTGCAGGGTGTCAGACAAAAAAGGTTGCATTAATATTAGTAGTACTATTATGATATGGCAATAATTTATTTTAATTTTATCGCCTGACATCTGAAAAAGAGCAAATCTCTCGCCCTCTCTGGTTGTTGGAGACAGGAAACTCAGCAGCAGTAGTCATAGCTGTGGTTTCTCGTTGTCTACTCATGCTGGCGACTGCTTAAAACTTAAATGAAGACAAGATTTTTGCCATTTGAAAGATCAAACTTGTTTGTAATTTGTAAGGATTCATCCATCAGTCTTCGTTTGCGAATGTTTTTATTCCCTGAAAATGCATTCAGACAATTTTTTGACAGTAATTTATGAACAAAGAGGCTGTAAAACAACAGATACATGATTTTATGTCTGAAAACTGTTTTTTTTCCTTCTAATTTTTCTTTCAGAACAAGGAGCTTTTGTACCAAAAACTGAAGGGAGGACCAAAAAGGAGAAAAAGGGTATAGTGTTTCTTGGTTGTGTTCTTGTTTTTTCTTTTGTAGGATTATTTCTGAGAAACCACATCGCCAGCACTGAGATTCACCCCTGAAGGAACCGATTTACTCTTAAACTCACTGCTTTGGATATAAATTCATATTCTGAACAAGCTTTAATGAAACTTTACTTGTTTGTTCTGATATTGTCATTTTGAGATTTGGTCAGATGTTTAGTTTTGAGGTACATTACTAATATTCTAATATTTTTTTGTCTGTCTGCAGAGCATCAACCCGTACTTAATGGGCCAGAAGCTGGACAATGTGGTTGCCAAGAAATCTGTCCCTCACTTCTCTGAGGAAGAGGAGGAAGAGGCACCAACCATCTCTGCTGCCACCAAATCCACAACCTAAACTCCTGCACCTGAAACTGCTCACTGTAATATTAAAGTACACTGGAAAAAGTTTTTAACACCATATATTTCATCATTTTTGTTTACATCTCAAGCGATGGAATCTCACTGATGAATAAGAAAATGTAAGAAGACAATAAAGAAAGGTTTTATTGAATCTAAAACATATTAATGTTATTATATTTGCAACATATAGTCATATACCTTCATAGTATACCATTCAGTGAAAACCATGTATCTCCAACTTTGGTGATTTTAATTTTTTCAGATAGACCCCTAATATAAAATTTTCCTACATTTAAACTAAACAAACAGTTAAAAAACTCAGTGGATTATCTGAAATATGCATTGCCACAAAGCTGAAAACAGGAAGTTAATGTTTTGGAGATACGTGGTTCTGACAGGACAGCAACAATATGATCTGAGAGTTTGCAAATTATCATAACAGGTAAATAAATATGAAAATGTTGGTCAATCATTGACCTTTTAAATAGTTTGACAAAATCTTAAACCAAGGTCTGGTTGGTTGGTTGGTTGGTTGGTTGATTTCTCCAGAGCTTTTAATTGCATCTCATCAGTGAATGCTGTCTGGTTAGTTGTCATGGAGATGGGCTCAGGTCCCTGTTTCCATTCAAGGATGGCCTTTGTTGTCAGATGTGAACAGCCTCCTTAATCTTTCTCCGGCTGTCTACTGACTCCTGGTTTTGGTGTGTTGTTCAGTTTGTGTTATAAGTGGACCTTGAGTTTGGATCATTATGTTAAAGAATGGGACTTTTGGTGTTTGCCACTCAGCTTCCATAATGGGAGGCAAATGTCAGAGTAGAAATAAGAGGAAAAAATACCCTAAAAAAGTCAAAAGTCATGTAAAAAGTGATCCTACTGTAGGTTAAAAACATACTGTAGAATAGCTTCAATTCTAAGACAAATATCTGATACAGGTGTCTGATTAGGGAGATAAAGATCCATTTCCAGTCAAATAAAAAGTCACAAACATTCTTAGTTCACTCATCTTTTCTCTTTTAGTCTTAATTTTAAGGCATGAATGACCAGAAACCCTGAGATTCCACCATTGAATCCAAAAAGCTAAAATATGAGGTGTTAAAAACTTGCCTGGCAGTGTACAGTATTATCGACTGTATCATAAGACGTTTTATAGAGCTTTATTGATTTTGAGGGAATGTTGAATCAGAAAATTTACTTATTAATCGCTGTACAGAAATTGAGGTTCTCACAGTATGAGGTTTAATTTTTGTATGTCTTGATATGACCAGTTAATCACCTCTGTGTCTTGAAGCAAGAATTCAATACAAATCATATCCTTAGTAGTTAAACAGTAGTAGATTTGCTTTGTTATGTAGAAGAAATGACTTCTATGAAAAAAAAGTTACCAGAACTACTTCACATGACACTTGGAGCTTATTCTGACTAGTATTTATATACGTCACCATACCGCAGTAATATGAATCTCTACAGGCAGCACTGAATCTGTTTTGAGTCACTTGATCTTGCCAAAATGTTTGTGTTTTTGTTCTGTAAAGTCAAATAAACGATTTATCTGCATTGAGAAAAAGTTTGGAGTTTTTCCCCCCCCTTTCAGATTTTTTCCCCTTTCAGACAGATAAAGTGAGGATGAGGGTTTGGGGGCGTGTTCTTCAGAAGCTCTGAAACTGAAGACAGTTTAGAAAACCGCTCACAGTGTCAGTCGTAAAGCCACTACAGAGGACGCAGGACCTGTAGAAGAAACACATGCTGTAAACTGTCTGTCTGGATCACGTTTTCTTGTAAGGAGTTTGGATAAACAACAGGTAACTATTAGTTTGTTAAACCTAATTTGTAAATGATCATGTACAGCGCGTTTGGAAAATGCGTAATGCGCGCGTAAAAATGGTGCGTAAAATGCTCTCCATCAGTGATTAACTTGTATGTTGTTTTTCTTTCAGCTTCAGCGATGAGAACGTCGTGTCTAATGACCTCTGCCATAGTTTTGGCGCTGCTGCTTAGCCCGCCGAGGAGTACAGATGCCGCGACCTTTCAAGGCGCTTTCCCACACCCAAACAAATACAGCCCGAATGAATCGGACAGGTGTCAACAACCTCCTATCAGTGGATTCATTTCTCGCGGGAATGGGCCCGCGACCACAACCGATGAGGTGCTGGAGTCCAGTCAGGAGGCGCTGCACGTCACGGAGCGTCGGTACCTGCGGCTGGACTGGTGCAAGACACAGCCGCTCAAGCAAACCATCCACGAGGAAGGATGCCTGAGCCGCACCATCATCAACCGGTTTTGCTACGGCCAGTGCAACTCCTTCTACATCCCGCGGCATATCTACCAGGACGGAAACGCTTTTCAGTCCTGCTCCGCCTGCAAACCCAAAACCTTCAGCACCGTCACTTACACCCTCTTCTGCCCGGGACAGACGCCCAGTACCAGGAAGAAACGGGTCCAGCGCGTAAAGCAGTGCCGCTGCACAACAATAGATACGGACTAGACGCAAACTAACACATGCTGGCCGATAATATATATTCCCTTCTGTGTGAAGGAAAGTGCAGCTTTGCAAAAAATAAAAAAGGGACACATGAGAATGAAGTGGGAATGAGAAAGTGAGGAACTTAAATGAGATCAAACATCTTGTCCTTTTTACCATTATAAAGGAGAGAAGATACTGAATTTACCACTAATTCTGCTGATAAACAAAGTTATTGATTCAGGTGTCATGTTTCCTCTGAGATGATGGTTTCACCTGCAACTAATAACTTCTCACACCAACCAAATACCAAATATACCGTAACCAGAAAGTCATTTTATTTGTGTTAACAGATTTGTTGGACTTTGACAAAGTTTTAGTTTAGTGAACTCTTTGAGTGTCAGTGAAAGCAAGTTTTAGGTCGAGGCTGTAACAATTCATAATATTTGTTGCAGACATCTGGCAACAGAAAAGATGGTGTGGGGGTGCAAGACGTGTACAGAAATGTCAACCTCATCAGATAATGTGTGAGGATCTTCAAAGGACTTTGAATGGTTGTATTGTTTCCACTGTGTGGGATGTGAGCTGAGGGCTTTGATGATATAAAGATTTTTCTTTTTTTTTTTTACAACCTGCACTGCTAAATGCCACTTCATTTTACAACTTTGTATAATGTGTGTATCATGTATTGTGAAGTTGCTTGTGAATAAAAGCGTTTTCAAGCTATTTACTGTACATCACAATTTTTCTGATCGGTGATTTTATTTGTGGAAAAATATTGCAAAATCTTAGACTACACATGTCAGAATCAATGCAAAATGTAAGAATCTATACACAGTTGAAACTATCACTAATGTCTACATATTGCACAAAAGATTTCTTTTCAGTCTTTATAATTTAAATACATTTTTGGGTGGTAAATTATATAACATAAAGCTGCCAGTTAATAGATGGCATTAGTCCATGAACATATTAAAAATATAAAAGGTTTATGTTGTGTCCACGGAGGAAATGTTGGCGAGGATTGTTGTATTATTGTTACTGTATGATCCTCCTAATGTTACAGATTTATACCTCCTGAGTTTAAGTTGAGGACATGCTGGCTTCTTTCTGGCGCAGTCGCTCTTTCTGTTGGTAGAAAAACATGAAAGGACTTATCAACACGGACAAAAACACTACACAGAATTTTGTACTAATTTATTAAATGCAGCACGACGGACTAGGATTTTGTAATATGTGCTGTCTAAATAAAGTCATATTTTCTACTTAAAACAGTGCACCTGGTGTTAAAGGACAGGTTTACATTTTTCAAGTCTTTCTTAAAACAACAGTCAGGAGCCCAAATGAACAATGAAACAAGTTTTGTTCTCTGTAATCATTCCTCCTGTTCATACTGACCATTAGAGGATCCCTTCATAATGCACTTACAACGTTAAGTGATGGGGGCCAAAATCTACAAATCTTGTTTTGAGCAAAAATATTTTTAAAAGTTTATCTGAAGATAATATTAAGCTTCAGCCACTTTATTTAGTAAAATAAAGTGGACATTTGCCACATTTACAGTCTTTTTAGCATCAAATTCCCTCTTTGTGTTTCCTCAGACAGTGTTTCCCTGTTGAGTTGTGGTGGAAGTATAGTAACAAAAAGAGGAACTTTGGCACTAAAAACACTGTAATGTTGAAATATATCTACTTGATTTGACTCATTTGGACGACTGAAGCTTCATATTAGCTTCAGATAAACATTTTTGCACAGAAGGAGGACTGTGGATTTTGTTCCCCATCACTTACGTTGTAAGTGCATTATGAAGGGATCTTCTAATGTTCAGTATGAACAGGAGGAATGAAGGAATGGAAGAAAAACATGTGAATATGTTCATTTGGGCTCCTGACTGTTGTTTTAAAACAGACTTAAAACTTACTAAAAATTGTGAACGTGTCCTTTCACATGAATTGTATTGTCAATTTAGACACATTTCTGTGCCTTTATGAACTCTATCTTACCAGACTGTTGGGGTTAATCTTTCTGGTCTCAACTTTCTTCTCTCCTGTGATCCTCTTTACGGAAAGCTGAGCTTCTTTTAACCTGAAGTTATATGTGTCAGATTATTAATGGCACAGCATTTCAAAATATCTCTTTATTACTTCAGAGCGTCAATGAATCAATCCCTCCCAGTGTGTAAGTTATTAATTTGTGTAAGATGAGCATCTTTCTCTCATCACTCCTATGCAAACAGAAATATATGAATAAAACTGGCACCAATACAAGTTTGTTTTGATCGATCAAAAATAATAATTTCCAAAGACGCAATATTGATTGTAGTTCATACATCAGCCACAACAAAATTGCATAGAGGTCCAAGATTAAGGTTAACCTTATATTCTAAACAGAAACTGTGTTACCTGGCTCACATTGACAACAAGCAATAAACAGTAATACAAACAGATATAATTATTAATAATATCAACCACAACAACAACAACAATAATAATAATAGTAATAATAATAATAATAATAATAATAATAATAATAATAATAACAACAACAACAACAATAACAATAATAATAATAATAATAATAATAATAATAATAATAATAATAATAATAATAATAATAATAATAATAATTGCTTAATCTCTGTGGGGATTATACATTCCCACTTTTTCCAGATAAAGTGATAAGATGAAGAGAGAGCACCTATTTCCTGAATTGAAGTGATTATTTCAAAAACATGGTGGTTCTAGAGACATATACAGACAGATACCTCTCATTAGAGATGTTCTTGTTCTCCCTCTTCCACCTGGTCTTGAAGTCAGCGCAAAACTCGAACCAGAGCATGAAGAAATGACCAGCTGTCACCTCCTTGTCTCCCGTCTTAGGCCTCAGTCCAAAGTACAGAACCAAGTCCTGAAAACTGAGCAGCAAGAAGGGGTCGGGGAAGAGAGAAATACTTTGCTTTTAGTTTAGTTTAGAAAAAGTTGTTATGGTGAAATATGGTCAGAAAAAAAAAAAAAGTTGACATTGATGTCCATATTCGTTCATAGCAGCTGCCTGCTTCGCTTCATCAAATCAGGACCTAAAAATCTTCATGTCACTTCAAAGTTTGTTTAAAGGTTTCCAAACTTTTTCCAACCATCATGTGTTTGCTTGAGGGGATTTTGATGTCAGAAACAATTTGTGTGAGTGTGAAGCATACAAAGGACAGAATAATTTATTTCTCCAACCTTTTTTGTGCAGTCATCAACTCATAGGAAGCATCAGCGTGTTCTTTTCGTGCTGGAAGAAAAAAAGAGACAAAGAAGACAGATTATATTTTAAACAGCTATAATCTCCATGATATAAATACTCATAGGACCACAATAAGAACCTTTTGTATGATGATGATCACCTTGTCAAATGGAGCTAGACAACCATCTGGCTTCTTCAAAACAGCTATGGAGCCATTCTTACTGCCACTTTCAAATTGCAATGTCATTATCACAGCATAACAGGTAAATCACTGACTATGTCTCTCTGCCTGTAATGTTGTCGGATTCTGTTCAACATCAACAAATCATTTACTCAAAGTTAGTTAACTCAAATTCTGATTTCTGTTGAAGCAAATGTCCACTTTACTGAGATCTTTTCACTTTATTCCAATTTACATGGAATTTCCTGAATCTTTTTCAATTAAAACTTATTCTCTGATAAAATAGAGTGATTTAGTTAACTGTGGTTGTGAGAAATCTGTCAGTAAAATGATGTTTTATGCCAAAAGTTCAACTATTAATGAGTCCATCTCTGTCTGAACAGAGCACTCACATTGCTCTTTAGGAGCTTCAGAGCTTTAAATGTGTCACAACAATTAATTAACATAATCAATTATCATAAATCTACATGATTTGAGTAACAGGGGATGGAAGACTCTTCTCTATTGCCATTGATTTAGATAAGTTTAGCTGGATGACTAAGGTGTTTTTTGCAGTGGGCGAACAGACTCCCAGTGCCTGAGTGTCTCAATCACTGCCAAATCTGTCTGATCCCTATCTGAGCGTCTAGCCATTACTCTGAATCCATCCTATCTCCCACACACACAGACACACAGATACCAAAAACACTCCATGAAAAAGCAAAAGGGACATAATGTAGATAATCAGGCAAGTAACAGGATGAAGCCTATGTTTTTCTGACAACTAGTAGAGACAACAGAATCATTTAGAGGAGCCATATATTGACTGATGGGGGCTGCAGGTTTCTGGAAGAAGACTATTTCAAAGTCATTGTTGGGAAATTTGCATTAACATTTATTTATAACTGAATAAAATTAGGATTAACAGATTCTTAAAAAGACTCAAAAGCATTTAAATCAAAATATCTGAATCCACAGAGTAAAATATCTTCAGTGCTGCCTTACAAACAGTTTCCCCCCCAAGTGTTTCAACACAATAGAAGTAAAGTCTGATGCAGGTTCTGCCTTCTCTATTCTCTCTATTCAGTTTTATATCAAAGATGAAACTAATCTTTAATGTTACACCAAAAAGTAACTTGAAAGTCATAAACCTAACTTGCAAAAACCTGTAGTCACTCTGAATGGTACATAAGTTTGGTGTGTTACTTTCAACATATCTCATGCTTTTGGTCTAGTTTGTATTAGTCAGATATTGACCCAAACTACAGACCCGCTAAAAGTGACACGTACTTTTTTTGGATGCAGAGAACATGACTGCAACTACTCACCACTGAGAACAAAAGCCTCCATCTTGTCCTTAAACGGCTGCAGGTGTTCTTCAGGAGAGTCAGAGCAAACCCTCTGTACATCCTTTTCACACCCTAAAAGAAAAAACAAACAAACAAGGATTTAGAAAATTGAAAACCGTATTTCAATTTCAGTCATTGAGTTTAAGAAAAGATAAAGTTTCGTTGTGGGTTTTTCCTCCACAACTAAACTTTATCTTTTCTTAAAGAAATGGAGGAAATGGTAGCAATGAAACAACAAACAGTAGTGATGAAACAACACACAGTAGTGATTTCAACTTATGTTTACACACTAAATCTTGAACGTCTTTTACATTTGCTGCTAAAATGTAATCTGTTGCAGATTTCCTGTAGGCCCAGGATGTAAGCAGTAAGTTTATTGTGTGTTTGCAGCAATTAGAGGACTTTGATGAACCAGGAACGAGAGACTAAACACTTCTGCATTGGTGAAGTTTCAGCCACTTACAGAAACCCAAACTTAACAAACAGAAAATCTAAGAAGGAAGACATTACAGTGCTGAACAGGTGAAGTGTAGAGCAGAAGCATCACAGCAATGTCTGCTCCTCATGAAAAAAGGATCTCACACAGAAGTAAACAACTGGTTAAACCAGAATGAGGCAATTTTGCTGTTTTGCTGGTTTAGATAGAAAGACACTATTTACTTGTGGGACTTTGATACCCAGAAGTTGATCCTTAAAGGTCACTCATATGACTTAGTATTGCACTTTCATTAAATTGGGTGACCTGGAGAGACAGATTAATTGTCAAAATTGGTAAAGCAGATTTATAGTCTATAATATTTCCCATAAAGCATCATCTTTTGTTAGAATCTCCCTGCCTGGTAAACACCCACTTCTCTTAAAGTCCACTTACACTAAAAAGACACAAGTTTTACACTAGAAGGCTGTTTTCAAATTCATTTGCCAAAGGGGGAAAGTTTAAGGCGTGTACCTACAAGCATATTTGTGACATCACAACTCATTTGGAGCCAGTCATGGTCCAGTATGCAACTTGGGGTGTTTTCAAACTTGTAGTTTGTTTGCTCTGGTCTATATCAGTGGATGAGTTGGTAAACTTGGTGCATTTTCCTTGGTTTGTTTCGTTTAACACAGAAAAATCCAAGTGAACCAAATTCATTACAACAAGCCACGTGAGAATGTTCACTCCACATATGGATCAGATGTGTCTGGGATAGGGGCAAGAACACAAACACAGGAAGAAGGTCCTGAAGAAGGTCCTATCTGCCAAATGTCAAAAATGAAACATATTGTTGCACTAGTCCAGGTTGGACTAGTGACCTTCATTAATTCTCCAGCTAACAGCTGTTGATTTTGCTCATCCTCATCCCAGCAGGCAAATAACACTTCGCTATGACAACCACTGAGCTCAAACTTGTAGACTACGCCTTGTAGTTGGGTCAGATCACGTACCCACCTCAAACGAACCGCTCCAGAGTGCGTGTGGGATCAAACCGGGGCAATTCCTCAAAGGGTCTCTGTACAGTTGCTTTGAGCCGCACAAAAGTATGATTGCTGTGTTCAGATCTGCCCAAATGAATCGCACCAAGGGGGAAAACAAACCAGAGTCTGATTCCCCTTACACAAGTGTGATGTGGAAACTTGAAACCTCCAGCGCACATACACTGAGAATAGTGAAGTAGGAAACATCTCATATCCAGCTATTCAACTTTTAAAAACTAAAGATGTCTGCATATTCATAGATTCTGGATTTTTCAATGAGGGAGAAGGAGCAGATAACATTTTAAGAATTTTTATCTACTTAACTGAACTTTTCGGTGGAAAACACATTATTATTCAAAGCAGAGTATTTCATATGTCTTAAAACATGTCTGGAGGGATTTACAGTATAAATTTGTAGTCACCAAGCCTATACCAATGACATCGCTATGACAACATCAAGGGTTTTTCCTCAGACTTTAGAGAGTTCCCTCCAGAGCCACTGAAAACTGTTTTCACAGGCTGAGTATTACTCCTCATGGTGAATAAAATGAAGTGCCTTTAAACTGCACACTGCTTGAACTATCACGTTTTGTTCTTAGTGTTGTTGGAGAAATTCAGTCCTGCCTTCAGTGGACAGAAAACTTTCTCTCTTTTGGATTTCATTCCTAAGTTTTGAGATGTCGCCTCCTGTGAACTGAATCATTTTCCCACCAGTCTCTCCAGTGTTTGAGATTTAAACTGATAAGTCACTTGCTTTTTTTTTTTTAAACTTGAATGAGCAGCATCAACCCCTCCCCATGAAGGACAGAAAGAGAGACAGACGGAGTAAGAAGAGAGAGTGCTGGGTTAAACTAACTCCACCTGTGCCTGAGCAGGAGGTTATCAGCACAGCTTCCTCTTTAGATATCACTTATTGAGATTCACCTTGAGATGGCGACTGCAAACTCTACTCCCTCTCTCTCTCTTCCCCTGCCAGTCTGTGGCTCCGTGTTGCTCTGTGTCCAATCAGTGGATCAGAGGAGCCAGTCTGCTGAGCCAGTCATAATAGAGGCTGGAGAGGGAGCCGAGCCCCTGGCCCCCCACTCCACCACCCCGCCCCGACGCTCGATCAACATCTCCCAGATAAGATTACAAAAGAATACTGTTTTCATTCAGGATTTGTGTAAACTTTGGAGGCGGGTATCTCTCTCTATATTGTGTGGCGAGCCGTTCTTTTCTTTTGTCTGCCTTTTGTGCCTGAAAAATGTTTGCTTATTTCTGACTGAAGAGGGTTACAGACCTTCTCATAAACAGAGCCGGGTGCTTTCAGATGTGAGACTGAAATTACACAAACTGCCCTGAAGTGGTGATTTGGTTTCATAGTGAAGGATGGATGCATACTGAAGTGAGGTTTCAAGGTTTTGATTATCAGTCACCTCATAAATCACAATAGCATAACAAGATTCCACAGATACATAAATCTTTTAAAAGTTATTAATTCACAGAAAGTGAGCATGACATAAAAAACACAACAACAAACTAGAAAACTAGTTGTTTTTTACTAATCTGAACAAAAGATCTAAGGACTGAGGGTGTCAGATGATTTACTGATTATGATTTTAAACTATATTGTATAAATAAAAGTGGCTTAACTTGACTAAAACTTAGAGTATATGTAGTCTAAATACTGTATAATCATAGAAATAAATGAAAGCAATATATCAAAAGCAAAGTTAATGGGAATAAAACAGAATCTCACCAACAACAGTGATAGTTTTTCAAGAGTCATTTCACCCAAATGAAAATGAAAAAAAAAACAAACAAACAAAAAACCAACTAAAACATCAAGATCTCTTTTCAGAAACAGTACCTGTGTTTACGCCACACAGCTTGACGTCATTCATTGTAGTTGGGACTATGTTTTTGATAGAAAAATTTGTTCTAAAGCCTGTCATAGACACAATGCCACAGTTTTCACAAAAAGCTTTATTAAGCCCACCTGCCCAGCACTAAAGAGCAGGCAGATAACTAGCTAGTGACCACAGTAGAGCCACATATTTTTCTCAGGAGTTGATGAAGACCAAATCAGAGCTGAGAGGACACTTACATACATCAGCTGGACAGAAACACGACTCAATGAATGATAATATTCCTCTGTGTCTGCTGGATGTGTCTACTAACACATCGGTATATATGAGGTGATAATATGTCAATATTGTGTTTAGAGCGTGTTCCACTGCCCTCCGGTGGCCCAAAAAATAAAGTAATACTGCTGTAAACTCTCACATATCAGTTTTGGAATCAACCTCAAAAATCAAGTATTATTCAGTTATAACTAGTTCCAATAAAAAGAGTCAAATTCTATTCATTTCTATTATCTAAGGGTGGAGGCAGAAATAAAATAAAACCTAATCTAATTCAATTTACCACTTTTTTTAGTAGTGATTTGGGTGAACTGACCTTTTAAACTTTAAATATTTTCTCTTCTTCTGACACCTTTTTAAAGTCATATATTTTGGAGTCTTAAGGTCTCATTTCCTTAAAAGTCTTCATTCAAGATGAATGTTGGGAAACATTTCATACCAACCGAAGAGAGAACACAGGGAGAGTGAAGAACGACAAAAGCAGGCATGAGGGCGGTTCAAACGGGCAGAACAAAAGGAACCTGCGATGGGGCGATCCAGATTACACGGTGGTTTGGGTAGACGGGCTGATAAGACAAATCTGTGTTGAGAGGTAAAGAATCCTATCTGTGGCACACATCTGGGGGCCACACTGGAGCCCAGGTGATACAGCCGAGCAGGTTAAGGATCCGTGCATCTCTGCAGAGGCCCGTGCAGAGATACTACTGATATGAGAGGTCTGGAGATTACATAAGTGGGAAGCTATGGTCTCCCTGCTCTGGCGACAGGGGCACAAAGGCACAACGATGGGAGATCTGATGGGCAGGAGGATTAGGAGCTGGATCTGAAAGGCGCCAGGCCAGTATCAGCAGCAAGACTCCTACTAGTCTCTGAATACACGCGCATGCAGTGCACAAATAAACACACATGCAATGAAATGCATGCAAAAACACATGTATACATAAAGATACAACAATGCACTCACTCACAATCGTATACTGTACATGTAAGCATTGTCCTCAGCATGACTTGTCTGGTTTAACTGGCTGGCATGCTGAATGGCGTCATATGGGCACACTTAAGGAAGAGAAGAGAACAGGCGAGAAGGATAAGAAAGACGAGAGGAAATCTTTTGTTCTGGGGCTTTAGCTAACGCGAGTTTGGTCAAAGAAGCAGGCCTTTAGCACAAAGTATAAACAGTTACTCAATGGCTGGGGCCCGTGATGGGAAACCAGGGTGGTGAGATGTGGGGAGGGATGGGGGGTTGTCTGAGGAAAAACGATGCCAGACTAGGCCGAGGTTTGGTCTGTGGGAACCTCTCAAGAGCAACACAAAAATCACAGTGATAGAGTTTCACAGGCTGGCTGAGGTTTTCAAACAAAAACACACAACAAAATGACCACAAGGCGAGACTATTACAGGTCACAAAGTCACATGGATGCTGAAGCTCACCGTCTGTCTGCACAATGTGGATTTCATGTTTTGGGGAATGTGTGTAACCGACTAATATAATAAACCGAAAGGGGGAGAAAAGTATAGGTATTCATTACTCTGCAAGTCTTCACAAAAAAAGGAGCTGGAGTAGATAGGAGCTGTAAATGTTGCGGTAGTGACATCACATACTTGTCAGATCTCGTCCAAGCAGTCTCAGGTCTCTGCTGAGGTCATCAAACTCAACCTGCGCTGCCAGGAAGACGTCCTGAGGTTCAGGAAGGGGGAACATGCTCTTGTCTGTGCCGGCATTCTGGTGGAATCCAATCATAACAAAGCAACAAAACATCACTCTTAAATCAGGGACGAGAAATTCATTGTTATCTCAGGACACAGGAAACAAGCTAGAACTTCTTTCATGTTGGTGAACACCAATAATAGGCTTGAAATTCATTTTGTGTGACAGTTTGTTTTTATAAGCACACCCAACCATTGTTCTTCTGTGAATTTGATGAATAACAAATATTCAAATAAAACAATATAAATGCATCAAATTCATGTAGAGTCATACAAAACAACATGTCAATAACTGTGCTTTTTTTTCTTTTTCAATACCTTGTCCACATTGTGCAGGTAGTACGACACCACGTAGTCCACCAGGCTGATGCGATTGTCCTAAAGAAAAAATGCAGTAAGCAGTTCAAAAGTGCGGCAGTTTAAAGTAAAACATTAGAGTTCACTGCCTCTGCTAACCATGCATTAACATGTATTTTCCCTTTTCCAGATAGATGAGATAGATACGACTATAGGATTGCATGCACAGAGAAAATGGTATCAGCCATAAGACAGATGACTTGGCATGTAGGCATTTTATACCTTTATTATAGGGAGAGTGGAGAGATGGCGGCAATTGAAAGGAGAGAGTGATGGGAGGGTTACATGCAATAAAGGTCCACAGCCGGATTTGAACCCCGGATGTTGCGGTTATATGGCATGCGTCTTAACCAGTAGGCTGACTCAGCATGTGATTAAGTGGAAAAACAAAGGTTGTATTGCCAATTCTAATGTCCAATGAGCAACAAGTATCCTTTCCTGTAAGCGTGTATGCTGCCCTTCTGCTCTGTTCCAGAGGAAATTATCTTAAAGAGGAAATATTATGCTCATTTCCAAGTCTATATTTACATTATGGGGCTCTACTGGAATATCTTTGCATGATTTACAGTTTAAAAACTCCTTATTTATCTTATACTGGCAGTTTATGCAGTCCCTCAGTTCAGCCTCTGTATGAAACAGGCCGTTTTAGCTCCTGTCTCTTTAAGGCCCCCCTCCTGATGAGCCTACTCTGTTCTCATTGGCTAACTTCAGGAAGCTGCTTTTCGGCAGACTTCATAAACAAACAATAGTAGTAGGATTTTACTTCTTTTTCTCATTCTTTACTCAAAATGGAAAGTTCTAAAATACATCTGTACATGAATCTGATCCCAAATATGAGACTGAACAACATGAACAACCCGAAAAAAAAACAACCCAGCAACAACCATAGCAGAACAGATGATGATTTGTGGGCATGCGAAAGATCTGATGTCATCACAAGGAGGAAGTAGAGGTAACTTTACAAACAGAGAGTTCAGAGCAGGTTGGGCTGTTGACTTGAAGGTGGCATTTTTACAAACATTCACCTCAATTTTTGGTACTTTGACCATGTTTAATATAGATATCCAACATTATAACAGTACCAAAATAACAGAAAATCACAAAAAGCACATTATGACCCCTTAAAGTAAATTCCAAAGTACTAAAGCATGATAAAGGACAAGGAAAAGAATCCTACAGTGTTCAAGGTCTTACCCTGCTCTTGACATCCTTGAGTTTCGGGAGGATGTCCAGGCCAAAGCCATCAGCCTGCCCTCTGGTCCTGCTGCCACCGTTCATGTGATTCCCCAGAGCCAACACCAGTCCCATTACCTCCCTCACATCGTCGCGCTCCAGCAGAGCCTCGAGACAGAACACAAACACAAGGTTAACAGGTTTTTTTTAACAGGGTGTACGCACAGCTGGTGGTCACTAACAGATGTGACGATAATATCAAATGAGAGGTTTAAGTATTATCACTGTATATACCTTGTGATAAAATGTAAATACATTTTTTATTTATTTTATTTTTTTTTTAATTCATTTTAACCTTTTAATTAAAATGCAGAAGATGATCTGATTGTAATCAGACAGAGCAAAAACACATTAAATCAAATCTAGCTAAATAAGAACAAGATGAACATTCTCAAGGTGAGTGTGTTTGCTGTCAGGTGTTGCCTCTTACTTTACAGACAGAGGAGACTGTGTTGAGCTTGCGTTGGATGGATGCGATCCCGTCGATGAATGTTGCCTGGAAGATGATGCAGTGAGCTCTGCCTGCGAAGTCTGGGATCTGAGAGAGCTCATACAGGAACCTGGAGCGCAATCACATAAACAGTTAACTTGTAAAATGTCATGATGTTGTCTGTCCAGTCTGTGCAAACACTATCAATAACTGGTGGAGTCTCTAAACATTTCCGTTAGCAGGTGAGATACTGACTGTTCAGGTTTGTCCAGCAGTTTAACTTCCTCTTCCTCTGAGGTCTCGTAGTGTTTCTTGATCCTCTCCAGCTCGTCTGGCTGAGCCCGCTGACAGATTGACAACAAGACATTAATAAGTGGTTAATAATTGTATAACTACACATGTATTAAACTCAAAGTATATAACAAACGTGTGCCATCATACATACATTTTCATATAACGCTTCAATGGTCTCCAGGTCCACCACAGAGTGATCCACAGTCAGTACAGCTACAAGTGAATTCAGAAAAACATAAAAAAATGAAATAATAATATAAAAACAACTAAACACAAGTGATTTAACCTGTACTGTATGTTCATCAGAACTTTTCTATCGGTTCCAAAGATCAATGATCGATTTGAATAAAAGCGCAGGGTAAATAGCATGAGCAGAAAGAGCTGCCATAGATGAACAGACGAAAAAACAAAAAAAGACGACCACCCACAAGTACCACCTGCAGCTGTTCATTTTTCACATACTGTACATCAGCTGGTAATTAACAAGAGTTTGCAGTGCAGAAATGTCACAGATGTGTTATGCAGATATGCAGTAATTTAAGGAACAGTATCTCCAATTAAATAGCGGGTCTACCAGATGATTTGACTAACTCGGACTTCTGAAGTCTCATATCAGCTTCAGATAAAAAGTCCTTTAAAGGGTCCCTGATGATGTTGGGTTTGATTTATTGGAAAGAACAAATAAGGTCAAGCGATGATGCCAAACAGAGAACTGCAGATCCCAGAAGAAACACATTCCTCTCACTGGGAAACACAATGTACTATTTGCTACAAAGGTTTGTGAGTTAGGGATTAGTACTGCAGATTGCTTCTCTGTCACTATCTTGCTGACATTGTGGTGTGTGTTTTAGCCTTTAATCCTACTCGAAATATATCGACGGCTCATATTCAGAGTGAAATACAGAGTAGATTCAGTGTGATGCCGGGGTTCAAGTTAAACAAGGTGATGTTCAGGGAGCTGTGGTTACCTGAATGTTTACAGATGAAAGATATATACTGTAATCCAGCTCTTATATGATAGATGAGATGATGTGTGTTAGATTACATAGACTCTCTGAGGTTGCAGTAGTGATTTTCATGATGGTCTAAATGTTATTACAGAGGCTTTTCCATCATAATCAGAGTATACATCTTTATGCAAAATTTGGAAAAACACTAGCGCATAAAATGAAAACATCTAAAGATATCTATATTTTTAAAATACCAGTTGCTTTGTCAACAGTATAAGATATGTAGGTTTGAATGTTTAATCTAGAAAATGTTTAGAAACCTGACCTGTGAGTCACTTAATCATTTAGTCAGTGAAATATTAAAAAAATAGTGAAACAATGGCATTCAAAATTTCTCAGAGGCCATGGTGATGTCTTCAATTTACTTGTTTTTTCTGACTAATAGTCCAAAACAAATAGATATGAAATTTAGTGTCATATATGATAAAGAAAACCAGAAAATCCCCACATTTGAAAGGCTAGAATCAGAGAATTTGTGGCAGTTTTGCTAGAAAAAAGACTGAACAGATTCCATTTCTTTTGATCTACTAATCAATTAATCGACTAATGGCTGCAGCCCTGTTCTACATGCTGTTAGGCTGGAACAGGGTTACTTATATTTGTAGGCTAAATTGCTTTAAAAGAATGGACTACAAAAGGCTTTTGTTTTTACAAATTATGATGAAGGAAACAGCAAAAACAGCAAAAAGTTTATTTAAATTTAAATTCAAACTTGTACTCAGATTTCTGATGCGCTCATACGCTTTAGATGTTATGATATGTGTTTGTTTTGTACTCCTGAATAAATATATTTTACTCAGCTGTATTTTTCATGGTTAAAACACAAATAAACCTAAAGTTGAATAAACTTGAATGTTTATTCAATATTACCGTGTTGTACCAACATGTGGTACCTTATCTTAGCATGTTGTATACTGTCCATTTATCATTTTCAGACATAAACTTTCTAAATGACTGCAACTTTATGTCCTGTCCATATCAGCAGCTAACAGGAAATGAGCTGTGACCTGAGATGGTTTCCTAGCAACACATGTGAATGAGTGAAATGCTCTATGACTCACCTTGCTGTATATCTTTCATCTCCAGGTGGAGGCTTGATATGAGGATTCCCACAGCCTGAGAACGCTTACCCTCCAGCAGCTTAATGAGCTAACACACACACATACACGCACACACACACACACACACACAGAGTTACCATGACCACCTTATAACTTGAAACCATTAGTGAGTCATTAATGGACAGTCTATTGTGAAAAGATGGAGCAAAACAAACGCAGGTCACAGTCTGCTTCACCATAATGCATCAGCACTTTTGGCTTCTGTAACCAGAGTTGTCAGGAATGAAAGATTGATTTATCTGAACAGCTGCTCAGAGTTGACTCTGGTTAAATAAGTATCTGCACGCATACAAATGGCCTTATTCTCTATTTTATTGTATTCTATTTATTTTAAATCTTTAATCAATATTCTAAATGTTTTAATGTGATAATGTGCCTTACGAGATGTTCTTTGAACTGCATGTGTGTTTGAAAGGTGTGATACATTAAGTTTATAGCATTAGTGTCCTCTCTGAATGCAAATGCAGCAAACCAAATTTCAACTCAGGTGAGAAATTGAAGTGTTTCAGAGTTTCAGGATTTTGGAGGAAATGAACAGAACTGTGAGGAAATGTCCTGCTAGTGTGGAGAGAGTATATCTGGATTTATAATGCTCTTTTGACACATTCATAATGATGTTGCATCTGTAAACTCAATGACTTTAACCCCCTCTGCTGATCAAGGGACAGATTGCAATCTATTCCCTGCACTACACACTGTACTGTTGATATGTACTGTAGTTTTATTTAATAATATTCAGCTGCAGTAGCAAATATTCCCAAAAGCTGCATAGCGTCTTGCATGATATTATCAGTACTTTGCGTGTTACCTTCTTGGCTTTGGCTTTCTTCTCATACGCCTCTGACAGTGGCTTCCTCTTAGTCTTTGTGGTGGTTTTGGCGAAGAGATCCTCAAACTCAACGGCATTAATTATATGCGGTTCCTCCAGAATGTTCCACAGTGTCTTGTTACTGGGAGAGAGAGACACATAATTCTTAATTATCCTTTGATTAGTAAATGATACTATTGCTGTGTAGCAGCTGTGCTGTATACGATTTGAAAGAATGGAAACACAAAAGATGTATTGGTTATTTTTATACTTGAAATCAGCAATGGCAATTTAACAAAAAGAAAACTGGACAAATTAGAATCATTTCTATGTTTAACTCTGTATTTATTGCTGATCAACACCATCTATTGCATGGCCTCAACTAGAACTGATTGTGATGTGAAATTTTTATTGAATTATTCTCAAGTATTCAAAACTTTGTACCATATTTGGAGTTAAATAAAGAGTTTTAATGTTTTAATAGTGTCACAGAGGCCTCTTTATCCTGGCTAGAATTAGATACACATAATCTAAACATTGAATACGTTTAACATATGTAATATTAGCAAAAAATACATCATACTGTTCAAAAATAGTTGTATCAACCTTTATAAACACAATTTAATCAAACCCTAAATCCATAAAGTTCATGTGGTGGGTGCAATCTGTAAATGTATAATCTATCAATGAATATTACTGTAAACTTGTTCTCCCTGAATGATTCTGAGTAATGATTAAATAATATATGTACATCACTGTCATTCAGAGATAA
Source organism: Thunnus maccoyii (assembly GCF_910596095.1). Lineage (NCBI taxonomy): Eukaryota > Metazoa > Chordata > Actinopteri > Scombriformes > Scombridae > Thunnus > Thunnus maccoyii. Next base: position 22,958,757 of record NC_056549.1, on the reverse strand, counting down.
TTATACATGAATAAAGGTGAAAACAAGCAGTTTTTCACTGTTAAAGCTCAAAAATGATGATAGCTAACAGAATTTCTGCAGCTGTGGGAACTTCTCGGTAAAATGTGTGTGGGCCCATTTTGAGAATATCTGATAACACCGGCAGAAAACCGCTCACATCTCTGCCAACATTTATCTCTCTGTCCAAAACTGAAAGGATTAGAAACAGTCTTTTTGGATGATATTTGAAGCGGACAGAGCCACATACCAACTATCAGAGACTGTGGTTAACGTGCGTGCGTGCTTGGCTGCTACAACTGAACTGAAATGAACGTCTGAGTTTGTGTTCTGAAGGAGAGGACAGTTTTTCAGCAGGACAGCCGTGGAAGACAGCTAACAAACAAATGTCTCCTAAAGCAGTAAGTCTTTACTTGTGTTATCTCATGTATCAGTATATAAAATTATTAAAACTAATTTCAGCCAGCTCTACGCCAACTTCACCAAGACATTTATTGTTCCTGACAGTTAGCCCAGTTTCTAGTCTAAACTGTGTTGTGATTGAGTGATTGAGTTGGAGGGAGATCCACTGTAACTCCACCATCTAAAATAAATCATTGTTAATAATGAGGCTTTTACTTAAATATATAATATAATCACCACAATAAAACCTGGGTTTGATCTGTACAGAACTCCAAAATGGCAGATATTAAAGAAATAAATAAGTCATCATGAGATAAATAATGAATGAATCCACACAAACTTTACCAATAAATTGTAAAATGATTTAATAAATTGTTAAAATTCCACCTATCATCAAATGTTATGTCATAACTCATATTTTAATTTTTTATCTGTCTGTCAGATTATAGTGAGATTTGTTTTGTTTTGTTTTTTTATCTAAGTTGAGTCTTAATAAACTATTCAATTATTTCACAATTTATCTGTTCATCTACATATTTTTCTGTCTTTATTCATATGATCATTTGTGTCATTTAGTCTTATTCATATATTTATTTAATGGCTATTTGGAGATTGGACCTTTGCAAATTCTTTTGCCATTTTGGCTCTAAGTTAATCCTTCCCAGAGGCTCTTTTAATTGTCATACACATTTTTTTTATATATTAAACTTAAGAGAAAATAAGATCAAAGCATTTGATCATGGGTTCAACATATCTGGTTGTGTATGTTTTTATTTAATAAGTGATTGTTGCGGCTGTGAACGTACTTGTTGCCCTGGATCTGGATTCTGGTCCAGTATAGAGGCTTCATGGGTCGTGAAGGCTCCACTGCAGGTTTCCTGGGAGGTTTATCCATGAAGAAACCCCCAGCTAGAGGAGGGGGTGGGGGAGCTAAACCTGGCATGGATGGTGGTGGTGGTGGAGGTGGTGGGGGAGCTAAACCTGGCATGGATGGAGGTGGTGGTGGAGGTGGTGGTGGAGGGTTACTTGAAGGCTGCATGTGGTTCAGGGTTGATGACAAACATGGCACAGGTGGTGGAGGAGGTGGTGGTGGTGGAGGTGGTGGTGGAGGGTTATTTGATGGCTGCATGTGGTTCAAGGTTGATGATGGCAGAGGGGGTGGAGGAGGGAGCAGATTGTCTGTTTTGGTTGGTAGCGTGGTCTGAGGAGGGGCAGCTGGTGTTGGTTGTTGTTCCGACAGAGGTAGCGGCAGTCCAGGAGGAGCAGGAGTTTGGGAAGGAGGGTGTGATGATGAAAAGGAGGACACTGTGTCCTCGCGCTGGCCGGCCAGACTCAAGCTGATGGAAGCCAGGTCTAGCTTTTTGGGGGTCACTTTCTGCTGCTGAGGGCTCATGCATACTCTCCCCGTCCCCTCTCCATCCTCAGGAGTCTTGACAAAGGTCTCTCTGTCCGTCTGGATGCAGACAGTGCGGAATGATTTGTGTAAAAAGTCGTCTCCTGTGGATACAGCAACGTCTTTAGGTTCTCCACGATGAAGGCTCCCAACCAGGGAGAGCTTGGCCTGCAGCTCTGTCAGGGTGAAGTTCAGGCGGGCGACATTGTCCTCGTTTTCCACCCTTAGTCTGGAGAGTTCCTGGCCATAATCCTCCTGAAATAATGTTCATCAGACTTCAGCCACACTTTGTGCTGTGTGTGTATTATCATGACATTCAAAGACACAGAGCCACGCATCATTTTATCTGGAATATAATGTCGATCCCTGGCAATCATAATTCATTTTAAAGATATTTCCAGAATTAGGATAAAAAAAACAATTCTGTCTGCTGAAGATTATTTTGGATGTATTATTTGAAAGTGTGCAAGTTGAACACGGTCTGTATTTTTCCTAAATAGTACAAAATTACACAGACAACATGTTATGTGTAATGTAACATCATACCACAGTTGAACACATCCTTCACACTAACCTGTAACTTCTCCAGCTCCTCTTTGCATTCTCTCTTCAGCTGCAGCAGAGCAGCCTGGTGCTCTGAAAGGAAACAGAGGAGAAGAGCATCACAATAGCTTTGTGTTCTTTCTTGAACCACAACAGATCTATTATTACAGCAGAGGTGCCCGAGGGCGTTTTCTTTACCATGATGGATACTTTATTAGTATGGCTGGTTAACAAACCCCAGACAAACAAATTACAACAACTGCGAGACACGAGAGAACTGTGGCTAATTTTGCACAACAAATCAAATTCATGTTTTAACCACTGCAAGAGGTTGAGGGGTGTTTGAGGATATACTGAGGACAAACTTGCTCAAAAACAATACCAAAGTGTACCAGATGATGACAGCAGAGCCTAAAAGGTCACAAAAACACACAGCTGACTGGCATCTTGAGCAAACTATTTAATCAAACACTTATCTGCTAATGGATGACTACACCTGTTGAATGGTTGGTTATAAAGTCTATTTACTGTCACCTGCCTGACAGTATTTACAGTAAGAGTATTTTTAGGAAAGTGGGTTTGTACACATAGAGCACATGGTTTTTCTTGCTGCCCAAACATTTGATAATCCTACAGATGACTACAGATTACTCATGTCTTGAAACGCCTTAGGAATCATGACCGCCCCAATGCTTTTAAAAAGTTGTGAGCAAAGTGTGATGTCAAATAGTGTTTGACCTTATTTTTCTTTTAAAAATGGCCATTTAAAAATGTTTTAAACTTTAAACTTGCCGCGTAGTCTTCATGGAAGTTAAAACAAACTGTTTAGAGATATCTAGTACTTATTACAGATATTCAAAATGTGAATCTTCTCTCTCTGAGCTGAAAGCTTTTTGCCTACTGCCAGATGCACCTAGTTCAAGATAAAAAGCATAAGTGGTGATAATACAGGATATGAGTGTTTTTATTTAGACCTGCAACTTTTCCAGCCACTTGGGGGCAGCAGAATCAAGCTACAAACATAATACTGACAGATATAGAGCAACATACTGTACATATGGATTCAGAGGCCACCTGATAGATGTCTAATGTTCACTCTCTCCTTTTACCTCTGGTTTGCTCTTCAACACCTCCAGAGGGAAATATCTGTCTCTTTAGCAGCTAAATGCTCCACTATGGTCATCACCTAGTCACTAAGTTTGTCTGTTTGGTGCTGAGCAGGTAGTGAACACTGTGTTCATCAGAACAATTATGTGAATGGTGAGAATGAATCAAAACAACACGTTGTAGGCTGTAAAAACCAAAATAATGCTCTGTAGAGCTGAACTGCGGAGTTGGGTCATAATAATATCAAATATATTGATAATAGCTTATTCAGTTTTTGTTTTTGTAGCAGCAAGCATTGCTGTCTGCCACAATACTACCATTGGGGAGCACCAGTGTTGAAAAATTGAAAATTATACACCAAAACAAGATAAAATGATTTGTTAAAAAGCACAATTGTCAGTGTTTTATGTAACTTCAGTCTGCAATCTAAATCCCTCCACATATGGCAGGTGGAGTCTTACAGACTGGTTTGCTGTCCTCAGAGGGTGGAGTTGTGTTTACTTTAGCAGTAGAGTTTAATATTATATCTGTCACATGATATCACAGAGCAAACACTACTATTCTCTCTACTGCTTTGTCTAAAATTAACATTTGTCATGAACAATCAGGACATTGACAGGACAGTGTTAAATATAACAATAGTATTTCTGTGTCTGTCTTTTAATTCATTTAGTGCATTAATTTTAGCACAATTTCCACTTATTTCCTCCAGCTTTATATGTCATGACTTTTCTTAATTTTTGAGATTGTGAACTGATAATAGGTTTTAGAAATCTGCTATAGAAAATGATATATTACTTTTGTTTGGGGTCTCACAGACTCCAGCTGTTGACATGGTCAAATACAGTGGATTGTCAGAAGCTCTATATCTATGATTGGTTTTAACTATGCTTTTTTACACAGCACTACCTAACAGCTCTCCAAAACCCCAAATAATGTGAGTAGTTAAGTTATATTTCTGTTCTTGGATTTTTGTAACAGTTTTCAGAAGAGGTTTAACAGAGAGTTAGACCTCTCTGGGGTCTAATTGACTGCAAACATGTCCCTATCTAGGATGACATACTGTAAGTTTCTTTATCTGTGAATGATTTTTGCAAACAAAAGTACTACTATATATATTGGTTCATGTAGAACCCATAGCATATATAAAACATTAAATAATTCCTTCCTATTTGGTGTAACAACAGTGCTTTATGCCCATTTCTGTATTTTGTCACCTTCATTACAGGGTTACCATTTCAATACTTTTCTACAATGTTGGATTTTAATTGGGTCAAAAGAAGAGAGAAAACATATTTGACAGATGGAAAATTGTTGATTCATAAATTATTGTTATTATTTTTTCACACAAAGCAGTGGGGTCAATTTTGGTGAGAATATTTTTATGATAACATATTAATCTTTATTAATTTGTCATTACCTGCTTCTGTATACTTCAGGCCAACTTTTTCCTCCTTGAGCGGTGGCCAGACGGCTTGCAGACGACCAGGAGTTCGTTCTTCTCCCTCTCCTGGGGTGGACGCTTCTGACTGGGGGGAAAAGAGATTCATAACAGACATTTTTAACTCCAAAAATAGTGCTTGTACATACCTTGATACCTGCAGTATTCCAATAATGACTCTTCTATAGTGGCTTGACAAATGACAATAAGCAGTAAAACAGCAGAAGTCTGTTTTCCACAAGGCCAATAAAAAGAACTAATGACTGAAATATTTCAGTTAATCACACAGGAAATATATGTTTATGCTCTCTTTTGATAACATGATTCATACTTTGCCATCAGATGGGTCTTTCTTCACCGGTGTCTTATTGGACGTTCTCTCAAAAAGAGCTTTCAGCACATCTTTATCACCTCTTATCTTCTTCCTCATTGCGTCCAGGTCCACCTTCTCTGCTGGGTCCTTCTTCAAAGGCTTTGGGGTGAAGAAGGCCTTGAAGGCATCAAAGGCCGCCTCCGCACTGGACACGGGAGGTTTTGTAGATTCAAATGATTCTGTTTCAATGTCTTCCTCTTCCTTCTCCTGCTCTTGACTTTCCTCATTCTCATTCTCTCTGGTGTCATCCTGGTCTTCCTCAGCCTCCCCGCTGACTCCCTCTAAGCTCTCATCCAGCTTCTCCTCTTTCTCTTCCCCTCTCTTGTCGCGGTTCAGGAACTGGGAGATTTGGTCCAGGAATCCTCCCTGAACCTTTGTATCCCCCTGTTTCTCTGGGAAAATGGCCCTCCTTGCTCCCTGAGATGAAGGTTTGATCTGGGACACGGTGTCATGCTCAGGCCCGGTCACGCCCTTCCTCAGGACCCTCAGGCCGCTGAAGAGGGCGGGGAGCTGGATCTGCTTGTCCGTGGGGGAGCCTGGGGAGAAGGTGGCTCTGGTGTAGGTGGATCCAGGTGGAGGGTCATTGGCAAAATTTGGTGAACTGTCTTGTGGGTTTAGAGGATGGTGGGGCTGGGTGGAGGAGTCTGGAAATACATCTGTTTTCTCTTCTTCTTTGCTGTCGCCCTCTGCACCTGTCTGCTCCTCTTCATCCTCCTTTTTTAAGCAGGAAGGCTCATCTGTTTGCTCCACATCTTGCTCCGATGTTGATTCAACCTCTTCTTCAACAGCAGGTCCTGTCCGAGTCACAGTTATTGCTGCATGTTCGGTTTCAGTTGCAGATTCCTCAGCATCGAAATCCACACCATCAAAATTTGCAGTACTTCTGATTAAATCTGCAGTTTGAACATTTTCATGATCTTTTGTCACCTCCTGATTGGGTCCTTCAGTGTCACCCTGCTTGTGGTCGATTTGTGCAACACAATCACAATCTGTATTTGTACACTCAATTGAAATGTGTTGACAATTTGGTTGCAGAGATTCATTCAAGACACATTCATCCGGTGACATCTCTGCCATGTTGCAACCTCCATGTGAGTCTTTGGTGAAACTGTGAACATTGTTACCATGTTCGCTGTGCTGATTCAGTGCAAAAGTCTGTTTTCCAACATTGTGTTCTTCTGAGGAGCCGTTTTCAGTGTTTACAGCCTTGCCTTGCCCAGTATTTATTCTATCACTACCTTGCTCTGTTAGGTTAAAATGATTCCTCTCCTCCTCTGTTGTGTCTGAGTCATTTTCTTTTTCCGTCATAACTATATGTCCCTCTTGGTTAGAGGTTGTCTTCTTTCCTTTAACAGGCAATATAACATACGATAAGGAGTCTCTTTTCTGTTCCAGAGTATCCTCAAAAGTCATATCCCTGTTTTTCTTTTGATTGAAACTCAGCTCAGCATCTTCCAGTATTATGTCCACATTTTGTTCCTCTGGTAAGCTCCTGAAAAATGTTAGGACAGCTGTTTGTGGCTCCATTTTCCGGGACTCAGAGTTACTCATAAAGAAAGCAGTGAAGTTATCCAAAGTGGAGTGAGCAGGAAGTTCTTGAAAACCTTTTCCCACAATGTCAACGTTGTGGTTACCATAAAACTGCTCATATCTGAGACGTCAAGCTTGAACGCAACATTGTGTTATCTTACATCAGAAAAAATGCAGTCTAATATGGTGTAACTAGAGCTTAGGCGTCTGTATGGCATGCACTAATATGTCTAACTGGTTCCAGGATCATGCAACTTTCCTTTTACTATCAGTCAATGAATGCAAGAAAAGGTTTACTCATTAAAGTCATATCATCACTTCTGAAAACCCAACCTTTTTTCGCTCCAGTTTGTTGAAAAGAAACAGATTTATCCTTTCTCTGTTACACCAGTTCCGTCATGTCTTACCAGAGAGCTGATTTTCCAAACCTAAAAGTGGAAGCAGTATTTAGTCTCTCAGAGTAACCAATGGCAGGAGAGAAATTCACAGAGTAATGGAAAAGTGGAGGTTTCTGAGTGCGGCTCCATGGCCTTGTTAGCTGAAGTGACTCAGCATGAGCTCAACCACAGATACAGTCAGATCCAAGTCCCAGCTTTAGCTTCCAAGTTCTGTCTCACATTCCCTCTAGTTTCCTCTATACCTGCTGTACCGACAGCTTCCAGCAGCTTTTTGGACGTCATCCTACAGGTTGTCACAATATAATTGGAAGCAGATGGTGTCTTGAGCCATTTCTCCAGTGGCTGCCACTGTTTCTGACAACACCCTGACAGATCCGTGAGCTGTAAGGAGAAGGAAGCCACCCAGAACAGATGGAGGGACACCACACCCAGAGCTGAAGGAGGGTAAATAGGCCTGCAAGGGATCACTTGCTAAACATTTGGCCTGTAAATCCATCGTGACAGGGAGGTCTCTCAGCTCCGCTGCAGGTTCTGAGCAACACGTGGCTAATCTGGGCGTCTTAGTGGTCTAACCCCACCTACACTGTGCTGTTAATCTGCTCACATTACATCTAACATACACTCCTGACAGAGAGAAAAGTTTTGTCAACACAAATTTGTAACTATGTTGTGCTGTCATGAGCCTTTGGATTTGCGCATGGATGCATGAATAAATATATAAGTAAATAAATGAAATAAAGAGACAAATTGTTTCCCAACTAAAAGTAAGATAATGTCACAAATCAAAACAAATAAATTAGGTACTGAAAAGTGATTTAAACCACAAGAGATTGATCAATAAATAAATAAATAGGTTCTCAAAACAAACAGAGAAAGAATGTCCCAATCAAGAGTTATCAAGTGACACAGATCAATACACAACAAAGGAAAACTAACTGATAAAATGACACAAAAATGTATAAATATCTAAATAAAAATATTTAAATAAAAAAAAACAAAGGTACAAACTGTTTATCAGTAAACATAAGATGGTGCCACAGATCAATACAAAACCAGAAAAATATAAAAATAGTAAATTTTCAAAACAGCCAACAATCAAGAGCAAGCTGGTGATACAGAACAATGAAAAAGGAACAATTTATAAGAAATTATATATAATACTATATTTATTAATTATACAAATAATAATAAAACAAATCTCAAAAGTAAAAAACAAAGTCAAGTGTAAACAAATACAGAAGATGGTAAAGTTAGGTAAAGGGGAGAAAAATATAAATTAATATATAAAAAATTGTTGTGGAAAAAATTCAAAAACATACACTGAATATAATTTTTAAAAACAAACGTGAGATTAAAAATGTAGCTTGTGAGAACACACAGCCGGTCACGTCGGTGGGACTTAACCGGATACATTTGTTCAGACTCTAAACCAACAACTTCACCGGTTCATGTTTGGGTTATTCTCACTCAGTTCCACCCTTGTTTGCTAATTATCACAGCCAGCAGGTGAGAGACGGATCACATTACTGATAACATTTTTACCTCCTGTCATTACACTGTGTAACTTTCTCTGGGAGAGTGATAGTACGCTCCGTGTCTGGAGATATTGGCTGTACCCTGTGGCTACACTTAATCTTATGAATACTAATAAAGTGCTTTTGCATTCCGCAGGTGGGACACTGTGGCCTTTATGCAAGCTGTGTTTATGTAATGGGAATGAATCCAGATAATCCTATGAAATAGCATTAGCATCAGAACACACACAGCACTGCTGAACAAACAGGCTGGACTGTATCAAGCATTAAACTACACCATGCCATGACTGACTGCATCAGTCATAGAATCATACAATAACTAATCCACCAAACACACTGCCATCCTTCTGATTTTCTAAAAAATTAGTTCCACATTAGAGAACATTCAACTCTGTCTCCTAAACCAGACATGGTAAATGTCTACAGCTACGTAAGAAATTAACTGTGTAGGATGGAAATATTTTCCAGTTTTGGAACTGATTCTCAATTCTTTTAAGCTGAATAGTAAGTTACTACTGTTGGTTTACGACGCACTGAATGGTTTAGGGCCATTGTGGTTTGTGAACTGTCCAAACCTCTCATCTGCCAGTCAAAACTAAACATAGAGAAGCAGCATTCAGCTTTGATGCACCAAAGATCTGGAACAAACTCCCAGAAAACTTGAGGTCTGCTCCTACTCTCAGCTCTTTTAAATCAATATTTAAAAGACAGGTTCACAGTTTTTCAAGTTTGTCCTAAAACAACAAGCAGGTGCCCTGACAAATGTTTTTTTTTTTTTTTTTTGCTGTAATCATTCCTCCTGCCAAAATCCACAAAATCCTCCTTCTGTGCAAGAATATATTTAAAAGTTTATCTGAAGATAATATGAAGCTTCAGTCATCCAGATTAATGGAATCAAGTCAACATCCTTCAAAGTTACAGTCTTTTTAGTGCCAAAGTCAATCTTTTTGTTATGAAGCTTCATATTATTTTCAGATAAACTTTTAAATACATTTTTGCTCAAAACAACGACTGTGGATTTTGTCTCCTATCATTTACATTGTAAGAGTATTTGAAGAAGATCTTCTAATGGCCAGTATGAGCAGGAGGACTGATTATAGCGAGAGAAACCTGTGTAAATTCTCCTGTTTTATCTGTTATCTGTCTTATTCTATTTTATCTTATTTTTAGTTTATATTTAACTCTATTTAAATTTGTCTTTTTATAATATCTTGTGTTTCTTTTACATTTCGTCTTAACACCTTTTATGTTTTTTGCAAAGCAGTTTGAATTGTCCTGTTGTCAAGAGGTATTTCGTTAATCTTTAGAAATATTTTACCTTCTTATTTTAAACTCTTCTCAAACATTTTATTTGTTATTCTTGATCATTGTTTCTGCTTAATTTAGTTTCCCCTTTTTAGTCCTGTCTTATGAAGCACTTTGGGCTGCATGAAAGGTGATATACAAATCATATTATTATAATAATTACATTAATACTCTCAAGATATTTTGCTCATATAATGTGTCTCCTTGTCATTTGTCTCAAGTTTTAGCGCAGGACAACAGTTCCACACATGCGTGCATACAGAGGGAAAGCATTTCATACTAATACAGATACATTATACAATGCATCTACAAAGCTGCATTAAATCCCTTCTGTTATGTAAGAACAATGAACACGGCACTCTTTGTCGTACAGTATCAGTGCATGAGGTCATTTCTTGAACCTTGACCTACAGCACAGAGCTCAGAAGTCATGAAGTAAGAGAGTGGTCTTGACTGTAGTGTGAAAATGTAAGTCAGTGTCATGATGCTGCAGTATCATTCAGATGAGGACTAGGTTCAGATATTGACTGCAGACACAGAAATATTATGAGGATATTTTTGTTAAAATAATATATAGAGAGCAGCTTCTCTTCTGACAAAAGTGCATCTGAATCAAGTTCAAACTCTCAACTGTAAACTGCAAAACACTGGAACAGGACTTTCTAGTTCTCTTGTGATTGTATGAATCTTGTCTTTTAACTTGTTATAGTTTTTATTTGACATTTTATATTTTATATTTATGCTCCCTCTTTCTAATTTTTCGATAAAAGCACATGCAGAATGTATAGTAAGTGCAGCTGAGCTCAGAAAATTAATGGAAGATGAAAAGAAAAATGTGCAGGAAATTCAAATTTGTTGCTGATCATCGCAAAGTAATTTTTAGAAATCCTTAAATCTTTAAACTACAAAGATTTTTGTGCTACTTATTTCTATAATCTGCTATTTACCTATTTTATATGAATCAAAACTCTGCCCTCAAATTTACACTTAAAGTCATGTGACTTCAGGTTTTTGGACTCATTCCAAAATAAAAACAAAACAGTGATTATTGAACTCAGGAACTTATTGTTGTGAGTTGACATTGCTAACCATCATGCCACTTTGGGGAAAAAGTGCTTGCGTATGTCATTCCAGCAGGCAAAGATAAGCTATTGTCATTTTAGTCAAACACTACAGCAGCTCCTTTAGCTAATAGTAAATATCTTTTTAAAACCACTTATCTAAACTTTTCATGCTACTCACCCTAAACTCTGGGGGGACGGGCGTGGTTGTGGGTGTGTCGGTGATGTCATCCTCGGGGGCAGTGATGCGCAAGAAGTCAACGTGTTTCGGTCTGGATGGATGAGAAAGTGACCTGCAGAAGGAGAGAGACTCCTCCACTTCCTGCTGCCAGATCTCCTCCTGTCTCTGCAGAGCCTCATCTGGAGAGACAAATAACAATTAGAGCAGAATTAATATCACTGGGACATCTCAGCATGCACATGAAAGTGACCCAATTGTGCCACAGTGTTTTAATGACAGCATGAACATGACATTTTTAGTTCTGATTTGGGCAACTTTTAAATCATACATCTGCTACATATAGTATCATTGTTCACAGTTAAGACTGGAAACCTGCCTTTAAATAAAACTGAACACTAAAGTAAACAACACAGAAATCCTTTAAAAGACAAACTGATCCTTATAGTCATGTAGTGTAAATTTTGCGTGTTAAACTATAGTGTCACCATGAGGATATAAGAAGGAACTTCAGCTAAGAATAGAAAATAGAAAAACCTGCCACTTCAAGACACAACAAGACAAAGCAACTTTAGCATCCTGGTTGTCAAAGTTTAGTTTAAACCTGACATACAGTGATACTGGGGATTCATTCCTTTAAAAAAAATATTTCTGCCTGCATTTGACAGCTGATAGACAGGAAACAGGGGTAGAGAGAGGGGTATGACATGCAACAAAGGTCTGCAGCCAGAAGTGAAGCACAGACGTTGTGGTTACATGTATGTGCTATGCACACCAAAATTCTCATTAATTTCTAACTGATTCTGATTTATGAAACCATTATGTTGAAGAAAATACACCAGATTAAGATGTAGCCTTTGCTGCTGCAGTAATCTGATTATATTTTTAATATATATGCCTCCATTTTTTTGAGTGAAAACGCACAAATCGAAATCCTGTAAAGTGCAGAATAAAAAACAGGCCCAAAAGCAGAATCTGAATACTAAAAGCTAAGACACTGATTATCCGTTGATAAATATATACACCATGCACATACAGCAACATACACATACATGGGAGCAGATGTCAGGGTGCAGATTTAACTTTCTATAGATTTTTTTTCATGAATAATAAGCGAAACAATGCCTATCAATCACATATGTGGTTATACAGTATGACAGATGATGTGTTGTGTGGTAATTTGGGGGTTCATTAATGTCAATAATCATTACAATTATCACACAAAACATGTTTTAAATTTCATTTGGGATTCATTATTTAAGCAAGTAAACTATTCATTTGTTCATTTTTATCAAGCAATGGCCTGAGTTGCCACAGTGGGAGGAGACATTTAAGAGTAGCTAACACTACTGGAGCTCAATTCTCACAGTGGTCAAGCTAAAAATGCACTGTATGCACAAATGCTCCTGTAGAGCACTTTAGATTAAAAAAAAAAGAGCTACTACCAGATGTAGTCAAAGGCAGCCCAACCTTGAGGAGAGAAGTTTGTCTCCTTTCACCTCCAGGATACAGAGTGTATGCTATTCTACAGTAAATACTGTATGTCAGTATCATTTCAGATAAGAGCGCCAACAGAGATTTCAGTTGTGTAACTTCCAGTGGACACGTAACCATTCTCAAAGCCAGATTAAACAGTTCATGGAAATGTGCTATCTGTCCTCAATTTGACCAAACTGAACAGAACACTGGAGTTTGAAAGCAGCCCTCAGAGGACGCTGCATGTCTTTCTTCTTCTCACCCTAATCACCATCCTCTAAAGATTTCTCAAGGCTCAGAGCATTAATCCTATTTGGACAGACCGGCGTCCCGCTGCCCAGGCTGGGGCGGCTTTAATTTCTTGAAAGTGAGGAAGGGCCATCAGACTTTCCTGATCTCACTGAATGCCAGATTCTGCTTACTGCAAGTGCATTCATTTGCAAATATTTCTATATCATAATGCTCCGCAATTTGTACAATATCATCCACTTTGTGATGGAAACCTGCAGTGTGAGTATGTTAACTTTCACTGGATTCGTATTGTGATAAAATGATTAAATTGCGCCATTGTTTCACAAAATTCTGTTGTCTAAAATGATTCTGAGCAAATTGTTCTGAGTTAAGTTTTACACATGTAAAGACTTGATTATTTTAGATGTAATCTTTACCATATTTTAATATATATATATTGTCAAAGAATAAGGGTGGCAATATTCTATATTATTCTCACATACACCATCCTGCTGCCATAAATACTCAACAGAGCACTAAATGTGTATTGATCTGTGGGATACTGCCCAGCCCTACAGTGTGTGTTATTAATTCAGTTTCTCTTCTGTGTTGCTCTTCAGTTATTGCGTTTTTATAATGTTTCAACACACAAATAGAGACACAGATGCCAGCATGAAAACACAATTGCCGCATCATGTATGTTGTGCCGCCATATGTACCATAGTGGAACAACATACACCAACATGCAAGAGGTGAGAGCTGCTTGCAACGCTGCATTTTCATTTTAAACACAGCTGAATGTATTGTCCCAGTAAAGGCTGCATCTATATACAAAGGAATCCAACATGCTTAATTCTCATCAGGCACGTGTCCCATAGTCTCCTCTGAGTCATGTGAGCACACACACACACACACACACACACACACACACACACACACACACACACACACATATACAGATACATTTTTTTGTTCTTTAAAATGAAACTGTCTCGGATCAGTGCCAAACCAGTGCAACCGGGACTATCCACGTCAGGTGCTCACCTAGTTCTTCATGCCTGAGTGAATACACACACATAAACGCATCCCACACACACACACACACACACACACACACACAGATGTAGTGGTATGTCAAACCAGCGAGGGGTCATTATTTACAGACTACCACACATCCTTCAGGCCTGCTTCACCAGCTGTGATGAGAGACAGGAAGCAAAAGAAAAAGTGTGTGTGTGTGTGTGTTCATCGACCCCAGAGGAGACTACAGGAGCGGACGAGACCAGACACCACCAGGCTGAGGTCAAGGTACTAAAATCAGAGCAGCTAAAATCAATGTGTAAATCTGACAGTCAGGAGTCAGCATGCACCACCTTTAAAGTCATCCGCTCTTCGTCTTCTGTTCACTTCACTAACCAACCAGTGAAAGTCGATGTTCCGCTGTTATGCAAACACACATCCTTTTTCACCCTGTAACACTGCTGAAAACATATTTTGTCCTCCTTAATCCACCATACCCTGAACGACCATGGAGCACTTAATGAAACACGTATGGTGGAGGCTGAACCCAGTGTGACAGCTATGCTATGAAATCCTTTAAAATACTTCATAAAATCTTTCATAATAGTGAACTGAATTTGAAATTAACCAATACGGTGACTTCTGGAGAAAACTGGCTGCTGTTAAACAACCTGTTGGCTCAAAATTGAGTAACAAAATTTGATCAAATGTAGCTTTTCTTGATCAATTACAGGGAAAAGTGTAACAGTAAAAATGGACTATATACTTATAGACTACACCGTGTGTTAGAAAACACCTAGTTTCAAGTGACTGGGGTATATGGTTGAAAGTAATATCACAATATTAATGTGTCATGGAATATTTCCCTATAATTAGCACCAACCTAGGAGATTATGTCACATTCACACTATGTTGGATGGAAGGGAAGATTCAGAAAGATTCCCATGTTAAGGACTTGCAAGTGTTCACGTGATCTGACAACTCAGGAAGCTGTAAGATAGCTGAGTTGGTCATATGAGGGTTTAAAATATTGTGCATTGGCCAACTCTTCAACTGTGTGAAACAAAACCTCCAATAACTCATTGTGTTTTAGCTTGGACTCATTTCATTTGCAGGGTTTTGTAAAACAACAACACATAGAAGTGAAAGTTGTTGTCTGTTGTTGTCAAATTAGCATTGTTAGCATTTTTACCTGAAGAAAGCAGATAATCCTCACTGGCCTCTGTCTCACGGATGCATCTGTCTGTCTGCGTCTGATTCAGGTTCTCCTGAGCCAAGTTTTCCCCCCTCTTACTCTGATCATTTTCTGTCCCACCCATGAATGTGGTGGCACTTCCAGACCCCCAAGGGAACGAACTGTCTCCTACTGATCTTGTCCACTCTATATGATGATCAGAGATTTCTTCTTCTTGCTGATCAGTCAGGCTCAGACTGGATGTAAACAGAGGTGAATGGTTTGGGGACATGCCTTCAAAGCTGTAAGATCTTTTCGAGGAAACATCCAGGATTGCGGACAGAGATGGCGATGGCATAGGGGTGATTGCAGCACTAGTTGACAGAGAGGTTGATGAGGAATTGTTTGGCACTGTTGAACAGCGGTGAGGGTATGATGGTAGATTCAGAGGCCTTCTTGATGATCCCAAGAGGCTCTTCTTGGCCTCTTTGAAGAGTTCACTCTGTGCTTTTGCCGGCCTCCAGTCTTTTCTCGCTCGCTCCATCCTCAGGGCCTGGTGTAGACTCTGGCTCAGGGCTTCACCCAGGGCACGAAGCTCCTCGACCAGCGGAGGCTTGTCTTCATTGCACCCCTTGTCCTGGGTCTCCAACTGGGGATCAGCACTGAATTCAGCCTCGCATCTCTGCTGCAGGATTTGGAGCTGCTGCAAACCTTCTAATGTGACCCCGTCACCCAGACATCCATCTGAGATGGACTGAGTTTCATCTCCCCCTTTGCTGCCTCCTTTGATCCAGTCCGAACTGGACAGACTCACCCGTTGTATGATCCCTTCCACCTCCTCAATCTTGCCCATGACTCGTCGTTCTGCAGCCCTCTTCCCCATCTCATCGAAACTCTGCTGAGAGGCTGTTTCTGCTATACCTTCTGCTTTTTCTTCCTCATGTTTTTCTCTTGCTGCCTGGGTGATCTGGGCTTTTGGAGTTTTCACATCACTGTCCTCTGTCCTCCTTTGTGGCTCAAAACTAGTGGGGGACATATACATTGAGTACACGTCGTTGTCATATTCAGAAAGGTCAGTATCTGAGTCAGCAGGAGCACATTCTCCCTTTACAGATAAATCCTCTCTGTGACAGAAAGGGCCTTTTTTGCTGAAACATTTGGGAAAATCTGCAGAGGAGGGCACAGACAGCTTCCCTCTCCATGAGCCCTGTGGACTCCTCTTCCTCTCTTCAAACTTTGAAGCACTTCTCTCTTCTCTTTCTTTCCCCAAAACTCTCTTTCTCCTTGCAGCAGGAGTACAAATGAAGGCCCTCTCTTCCTCTGAGTCCCCAAACATAGGAGAGCTCGTTATCCGGAGCTTTGTTAGCCTTCTAGCTTTTGTAGGCACCCGTGGAGTCCCGGGTGTCATCTTGAGGTTATGCTGGAGGGTTCCAGCATAAACTAGCCCCTCCGTTCTTCTCCTTCTCTTCCGAGGGATCTGGAATCTGGGAGATTTTGGTAATGTGTTCCAGCTCTCTGCATGTCTATGAAAGTTCGGTTTAATCCTCATTCCCTGTTGGTTGCCCATGTTCATGAAAGCCTGGCACTCTGAATACAGCAGTAACAACTCTGTCAGCCAGTGGATCTTAGAGGAGTCATCCAATGCTTTAAGGGTTTCTTTAAAGTCTGTAAGGCCGTATTTGTCTGCTTGACCCAGCTTTACTGTCTCAGCTGGACCCTCCTCCTTGCATTTTGCACTTAGTCCTGGGTGGTAGCTGAGAGGGGCATTAGAGGGGGAAGCTGGGCCCCTGCAGAGGGAGAGGGATGGACTCACACAGGTCCTCTCGCTGATGGGGATGTAGAGGGGCAAGGTGGTGTGAGTGCCCTTCATGATGTTATGTGATTATCACGGATAAAGCAGGTGATGGTTCCTTTACTGCACAACACCAGCTGCTTCTTTGAGTTTAGACCACTGACATCTCAGTCATCACTGTACAGCTTGTGAATCCTGACACAAAAAGAGAGGGAAAAAAATCAGACTTGTTTTAAACGAGTGTATGTGCATGTGGCAACTTGCAGATAATGAATTTTCACGTTTAATAACTAAATCCATATAAAAAAAAAAAACAACCCAGTATATACAGCAGAGTGAGATGTTTTTTTCTCTCTGGGTTTAAGATAACTAGACAAAACATAAAAATCATAAAAATCTTAAACAGTGTATGTGTGCATAAGAGTGAAAACTACTGCTGAGTGCCATAAAAGACTGGAGCTGAAACACACAAACACTATTGCATCACTAACAGACAAACAGTACAGATTGTGCAAAGATAAAATGCATGATGTGAAACAAATGTCTTGATGTCTTGATCCTCTTCACAATGTTCCTCTATTATGTAGGACAAGGAATAATCAACTGAAAAAAACATGAGACATTGTTTTGCAACTCCTGGATCAAAGAATAAACCAACTTGTATTAAAACAGTTTATAACTTTAATGATTATTTTGCTGATATCATAAACTATACAATTTGTCCACACATTTAAACTTCAAAAAGACACGTGGAAAAAGTCATCACAGCATGTTGAAAATATCTCACCGACATAGCTTTTCAAATACTTAACTAATATTCACATTGGTTTTTTGAAATTCCATCATGTAATAGTGAAAAAAGAAAAAAAAAGTAGCATGCACTTACTGTACTTCGTGCAGCAGCAGGTTTCTCCTCTGTTGCACTTGGAGTGACACTCAGGTGACAGATGACAACCGCCTGCACACTGCAATGACAGACAGGAGCTTCACCCAATCAGTGCTGTCAGCTGGGATTTGGAGGACTCCCATTGGCTCAGCAGATAAAAATATCTACCACTAGCCCCCCCCCCCGAGGACTGACAGGTACTGAAAGGGGAGCAAATAAAGAGACAGACGGTAGGCTCAATGAGGATTTGTCACTAATAAATCTAATCCTCCTTACCTCCTTACACATACTGTAGGTGTAATACCACGGCAAAGCAGTATTAATTTCGTTCTGCAGGAGTTTCTGTTAGTCTGTTAGGTTTCATGAAGGGCTATCATGAGATATGTAAGTCAAATCTACCTTCCAGCAATCTACTGACTGTGGACTCTATGTAGGTCAGCTGTGCACCACGCTGAGCTGCACACTGGTCAGTGCATGCAGGCTAATCTGACCCACTGCCCAGCTGTCTCTGATGGATTACAGAATAAACAGCTGTTAATGTCATTGAAACCACAACAATAAGTATACTGTTTTTTTTAATTTGTTTTTTAAAGATGCATTAAGGTTATACACAAAAGACTACAATGTAGAAAAATGTAAATCTAATGTTCCCATCATTTCATAAACATTATTATTAACTCCATTGATACAGGAAGTTAAGTTATCCAAAAGCAACTGGGAATGAATATTTGGGATTAACTGCTGTTAACCCTCAGTAATGTTAATTCTGTTACAGATTACAACGCAGGTTATCACTTAAATACTCGACAAGAGATGGAGGCAGTAACAGAGTAAATGTTTACATCTGAAGCTTAAAGAAAAGTGTAGTTTGATTCTCATACACAGAGTTCAAAGTTGGGCTGTAACTAATGATTTTATATTAATGTTTATATTATTTATTTGTATCATTGTTATAATTTTATTATCATTCATTATATATCGATCACTCTGAGGATTAGTCTTTCGATTAATGACAGAACAAAATGATAGCAAACACTAACGTTTTTCCAGAGTCAAAGGTTACATCTTCACATTTCTTGATTTTTCTGTCCAAAACACAAATGTAATCAGTTTACTATCATGTATGACAAAGAAAAGGAATAAATCATCACATTTAAGAAGTTGAAACCAGCACATTTTGTTTGGCATTCTTGCTTGAAAAATTACTAAAATTATTATTTATCAAAATAGTTGCTGATTAATTTTCTATCAGTGGACTAATTACTGCAGCTCTAGTTCAAAGGCAATGAAAATGATACTTTGACTGAGCAACAGATCTGATGTATCAGTGAGATGCACATAATGTCTCACTATGTTATTACGGTGTTTCAGTTTAATAAAAGGCACAATGAACACAAGTGCACAGACATATAGCTACACCAAAACATACCTAGTCTACAGTACATACAATATTTCTGCAGTATACTCAGTTACAATGGGACTTTACTAGATGACCACTAGATGTCAGCAAGGTCTTTGGCAGCAACCCTGATTATAATTTTGCAGATGTCTTATCTCCTGTATTTCCAGATGAGTGGATAAGGAAAAATGTAGTATTGACACCTGACTAACGGTATTTATTGGTGTTTTGCATGAAAATTCTACATTGAAGCCTATTTATATAAATGACCTGTAGCATCTTTCTTAATTCTTTGTAATTGAGAAAAAGTATATTTTATAGTTTAACATTGACCTCAAATTAAATCAGCACCCTGCCTGAAGTCATTTATGGCTGGTAACAGGTGAATACATGAACAGCAACATGCTGCTTTATAGACTAATAATAGAATAGAATAATAAAAACACAGTTCCTTTTATTATTCATTGCAGCTGACACACACTCACATCTTAGGCTGGAGTCAATTAGGGCTCCAGCCTAATTGATGGCCAAATTAGACTTTCTATTATTGCAATAAGAAAAATACATTCATGGCTTGATCGTGGATCAACAACAAACTTTACTTTAAGATTTTCTAAAAACAACCTGAGCTTGCAAGTTTCAAGGTCTGTTTGATCACATTTCTATTAAATTAGCAAGTCAGGGAATAAGCGAGCAAGTACACGCTCAAGTAAGTAAATATGGAAGTGGGCAAAATAACATAAGAGCGTGTATAAATATAGCCTAATGTAAGCAAAAAATCAATTAAGCAGGCCATTAAATATGCTTTATAAGCAATACAAAGCCAAAAAAAAGCCTATTTCTTGCAAGTCCTGATTTGATAAAAGTGAAAGTAGTTTTCCCTCCCAAAACAGATGGAAATACATATCTGTAAAGTTTATCTGTCCATAGAGTTTGCAGTAATGTGTAGTGTCAGGTGTGTGTGTGTGTGTGAATGGAAGGAAGGGGAGGTGTGTACGGTGTGCTGTGGATGCAAACAGACTGATAGAGCCATTCATAACTTAACATTCAGCTCCATTGCTGCCATTCAAGTCTACCCATGCGTCACTGCCAGACAGAGAGTCGTTAAAACTGCTGACTCAATTGGCAAAGAAGGTTTCAGAGCAAACATTTTAAAAGTAGAAGTATTTAAGCCGTGGAGCATCATTTCCATCATCAGCAGGAGCAGCAGCTGCCAACAGCATCACCACCACCTCCACCACCACTACCGGGAGCACGTCCTCTGATGCCCCGTCTCTGTCCGTCCGCTGGTCCGCACTGCTGCTGCTGCTGGCGTCTGGGCGCAGGGAGGAGGGGGAGGAAGATGAGGAGGAGGGAGGAGGAAGGGTGGATGTGGGGGTAGGTAGGTGGGAGAGGAGAGGACAGGGGAGGAGGAGGGAGGAGGAGGAGGAGGAGGAGGGGGGCTCGGCCGGGCTGCCCTATATGGCTGTGGATGAGCTCTATGCTAATATCGGCTTGAGGCACAGCATCGCGTTTCTGCCGGCAGTCAGTGGTGGCTTCCAGAGTCTGAGCAGGCTCCTTCACAGCCATGGCTGAGGGCGGAGAAGGGGAAGATGAGATCCAGTTCTTGAGAACTGTAAGTAAAGATAAATTCGTCGGGTGCGGGCTGAGCTGTTTTCTTACCGTGCACTTCAGTTTCCAATCGCCAATTAACGCTTTCACAGGCGGCAGACAGCACGTCAATTAAGCAAATCACCGATCCGAATGAGAATATGCTGGAAGTTTTTCTTTCAAAATGGCATTTTCTGGCGTTAATGTTGGTTTCTCTCCTGCATGAATTATGATTTTTTTGGAAGTTGCCGCAGGTTGCATGCTGCACCCCGCGGCCACGGCGCACCTGTCGACAGGACTCTTGATGTGGAGAATCTCAATGAGACTCATCTGCAGGTGCAAGGACAAAAATGACTAAACACTCTGTTGCTATTTCATAACACATTTCTACCCTTCATCGATCAGTTTTGCCTCGGGAACAGTTTGTGCAAAAGCATATATTTTCTCGCCTCTTTTACATAATTAACCTCTACTATTTTCTTTTTTTTTTTTACTTTTATGGATATATTCTCTCCTGCTTGAGGAGAAGAGTTTCAGTAAGTTGTGTTCACACGCAAGCCAGCCTCTGCGGTTACTATTTTAGTTGTTTGACGCAGATTGCTTACGGTGTCCCTGCTCTGTGGATATGCACAGCAGCTCTCCTGTAAATGATATGACAGCTTGTATGTTGGTGTGGTGGGAATAACTATCGCGGTGGTTTGACCGCGCACGTATTCTTCTCTCTTGCCTCGTGAAGCTTTGTGACCCAGGTGTTGCATGGAGAGCAATAAGACTCAGTTATGACTCAGGGAACGTGCACAGCAGGGGTGATAACCTGGTAAAATGACACATAGTTAGGAATAAGACCTTCATTTTTTCCCCGAGACACATTTGAGAAGATTTTTTTTGTTGATTTTAACTGCAAATAACTCAAAGGTTATGGGTGCATTTTGGTTTGAATTGTCAAATGATTTTTATTTCTAGTCCTATTTAAAATATGAAACTCTCTCTAGGACCCCAATGGGTCTCATTCAGCATGGATTTATAAAAAAGAAGTTTAATCATGTCATAGCAGTTTGTTTTTGACTTTCTTCTGTTGGTTTAAATGTGTTGATGTCCAACAATGCCAGTGGTTTTAGCCTTTTCACTACAAATCCCTCATTAGTCGGTTAATCGATTGGTTGTCAACTATTAAATTAATCGCCAACTATTTTGATAATTGATTAATGTTTTGAGTCATTTTTTTAAGAAAAAAAGTCAAAATTCTCCAATTCCAGCTTCTTAAATATGAATATTTTCTGGTTTCTTTAGTCTTCTATGACAGTAAACCGAACACCTTTGAGTTGTGGACTGCTGGACTGGACAAAGCAATACATTTGGGGATATCATTTTGGGAATTGACATTTTTCATAATTTTCTGACATTTTACAGACCCAACAACTAATCGATTAATCGAGAAAATAGTCGTAGTTGCAGCCCCATTTAACATAACCAACCATTTTGCAAAACATGCTTTGTTTTAGAAAATTTGCTATATTTTGTTTCGGCAAACACTGATGTCATTCCTTTCTGTACAAGTTGAAAATCTACCAGTACATTCCATCACAGAATATTAACTTTACCATTTTTTTTTAATTGTCATTTCTCAGTGCTTGCATACATTGAAACAAAATTTTGTCCTCTGCATTTGACCCATCCTACACACTCCAGTGGGCAGCCGCAGTGCAGCGCCCAGGGACCAACTCCAGCTCTTTTTGACAGTGTCTTGGTCAGGGACACTTAGAGGAGTATTAATTACATATCTTTTGATGGTGGAAGGAAACTGGATCACCCGGTGGAAACCCATGAAAACATGGGGAGGACCAGGGTTCAGATGGCCTAAGACCTTCTTACTGTGAGGCAACAGTGCTGACCACTGAGCTACTGTGCTGCCAATGTGTGCTTACAGGTTTTCTTACAGTAGAGAAATTAATGGAAAGCAATGGTAGCCTGTGACTGTTGGAAAAGCCTGCATTCAAAATTTGTTAGAAAAACTAGCTGTGTACATGATTCGAAGACAAAAACATACTGATATATTCTTGACTAATTATCATTTTATATCAGGGAGGGTAAAAATGTTTTCCTGCTGCTACAGTATCACCTTTTCTGACATCCATTTTCACATCTCAAGTGTCTCAGCTGAACCCTTACATCAGTGTATTACTCTCTCATGGCTTTGAGATGTTGATATATATACAGTATTGCTAATCTATACATGAGCCCCTGAAGGCTTGGCTGGTTGTTAGTGGCAGGCGGGGACTCTGCACTTAACAGCTCTTACTATTTGTGATGCTAGTGATATGCTGACCCATGCCACCCATCTGAGATTCAACTGTCAAAATGGCATCCTGGTTATCTGATGACAACAGCGATTTGAGAAGGGGGTCTTCCCCTGAGGGCCACAGAGCCTTGTTATCAGTCTTCAGTGGTGAGAGAAACGTGCCCTCACAGGAAGCCCTAAAATAAGAGTGCTAATTGAAATTCATTACATTAGAATCTGTTGAACATTATGGAATAAGCCTGAGTACAACAGTAGCTACCAGCTACATTTATAACCTTGTTTTTGGACTTTTAGCTTCAGTTTTAAAGGAAATTAGTTACTGGATAACTTGTGGTGGTATTTTCCAGCTGTTAAGACCTTAATAACTTTATATTCATAAGAAATATTCAGTGAAAATGGATTTCAAATGGTTAATATTGTATCTGTAACCCAAACCATGCTTGTACATGATACTACTGTCAGGTGGTGACAGAGGTCCTGGCATTGTGATTCAATTTCAGCACGGACACGGTTTCTCCTTGCTGTTGATGTGTAACGTTGGGAAAGCTGGCAGCGATGAGAGCTTCTCTGTCAAAGGAAACGGCAATGAAAAGCAAGTGAGAGGAGGAAAATGTTACACCTCTGCTGCAAGGTGGAGACGGTGTCCCCTCCCATAACTTTATAGAGTTGGCTACCTTTCTGTTTGTAGATGTTTACATTTAATACTTAACACGTGGCAAATGGCAAAAAATTGTGATCACTGAGAAATGACTTTTCTTGGTCAGCTCTCTAACTCTCCTTAGATTTTGATTAAACCTGACAGGAATGTTGTGGCTTTGTCAGCTCAAGATTAAGCTCAGATTAGGCTTGTTTTTTTTGGTAGTATTTAGTTTCCAAACAAATGCTGCTGGGCTTACCTTCAAAAAGAATCAGTGTACAGCTTTGGCCTGTACTGCACAGGACGCTGGAGATTCAAGCAACATTGTTTTGGCTTTAATATATGCAGGAATCATAAAATCTGCACAAGCTCAGTGTGCTAACTATAAGAACACTTAGCGGTAATTGCTGTGGGATCCGATAATGATGTGCAGTCACTTATTTGTTGAATCTTATAACTAAAACAATGAAGAAATATTGTAGCTTTATGACACAGGAGTGCATTGTCATTGTCAGGTGAACACCTTGTAACCATGTCTTAGCTAGTAAAGACTTAGGTAATGAGTGAATTGGTTGCTTAAAAAAACACTGGTAGCACTGTACAATCAAAAGCTAATCAGCTATGTAAACATGAAGTCATCCTAGCATCACAAGCTGTAACACAACTTCCAAAAGTAACGGTTTTAGGGGGCTAAACAATGTATTAAACTTAACTGGCAATGCTTTTTTGTATACAGCATGCATACATGGAGAAATATGTGTGTCAGAGTTAGTACAGTTAAGCTAGAATGAGTCTGAAATATATTTTTATGCTAAGTTTAACATTGACATTTTGTAATTTGAGGTATATTGTAATTTTTGTTAAATAAAAAAATTAAATCTTTACTGTTCACATCATTATTAAACAGTGTAAGATATGTCGACCATATTCCACATTGCTTGTGATGCTCTTTAATCTAAATGGGTCATATTGTTAGCATATTGTTATCGTTAGCAAGATAACGATAGTTTTGTCAGTTGGATCGGTCAGCAATGCAACAGTTACACATGGCAGTTACTTGGTGTAAATATTTTAGTAATAACTCAATTTCTACATAAGAACTTGTTGTACAGTGCAACCTGTTTTAATTTAGTCATAGTAAATCTCTTTTTAGTAAGCACTGAAGTTATAACTTGGTAACATTTGAACTTAAAACAGTTGGTGCAACTAACTTCAGGTGACTGTAATGTTTTAACATTAACAGTAGGTTCTTGAGGCAAGAAAATAATAATTGAGTCACATTCTCTAAGTTTCTGAACATTTTGGAGATACTAAGTCTATACTTGACAAGAGCAGAGGATTATTTTAAACTGGTTTGTTTGTCCAGGTAAGCTACTGTTTCACCTTTTTAAAACCTGGTGATCAGGGCTCGCAGTCAACCAGTGGCTCCTCTGGGCTTATTTGGAGTCTTATGTTGTTCTGGAAGCCTTCTGCATACCAAGGCGAGGACTCTGGGGGTATAAATTTAGCCTTTTTAAAGATGATGCTTCCACAGCACATACAGCTCTGCTCCCCTGGCACTAAACCACACCAAAGGCAGTGCTTCAGCTGGGGCCGCATAAGACCTGTGACACTTTAACACCATTTTTATAGGGATAAACTAGAGACCGCATTGCAATATACAGCATTTTCTAAAGCTTAATATGTCAAAGTAATGGACAGTGTCATAAAGCTTTAAAGTGGAAGACAGGAAGTGTTACACTAAATGGACAAAAATACTAAACAAATAAATGTGGTGCAGCCAGAGAAGATCACATTCAATGCTACTGTAGTTAGATATTTTTGAGGTAGTGAACAGTGGTTATCTGAAGTTGAATGGTTATTCAAATAGTTTACCAGTGTAAAGGGATGAAGAGTAAAACTTATGGTTTGATTGTTGTGATGACGGTAGGATTGCTTGAACTTCTGGGATGTAGTTGGTTGAAGGTGTGACAAGTGGAGTCAAATGTCAGTGTAGATGAACAGGGGTTAAATAAAAACTTGACAGTGTCTGATCTAACTTGATACTAACAAAGCAAATTCAATATAGTTTCTATGGCATGTTTTTGGGAGATTATTTCTTTCTGCAGGTGTCAGGTAATTGGCAGTTAGCAGACTGTTTTGAAATGTGACATTAATTGGAAAATGCTCAATTCAGATACACTGAAATGATGAGGAAACAAAACCACAAGGGCTTCATTTGTCTCCTATAAATGATGCTCATTCTGCATGCAACAAAGCTGCATTAGCATTTACTGCCAATTTAGTGTCAATGCAGAAAGGAGTGTGACTTTATATAGTGCAGGAACAAGTAAGGATGCCAAGATTGGGTAGGTGGTGGATGATCCCCCTCATATCAAAGGTACCAGACATTTTTAAGATATTTTCTTCACCATACATGTGTTTTTAGTTGCCCAAACTTAATGTTAGCTGCAACAGTTCTGTACTGTAGGGAAAAAAGTAAACATTTTGGTGATAATGTTCAGTTTTGTGTGATATCTTGACATAAAAACCATCATCCTAGTGGTGCTGCATGCCCATAATCTACTAAAAATAGTTGCATACAAGTCTCAGGTGGAGAAGTTGCTGGGTAGATTATGCTGAGAAGTTATACTTGAATATAAGCAAATTGCTTCTCATGATTGTTGGAAAATGAGCCCAGATATCTCAACTATGCTCACTCAGAGCAAGACCCAACCTGTAATAATAGAAAGTGAGAAGTGCTGTGGATTCTTTCTTCGTGAAAAGGAAATCTATATCATTTCTGAGTCACCGAGACATTATTCCGGTATGCTGCATTTACGATATTGCAGTAGTTGATGCCCTTGCAAAGTTCGCCTCTTCAGTGAGAGTTGGAAAGAGAAAAGCAGCGTTGTCCTGCGGCCTCAGGTGAACCTCCCTCAGCTTGAGCTAAATTTAATGGGAAGGATTTCCTCTGCATTGATTGAGCAGACTGTGATAGTAAAGCAACAGTGTGTTCTCTGGCAGATCCAGCTCTCTCCAGTCATCACTACTGAAGGACAGTGAGCCGGCTGCCATCCCCGTCATTTACACAACCTTGACGTAACGGTGGCAGGACCCCAGGTCATTAACTGTGCTTCAATGCTTTTCATTTGTAGATGAGATGTGAGAGTTTTGACTGAAGTTGGCCCTGTTAAGCAGTACACTAACTGATAATCACAGTTGACGTTTTTGACATTTTGTTTAAATATTTAATGCAGGATGAGCTCTTGCTGGAGTTCAATTCAAATGTATGAAGATTTAGAAATAAACAAAATTTTATGATGTTGGTTTTGAAGAAAAAAAGAACTAGTTAGTAAATACTAAACTTTGTTATAATATATAGCAGAAAAATGATTAAAATGGATTACATTATAATAAAAAAAATAGTGATAAGTATTTATTAAGGCAATAGGTGAAGTGACCCCTGCCTGGAGAAAAGGTCTTTGGCATTCAGAGCTCTTTTATTTCCTAGAAAGAGGGTTGTCTTACAGTATCTTTGCATTATTCTGTGTCTTCTGCCTTGAACTGGTGTTGAAAAGGTTTTGAAATACCCATAAATTATGAAAGTGGTGGGAAAAGGCTTTTTGCCATTGCAGCTAGTTTGTGGCCATAGGATTGTCTTTTATATTTAACCTGTTCATTCCTAAAATACTCCATATCACTGTGGAAAAACTACCCAGTTACCCTGCCTATGTAAAAGCTATAAATTACCTGGTATTGTATTTTTTTCCACTCGGACTATGAATTATTTTGCTGTGAGTTAGGCAGTGGCTTTCTGTGTCTTACAGTTCAAATCAAAATGATATACTGTATACTGTTTCAATTATGCAAGCATTATACAATCAAAATCAATGCCTCGTTTGAATTATTGCCTCTAAATGCACTTGCTCAACATCGTTTCATACTGTATGCATCAAGTTTCTTGTCACAAACAATAATATAAAGATGTCTAACTTGTGTTGTAAATGAATTGATTTCACTTTCAGAATTGTATTGTGCAGTGTGTTGCTGTGAAGGTCCAGACAGACTTAGCAGTAGAATCCCAGAAGGAGCAGCAGTGTCGGCGTGAGTGGACTCTCAACCCAAATAATTACCTTCATTAATCAACTGAGGACTGAAAAAGGTGCAGACTGTGAGACTCTTAGCATTTTGAGTGTCCCTCTGGTCAGTGAGTTCATTTTCATTTAATGGCAACATGGTTCTCTTTGTTGTCAGCTCTGTGGCCATAATGGTTTTCTTCTTGAAACCAGTTAGCATTGTTTGCAAACATTATTAATCCTGTTTTATTTATTAATCAAGCAGCTATAATCAATATTTTTTATGTTAACAACAGTGTCAGGTGCA
The DNA here is from genome assembly GCF_910596095.1 of Thunnus maccoyii. Lineage (NCBI taxonomy): Eukaryota > Metazoa > Chordata > Actinopteri > Scombriformes > Scombridae > Thunnus > Thunnus maccoyii. Next base: position 22,930,625 of record NC_056549.1, on the reverse strand, counting down.
GTTACAAACCACAGAGAGTTATCACCTGACTCTGCAGTTCCTCTCAGCTCTGTGTAGCTTTGGTGTCTTTCAGCTCATTGTTTTGTTCATACAGTCCACATATTTTGGTTCACTCTCACCGCTCTCATCAGTGTCATTTCCAGCAAGCAGCCATATTAACCATAAAAAGTTCTGATAAACCCACTCTGGACTACCTGCCCGATACCAAACAGCAGACAGACAAAGTTGGCCACTACTAGCAGGTGAAGGAGCATTTAGCAGCTAAAGCCAGATATTTTTCTCAGGAAGTCGATGCAGAGCAAAAGAGAGCTAAAAGGAGAGAGATTATTGGACTTACTTTCATCAGGTGGACACAAACCCAACACAAATGCTAATGCTGCCCCATATCTGTTGGATGTGTACATAAGAAACTGTTTGCTAAACTATTTACGCCATATTAGCTTAAAAGGTGATAATACATCAGTGTTTGCCCCAAGTGGGTAAAAAAAATCAGTTAATGTACGTTGAAGTTAGCTGAGCATGAATGCTATTTTGCAGGAAGTGACAAAGTTACATGCACTCACACTAGCAAGCTGCCCACATGAAGGCCACTGAAGTTGGATGCTAAATTTCTTGATCAAGGGCATTTTATATTGATATGAGGGAAGCTCATGCTATCAATCACTTTTATGCCAATTCTTTAATGATTACCGCTCCATTGTTTCAATAATGATCCCATCTAACTTATTTTCTGACAAGATAGGATTTAACTATTTTTCACTTTAGGAAAAACATGATTCTATTTGTCATTTTGCTAATAATTCAATGAACTTTAGTTTTTCAGTGAGCCCACAGACGTCCTAGAGACAAGATTTTCTATTTGCTGTGTGCAGCCAGCCATGGCAGCTGCAGTCTAGAGATGACATCTTGTAGCTTGATGGATCTGGAAGGCATTCCCAGCCGTTGTAGGGAGGGAGGTTTACCTTGTCACAGACTGCTACTGATGTATTGTGAAACACTTAAATGCTCATTGAATTTATCTTGTGGCATGTCCTCTATTGACCCGTGGCTAAATCAGTCTATCTGAAAAATGAAAATATGACCTCTGAGAAATCTATTCAGAAGAAAAATGCTTGCCTTATCACGTAGCTGTCTTCAGGGGCTTCTGTAGCATGAGAGTTAAAATCATAAGTTTGCATCTAATCAGACAAGACACAGCATTGATAGCACAGAGGTTAAAACAACTGTTTGTCTGGGTCAGGAGCTAAAAGCTTAGAGGAATACAAAGAAGGCTTAAGTTAGCTTCAGGTGAATGTCTTCACTTCACCTAATCTGCACTTGTCAGTCTGTCTGTCTGTCTATTTTTCACCTCACAGCCACAAACACACACATACACAATCCTCTCTACCTCTTCACACCCTACTACATCTTGCCTGTGTACGCTCTGTCTCATCAGACAGGATAATGGACATCAGAGAGGCTCTACTTCTGTCCCTGACCAAAAGTCCCCCATTTCTCAGCGCTTCTGCTGAGGTGGACGTCTCGGCCTTGCACGCATGGGTGCCTCTATTACTTGAAGCCGCTCTAAAACAATATGCATACAAACCAAGCCAAGAAAATCCAATTTGTTATAGGAACACCGTATAAATCTTGGGAGTCTGTGATCCATGGCAGTGTACTGCAGGGCAAAACTTGCTTGACTGTGGAATATTATTTCTTTTTTTTTTTTTTTTTAGTATAGAGCTCAGATGTGCGGTGCATTATTCATTTTGACCCATGATGTCAGCATCTCCGATATGCATACCCACACACACTTTCATACGCACACCTACACACATAATGGACGCTCATATGTAGGCACATGATGTGTGTGTAACTGGGATAGTATAATGGTAAATGCATCTTTTCTTGTCTTTTTATATTGAAGATGTTTTCTTTAATATAATGATCTAAGTGAAAATATCCTCAAATATGATCAAGCATATTGTCTTTGAAGCTGTGTGACAGTTATGACCACCTACAGAAAGTTCTCAACTACTTTTGTGATGCAACAGTCAAGATTCAAGCTATGGACGGGTGACAAATTAAAGGAAAAACCTGAATAAATGAGTGGAGAAACAGTGAATGCAGATCTTTCCACACAGGTGCACTGCATGGTACAATTAAGCAATTCACATCCAATTATACTCTGTGGCAGGGATAAGAATGCTGAGCAGGCCCAGTTGATTCTGATTTTGATTCAAGGTGGCAAGAGGAAATGATCTAAGTGACTTTGAAAGAGGGTTCATTGTTGGGGCACGGATGGCAGGAGCTTCAGTCACGGAGACTACTCAACTGGCTGGTGTTTCAATAGGAACAGTGACTAAAGTGACATCTGCATTTAGATCTATGGGAAAGACATCAGAACATAGGGTCGGAAGTTGTGTTTGACAGCACACATTTGATGACTGTGATGCTCATGCATTAGTGCGATATGAAAGGAAAAGCAGAAGAGGACATGAGAGAGTCAAGTGGTGCAAAAAACATAGGCACTGGTCTACAGAGATGTGGAAAAAAGTGATATGGTCAGATGAGTCATCCTTCACCATATTGTCGACAAGTGGGTGAGTGCAAGTGTGGCGTACACCAAGAGAACGGTACAGGTCTGAATGCTTGACCCCTGCAGTGAGGGGATCTGGTGGCTCGGTAATGGCATTTTGCTGGCATGGTTTGGTTCCACTTGTCCCCTTAGAGGGAAGGGTCACTGCAAATCAAGTTGTTCTGAGTGATCACTTTTATCCTATCATGATATATTTCTATCCTGATGGGAGTGGTCTCTTCCAGAATGACAATGTCCTTAACCATAGGGAACGAGGGGTCACTGAATGGTTTGATGAGTATGAAAATGATGTGAATCATATGCTACGGCCTTCGCAGTCACCAGATCTCAACCCAGTGGAACATCTAAGGGAAAATTGTGGACCGACGTGTTAGACAGCGCTCTCCACCACCATCATCAAAACAGCAAATGAGGGAATATCTTTTGGAAGAATGGTGTTCACCCTCCAGTAGAGTTCAGAGACTTGTCGAATCAATGCCAAGGCACATTGAAGCTGTTCTGGTGGCACTTGGTGGCCCAACACCTTATTAAGACACTTTATGTTGGTTTTCTTTAATTGTCACCTGTCTGTATGTTTGAAATACTTCTATGGAGAGTTTAAAACTCCAGCAACACTTGAAAATTGCATAACAACTTTATAAATTGTTATAAATCTGTTCTTTATACTGCTAAATGTTGCAGGTGTTTTGACCTCTGTTCTCCATGCACCTAGGAAGTAGGTGCAGTTGTGCCAGAAATCCCTACTCTGAAATATTTCTAATGAAATATTCATGGATTTAAATATATCAGAGAACATATTGGGATTAAATGGGATGTCCATATTTGTTTTCTACAAAAGCCAACAGATTAACCATGTTTTAACAGTAAATATTCTAATATTTTTACTCCAGTTTTCTTCCGGTTTACTGATGTCTCACCATCAAGTGTTATAATTGGAAATTCTGTCCTCAAACATGCCATCAAAACAGTGCAAGACAACATGTCCGGAGTGTATCCCCAACAGTGGCGTATCTAGGACATTTTTGACTGGGGTGGCCAAGATGGGACACAGAGCTAGTGTGGGGTGGCCATGACATAGCAAACCTTAATGAATGGCAGATAAACAAAATGTGTAAATACAGATGTTCAATGCATCGCATTGTTTCAACATATGCACAGATAAATCATAATTGAATTCCAAAACTCATGTTAGCATCCATTGTAATGTTGGTACTCAAGGCCAGGTTGTTGTTTTAACATTTTATAATACAGCATTAAACTAACAACAACAATTAAAATTAATATTACAACCAAGGACAGCACTAACATGCAGCTACTATTCTATTGTTTTCTATTTTGTGTACGTTACATTTTCTGTTCTATGTTTCACAGTCTCTGGGAAGCAGTGGTTATTTAAATATGTCTATTTTCAATCACTAATTATGGGGGGGTGGGATGAGGTGGGGGCACAGTGGGAAAACATTTCACTGCCATTGTCCTGATAATGTTTATGTGTTCAATAAAACTTGAGTTGAGTTGGTCAGGATAGGCTACACATTTTCTAAGAGCTGTTTTCCCTGCAGTGGAGTGAATTGTTATCTGTTACAGGTTCAGAATGAAGCTCTTGGTCCAAACTGGTGCAACACATTTATTCACATATTTAAAACAGTTGCCAGCAATGTTATTCATATCATGGTGGCATTAACTCAGCTTGCATCAGCTCTACTATCTCTGAACTGTGAACTTCACTTTAATAGCTTCAGCTTACAGCCTTGCTTTAAACTTCTCAATGGACCTCACTCACTTTAAACATCCCATACACAATGCTACAAACATCTACATGTATAAGATGCACCTGAACATTTTCCACACAATACAGAAACAATATGAAGTATACATAATCATATAAACATATTTTCTCATCTGCATGAGTAAAACTCTCTTATGTTCCATAGATGTCTCTTACTCAGTTTAACTAATGGAAAACATCACATGACACCTTTAACTGTGTCTATTGAATGACCTAGACAGTCTAACAATGGCTGGGAAATACAATAAACCTCACTTTCCAGCCTGGCTCACAGGTTTAACTTGGCTGGTTAACTGCCTGTATTCTAGCAACAATCTCACTCTTATACACACTAAATACAAATAATTACCTACATGACACAGTAAAATGCTATTAAACAAAACTGACAACAAACTACTGTGGGAGTCCTGATGGCCAGCATGTACTTTTGATTTCGAGACCTGCTTTTTTCTGACTCACGGTCAAAAGTCTGCTGACTAGAGATCAGCTCTCATGGCCTCAGTCCTACCATCACTATAGTAGTTGGAAATGGCAAACTGGCCCTATATCAGCTGGCTGCTGTCTTCATTGATTGACCAGCATTTGTCCCGCCTTATTGTGTTAATGAACTTGACCAACAACCTATCGGATCTGGGGTGGCTAATGAGATTTCAGAGGTGGCCTTGACCATCCCAGACTACCTCCTAGAATAGCCATTGAATAAAATATTTTCTAGTTAAATGTTACCTGCCAACTTCTACTAAATCTAAAGTAAATACTAAGTACTGACACAAAACAAAACGATAGACCTAAATCCCACTTGGGGAAGGTCAGAAATTGAAACACCTTGCTGCAGGAAGTCAAACTAGAGGAACTACACTGCACCTGTGAAACTTAAGGATGAACAAAAAAAAGGCTGCTTCTGTCCTAGGTATACTTGAAAAACACATTGTCATTGGCTGCAATAGGATGCATGAGTGCTCTAAAAAGCTGTTTGTTAATATAAAATATTACCAAATTAATAATTTACAAAGAATGGTATGCTAAAGCAGCACATAACTCCATATTGACTTAATTTTGGTTTTGTTCTCTGAAGCTGAATGGCTGCTTGTTGGTGAGACATGGATCTAAATCTCATTCATTTAAACATCTCCTTAATCAGTTATGATGGAAGTCTGGCTTTTGTAGGAAATGACTCTATGATGAATTGTTATTGTGCGAGCTTCTGTTGGATTTGAAGCTGCTTTATTTCTTACTCTGGCTCTTTCTTTCTCTCTCTATCTCATTCCCCCAAAGAAGCACAGCTTATTTAAGAGCCGCCAATGAGCTGACTGTATTGATTAGTTTAGTATGTATAAGATCTGATTAATAGACAGAGCAGCGACAGACTGGGGCCAGACCTCATATAGCCTGGCCATTAACCAGAAAGTCTGCTCATCAGCTCTTATTCAGCCATTGAGATTATATTTTCCTCTGAAACCTCTGAAATATCTTTTGTAAAACTAAAATGTCAAATTGCTTTAAAAAAAAAAAGTACATTTCTCAGTCTTCCTCTTTGTCTCACTCTCTGTTACTTGTTTACATCCTCATTTGTTTCTGTTGGGACTTCAAGTTCTATTTTTCACTGTCACCGCACTTTGTCAGGTTCTCCTTTATCATTTTTTTTCTCCACACTCCCTTTCTTCCATTTCCTAAGGCTATAAGGTTTTAAAAATTTAACATAAGGTTGGAACACTGTGAATAATAATCTCATTATTTATAGTCAGGTGCTCATGGTTGACAGATCACTCATGAGTGCGGAGATTCTTTAGATCTGTGTTAGCTGTGATGGTTTTGTGACGTGGGATCGCAAAAAGTGCTCTGATAGGCACCAACATCAGCCCTTATCAGGTTTATCAGGTTGTAGTTCTCACACATCTACACTGTATCTCCTTTGCTCTCCATGTTGTTAGCTAAGCTTCACTAAAAACACGTAGCTCAACCTGTACTTAGCACCCAGCATGACATTTATGAGAAACATGACTCCTGAGCAATCAGAGCAATTTACGCAGACTACACACCGTGACAGTGTGAACAAGGAAACAAACATGCTGGAATTTGCTTGATTCCCTTAGGTTTTTTAACTTGTCTATGCTTTTTTTCCCTTCCTAAAGTCTGCCTGTTGATCTCCACTGAGCATGTGCAAAGCATGCGGGTCAAAATAGCAGTGCTGAGGGATTGAACAGATTCACCTTTTCTCAAGTTCACATTGGTGGCAGCGTTTATTTGGCACGCCGGAGCATCGGGAGTTCTCGGGTTTCCACTGGTGGATGCATCGGGCCACACACACACACCTGTTGCTGTCTGTTAAGGCGCACAGAGGCTGGCTGCGCAGTGAAGAAAATAGAAGGAGAAAGAAGAAAGCAGGAGGTGGGAAATGTTGAGGGTCTGTTGAAGAGCAGTGACACACATCCAGCAGTGCCAGATGTCATTCAAGGAAAGTCCTAACCAGAGTGACAAACACTCTTTGGTTTACTAGAGTGGAGAAGTGCAGGTTCCAGAGGGATATCAAGGGGTAGCAAGGACGGGTGGGGTCGAGTTGGGAGAGGGCAGGGTCAAGTTCCCGCTCTACACTTGGAACCCCTTACTTACCTCCTCCTGCCGCAGGCCAGGGCCCTATACATAGTACTGATGCTGCTCTTTAGCTGTCTAGCAGATGGTCACACTGCTGCTGCGAGGATCACTTTGCCTCAGATTCACCAGATTCTCTGGCTTGGGATCAAGTCAGGGGTGCAGAGAGAGACATAAAGTGTCTTAAGAAAGTATCTTGGCTGTTGGTACACATGGTCTATTTATTAGTTTTTGAGATCTGATAGTGGCAATTGGATTTTTATGGGGTAACACCACTATATATCCACACGCGATATGAAACTCAGGATCTCCTCGGGCTGTATTTATTTAGAAATATGTTGGCATTATCATCCATTTTGTAAAATGGATCCGTCTGTCATCCAGTCTACAGTAGAGTATGTAGCTTTCTGTCCCACTGCAGCTCTGACCACTTCTGGTTCTGAAGCTGCAGTATCAATGTGAGCAAAAATCAATTTTTTCTGAGCCTTTCAGTGTGACCACAAGTGGTTTTGAAGACAGCATGAATATTTATTGTTGCCTGGCTTTCAGTGAAGACTTTTAGTATCTCTTTTTGTTCTAATTATTGCTTTACAGGATTTTATACACAGACAAATGGAACATTTCATGAAAGTGGTCCCATTTATAGAATAATTTAGCACTAATTATTGACTTTTAGCAATTTCATTAACTTAAAAAAGGCATGCATACATACACATGTATAAACATGTTGGTATGCCAGTAATGGTGCCAGACCCTACTGGTTTCATAAGGCCACCAGTATTCCAAACAGCTGAGAAGAAACAGATGTATTTACTCAATTTTAAAGAGGTGACAAGTCTTCGGTCTTCCTGTGGCCATATTGAGTTACCCTATCTGTAGCCTGGAACAACAAACAGTGTTTCCTCCATCACAGAACTACCAGGAAAGCTGCAGCTGCTATTCAGAGCCAACAGTGATCATTTCTGCCATCAGTAGCCACTTCCCTGAAGCCTAAAGTCGGGTTGTGGGGTGCTTAAGATGCTGCTGGTATGGACTGTCGTGCCAGCTTGGCCCCTCTTTTAAATCACTGTGACATTTAACTCTACTGTGCTTCACTTTACCCATTAAAAGTGCTTCAAGATATATTTTTATTGCAGTGCAACACAGATTGATTGACCAAAATATAGCTTTGATGAGGTCCAAAGTACTTTGTATTTTTATTGGATAATTAGCTTCTGCATTATCTAGCTGCAATATAAATAAAGTAGTAAATGCCCCTTTAACCACAATTCATTTATTAATCAATTTCAGTCACATTTCTCTCTTTAGGCAGTGTTTCAGTGGGATAATATTGATCATATCTTTGAAGTAGAAATATGTTGGTGCTGGAAGTTAGATGATTGTTTCATCTGTTACAGGTTGAGTTTTTGGTTTTTTTAAAATTTTATTTAACTGAGATAAAATGCTCAGTGCTGTTGCATGTTTTGCAGGGGTCAACTTTATTACTTGCGCAGCACCACAGGTGTCAATTAATTCTAGCCTTCAACTAATTTTAGTGTTAGCAACAAATTCACACGTCTAATGAATTCTGTTAGTGTTGAGGGAGAAGAAAGTGGAGTCAGTACCTTTGATTCGGAGCACCTCCCACATGTAGAAACCAGAAAGACTGAGGATCTAATTTGTGGTGCAACGCCAACACATGATGGAAGAGATTGACTTTAGTCCTCCTATATCTATTTGAACTTTCACATCTGCTGAAAGAACAGAAAATCTGTCCTAATTCCCAGAAAACGATGCTGAATTCTGCTAAAAAGACCCTTTCACTTGTTTCCAATTCATTTAAAACTGTACAGCGGTATGAAATTACAAATTAGACACTCAATTTTCTACTTGACTGTTGCATACAGGAGGTGGTGGTGAATTCTTTGTCTGACAGCACAATGGGGCAGATTTGAAAACCGTAAAACCCTTTTTAAGTTATTTTCTTCACACAGAGTACAATCATGCAGAAACTTCTGCTATACGATCACGCCAAATTATTTAGTTTTGGGTCCAGGGTGCCATTGTTTTGAAATATTGTCAGGGTCTGTTATCTCGCCTCCTGAGTCTGTGGGTGCTGTGCAGCCTGTGTCTAAATCTATTGAATTAGTACTGCTGTGAAGGAGGTGGGAGCCAGAACCATGGCAACCATCAGCTCAGATTAGTGTGGGACGTGACGTGAGCTGGCAGGAGACGCGCACACATTCTCACACACACATACATACATACATACACATGCAGTACACAAACAAATCAATATCTGTGTGTTTGTGTTTGTGTGTGTGTGTGTGTGTGTGTGTGTGTGTTGCCAAATAGAGCCCTACCCTCTCCCCCCTGATGGATACAAACGTTCATTTGTTGGTTGAACTGATTGAATCGAGGTCTTCCTCTCTCCTGCAGTGATACCAGAGGCTGCGTAACGGGTTTAGCAATGATATTACTCAAGCTGGTTTGTTGTTACTGCTATTGATTAATACAGTTTTTTTCTTTTCTTTTCTGCTGCTGGAATTATGTTTTTTTTTTTTTTTTTTTTTTTTTTACAAAATGTTTTCTTGTGTTTCCTTTTTAATCTTTAGTTTAACTGCTAGAACACTTTTTGGCTGCGTTCTTTTTATTTGATTTCCACAAGTCTCGAGAAATTATAAAAGCTGTTTCCATGTTGTTACCTTTCGACTCTGAATGTTTTGTGCCACTTTATCAAAACCTGACAAATATATTTGGAAAATACTTCCTTTTGTGTACAGTATCTCGCTTCCCATATTCTTGTCAATTTTATGCCTGTGATTGATCTTTCTCCTCTGGTTGCATATCCAGGAAAATGTGATTATTGATTTTGAAACAACCCAGGCTGCCAAACCCCATAATACAAAAGCTTGTGGTGTATACTGGGTGTCAGTTTAAAAACCTGAACCATAGTATTTTGATTCCAAGTGATGGGGGCAAAAGAGGCTACAATTCTGAGCCAACATAGGTTACTTTCTTCTTGTCTGGTCTCGTTTATTTTGGATAGGTCACTGTCAAACATCTTTGGCCTTAATGCTCCTCTCTCCTCCTGGCAGGATGATCAAGTGGTGCTTCAGAGTGTGGCCACCATCCAGAAGGAGCATCGCAAGTTCTGTCTAGGTGCTGAGGGACTTGGAAACCGTGTGTGTTATCTGGAACCCACATCTGAAGCTAAGGTGAGGACGGCACAGATTTTTTTGAGTTTGATATTTTTAAGGCTGCAACCTGAAATTATAATGGAGCAATTGCAATTCAGTGGCAGAGACAAGCATCCAAAGCTGCTACAAAGCACCCTAATGACCTTTTAAGCTGAAGCAGTATACTGGAAAGTTTGCCATAATACTTAATATAATATTTAAATAATACTTAACAAAATACGTCAGCTGAAAGTTATTTTTTTTGTTAGTGGAGTGTTTCCCAACCTGTTTTATCTGTTGTGCCCTCACACAGCCTTGTCAGGTGAGATACCCCTTACTGGACACCACCCAAAAGTGTTCAAAAGTGTACAGTTTTAAACTATATGCTATTTAACACTACTTATGTCAGTTTAATCATTTGTACTAATATAACTTAGAGAGGCAGAAGCTGGACATTTCAACCACTTAACACTATAGTTAAATTACTTGTAGCTAACTATTTGCATGACTTATCCATTAATTTTAGCTAACCATTTAAAATGTTTACTATTAGTTAACTATTTCAACAATTTAACCATTACTTTTAGCTAATAATATCCATTCCAACCATTAGCCATTACTTTTGGCTAACTATCTGAACTAGGGTATGTATCCATTTCTTTTAGTTGCCCATTATTTTTTAGCTAAATATGTGAACGGTTTAGCCTATACATGAATTACATTTATCATTTCAATGGAGTAAAGATTGTTACTTTACTTTTAGCTGACCATCTGAAATGTTTACTTTTAGTTAACTATTTAATCCATTTATTTACTTTTAGCTAATTATTTGAGCTGTCTATCCATTACTTTTAGTTGTGTTTCAACTGTTTAACTGTTACTTTTAGCTAACTATCCGAACTGATGCTATTTATCCATTTCTTTTAGTTGCCCTTTATTTTTAGCTAATGTTAAATATGTGAACTGTCTAGCCTATACATTAGCTACAATTATCTATTTCAAGCTACCCATTACTTTTAGCTAACTAGGCTACTTGAACCATTTATCCATTATTTTTAGTTATTTCAACTGTTACCATTACTTTAGATAACTATTCAGACTTTTTTATCCATCCCTTTTAGCTTTCTATTTACTTATCCAAATTTTAGCAAAGTATTTGAACTGTTTATCCATCACTTAGAAAACCATTTCAATTATCCATTACTTTCAGTTATCTATTTCAACCATTTAGGCCTATCCATTACCTTTGGCTTACTCACTAACTTTTCTGCTTACATGTGGTTTTCACACACTCTGTCATAACACATGGTGTTCAGGTGTTACAGCTAACTCAATATGTGGGTTTAATTTTTCAAATTAGTTGAACTACTCCACAATCTTTCCATGTACCCCCTGGCAAGTACACTATGGGGTCCCTGGATGGGTGTTACTGTGCTAATGAAAACCCACCAGGTTGATGTATGAACTGCTTTCTTAATGAGATGACAGCATGAGGAATCACAACAGCTGATATCATATCCAGCAGACATATTCCTGAAATGTAATTAACTGAGTGCAGCTTACTCAGCGTCATGAAACCGGCCCAGATATGAATATTCAGACAATTTTGTGAAAACTAGACATGCTGTCTCATTCATTGTTCAATTCAAATGAATAGTAAATACAGTTGTCATTTGTTATCTGAAAAAGTATGCTCTTTCTGATGTAGTGTGACAACACAAAAAATTGGAGCTGTATTACAAGCTAAGATTGATCTGCTATCTGTTTTCCTGTCATGTTTGTTTCCCCTCTCCAAAAGTTCATTACATTTTCCAAGAAGTGAATCCTTTAGCAATTAAATTAGGATATCCTCATTTGAAATTCTTCTGTGTAGTTAAATAGACACACCAAATGATGTTACATCCAAAAAAGAAAAGAAAAAATGTCTCTTCACAACGGTATAAATCATACAGACACTTGTGAATTCTTTCTCTGAACCCCATCTGTTTGTCCTCTGTTTCCCTTCCATCCAGCATGTTGAGATGAGCTTTCCTGTCAAATAATGGGGATGATTTAGAAAGTGCAGATTCTCAATGGACCCCTAAAGTGCAAACTACAGCTAATTAGATGAAATAGGTCTCAAAATGGTTGCCTGGTTGGCGCAGAGGAAAAACAAACACGCACCACTGCAGCGATTCAGGTTCAGTTTCTGGGTGCGGTGCTTCCAACTTGGCTTGGACTCTTAACAACACAACTGACAGTGTTTATGGGGTCAGTCAGGGATCATGCCGCACTGGTGATTCTTACTGGTTGGTTAAGGTACCTGGGCAGAGCCAGCCCAACCAACAACAAACAAAAATATGATTTGCAGAGAATAACTTTTGTCTTGAACAACTAATGTCTTGAAATTAAGGGATGACATTTTTTTATTGTGACTGAATTATGTCAGTTTGCTTCTTGCTGCCTGTGCTGTTGTTGCAACACAACAGAGCTGTCACTACTGTTATATGTCTCATTAATCTTCTTTTTGACAAGACGTACTGTATGGTCCTCAAAAAAAGACGATGAAATGAAGCAGATCATTTTGGCCCTGGAGAATATGCTTCTGAATAGCAACATAATTGTTGTATGTCATTATGCGCATCATTAGTCACAACACTTTCAGTGATATTTCTGAGACATTTAAGTGGAGAGAGGAAGTTTGCTGTCAATCATACATGCAGATGTACTTGGGTTACACAATGCAGCATCTGTATACTGTTTTATTTTTGTCCTCACACTTACTTTACATATGGCATGCTTTCACGAGTCGTGCATATCAAGTAAAGCCTAATTGAATTAGACCGTTCACATTAAGGCTTTAAATAAAGTTTGAGGACATGAGGGCATGTTTCTACTCACCCACCTGGAACTGTTGTTGAGTTGAAGGGGCAATGCTGGCAGAGCTCTAGGCGGACCATCACAAACACCTCTCTCCTCTCCTCACCTTGGTACCGATGACAATGCCTCGGGCCTCCTTGGGTGTGACATGTGGCTGAGTGTCGAGGGTGACGGCTGTGGTTTGGCACAAAGCGAGGGGCTGTCATCTGCTGGCTGATCTCAGGTGTTGACACCTCATTTCTTAGACTCTAACGAAGCCAAGCTGTATGCTGCTGCTGGTAGAGAGAAATAAGGCTCAGGTGAAACGGGGAGTCACTGGGTCAGATTAAAAAAAGTGTTTTAAATTGGATACTTTTTTTGTTCAGCATAATGCACTCTCATGGCACATTATAAGCTTTCAAAACTGTTATTCTATCATTCTTTCTTGTGAACACAGTAACTCCATACAAGATGATGTAGAGGATCAGATAAGCTTGTGGAACAACTTTCTGCATAAATGTGAATATCCACAGAGAAAAAATACTTTTTTAGAATTGTGTTACCTGCTTTAACTCCTTTTCCTCAAAAGATAAGTGTGGCAATATTCTATATATATTTTGTATTTGTTAACAAATCCCATGAAAACATCAAAACCAACAACGTATAGCACGTCCCAGTAGCCTACTGGTTACGTATGCCACATAACCACAACGTCCGCGGTTCGATTTTGGCAGTGGACATTTGTTGCATGTCACCCCCATCTCTCTCTCTCTCCTTTGTTTCTTGTCAACTTTCTCCAGTATCACTATAATAAAGGCACAAGAAATGCCCTAAAAAAAAAAACAATTAAAAAAACCAAACAATGTATTGGTCCACCTCTCGATACTACCATGGCTCTCAGCCCTAAGCCCATTCATTACTACTGAAGACATAAATCTATAAAAATGTGTCATTATTAGATATTTTCATTTCGTGTAAAGGCTTAATTACCTAAATCAGCTGGACATTTTACTGTAGTGCTTTTCAGCTTTAATAGATTTTTTTCACAGCAGGCATTTTGACTTGACTCATAGCAGAAAAAGCACAGATGGAACTAATGGCTTCGTTCCATTAAATTGTCGAAGGAAGCCATACTGGTGAACCATCATGCACTATGCCAGGGTCATGAATTTGGAAAAACTCAATGGTATTCAGCCATTGTTAATTTTATTAACTGCACCAATGCTTTTCCCACTGTCCTTTTGCATAAGATGTCTGCTGTGAAAAAAGTCTGTCCAAGCAGGAGTAGATTTAGAGTGCATTTGTTGGGGACTTTTTGTCAGCCACAGATTTGGTGTTGTAGTGAAAATCAATGGCAGCAGGATGGTGTCAGGTTGTAAATGGAAAAACTGGGGTTTTATTAACCCCAAAAATGCAAAAAACATTATAAACTAAGAATTGAATAACTAGGCCTATAAAAGAGGTCAACAAAATAGTACTTTGCTCAGTATAACAACAACTAACAAGATGTTAAAGGACCAGTGTGTAAGATTTAGAGGGATCGATTGGCAGAAATGGAATATAATATTCATAATATTTCAATTAGTGTATAATCACCTGAAACTAAGAATCATTGTGTTTTTGTTACCTTAGAATGAGCCCTTTATGTCTTCAGAGGGAGCGGGTCATCTTCCATGGAGCCTGCCATGTTGCACCACCATGTTTCAACAGTAGCCTAGAACGGACAAACCCAATGCTGGCTCTAGAGAGGGCCTTTTGCGATTCTTGCGAGTTTCGTAGGTTCTTCTATACGCTTGGAAGAGGGGTGCAATCTGCAACCTCACCACTAGATGCCACTAAATCCTACACATTGAACAAGTTGATCTAACATAATGACACATGAGGGAACATATTTAGTGGCTTGGCCAAATCAAATAAAACACAAGGGGAAAACAAGATGGACACCAGCTACAACTTACAACAAATGTGTGCACTTCATATAAAATAACATAAGGTTAAAAGCAGAAAAACTGATTTAAAATCAGACTGTGATGTCAATGGTTTGGGTGTGGTTGACTGCAGACGAAATGAACCTGTGTAGGTAGCAAACTAATGAGGTGGGAGAGTGAATCAGGTGAATATTACCATGTGTGGCTGTGGCCGTCACAGTAGGATTGGCTAAAAATAAACAACAGCACCCATGTTCATGCTAACGAAGGAGCATGGCATCCAGTGCAGCAGTGTGACTCAATCATGTGTTTTTCATAGTTTTTGGACAACAATGGAAGTCCATGGCACAGATGATCAGGCTATATCAGGCTTTGGCTACGCAGACAATACTTGCTAGTCGGATCAGTTCATTGTTGTTTTTAGTCTTTTTCTGGGATTTGTGGACAATAAGAGAATATTCATTTCCGCTTACATGCCTTTTGTTAGTGAATAAGAGGGAGTTATTGGGATTTACAACAGAAGGTTAACCTTGAGAAGATGGAGGAATTCATTATATTTCACTTTATTTGATCCCTTTTTAATAGAGTGCATATGATGAAAGCCTCTAGACTGTCAAATAATACTTTTTGATCTTTGGATTAATCATTTTACTCCTTTCTACAGCTCATAATATTGTGTTGTATCAAGCTCCCTGCAGAGCATGAAAAAATTTGACTCTCTAAAAGGTCACTGTGACCACAGAGACAGTCTTTTCTATTCCCAGACAAGGGAGAATGTTCAGTATGTCTGCCCAACCCTGGAAGAAGTATGATAATTGGAAAATTGTCGGTGAATAATTCATAAGAGGTGTAAGGTCTGCAGCAGGTTGTGAATTATCTCTGTAGAAGGTCATATGACATTACAGGTGGAGCTGCATCATGTCATGGTCCTCTTGAGGGCAAAAGTAAATATTCAACTGACCCTGCTGAAGTTTTGTGGTGAGAAAACTAGATTTGGGAGGTTACTAGTCCGTGACATTTAATGGATTTAGTGTCACTGGCAAAAATCTTATCTGGGTGTAAAGGAAATTAAATGATGAATATCTGAGTGTAACATTTGTGTGCAGAATATTGGTTGCAGCACACAGAACTAGACACACACAGCAGTGTCGGAGGTTCCCATGCATGTTTGTGTTGAGTTACAGGGCAGCACCGTCCTCATTATCACCCAGCAGCCCTCCCTTCTGCTCACATTTCTCACCTTACTGCAGAGGTCAGGGGTCAGCCGGTCGTGTTACTGAGTTGGGGCAGGCACCCAACACCTTAAATCATTCCTCATCCTCTTCTGTGTTTGGTAGAGATGGATAGCCGTGAATATTATGTGACGGTATTGTTATGAAATGGAGATAAACAGCGTTAAATATGTACTAAATCATATTAGAATCAGCCAAAGATATTAAGCCAGGAATATGAACACTGACAGTGTAGGCGTTACAGCGGCTTACAGCTAATTTGTTTGTTTACATTTTTTTTACAAGTTATATCAGCAGTGTGGTGTTAATCAACAGTGCCATCTAGCATATCACAAAGTAAATTAATTTTTCATAGTTTGACAAGCAGATGTAATTAATAAACAGGTCTGCCTCTGAATGGCAATTAAGCAGCCAGTAATTTACAGACATTGTTATTTTAAATGAGCAATATACCTTCCCTTCTTTATTATCTTTGTTGTTTGGGTGAGTTTCAGCTGTTTATATTGTTACTTATTTTAATCATCCCCGCTAACTTTCACTTCAGTGTTGTGGAAAGTCTGTTTATATATTTAATATTTGAATTATTTATGATCATCAATTATTAATGAATTTATTGAAACATAAAAACCATGCAATGAAGATTTACAAACATAAATAGTTGCTGAAATTTGATCAATCTGAAGCTTATTATAGTAGAGAACCAAGCAGCACAGGGTGCTGAGGGATATGGTTGAGCCAAACCAGTTATTGGTCATCGCAGCTGCAGGCTGCACAGCTTTTGACAGCCACCCCCCCCAATCCCAAGCCACTCGTTAGCAACACACCAGTCTGGCAAAGAAGTTGCAAGTCATCAGAATTATTTATGGGTGCCATTCCTCACTGAGCAGTTTAATCATTTCAGTTGGTCTCTTGTCTCAGAGCAGGGCCTGTAATTAATTTAGTAACCAATTACTGCTGTGGAAATGTTAAGGGAATATATATGGGAATGTAGACAAAATGTTACATGCGTATATACATATGTGTGCATGTGTGTTAAGTCAATTCAGTTTAATTTCTTTAAGCTTGATGAAGATAAATAGAAAAGAATGAATTAGATGTCTACTTGTTCACACTCCCAACTGGTATGTTGACAGATTTGTGCAATCAGAATGTAAATATCTGATGTCAGCCATTATGATATCAGTTTAAGTTGTTTATGTATATGTTAAAAAAAAAATTTTTTCCTACCATAATCAGTACCATAATCAGTTTGAACCTACTATAGATTGACATTGCAATATGAATTCAGGCCACTTGCCGTATGTCAATCAAATTGCTCGGATACGACTAATCTCATAAACTTTTACAATGTCAATGCCACCTTGTCATTGCCTCTTCATTCAACTAATGTTTCTTTCCTACCATCCTTTTGTTGTCCTCTCCTCCTGACCCTCTCTCTCTCTCTCCCTCCCTCCTTGTCTTTCTTCCCCTCCATCCTGCAGTCTGTTCCTCCAGACCTATGTGTTTGTAAGTTTGTGTTGGAGCAGTCCCTGTCAGTGCGGGCCCTGCAGGAGATGTTGGCTAACACTGGGCAGAACAGCGAAGGGGTGAGTACTTCCTCCTCCCCACTGAGCCGCCCTACCTCTCTGTCTCATACCACAAACGCACTAAAACTCTTTCATACACAAACACATACACAAATCAATCTGTAGTCTACCAGTAACACAAAATGCCCTTGAATATTTTTAAATTTTGAAATGTGCTTTGGCCGAGGATGAGTATAATGGAATAATATTCTTCTATTTTCCTGTTAAAATTATCTAAAGGGATATTTATTGAATGAACTCTAAAATAAATCCCTCACAGGCACAGCAGTCACAGTACTGGAAATACAATCACATTAAATCTGCTTAGAGAAGGCTTCTTAAATCAAATTCAACTGTCCTGCTTGGAAATATTTCAGGGATTTTTTTTTTGAGGCCAACCAATCAAGCCCAAGTCCAGCGAGAATGATGCATTTAAATGCTGTCAGGTTTACAACCTTTTCAGAGGGAAATGGCGTTTCAAACTCCTTTTATGTCAGATGTGGATGTCAAATATTGATGTAGCACAACTTTGTTTGAGTGGCCTTAGCCCACGTGGATGCACACTTCACTCAAAACACTCAAAAAGTCTGCTTTTAGCATTGTCTTCAAGAAACAAGGATCTTATTAGTTATTTAACTTCACTGTGTCACTTAAACAACAATCAGTCATGTTACAAAGTCACTCTACTAAAAGTAACAGTTGAGATCTTTCAAGTTATAACCAGATCAACTAAACTACCAAAACAGAGTCTAAAATATCAATACAAAAAAGAAATACTGGTAAATTCTAAAGTTTGACTTTTTTACAGTTCAGAGGGGAAGTATTAGCTGAATCCACAATATAAAGGTGCTTTTCTTTTGGAGGCATAGTCCTCTGCAGTGTCTGATGACAGACTGATGGATGCAAGATTTTAGGTTTTCCTCCAGTTAATGGGCTTTTTAGTATTAAATAGTGTAATCTTAAATTATGAAGAGTCAAAGGTTTTTTGGAAGTCCAACAAAATGAACAAAATGCAAGTCTGAGGCAGTAACTAATAACTGCACTGCATTGTATTACTATAATAACTGTCATGGCTGAGGACTCTACTGAATTAACCATAAAATTGTGTATAAATGGAAGACTTAAACCTCTGAAACCAGGCTCTCTTTAAGCATTGCACTGAGTAAGGTTGCCAGGTTTAAGATGTCAGTCTAAACTGACAAATGCTGAATTAATAATTTTAGCACATGCTTCAAACTATTTCTAGACAAAGTTTTGACTTGGATAAGTTAATATGTTGAAAATCATTAAGTGGGATGGATCAAATCCCCAAAGGCATTCAGAGCAAGTAGAGAGACCACACCTAGCAATACTCGGAGCTGCTTTAACACCAAGAACTGTAATTGAATTCTAAATAGAAGCTGTCTCTTTTCATTCTCTGTAACACGTTCCATGTTTTGCAAAAAGAGATCAGAAGGCTCTGATAATGAAATACCGTCAAGGGTCAAAGAAAGAAGGGAAATTATCTGTGAGTGCTCTGCTGCATCCATAGCCTCCTCTTTCCTCGCCCTCCACTCTCTTGATTTATACTAAACAGTGCGAGCCCTTTTCTCACGGCTCTGCTCCAGCTCGTTTGGCATGTTTGTTAGAGCAGGTAAGTAATCTTTGATTGGTCAGATACACTGTATTGCCACGGGGTTCTCATCTACTGCAGTGAAGCATTCCGGTGGGCTACGTATGGTCTGTAAACCCCTGTCAGATGCTCATATCCGCTCATGCTGCTATGCTCTAACAGAGTCATTTCATGTGTCATTTAATCCCATCACCCAGCACTTCTAGCTACAGACCCAGAGGAGGAGGTCAACAGATTTTAAGGGATGACATCACCCTTGTTTATAAGAATTGCTAAACCCATTCCCCTGAATATATTTTTGGGGAAAACAAAGAGAAAACACTGTTTAGTTGTCAAATACATAATCAGCCACTGCATACAAGACGTTGCTTGTTTGTAGTGGTGTTATTTTTTTCTTCTTTTTTTTAAAGCACTGTTCCTAATGAATAAACCTGGTCTGTGTTGATTTTAATAACAGTCCTCAATTGATCATTAGCTATTGTAGGAACAGAGATGAGAAGGCTATGGTAGCACGAATCATTGTGCAGCACAGTTGTAGCACTACAGAGCATTACAGTACTATTTGCAAGATGAACCAAGTACAAAATCCCACAATACTAAAGCAAGATAGACCTAGATGTGTGCTGTACTGGATGACTCTGGCTACCACTGCATTTTCATGCACAACATAGCCTTCTGGCATAGATGGGTCTTTAAGTGTCCAATTTTGTATACCGCTTGGGTCCTCTCCACTGGAGGATCAGGCCTGCATTGTTATTAGCCTGGATAGCAGATTTGTTTTGTGCTCAACAGTGCAACATTGTTGGCTGGCCTTGTTTGGCAAGACAACATAATGTTGGCTAGAATACTAACTCTCTGGTAGCAAGGCTAATAAATTTCCCTCCTCTTCCTTTCCATAGTAAGGGCCCATTTCTCTCTATTGTTGCTCTCAGGTTGTGGAATTGACCGCTATACATCCAAATAACACATTCTTTCCATTTGTATTTGTGTGTTACTAGAGTGCTGACCATGAAAAATGGGTAGGTCCATCAGTTCGTTCATCCATCATGTTATCAGTGTGCATGACGTACTGACTGCCAAATGAAAGGGTTGAACTTTCAGCACTTTCACTTGAAGGGATGCCTATTTCTTGATTGTCATAAAAGTTGCATTTATAGCATGTAAAGCACTTAGTGTATGACAGGTACTGCATTATAGGGAGATATTAAGTTAATGGTAATACATTTCAATTTCTGCACTTCACCACATGTGCAAAAGGATATTAAAAGACATTTATTTATGTGTAGACTCCCCATGGGTAATAAATTAAGCTTTCCCCTCACTATAGCTTTGAATATTCTCTTTCCCTCAGCCAGTCTGTGGACAAGCAATTAGCTTGTCACAAATTTTTCCGAACTTTAACTTACGGCAATCTTGAAATAGACATTCACTGGGACTGCCATCTTGTGCACATGAGTCAAATGTTTTGCCTGGCCTCTTTGAAGACTACTTTGTGTGCAAGTGTGCAAACACTTTCAAGTGATAGTGTCTGCTTCTCATTTGCTTAAAGCATTCATTATCCCATTTTTCTTTGATTTTAATGTATTAAGATTCAAGTCTTAGTATATAGCTTTAAAATATGTCTGTGCTGTTAAAAAATAAATAAATGCATATATTGTCATTAAATGTTGCTTACCAAAGGTAGTAATTAGCTCACATAATTCTTCACATTTATTTAATCTAAACAAAAGGATCTGAAAACCCACACATTGGCAGAAAACTCGCTTTGTGGTTTGGGTGTGTTGCTCTGTTTTCTTTGGGTTTGGTCTCTAACATCAATTAATTTCAAGGGTATTTACATGAGGAAATGTCCTGAAATCCTTTTGATTTCAGAGTGTGCACACGCACTGTTGTTGAGCAAAGCTGTTGTATTTGATACTATAGGATTGCCTCTCTGCAATTCATGCAGTATGTAAGTATTCATGCAACACACTATACTGCCAACAAACTACACTTGTTTGTATTTTTTTTTTATATCCCCAATCTGTGAGTTTCCTTTTTTAGTGTCATGACTGGATTGGTGGTGCTTAAGCTTTTTCCTTTCTCCGAACTGGCACTTATTTACTCATCACAGTGCACATCATACTGTATTTTGATAGACTGTTATGAAGTAAATGCAAAGCAAATAGAGCATAATCCCTGTCTCATTATCTAGAGACAAGGATCAATCAATACATCAGATGGTACTTAGTAAATGAGTCTAGCATGAATCTCTTCTCTGTGGCCTTGAAAAATAGTATGCTATTTCCCACACTCAGGCTGTTCCACATAAGAATAAGCTATTGATATGAAGTCAACATTTAGGTAAATTACTTAGTCATAGTTTGGCATAATAGCTCTGTCAGGCTCTGGTAAAGAGAAAGCAGACATTGTTTCATTCATGTAAAGGCCAGCAGGCAGGAAAATTAAAGAGCAATGAGTGTTTAAGAGATTGGTTCTTGTAAGTGATTAAAACATTGACACCAAGTCATCCATGTGTTTCAAGTAGTTTGTATTTTCCATTAGACCATTCTACCACTGCTGCCAAAACAATTTAGAGAAAATAAATGAATGACATTTGTTATACTTGATCTGTACATATAAGTAATTTCTCATGTAAAACTGCCAATCACTGGCTCCTCAGTTACATTCCACCATGATATGAAACAAAGTACATTTACTAAATTTCTTAAGTATCATTTTGAGGTATTTGTACTTGAATATTCACATTTTATGCTGCTTTATACTTATATGACCACATTTCAGAGGGAATTATTGTACTTCCTACTCCACTACATTTATTTGACAGCTGAAGTTACTGTACATTTCAGAATCAAGTTTTACAAACAAAACATATCCGTTTATAAAAATGCAATGCATAGTTATATGTTAAACTGCAGGAAACCTGATAGAAAACCGTTTCTAAAATGAGTCAGATCCACAGCTTTCAACAGTTTTGCTACCCTGTTTTTTTTTTTCTGCTACACATAAAAATAAATGAAATGAAACTACCCCACAGTATACATACCACACACCACCTTGAACAACTACACTATGAAAATACTGCTTACATGTTGCAGCAATAATAGTGATCTAATAATATAATATTGACATTAGCCATTCTGCATAACGTTTACTTTTGAAACTGTAAGTATAATGTCAGAAAAATAAGTGAAGAAATGTGAGTGCTATACTGAGAGGTGTTTCTAATATATGCTCTACCCTTACTGATATAAACAGGTGGACAATGGAGTGGCAGCCGGCCACTATTGAAAATTGTTGAATTGTTAAGTTCACCTGCTCCCTGGTAGTTTTGAGTGTTAAATATATTTCCTAAAAGCAACTTATTGGCAACAAATACATGTCATTGGTGCTTTACTCGGATGGCAAATCCATCAAGGACAATGACTGTCCTGTATAGGGGCTATTCTAAAACTAAACGGTACATTTTCTTGCATTGTCTTTTAATATTAGTCAGCACGATGTACAATATTAAAGCCGGCAGTCTACCATGACACAGGATGATTTTGGTTCCTAGTAGCTATGTCCTCGGGACTTGGCAGGAAACACTGACTAGCAAGACAATTAAATTTCCAAAAACTCTGGCTCGTATCATCGAAGGCGTAACTTACACCACACCTCGTTTCCGACAACATATGCACACAAACTTCTATGTCACAGTAGCTAATACACACTACACTCCCAGGCCAGTACCAAGCTGTTTAGGATACAGTTATACAGCGGGAGGGGCAGCAAACCAAAGGTCACAATTCCTGGCAGTGATGTGTCAGCACAACAGCAGGCCTGAAATACAGGCTGGCTCTCTCTCCGTACCCCCTCCTTCACTCCCAGCTGTTGCTGGATACTCTTCCCATTTTTCTTTTGATCAAACCCTCCGTTTCCTTATTTGTCTGACTTATACAGGCCATTTGGGAGAGACTTGGTAGCCAAGAAAGAATTAGCTTGAGGTCATATTCTGGGGCCAGTTGGGAGTTCCCTTTAGGTCAGTTTAAATGTGACCCTGCGAGCAAACACACAAATTAACCGTGACAACTGGACAAGAAACAGGATAGCCTCCATGGTATTGCCTATTAGGTAAACACTGCAGGGAGCGGTGTAGTGGTTAGCACTGCCCCAGTCCTGGGCTCAATCGTCCTCGACAGTTTGTGTGAGGAGTTTAAATGTTGTTTGCCACATCAAATGACACTCAAATTATGTAGACTGGACACTGTAAATCAACTATAGTTAAGAATAGTGTGTGTTTATAGCCTTAATAAAAATAAGTTTCCGCTATGACACTGAGAAATATTTAACCGTGTATGAACAGCAGTATCAGGTGTGTGGATTAATGGTAAAAATTAAAGACAATTTAACCCAATGGCCAAAGTGTCCAGTGAATAAAAACAAAACATTATTAAACATTATTAGGACCTTTTTTTAATGTAAAATTTTGTGTATTTGTATATTTGCTGTTTTGACAGACACTCAAGTGTCCAGTCCATTAATGCTGTAGGCCTGGTGTCCAGCTCTAAAACTATTTTTTACTGTTTTTTATCCCTGACTGAAGGAGCTCGGAGGTGTCATTTCAGCACCAGCTCCAGCATGCCAGCTTTAGATAGATCATACTGTAGAGTACTTTGCACCATTACCTTGATCATAGTTTAGATGTCTCTACTTATGGTATCTTCTCTTTTTTTCCTGCTGCCGCTAGAGGTTGATTAAAAGGGTAAGTAGAATTTTCTTTGTTCACCTGAGTAATGAAGAACAAATCTCATCTTCAATCTTTTTTTGCTCAACTATTTCTTTCACATTTCCTCTGACATTGTATTACTGTATGTCACAATTATTCTTGTTTGTCGCAAGAATGGGCAAGCTGTCTAATAAGTGTGGTACTATACATGTTTGTGTTTGTTGGGTTCTTTGACTGTTTAGACTGTAGTTTTTGTGTGTTTTCCTCCCTCTTTCTTTGTCTGCCTGCTTGCACTTGGAATGGAGGTCCGTGGCGGAAGACACTTTGTTACCCCTTCGGTCACATGCAGTTCACACACATAGCCAAAAGCAGTATAGATGTGATGTGTCAAACCTGACAGGGTCCAGAGGTTGAAGGATGTTAGGGTATGATAATAATCTGTCACCTGTTTATTTTCTGGCAGGCGGGTCAGGGGGGCGGACACCGGACCCTGCTCTACGGTCATGCCATCCTCCTACGCCACTCTTTCAGTCGCATGGTGAGTGTTAAGAATGCAATTTGATAAGGTGATAAAAACATAAACATGTACTGTATATAAGGGTTCAATCAATTTATGAAAATGTCAGAAAATAATGACATTTTAAAGTTCACAGAGCCAAATGACTACATTAGTTTTGTGTCTGAAGAGTCTGACTTTGACACACAGTTACAAAATTCAAAATGATTTCATTAACAGTGATACAAAAACAGGAAAGGCTGCAATTCTTCCACATTTGAGAAGCAGGAACTAATTATTGTGTGTTGTAAATATTGTTGTTTGTCACTAAATATATATTTTTATATTATACTTTTTTTTGTCCTTGAAATTGACTGTTTTAGTCAGATAAGAGATATTTGAACAGCAGCTGAACTGTTCCCTCTGACCTAACACTAATTAATTTTTCATTCAGTACTTGACCTGTTTGAAGACATCAAGGTCTCTGACAGACAAGCTGTCATTTGATGTTGGACTACAAGAAGACTCAATAGGTACAGTATGACTAATGGGTACCTTTCAAAGTTCACATGGCTTTTTACTGCTTTTAATTGAATCCAGTCCTCCTGAATGGCTGTTTCAGGTCAGCCTAACCTTGAGATTGTATCAGTAGCCATAGGAGACATAACTGTCTGTGTGCATGTGGGTGTACAGTAGTGCTACACTTGACATTTGAACTACAACAATGCTCAAAGCCATTTATCAAGTGAAAGCAAAGTGCTTCTTCAGTCTTCCTCAGATGATTGCTATTTTTATGCTTTTTGCCTCTTGGAATAGACAGTCACTTAAACAGCAGATAGCAGTCAGGACTATTTTTTAAATGGCAACATCAGTGACTGTTTTTGACAAGAGACCTGCTCAATTGCTGTATTACACTTTATCGCCAATTACTGAATAATGTTTTTGTGTGTTTTGTGTATGTTTTTGTGTCAATAGGCGAGGCCTGTTGGTGGACCATCCACCCTGCGTCCAAGCAGAGATCAGAGGGAGAGAAAGTCCGCATCGGAGACGACCTGATTCTTGTCAGCGTATCAACGGAGAGATACCTGGTATGTCATGTCCAGTAACTCGTCAATAAATTAGCTTCTATCAAAGGTCAAAGTTTTAAAGTTTAATTTTTTCTTTATGTCACTAGAGAACTGGCAGTACAACTATCCTTGCAGCAGTTTGCCACCCAGACCAACAAACACACACACAATAAGTATCAGCTAAAACAACCAAAGGCCAGTGTAAAACTATATGTTGAACTGGTAGTATATACTGTACATTGAAAAATAATATAAATATCCAAAAACATTTAAAAAATGTACAAAATAATGAAGAAATATAAAAGCATAAAGAAATGACTTCAGAACAAAGTTTATAATGCTGTTTATCTCAAATGAATACTTACTAATTACTTAGTTTAAAAGTGATATTTATTTTGCCTTATGTTAAATCAAATACAGGCACAAACTCCACTATGCATATAGTCATGTTTCATCTGTAGATTTCTACTCCAAAGTGTGATTTTAAAAAAAAAAATGCTAAAAACAACCCAGGTCATTGACATTATGTTCTGTAGCAGTCTGATTTTGATACCATTAAACTTCTCCCATGGTAAATCTTTTTTTTAAAGGTAGTTGAGCTTGGGCTGATAACATGTGATACAAAAGAGAATCATCTGACCTAAACTCAAAATTACTCACTATAAGTAGATGACTGGTTAACTGCAGCTGAATCGAGTCTCATTAAATCAGCAGGCCTCTGCTCATTTTCTCTCTTCTCATGAATATTTACTGTTTTTCAGACACTCTGGGTGCTCCAGACACAGTCTCTTGTTTTTGAAGCACATTGTATCATCTCTCATTTTCCTTTTGTCTGGTTTTCCTGTCAGATCTCCCTTAATTCAGATTTTCTCTGCTGTTTCTTTTTTTGGGGGGCTTTTGTTTTTGCTCTGCCAAATGTTTTCGTGTCAGAACAGAGGTGTCTGCCTCAAAACATCCAAGAGAGTCTGCCTGATGCAAAAAGGGATGGTTGTTTTTTGGAGGTTCGGCACCCCGCATAGCCAGAGTTATCTGCTTTGGTTCATTGTCTGTCTCAAAAGGCACTTTGAAAAGTTTTATAGCTGTAGGATAGCTTGGATACCCGTCTCACTTATCCAACTTCAGAGTGACAAGGCAGTTCAGGGGGAAATCTTTAAAACTTAACACTGCTATCTGTAATGGAAATCTGATTACCTGTAAATCCCTCCTGTGCAGCCTTCTTTTTAAAAAATATTTTTTATGGAAGGCATCCATCTGACTGATGAGCTTACACCGCCTCCCTTACGCAGCGCTGTACTCCCGACCTCAATTAACTTACTTGGTAAAGAGAGAGGAGAGGGGGATTTCAAGAGGGAGAGTGAGAGGGAGAAGAAGAGGTAGAGACAGAAATGGCAAAAGGGAGGGACGGCAACGTGCCAAGCATAGGATAGTGAGCAGTGAACAGTGCATGCTTCTAGTGGCTGCTATAGCCTTTCAGGGAAGTAATTGTGCAATTAAAGCAAAACTGTCAAATGGCCAGACTTTCATCTCCTCCGATGGGAAATCTTCACCTGATTCGGCCCGATGGAAGCTCAGCTTTTGAAGAATGGGACGTATCAGAAATTCAGGAAAAAGCAATCAGTGCTCCATTACTGTGAACAATCACAGAGGTCGTGATGCACTCTTTTCAGGAAGTTGGCATTTGTTGCTTTGTGTCCAGATAGACAGAACTTTGTCAGCAGTTTCCCTTTTGGTCTGCATCTAGTTGTCCAGCCTAGTGCCTGAATGTCAGAATATTAGAGAGCAAGAAGTTTGTTTCATACAATTTGCAAACTAGTTTGCAATACATATCATGCTCAGCACTCCATCAATTCATATTATATGTCAACACACAGGCAAGATTGCAGTAAAATATATGGTATACTGTACATTGTCTAAAGTCACAGTAAAAGTCACACATCCTATAAATCTAACACTAAGCCAGACTAATAAAAATACTAAATGGATGGTTATATTTGGCTCAACAGTCATGTAAAAGTACATTGTTTTCAGGGGAATTCAGTTAGATAGTACAAGATGTTCCACATTTGCATGCCTTCGCCAATCAACACATCAGCTCTTGCGAGATTGTTGCTGAGGGCTGGGATAATTTCTGAATCCTGCCTGTAGGGAAATGGGAGCCGCTCCAAGTGTTTCTGCTGGAAGGAATTATTGTAGAGTATTATCTGGATTTTGCCGCACAGAGAAACACTGATGCAGCAGTGTTTTTTAGCCCACAGCATTATAACACTGTTTGGCAGCTCCAGAGGAGAGACACAAAGTTGTTTTAATCTTTTTTTCAAATCCCAACTCTGGGACATCTCCCTCATCTGTGCAGTATTGTTGAATCTCGGTGTCTGTATGCGTTTCCCTCTTGCTAACACAACTACTTCACTGGCAGTCTCCACCCCTCTGTCTAAAGCCCTGTGTAACCTGCCTCTCTCTTGCAGCACCTCTCTATCTCCAATGGCAACATCCAAGTGGACGCGTCCTTCATGCAGACCCTGTGGAACGTCCAGCCAACCTGCTCTTCAGGCAACAAGGCTGTAGGCAAGTTCTCCTCCATACTCTTTTTTTCAAGGACTTTTTAAATACAGTTGTATCTAATGGTTTTCTGGATGTATGGCTATACCTGTACACAATAACAAATTACCTCCCTTAATTAAGGCTGATAACTCAAAGTGGGGCAATTGCAAAAAAAAATAACTAAAGATCAAAAAACTCTTATAGAAGCCACAGAACAGCTCCTGCCAAACATTTTTGATGTTGTGATCTTTGAATTCATGGTTTCATATTAGCTTTTTTTTAAACAAATATTAAATCATAGCTTCAAGATTGAAGATGAATATTGAATGATGAAAACTCCAGTCTTACTCTTGATTTTGTCTTATTAGGGTATTTGACTGGTGGTCATGTGATGCGTCTTTGTCATGGGCATGATGAGAACTTGACCATCCCTGGGGCAGACAAGAGCGAGGAGGAGCAGAGGTTAGTACTGTGGAATTTCAGCTCATTTTTAGTTCAGTTCCAAGTTTTCCTGTGATCAAAGAGTCACTTTTTCAAATGGCTGAAATATTTAAGTAGTTTTGTGTAAGATGAGGATAAAAAGTAAATCTGCTTTGTGGCCTATCAAACAGGACTTGCAGCTCCTGTATATGTAAAGTTCACTACAACTCTGTAAAGTGAAGTATTGGCGTTATTGGCGAATTCATTTCAGATCCTTTAATATCCATTTAAAAATATGTGTCATTTTTTGTGTGAATTTTAGGCAAGAATTGATCATGTCAATTTTCCATGATCAATCCATGTAAATAACTTCAGTATAACTGTTCTTGAATTCAAAAAAGGTGCTTTTGTAAGAAACATCGTCTCATGGAATAATTTGTTATCAAAATACAGTACTGGCCCGAATATAAGATGATATTTTATTCTGGAAATTACATTTGAAAAAGTGGAGATCGTCTTATAATCAGTCTAATCTTATATTTGAGCGAATACGGTACTTGAGCAGTGAGATTTTATCATGATCATTGGTATTCCCTGTGCCACTACTGCAGCAGAAACTCTTCAAGTTATTTTATTCACACTGTGACTTGAAAGTCTCAGAAATTAAAGGTGCCCCCCACTTCTGTCTTTGTGCTCTCAGGATAGTCAACTATGAGGCGTGTAAGGGATCGTCAAAGGCCCGCTCACTGTGGAGACTGGAGCCTCTCAGGATCAGGTGAGATCAGACATGAATACATACACATTCATAGTGATAAAAATAAGTTTTGTAAAGTAAATAATCAAAAACCCTAGTTGTCTTTCAGAAATACACAGATGAGTTGTCTTATTTGAGTGGGATTTCTTCATAAAGAATAAAAAGAATTGGTGCTTTATCTCACAGCTACTGTACTGTAGGTTACTGTACACTTCACCTCTCTCTACACCGAGCTGTCGCTACTAATTAGTAGGCAGAATCCTCCAGAAGGTGAGGTTCTGTTTACCATCCCTTTCAATTTCTCTACTTCTCTTTCTCTATCACGCTTCCTCTTCTTCCTCCTTTCTTTCTTTAACTGGCTACCCACGCAATTTCCCCTCAGTCACGTCGTCTGGCAGCTCTCACTGGGACTGCCTGTCAGAGTCTGTACACTTTGAAATGGTGCAGGTGCATCTATTAAGGCACATGGTATCCTTTTCGGCTTAGAAGGCATTTTGAACAGGAGTTGAACTGCGTCATCCATACTGAAAAAGTTAAGCTTCATCGACAGTTAAAAAAGTTAAAACTTCATTGATTTCTCAGTTGACATTCTCCATAGGTATATTTTTTAGGTGAATTAACCTGCAGTACAGAGTGATAGAGTATGGTCTATGTAACCTCAAGTAAAAAAGAGAAATATAAATCAGTTGCATCTTGTTTCATTAATTCATGAACTCAGCAATCATGATTGGGGAAGGTCAACAGTCTAGATAGCATGGAGAGCAGTTTGGTGAACTAGCTAACATGTAATAATAAACGAATACCTAGATTATTTGGATCCAGAATAGCCTCCAGAATAGGGCTGGGTAATATCAAACAAATTTCTCAATAAATATGATAGCTATGCTTTGATACCACTGCTGAAACAATACTGTTTTGATACATTACTTTGAGAATTATAAACTTGAGATAACTTACCCTGTTACCCCTGTACTCTGAGAATATGAGTGAGGTGCCTCACTATGGGGAACCAAACTCATTTTACTTATTAGAACATTGCCTTAATACAATAGTTAAAACTGTCAAAGTGTTTATTTCAATCAGGAACTACTGGAGCAAAGAATAAGTAAACAAGGCTAAAAATCTAACCAGCCATTCAATCCCAGCTTTTCATTTTTGACAGTTTTAATGCTCAGTGCTATGAACACATCTCAGTCAATAACAAACACAAGTCTACAGCCACACTAATGGCTCTGTGAGCTGTACTTGGGTACAGAACTACTTTGAGCTAAATGCTAACATGAGCATGCTGCCTGCCTACAATGACAATGCTAACATGGTTAAGTTTTGCAGGCCTAATGTGCTCCAAGTTCACCGTTTTAGTTTAGTGTTTGAACATGCTGACATTTGCTAATTAGCACTAATCACAAAGTACAGCTGAGGCTGATGAGAATGTCATCAATGTTGCAGGTATTGTAATTAACTGGACAAATTGAAATTTTGACCTGAAGAAGGGTCACCAAAGTTAACTACATTTCATCCCGAGGGGGACGTAAATGTCTTTACCAAATTTCATGGCAAGCCATCGGATGGTTGTTGAGACATTTCACTCAAAGCTGCAAATGTCAATCTCATGGTGGCAGTAAAGGAAACATCAGAGAATCATCAAAGTCATTAGGATTCTTGCTTTGGGCACCAGTTCATCCAGCAGTTGTTGAGTTGGACTGACCGATCAACAGACCGACATTGCCATCCCTAGAGCCATGCCCCTAGAACTAAAACTGCTGACTGTTTCCCAGAAAATAACTGTATATTGTCAAAAAATTCCAGACAGCTGTATTAGAAAAGTCTGGAAAACTCTGATATTACTGTCAATTAATAAAAATAAAGATATAAGCAGCCAAGTAAAGTTTTAAGTGTTTAAGAATTATCAGTGTTGCAAAGTTTGTGACACCAGTTCTCTGTGTTTAGCTGGAGCGGAAGCCACATTCGTTGGGGCCAGGCCTTCCGACTACGACACCTCTCTACTGGCCATTACCTGGCCCTGACTGAGGACCGTGGACTGGTCCTGCAGGACAGGGAGAAGTCCGACACCACGGCCACTTCCTTCTGCTTCAGGCCTTCCAAGGTCAGTGCTCCTTAGTTCTCCTATAATCCCTACTTTTACAACTAGGTGTGATAAACCCTTTGAGCAAGGCAATTAGACCATTTTAAACCTGCCCTGGGTGCCAATGTAAATAAATGTTCTAAGTCAACTTATCTCATGAAAAGAGGAGTCAAAATATCTTCCCTTGACGATTTCATCAGAGACTCTTGAGACGGATCTGTAAGCTCTTAATGAGCTCATGCCTCGCCACAATAAATTGACCTTTTCATGGCTGCTGAGTAGACAGCACAGCACTGTAAATGATGGAGTAAACATTCATGTTGTCCACTGGCCTAATCGAAGTCATTTACAATTAGGAGGTCAAGAGAGATTTACTATCATCACTACAGTTTTTTAGGATTCTTCATGATGCATTGGTGGATATACTGTATAAGTAAGTTAATGAGATTTATAGGATATCAACTTCATTTTCTTTTACTCGCCTTTCCTCAATTACCCATCCTTTTTATCCCACACTCTCTCTGTTTTGAACTCTCTGAGGGCTGTGTAGCTCTTCTGTTTTAATAGCATGTATTCTAAAAATAAAGTCTTGCTGATAAAAATAACCTTGAGAAAGGACCACATGGCGTACTTGAAATTCAAATTGAAAATAGGTATTTTGATGAAGCTCAGATATGTTGTGGTTACTTTTAATTTGTGCAGTTTAGATACAGAAGGTGGTCAGATTGTTTTTGATCGTGTTTCATGTCTTTTTGATTCCCAACCCTGTTTGAATTCTATCAAAATTAGACCTGGATAGGTCCTAATACAATAAGCTAAAGCAGTGGCTCTAAAACTTTTTCACATCAAGGACCCCTAAACTGTCACAAATTAGATCACGGACCCCCATCTGATAAGATTTTTGCGTTTGAAACCCATGACCAAAATAGTCATACATTCTGCCATTGTGTTACTTATGGATGGAATTATAGTGAAATAAATTAATTTCCCTTTATGCTGGGGACCCCCTGGAACCCCCTCAAGGTGGGGGTCCCCAGGCCCCACTTTGGGAACCACTAAGCTAAAGCTTTTATGCATAATAGTGATAACTATTCATCTGTAGGGCTCTAGTTTTTTTTGTGGAAGTATTTATAGTATGACTGAGATTCTTCAGACATCAATATTTATAGCAGATTTCCTGAATTCACTGTCTGTTGAGTAAGTAATCCTACATTATTATCCTGTGCTGAACCAGCTACAGCCACATAAACAGCACAATACCTTGAGACACCTCCACAGAGTACTATTGTGTCTCTGCAGATATTATTTTATCTACAATAGGTACAGTAAGAAATCCTCCTGAGTCCTGTTCACTTCTGAGGGTTTATTTTCACATCCAATCCCACTCCTGACAAATGTGATTGCCCTCCCAGTAATCACTACCCTGCAGGATCCACAGACTGCATAGGATTACTGAGGACACACACTTCTTTGGAAAAATAAATATTCTTCATTTTGTCTGTATTTCTTAACCGCTCCCTTCCACCACTTGTCCACACCACCCAGTACCAGTTGGTTCCTGTTTCTAGAAAGGTCAATGTCTTGCCATTTTGAACATTGGCATTAATATGTTCCCCGCTACTTGCTGTCAACTGCAATAAGCTGCATCACTCCATCTCTCCTGAGCCAGAAATGTAGCAGAGCTAATGAGGCTAGCAGCAACCTCCCAGCAGGCCAATGACTGTACTCTCCTCAACCTGCCTCTCTGATTACCATCTAATCACAATGCATCTTCATTTGTCATATTTCCATGCCTGTGTGTGTGTGTGTGTGTGTGTGTGTGTGTGTGTGTATGTCCTTCTCAATGGGAAAACAACAGGAAAAGGGCGACATGGGCCCAAAAAGGGACATCGAAGGCATGGGGACGCCAGAGATCAAGTATGGAGACTCTGTCTGCTTCATCATGCATGTGGCGACAGGACTGTGGCTGTCTTACCAAGCACCTGATGCCAAATCGTCTCGCCTAGGACCCCTGAAAAGACGGGTAAATGGAATAAAACTTTTCTTCAAGAATTTTACTGAGTTATTCCAGAACTTACATTTTACTGAAATCATTCCAGGATTTGCATTTACTTTATCATTCCGGAATTTAAAGATTACTTTATTTTGGAACGTACATTTTACATTATCAATCCGAAACCTACATGTTACGGAATCATTCTGGAGCATACATTTTACTGGATAATTCCGGAACTTACCATTACTTTAACATTGCGGAATTTAAGATTAGTTTATCATTCCGCAACATACTTTCTTACGATTACTATTTAATTCCAGAATTCATATTCTATGGATTCATTCCACAAATTGCAATTAAAAATTGACAAAAGATTTTTTTTATTGCATATAATAAAATATATTGATATTGAAAAAATAGATTAATTAGACATAATAGGTGGAACTGCCTTTTGTATAATTATGACTCAATCATTGCACTGCTGCATAGTGTTACAAATACAGTAACTATATACTATCCAGCATCCTACTGTCTTACTGTAAGATCCTGAATGCCTGCCATAGCTTGTCTCTAACACCTTGTAGCCCATGTGTACAGTAGCAAATCACACCCAGTCAAACAACTGGGTTATATGGCTATTTAAAAACCTATCTCACCCATGCAAATGTTTATTTTCACTCTACTCTAAATCTTCATGTACTCTGGATACTGACACAACCCCATTCACCCCTCTCAGATGCTCACCTGACAGGCACCCATGAGGCAACAACTCATTTAAATGCGATAATGGGCCATGTGGAAGGTGACAGTTAGTTTTGGGTGAGACAGGTGGGATTATTGTGACATGAGGAGCGCTCCTCATCACTGGGCATGCCTCCAGGGACATCAAACCTCATTTTATGCCGGCGCCAGGCAGTCTCTGCAGCCTTGTCAGCTTGCCAATGCACCTGACATATAGGGGGTGATGGTCAGTTTACACTTAAACCCACCCCCCTCTTCCTGATTATCCTGTTTGATTACAGTGAATCAGGTTTCACTGAGCCTTGGTGGTGGAGACCCACTAGCAACTGGAGACTCCTCACAGTTCCATACTTAAATGGCTTTTCTCATAGCTTGTTTCTTGTATAATATCTGCTAAAACATTAGACTTTATAATCAGAGAGCATTGTTGAAACCAGGCTGTTGTTTCTATGTTTTTATGCATCTTTTTATTAAATGAAACATAAAAACACACTTTATCATCCACCTATTTGTAACATAAGTATCTCAGATATTATATAGATCAAATTTCATGAGTCAGACTGGATCAAAGGGCGTGTATTGATGCCTATTGTTGCTATATACATTTGATTGTATAGTAAAAATGTGCGTTTCTGTTTCCTACCCTAGGCTTGCCTGCATTCTGAGGGCCACATGGATGACGGGCTGATCCTCCAGCGCTGTCAGCATGAGGAGTCTCGGGCCGCCCGCATCATCCGCAACACCACGTTTCTGTTCACCAACTTCATCAAGTAATGACAGGGACAAGTGTCTTGTCTGTCACACTCTTACAACATGACAAAACAACTGCACAATGGGGAATTCTCACTGGGTCTATTTCAAGTTTTAGAGCTTGATTATCTTCTTTTTACTTTCTCTTGTCTTTCTTGGCCTCCCCTGTCTTTCCCTCCAGGGCTTTGGACAGCACAGCAGAGGGGGATTCCATGGCGGTTGGTGGGTATGTTGAAGAGGTGCTGCAGACGCTAAATGACCTGATTGAATACTTCAAGCAGCCCGACTCAGAGCTGGAGCATGAGGAGAAACAGTGTCTCCTCCGTTCTCTTATCAAACGTCAGGACCTCTTCAAAGATGAGGTAAGAATGGACAAAGTGATGTCGATTTTGAAGTTGGGATACGTGTGGATATAACTCTGCATTTTATTTATTTATATAACAATTTAAGATAACAGTCAGGATGATTCATAGTAAACAGAAGCCTCTATAACTTTTATTTGGAATTATTTTGATATGTCACTATGCTTCTTTAATTATATAAATGAACTGACATAATTCACATGATAAAGGTCTTGCCTCCCTGCATGTGCAAAAGAATTTGTCCCTTAGTTAAAGAGTCTTTATCTGTCAGTCTTAGGATCATGGTCAGTCCAAAGTTAATATACTGTAAGTAATGTAAATTCCATCAAAAATAAACTGAGAACAATGTCAGAAAACAAAGTTTTTAAACTTTACCACTTTCAGCAGACTCAACTGAAAAACCCAACTATTTTTTACATGTTGTTGCAAAAGGGAAGAAACTTCTATTCTAATGAGATGAGTCATAAATTATTCATGGTAATAATTTTGTCTTTTTCTCAGGGCATGCTTACCCTTCTGTCCAAATGCATTGACCGGATGAACCTGTACAACAGCGCTGCCCACTTTGCAGAGATGGCTGGAGAGGAGGCGGGCGCGGCGTGGAAGGACATTCTTAACCTCCTCTATGAACTCTTGGGTAAGTGGGCCTGAGCGATGGATCACATGAAATATCCATATCTTCTGTCAGCGCTGTCAGCTGCTGACCCTGGGTAGACATGCAATATTAATCTTCCCCTTGTGTCTTCATCCTCCTCCCCTTCCATTATTTTTCACACTTTTTATCTCGCTTGTTTTCCTCTCCTCCTTCCTTCTTATCTCCTCCATAACCTCCCTCCGCTCTACTCTTCTTGCCTCTGTGCCACATCTGGAGATCACAGCTGGTAACAGCCTTTACATGACATTCATTTGTAATTATCTGTAACGAGAGAGAGTAGAGAGAAACAAAGACAAAATTCCTCTTGTATGCTTCTTTCGCAATCTGTCCTGCCTTCCATTTAGGTCACATTCTTCTCTGAGAGCAGTGTGGACACATTACAAAGCATTCAGCTGCATATTTGTAGAAATGACAGCATCATTAACTAAATGCCAGCCATCACAGGTGCTGCCATTATCCCGTTCTCCCAGGGCCTTTATTGAATCATGAATTCTAAAGCTGTAACCCTGAAAAGTTTTATTTTGGACAGCTTTTTCTTGGGTAGTTTGTTTTGCTGTCATTGGAGCTTTCCCATCAACAGCTTCCCCTTCGTCTCACCTTGACTGCCCTTATATTCATCATCAGCTACCCAGCATGTACTTGCACATGTACACACATTACACACACACACACACACACGCGCCTAAAACCCACAAACACACTCCTCTGAGTATACTCCAGTCTTCCCAGCAAGGGGTCACCCCCAAGGATGCAAAGGCGGTCTGGTGAAGTGGATTTTGTATGATGCATTGTGCAGCGGTCTTGTTAGTCCTGACCTTCTCTCCTCTCCTTTCTGTTGTAACTCTGCTGGTCTATTATAAAGAAAAACACATAGTTATTGGTGTAAGTTAATTGTCCGGGTGGTCAAACTTACCTGATAAATTATGAGGACATGGACATCAAATTCATCCTTTGTGATAAATCATTCATTTTGGTTCTTCAGGGCCAAATGTACCCGTTTCCAAACCACTGTAAATAAATAAATAAATGAGTGTTCAATTGAACTACTTAGAAAATAAACCTGGTTACTTCAGCTATTTAAAATGTTGGGATTTTGTTGTGCTTTTAAATTTTGAATTTGCATGCCATTGAATAATTTAGGAGCATTTTCCACAAGCCTATAACTACAGTATATTATTATGTAGATATACATATAATACATTGGAACACAAGCATAATCCATAGCAAGAGTTAAAGTTCAAGGTTTCAATTGCTACATTTGTCGATCAGCAGAATAGCAAGAAAACAAGCACCCACTTGTAAAAACATTGCTCCACAGTGTTACTGTACAGTCAAAAACTCCACAGGATACCTTTTAACAAAAATCATACGGCATTACAACTGTGAAGATAACACTTTAATAATACACATAATATAATTTGCAATTGATTAAAATGATTTATCCATTTTGCGCAAAAGGTTTCAAGTAAGTCAAGTCTTATCAAGTTTTTGAGCAATTCAAATATTTGACCCTGTAAAGTACTGTGGTACCTATACCTACCTTTTTTGAGATGCCATAGTGCATTGTGAAGGTTTATAGGAACTCTTGATGGTGTATTATGTTTTATGTATTGTGTAGGTATCTGTAATGCATTTCAGACATCACTAAACCTCATGAAAATGTTGCCAGTATTATTATTACTAAAAGCTCAGTCTTTCCTTCTACAAATAATAGTAGTTACCCTCTATAGTGTATGCCAAGTATCATTCAGATATCATTGACTGTCTGTGCAGCTTCAGATTCTCCTCTCTCTATCTGACTTTGAATTTCACATTCACATCATTAATGGTAAACATCCCTGCCTTTGCCTCGTGGTGTGGCTCTATCCATGTGTTTGTATTGAACGATAGCTTTCCTGGAAAGTCAGAATTAAAGGAGATTAGACACCCAGCCGTATTCCTTTAGTACAAAGTGCTGTTAAGTAGTTTCACAGGCATTATCAATCTAATGTCCCTGAACCCTAATGGTGAAAAATGAGACAGTAAAATAATGAGACTTCATAATGTCACCACTGTGACCGAGAAAGGGCACAAGGGAAGGCACCTGAACTTTTTATAAAGCACAGAGCTCCTGACTTCACAGTGGCTTTGCAATCTTATCCCTATCAGAAAGGCTTAATGATAGTAGGTGACAGGTGGTTCCACAGATTTAATGCATTTAAATAACTACCTGTGGACCAAGGGTGTCAAACAATGATTTAATGTTCATTCTAAAATGGTGTACAAGTTGTTGTTTTTTTTTGTTTGAGTTTCAACAAAAAAAAAACAAACTGTCTGAAACATCCACGTATCTACCAGTCAGCTGCTTGGATCAAATTTTACATCCTCAACCATATCATCCATGTTCTTCCTAATCGCTGTGTATATTTTTGCCCTTTGTTCAGCCTCACTGATTCGTGGGAACAGGAACAACTGCACCCAGTTTTCTCGAAACCTGGATTGGTTGGTCAGCAAACTCGAAAGACTGGAATCGTCATCAGGTATAATAGAAAACTTGGAAAAAGAAAAAGTGCTCCACTGGTGCAAAAATGTGGTCTATTTGATATACATTTGTTCTGATAATGACAAATATGTTGTTGTAGGAATCCTGGAAGTTCTCCACTGTATCTTGGTTGAAAGCCCAGAGGCTCTGAACATCATCCAGAAAGGGCACATTAAGTCCATCATCTCTCTGCTCTACAAGCATGGACGCAACCACAAGGTGTGTGCAGAAATACAGTAGGACGTAATGTTAGCAAAGTGTGTTTTGGGCTGAATGGTTGTGACTTTGACTCCATTTTTATTTTTATTTCTTTACTATTTTAACATGCATGTTAACAACTGTAGGATGTTTACATGTGTTTGCTTGTAACCATGTATTGTTTACATTTAGTATGCTAACATGCCAAGTAGGTTATAGCAGGCTGAAATTTAATATGTTAGCATGATGTGTTGGCATGAATCTGAGTAGTGCAATGTAAAATGACAGGAATAGTTCTTCTGTTAGAAAGTGAAGTGAAGTGTTGGACAAGTTCAAATTTGTACATGTTGGTAGCATTAGATGAAACCTCAGGGTGTTAAACACCAAAGTCATTAGGAATAATGTTTGTGCCATTTTCACTCTGGAACAAAGTTTTCTCTGAAGAGTCACACTGCTAGCGACAACGCTGATTACTTGGAAAATAAAGAGGTCAACTTCAACTTGTTGAACTTCAAGTTTTGCCTTAAATCAAGAGAAGTAGCACAAAGCTGTAAAATACAAATATCATGTACAAAGCTTCCTGTGGCAATGGTGATTTCAGCAATACTCTTTACATGCAAATGTGTTCCAAGAAATGCAGCCAATTACTTCAGGTTTCTGCTAAATTCTAACCCAATTTGAGTGGAGTTTTTTTTTTTATTTTTTTTTTTATTCTCTTTTTAGTTTATTATAAATTCAAGTGCATTCTCAGTGGACAAAACAGAATTAGAGTGTAAAGCCCACAGTAGCAGGCTTTATCCTTTATCTGAGCTGCCAAATCCTTTCTCCTCCCGCTCTGCTGGGTGACAACAACCAAACTAAACCCAGTACAAGGACTTTTGGCCTGAGAAATGATTTATTTGTCAGGTCATGAAACCTCAATCAATGTCGAACAAAAGTCAAACCAACGAGTCAGAAGTGAAGAAACAATATATGTAAATTTTGTCATGGCTGTAATCAAGGACTCATATCAAATGACTTTCTTCCCAGCTATGTGTTTTACATGCAGTGTTAAAATGTTACAGTATTATTCACTCTGTAAATTGTACCATGAAAGGGCATCCTTGTAAACAATAGCTGTTGATCATGAGTGACAGGTGGAAGTCTGTGGCCCAGTTGACTTGGGGGGTCTTTTATATCTATGGATGGTACATGCGTTGTAACTTGCAGAGAATCCGACTGAGCAGCGGTTAATTTAACTGAGAAATACAGTGTGGAATTTCACATTAATGTGTGTGAATACACTTGTATCTGTGCAACACATTAATCAAACAAAAGTGTAACATAGTCTTTTTTTTTCTCTATCAGATTCTGGATGTCCTGTGTTCCCTCTGTGTTTGTAATGGGGTGGCAGTGAGAGCCAATCAGAATCTGATCTGTGACAATCTGCTTCCCAGAAGGGACCTGCTGCTTCAGACTCGACTGGTCAATGATGTTCAGAGGTAAAGAAGTAAAATGCATTCACATTACACATCAACTCTGAAACATTTGTTTCTTCAAACTTAAACTTATTTGAGTCCATCATGTTGGATGTATTTTATACAACATGATCAAGATATCAAGATGTGCACTAGTACAAACATCACCTCCTGATCCCAAAATATTCCCACAGCACCTTGTTGATGTTTTGACTCAAAGCTTGCAGCTGTCTCAAGTAGCTCTGCAACTAACAATTATTTTCATTGTTGATTAATTTGCTGATTATTTTATTGATTAATTAATATTTTTTATCTATAATATGTCAGGAAATTGTAAAAAATTATAATTAATAATAATATTGATGGGTTATTATAATTACCCATAATGATTTCCCAGAGCACAAAGTTGCCTCTTGAAATTACTTATTTTTATCAAACCATCAAACCAAAACCAAAGACATTCAGTTTGCTAATATATATAACAAAAAAAGCAGCAAATTGTGTCACATTTGACAAGCTAGAACTTGAGAATGTTCAGCATTTTTACTTCAGAAATGACCAAAACCATCAATCTAACAAATTATTTGCAGGTGAATTTTCTGTCGATCGACTAATTGATTTATTGTTTCATTTCCTGTGTCAAGTTTTGAAAAACTGAGCTCAGAATGAGTTAGGAGTACATTTTGGGCTTTGGTGTCACTATCTGTAAATATACAAATTTATTTGAATAAATTACCGTAAACTATAATACTATACCTCAGACCAAACAAGCTTCTTCTTCCTCTGTTTTCACATTTAGCATGAGGCCGAACATCTTCCTGGGTGTGGCTGAAGGATCAGCTCAGTACAAGAAGTGGTATTTTGAGCTGGTGATAGACCAAGTGGACCACTTTGTAAATGGGGAGCCGACCCACTTGAGGGTAGGCTGGGCCAACACTAAAGGCTACGCTCCGTACCCCGGTGGAGGAGAGGGATGGGGAGGCAACGGTGTCGGGGATGACTTGTACTCCTACAGCTTTGATGGACTTCACCTCTGGTCAGGTAGGCAACCTAGCTAAACTACTGGCTGCTCAAATATGGGGCTTACCATGACTGTGCACTTATAGTACAGAGGTAAGAAAATACAGAGGGGTCCCTCTGTTTGTTTTGTACTTGAGCAAGGTATGCAAGGAATGAGTGGCTCTTTATCATTACGGCATTAATCATTTAAAACCATGAGCTAGTAAAGCAGCTATTTGTAAAATACTCAACTTTGTAGCTTTTTTGAAGTTTGCTGTGTGTCAAATTAACAACTAAACAGTAAAGTAAATATTAAGTAAAAGTATGTTCTGTTCCTTTGAGTCAGATCTATTGGAAAAAATCTTAGAATACTAATAAGTAGGTGCAAAATAAGGATCATTGCAGTGAAGTCAGTTCTTACGTACACTGTTTATTGACTTGGAAAGACTTTGCACTGATAGAAGTAAGTGTAAATGAGGAAGGAACCTGCTGCTTTTCCAAGTAGTGAAGGGCAAGGTCACAGAACTCAGTGATATCAAAATTCACCCTCCAACTTCCACTTGATACACCTCTCAAGTTTTTTCCACCCTCCCCTCTGTTAATTCCACTATGGAAAGCTTCTCACCTCCTTTATGGGCTTTGATGCACCACTTGAGGCATGTTGTCTCACAACTTAGCAGCACATAGTAAAACCTGTAGCTGATGGCCAACTGATTGTTTTGATATGCAAGGTATGCTCTACGCCTGCATAACAAGAAATACCTAGTCAGTAGTTTTGTATTCATGTAGCAAAAAGTTGGCTTGGTGTGTTGGGCCTTTAAGTCCTTCAAATGCCCCCTGTTGTCTGCTCTCGCCCTAAAAGCATAGCACCTGTTTCACCTCTCTTCCTTTCCAAATCTACTAAAAGGCCCATCACCTCCTTTCATCAATTCCATGTCATCCCTTTTAAAGCACTCATCACCCATCTCTCCACCTCTCTGCTCCCCTCTCTTCTCCTCACCCATCATCGTGCCCTATATTCGCAATGACTTTGCAACTGTAACATCCATCCATTCTCCCTCTCTGTCTCTGCCCAATGTTGTCTAGGCCGAATCCCCAGGGCCGTGGCCTCTATTAACCAGCACCTGCTGAACTCAGAGGATGTGGTCAGCTGCTGTCTGGATTTGGGTGCTCCTAGTATGTCCTTCAGGATCAACGGCCAGCCTGTCCAGGGCATGTTCGAGGACTTCAACACCGACGGGTTCTTCTTCCCTGTTGTCAGCTTCTCTGCAGGTGTCAAGTAAGGCTCTGCATTTTTAATTGGAAAATTAGATGAAGAGGCATTCTCGGTGGAATTGCTTGTTTTTCTGGCTGGGTTGTTTTTATACTTGAGATGCAATTACATCTTGTCAGCCCCCATAGCGTTAGATATAAAGCAGTGATAGAGTGTTTAATTAAAGGTTACTGAGCTGACCTCAAGTTAGTGATCATCATGGAACAAAAAACTTCCCACAGAAAAAGAAAAAACGCAATATTTTAAGAGGAAAACTAATATTTTTCCTTAAAATCCTCTTAAAACTTAAATTATTTAAATGCTGTGTGTTAGAAAGTACAAAATGATTTTGTGGCAGAAAGAACAATGTCAGCATACTGTAAGAGGGTGGATAAACTGCTGGGTGGCTTTACTGTCCTCTGCAGCCCTGGTATTATGTAACCACAGAGGTGTTGAGTGCTGTTTGTGTTTAGATAGACAATTTCAGGTTTCAAAATGTGTTGAAAAAAGTAAGTAAAAATAAACTCTTAAAATACCTATGTGAAGTAAAGAGTCATAATATTATTGCTTAACGTCATGCAATGTTTATGTGACTTCTCATCTCAGGGTGCGTTTCCTGTTGGGTGGACGCCACGGAGATTTCAAATTCCTGCCACCCGCTGGTTACTCTCCATGCTATGAGGCACTGTTACCTAAAGAGAAGATGCATGTGGAGCCTGTGAAGGATTACAAGAGGGACCATGATGGGGTCCGCGACCTGCTGGGAACCACCCAGTTCCTCTCTCAGGCCTCCTTCATCCCCACTCCTGTTGACACCAGCCAGGTGAAGAGACTGTTATCAGTTTAATGCAGAGCTGGATAAACTCAGTCAGTCAGTGAGATTTAAGCATTAAGTTCAGGATACAACTAAGGAAACTGGATACAGTTAACAGAAGAGCAAATGGAGGTATGAATGAAAATTATGGGTCATAAAAATAAAACAAAATGAAACACTTGTAATAAATAAGGCAAACACAGATACATTAATACAATAAGAATTAATACAATAAGACTTAACAATATTTTAGTTGTAAAGGCTTTCACTAAAAGTGTTTCACTTTTGTATCAAATGTTTATT
The DNA here is from genome assembly GCF_910596095.1 of Thunnus maccoyii. Classification (NCBI taxonomy): domain Eukaryota; kingdom Metazoa; phylum Chordata; class Actinopteri; order Scombriformes; family Scombridae; genus Thunnus; species Thunnus maccoyii. Next base: position 22,887,216 of record NC_056549.1, on the reverse strand, counting down.
TAAATTAAGAACATTATTTTCACCATTTCAATTTTTAAGAAAAGCCACTTCCTAAAATTAGACTCTACATAAAATTTAGATTTGAAATAAAATTCACAACCTGGAGAAATTTTAAAAAAGGGTTATACAATACAAGGTGTAAAATATTTTTTCTTCTGACATTAAATTAAAAAATGTTGAAACATGTACTACCTGCTGCAAACACTGATGTTGTTCAGTGTTTCCATAATATTGCTGCTCTGCTCCTCCTCTAAGGAATGTCTTCAATTAAAATAAATCTTTTTTATTTTTTAAGCCATCAAGAGGTTTCAGGGAACATCTCTCATTTGAGACAAATTCCATTTATGTTACAGACCTGTTACATAATATTCAGTACTGCAGTGGCCCTGAAGCACCAATGCAAAATGAGTGCAGACTTGCTTCATCCATGTAACAAAGCCAAAATAATGTGCAACTTTCTACAATCTCCAGGAATCTAACAATTGCACAGTCAGGAGAAAAGCTGAGCACAGTTTTAATTCTGTTGGCCCATTGGCATCTTTTTATCATCCAACTTTACCATCTGTTCTCCTTCTCACTGCAGATTGTTCTTCCCCCTCACCTGGACAACGTCCGGGACAAGCTGGCAGAAAACATCCATGAACTGTGGGGGATGAACAAGATCGAACTGGGCTGGACCTATGGCAAGGTAAAGCTGCTATTCATCATCACATTCAGCACACAAACACACCCTGGGTATATTTGTCACACACATAACAGTGTGTGACAAAGGTCAACTGTAGCTCTCCAGTAAAATGTTTGTTAATGGCCCATTAACACCAATATCATAGTCCTCTTGAACTACATGACAGCAGCTTGGGTTTGGCTCTTTCTTCAGAGGACTGATATAGTGAACTGATGGGACCTTTGTTGCGTGTCATTTCTCTCTCTGCTCATTTCCTGTCATCTCTCTACTGCCATCCCTTTATAAATAACAAAAATATTAGAAACAAACAATTAGCAGAAAAACTAAAGTATCCTAATGAAACTATTTGTTGAGAAGTAAAGTCCAGTTTAATTTTGCTGACAGGTGAAATTAAGTTTCCAGTTTGGACAATTCATTATGCTTTCAGGTTAGGTGAAGAAGGAAAGGAAAGAAATGAAATGAAGGACAGAAGCAGGAAAATAAGTGTCAAGCTTAGCAATTTTCTAACTAAATACCTGGTTTCTTTCACAAAGAAAGTCACTTTTCACTTGAAATTTATGTCTCCATATATCCATAAGGTGCCATCTTTTCTGCTGTAAGAAGACACTATTTTGCACAGTTTACAGTGAACAAGGTACTCTTGCAGCAGATAAGAAAATGCTCCAGGTAATACAAAGGGAAGAGAAAGCTGGAGGAAATAGTATACAGTATTTGTTCTAACTAGAGTATGTCTGGAAAAAAAAAACAAAGAATAAAAAAACAAAGATAAGGATCCCTATTACCGTAATAAACCTTACAAAACCTACCTACCTAAACCTGCAATTGTAAATTCAAAAACACTGCAAAGGAGCAAATATATCCAGCTTCAGTGCTTTTAAGCTATAATGTCAGATAAGAAACTGCTTATTTAGCAGGTTGACACTCAGACATGTAAATAAAGGTAAAGTGGTAAACTGTAGTTAACATCCAGTACATCTAAAGGTATTTTGTTGCTTCCTGCCTCCACCATGTCTCTCTATCTACATCCCATTGTTTTTACTGTCCATAAGGCTTCCTGTTCACTGCAAAACAGGTAGACAGTTAGAAGTCTGATCACACACACTGCCTCTTTTGAACTGTAGTGGTTATCACAGAATCATTTTCCTCTGAGGCCGTCGCTACAGCGGCTGTTTAACAAACTTAATGAGTGTCTCACCTTCCAAGAGTATGACATCCACATTAATTAAGACTGGGAGAAAGCTCCACTCAGAGGGGAACCCAGTTTTTATAGTTTATTAAGAACAACATTTAGGTTCAAACAGCTGCTTCGTATTTAATTTTGCTCTAACAAGCCTCATTGAGCTCAAAGTGACATTGCCCTGTATCCATGATTGAAGCCTCTTTGGACAAGCAGCAGTTTCTTGGCAGGCGGGATGATAGTAAAGTTGGATATGGCATAATTATTTTGTATGTGAGTGCTTTGCCTAACTGTATACTGCTCATACCTTTTGTGTCTGGGCGCAGGAGTAAATTTCTCTGCTCACAGACAGCTGAGCCTCTTGCTGCTGTAACTCTCCTCTGAACTGATTCTGGCTTAATTACTGTTAAAATACCTACATCTGAGGCTTTAATTAGTCGGAGAGGAAAACAAATAAAAATGCATTTGCCAACGTCTGCTGCAGATAAATTTGGATGCGTTCCAGTTTTATTTTCTGAATGCTGAGACACACTGTCATATTTTCCTTTGAGGTGTTGTGCCTTTTTACATGTGTTGCTGTTATGGAAAGACAGCCTCATTAAGCAAAAGAAAGGAAGGTAGAATCCAGATTTGTTGCTGTAAGATGAAATATAATACCACCAAGCTGCTTTTTCCTCAGGTTCGTGATGACAACAAGAGGCAGCACCCTTGCCTTGTGGATTTCGCCAAGCTGCCTGAAACTGAAAGGAACTACAACCTACAGATGTCTAGTGAAACGCTTAAGTAAGGCTGGGCAGTTTGCAAAATAATCCAATTACCTATTCATGGGGTTGCAGCTGCTCTCTGCTGAATGCTGTGTGAGAGCATAAAGCAGTGCTTGTAATGACTTGCATCTCCTGAGTGAATTCCAGTATCGATTTTTAAGAAATCTTTGGTCCAAAGGTTATTTGAAACAACTACTGAGTCATCTCACTGTAAAAACATTTGGCTTGGCTCAATAAAGCCTCCTGCTGTTACAGTGAGCCTAAATCAGGTATGCAATTTGTCAATTACATGCTGTTGGGGCCCCAGCTGCCATGGATCCACACGGACAGAACTGAATATTATTCGCAGTCTAACAGCATTGATCGACTAAGATTTATCAATGTCTAATGAGCTGTGTTAAACATTTTGCAGTCTCTCAGTGGATTCTGCAGAAACATATTCATCTAACAAAGTGTAATGGGGCTTGAGTATTGACATCAGTTATGGTCTCTATCTTTCCTTCTGTTTCTCTTTTATCCTCAGAACCCTGCTGGCACTTGGATGCCATGTTGCCCAGGTTAATGTTCATGCTGAGGACGATCTGAAGAAAATCAAACTGCCCAAAGAGTAAGTTAGCAGTTTTTTCCCCTGTTATAGCCCTTTCATATTTGTTGAATGTCATCAAACAAAAATATAATGCATTTTATGTGTTACATAATACCAGCTTATTTGATTTGGTGTTTACTATTGAAATTGAAACACGATGCTCATGCTGTGTCTTTTATTTTATCATGTTTTGTCTGCAGCTACGTGATGTCTAATGGATATAAGCCTGCGCCACTGGACCTTTCTGACGTGAAACTGACTGCAGGTCAGGAGGTTCTAGTTGATAAACTGGCCGAGAATGCACACAATGTGTGGGCCAAAGACAGAATTAAACAAGGATGGACCTATGGCATCCAACAGGTAAAAATTATTTTTCTATTATTATGTATATATATAGAGAGAGGAAGAGTGGAATTGGTAGTATACTGGTCTGCCCCTCTATGACATGCTATCATGTTTTTTGTGATGTTCATACTGCTATGATGTTGGACGTCTATTGGAAATATGGTCAAATTTACCTCTACTTCCTCCTCATGATGACGTTAGATTGTTTCAGACAGAGGCTGAACTGAGGGGACTGCATAAAGAGCCAGTATAAGATAAATACGTTTTTTGAACTGTAAATCATGCAAAGATTCGCCAGTATAGATATAGACCTGGAAATGTGCATGATACATCCCCCTTAAACATTTGAATTAATGGTTAATAATAAATGTTAGTCTGTATTGTACTTGGCAGAAATCCTCAACCGTATGGATGTAATTTCTTTGTTTGTGTCAGGATTTGAAGAACAGGCGTAATCCTCGCCTAGTGCCATATGCTTTGCTGGATGAGCGCACAAAGAAATCTAACAGAGACAGTCTGAGAGAGGCCATCAGAACAATGGTTGGATATGGATATGACATCGACCCCCCAGACCAGGAGAGTAAGAAAGGCTGTGTTACTGATACTGCTGTTTCAAGTCCTTATAACCCCTAGTTTCTTGGCATAATTTAAAATGTATGTGCTGTGTACAGTATGCTGAGTAGATGTTGCAACTCAGTGAAACATATCCAGTTATTTCAAAGATACAGTGTAAAAAAAAATGTACAAATGCTACTGTATTTCAGTGTCACCCACAAGTATTCATAATGAGCTGTTATGGTTAGTAACATCATAATAAAACAGTTGTTGGAAACTGTTTTGATCATATTCTCTATATTCCTTTGGCATTTTGACACCAGATAGCATTTTAAACATTGTTGGGTGCCAATATGTTAAAATCTATTCTACATCAAGATGTTTGCTGGAATATTGTATGAACTCTTTATTATAGTTCACTGCATATTTTCCACAGCAGTTGCCCACACAGTCTTAACTCCTGTCAGCTGTAATCATTGGGCAGTTATTGTATAATTTGACACCGATACTGAAAATGCTACATACATATCCTATTGTTATCTCTTGACAGCTGTTATTTAGTGTATCTGTCGAGCAAAAGCATCATTTTTTTCATGTCTCTCCCTGACCCCAGCTGTCCATGTGGTGGATGATCAGAGCATCGAGACCATCCGCTTCTTCCGTGTCGAGCAGACTTATGCTGTGAAGACGGGAAAGTGGTACTTTGAGTTTGAGGCCTTGAGTGGAGGCGATATGAGGGTTGGCTGGGCCAGACCTGGCTGCAGGCCCGATGTGGAACTGGGAACAGACAACCAGGCCTTCGTCTTTGATGGATACAGGGTAAACCAGCTTTGTCAGGCTTATTGTACTGCTCCACTTCAGCAGCAGCCATTACAGTAAAACACATTTAGTTTGTTTCTTTTCCCCATCCTTGCTAAATGATGGCTGTACCAGTGATAGAGGGGAAGATGACTGGCCTAAAAACAAGTTACTTGAAAGATTTTGAGTTTGAAGGGATGCAATTATAATTTCAATATACCTGAAAGTAGAATTTTATGGATGTTGTGGTGCTAATTAGATCAGTACAAGATTAGGTAAATCTTAGATGTTGGTGGAGAAAATGATTCATGTATAAATACCAACGTTGTTCCATTTTTTCTTGCTTAAACAAAATTTTAGAGCTTAACCACTGATTTGTACCATGATATTTTGTCAGCGCGTACAATATAATTTTGATCATGCTAGCTGTATTATCATGATAATATAGAGTTTCCTGCAAAAACATAGATCTTTGTCTTTTTTCATTAGGGTCGACGTATGCATGCAGGGACCCGCTACTTTGGACATCCATGGAAAAAGGGCGATGTGGTCGGTTGCATGATCAATATGGAGGACAAATCAATGATTTTCACTCTAAACGGAGAGCTCCTGATCACCAACAAGGGCTCGGAGCTTTGCTTTGCCGACTTTGAGACAGAGGACGGTGAGGGGTCCATATTCCACTGAACCTTAGTGCTAATTGGTTAATTTATTGTGTTTGTGTTTCCTCCACAATGTCTCTGGAGTTTTGACTTTGTTTGTTTGGCAGTTAGCACAAAACAAAGCAATACAGAACAAAATGCTAATGATGTTGCAATTTAATGTCCATTGTGGCACTGGCTCATTACACTGTAAATGAACCATTCTTCAGGACAAAACAGGAGAGAAAGTCACATAGGAATTAAGTTAATTGTTCATGTGTGATGGATTCTGCTTTGTAGACAGTTTTCAAACTATGTGCTTACATGCATGGTTATACGCTGATGTGGGTTTTTCAAGGCTAATATAAATGCATATTTTAGTAAAACATTGTGTACTGAAATTGTTACATTTAATAGATATAATATATTCCTTTTTAGTATGTCCCTAGATGAATTTGCCAGGGTGGTAGAGCCACCAGACTAAATAAATGTAGCACTTGAGTGCAGAGAGACAGACCACATTGTTAGTGGTAGGAAAACACCCAAGTGACTGTGTGATTACATGTGCAAAGAAAGAGAGGAACCTCAAGTATCAGGCACACATATACAAGCTGTTCATTTCCTGCTAACTGGCAAACCCACCTTTCCCTCCTCCAGGTTTCATCCCTGTGTGTAGCCTGGGCATGTCTCAGATTGGACTAATGAACCTGGGCAAGGACGCCAGCACTTTTAAGTACTACACCATGTGTGGTCTCCAGGAGGGCTTCGAGCCCTTCGGTGTAAACATGAACCGAGAGATCACCATGTGGTTCAGCAAGCGCCTGCCCACCTTTGTACTTGTACCCCAGGACCACATGTTTATTGAGGTAAAGAAGTATTTTCATTATTATTATTATTATTATCATTATTGTTGTTGTAATTTTTTTATTTTTGTTCTCAGATTCTCAGTCACTGATAAAAGGCTGCATGTCAAAACCATGCATACCATATAACTGCAACATCCCTGGTTTGATTCCAGCTGGGGACCTGTGCTGCATGTCATACTTGTCTTTCTCTCCTCATATTTATTTATCTATATCTACACTGTAATCTTTCCAATAATGGCAAAATCTACACAGAGAAGGGTGTTACCCTAATCCCTAGATTGATCCAACTCCTGTCGGGAAGCAGGTTTGAAACCAAACAGAAAAAAAACAAAAACCTAACATAAAAGTTGTCAGCTTATTCTATGCATGTAAACATAGTCATTATGAACAATGTAGCTGGTGTTGATGGACACATTGGTATTGATTCTCTTTTGATTTTGATCCCCTTCTTTTCACTCCTAATCTCCTCAGGTGACGAGGATCGATGGAACGGTTGATAGTCCTCCCTGCCTCAAAGTCACCCACAAGACATTTGGCACCCAGAACAGCAACAACGACATGGTCTACTGTAGACTGAGCATGCCTGTGGAGTTCTACTCCGCAGACATGCTATTGGACGAATCAATGAAACTCAGGTCAGACATCATTGCTGCATTGGAACAGCAGTGGATATGTTTTCCTGAACAATGACTGTTGTAGTGGCAATGTCAGATTCATCAGTGGGGTAATTTTGTCTTAATTTGTGCTTATTTGCTCTGTCGGGCAACTGAAATAATTTGTTCTTTGCAGCCATCCTCCGAGAGAAGATGGGACTATTGACTATGGAAGCATCACAACTGTAAATCAACCCAAATTTTCAAAGATATCCATGACATCTGAAATTTTTTTTCCATGAATGGCTTCTCTTCATTTAGTAAGAGTTACCTGTTGTGCTGTATGTTTTCCTGGCAGTACTACCACTCAGTGAGAGTGTTCGCTGGACAGGACCCTGCGTCTGTGTGGGTTGGCTGGGTCACGCCCGACTATCATTACTATTGCAAGAACTTCAGCCTCAGCAAGACGCGGACGGTCACCGTCACCCTGGGAGATGAGAGGGGCCGGGTCCATGAGAGGCAAGCCACCTGCTTTATTAATATGTGGAGTTTATTGGATATATTAAATTTAGAGAAGTGTTTTGCAGTAAAAGAGAGTCAGCAGATTTGCCAAGTTCTCTGAGGAAATCAGGGTATACCAGGGAATTTAAAAAAATGTGCCACCTTACTGTGATTTAGGGAACGCCACACAACAGTATTTAACAGCCACAGTGTGAATCCTATTATGAACAGAGCCCCTAAGGACACTTTGGTGAATGTGTTTTCAGCAATGCATTTCCTTGAGATACTTTGTCTTTTCTCACAATACCTTTTCTGTTCCACTTGCATTACTTTTTGCTTTCCCTTTATAACACTTTCCTCATTGTGCTGGTATGCTTAAGGCAAAGTTTAAAGTAAATCCATTATAGCATGGTTTTGCTGGGTGTTGCAAGACATTGTAATATACTGAAACATTTATCAATGGGAATGTGATGATATTGTGAAACTTTATTTTTTGGAAACCCAGAAACTATTGCAAGGAAAGGCAGTGGTACTTCTGATTATAATTTAACCATAGACTTTCACATACAGACGGATACTCCCATGTACATTTCTATGATACTTCATGCATCACACGTGAAAAAAAAACAAATACAGTTATTCACAAATTACTTTAGTTTAATAAAGTAATGTCTTTCTTGTGTTCCTCAATGACTGTTAGTCATAACAGTCATCTTCTGAACATACCTCTGAATTACACATATGGTGACCTGCTTGTGGCAGAATTTATTTACAGTGTTGAAATGACACCACTTATTCAGCTGAACAACCATGGACATGTTAACTTATCTTTTATCATCCCTTTTCATCCTCCTACATTATTCAGGGGAGTAAAGGAGGGAGAGTGTGTCTGTGTGTAACCGAATGAATATGAATGAGACAAGAGTCACAAGTCAACACAGATCAATGAATGTGGCACATAATGGAAAAAAATACTGAGCACAAGATCTTTTGATTTTGAATCATCTTTGTTGTCCTGTTGATATTCACATTCACATGGATTTCTGCATGCTGAGCTCATTTTCTGCTTTTATCTTGCCGCAGTGTCCAGAGGAGTAACTGCTACATGGTGTGTGGAGCAGACGCAGTCAGCCCGTCTTCCACCAGCCGCTCCAACACCGACCTGGAGATCGGCTGTCTGATTGACCTGGCCACTGGCCTCGTCTCCTTCACTGCCAACGGCAAGGAGCTGCCCACAACTTATCAGGTAAATAAGAACAGAACACAGAAGTGAGGAGCAGAGGACTGAGACACAAGGACAGGCTTGTTCATAAACAGCAGTGTGCGCATGTCATTATTTCTCTATTGTATGCAAAAAGAAGCTGAGTGTGGTTGAAATTTGGGTTACTACTCCACAACACTTGGCTCCATAACTATTACATTTAGAGACTGAGAACTTTTGAGTTTTTCTGTCGTAATAAATTTTTGGCATTGACAGCGTTGAGATTCATTTGTATTTCCTGCACGCGCTCAAAAGATCCATCTTCCCTTCAGGTAATGTAAACAAATTTGCACTGCAGCAAATTAGACCTGCAGAATGGAAGTTAGGAAATTATACAGCTGAATTCTCATCTGTTTTCAATGCCAGTTTCATAACAAAGACAGACATTTGCTCAGTAATCCTCGTCTCGCCTCACTGGTCTCAGCTTTTTAACGCATCATATTGAATACCTGACTAGACATCAAAATCGGTGCCTTGAGAAGCTTCCATCACCTAAATCTTTCTCCTACTTTATCTCTTCATTACCATCCCTCCCTTTTCTCCCTTTTTTTTCACTCCTTATTTTAGTCGTGAATTGGCATTTTTAAAAGGGGAAGCCCTCTTACGGAATCAAGAAGCTTTTTACCTTGATGAAAAGCTTCTTGTCCTGTTCCCGCATCAGAGCTCTGGTTGTTTTTTTTTTCTCTTTGTATTTACCTTTTGTGTCTGATGCCTGTCATTGATACACCAACTAATACCCATTGAATTTAAAACATAAGCTACAGTAAGTCATGGGTTTAAAGATTAAACAACCTTCTTGAATCAAAGAGCAAACGCTGTCTTAGATAACAAGAAGCACAATGCTGAGTATCAGGACCGCATTAAAGAAAATAACAACAATTATCACAGACTTAAGATTCCTCTAAGGGTTTAGTTTAAGACAGATCTGACTATTAATCTCCTTCGAGCAATGTTTCAGCATGTTGGTGTATTGTTACATCTACCATGAACATGCAGCAGGTAGGATTAAGTTAGTACGTGATGTCTATGACTTAACTTTGTTTATTTTCAGGTGGAACCGAATACTAAGCTGTTCCCTGCTGTGTTTGTACGCCCCACCAGTGCAAACCTGTTCCAGTTTGAATTTGTCAAGACCAAGGTTCGTCTCTTTCCGAATCTTAACATGCAGCAATGCTTGAACATTATATGATGCGTAGTAGTTGATCTTGGTATTACCACAACAAATTTTCAAAAAATGTTTTTCAACTTGCTCAACTGGTGCCAGAGCTGTAAAAAACACTCACTCATGGTATTTCAAAGATTATTACAATGATACAGAACACTTTTGAAGAGAGCTTCTCATATTTTTCATTTTATTCATCCTGAAAGAGTCACACACTGGTCAGCAGACTCTGATTTGGACGAAGGTTTTTAATATTTTTTAATTTAATATTAAGCTCTGTCTGCATTGTGAGTAGTGGTAGTTAGAATTAAACTATGACCAATATACATATGTTTATATATACAGTACACAACTTGGGATAATGTAAGAATAATTACTGTGAATGAAATATTAATCAAGTAAAACTCTTTACTATTTTGCCCAAGGATTCCTCAGGGTCTTCAAACTACACTGAAAGCACTACATATTTAAATCACTTAGAAGAGATTTTAGAATCAAATTGTTTATTGCAGCAAGCAGAATATTAAAACAGGAAATCTTATGGTTAACATTGTTTTCATCTATCTTTTTTTATCATATTATTTCCCTTCTCCTTGCTCTGTTCCCAGGATGCCATGCCGCTCTCTTCTGCCATATTTAAGAGCGAGCACAGGAACCCGGTGCCGCAGTGCCCGCTGCGAATGGATGTGCAGACCATCGTGGCCGTGCTGTGGAGCCGGATGCCGAACACCTTCCTAAACGTGGAGACGGCTCGAGTCAGCGAGAGGCACGGCTGGGTGGTCCAGTGTCTGGAACCGCTGCAGATGATGGCCGTACATATACCTGAGGAGAACAGGTCTGCAACAAGGATAAAAACACAGACTTGTAGATTCACATGATGTATATAATGTGATTAGTTCTGCCCTAAACTGTCATATTTACAATGTTTAGAAAAAAACTTACAGGTCAGCATTGTGCAGTACATTAGTGCTGCCTTGTTGTCATTACAGTTATGATTAATAAGTGGTTTGGACATCCCATGCGCATTACTACATGAAAAAGCAATCTATTAAATACCCTGATAACTAATTACACTGAGCAACAGCATAGTTAAAATGGTTAGTAGTCTCTACCTCTCACAAATGGTGTTGTTAGTGCAACTGTTGTCAATATTAAGACCAAATTTCCCATGAGCTCTCTTAGTTGCAAATGTGAAATCGAACCCAGTGGTACATAATATATATAAAAAAAGGTTTTATGTCTGATGTTTTTTAAATATGTTATTTTACCCCATTGTCTCAAGATTAATATGCTAGTGATTTGGTAATTGCTATTTGTTGTGATGCAAAAGGTTGAGAAAATTGCACTGTCCACAATGATTTACATTTCCCACAATGGTCTAATACAAGAAGAAGCATTTAAAGGGATAGTGACCACAGTGTGAGCGAGTGTAGTAAATCTTACAGTAGACAGATTGATGTTGTCTAATCACATACAGTAGTTCCTTTTGATAAAAACAAAGCACATCTAGTTTGCCAGCTTGTACATACTGCTTTAATGTAAATACAGACACCTTTACAATCCTGCATCTGCCTGCTTTAACTCCTCCATTCTGCATTACTTGCCTCTTTCTCTGTCTTATTCCAGGTGTTTGGACATCCTGGAGTTATCTGAGGATGAAGACCTGAGGAAGTTCCACTACCACACACTGAAGCTGTACTGCGCCCTTTGTGCTCTGGGGAACACCCGCGTAGCTCACGCCCTCTGCAGCCATTTGGACCAATCACAGCTGCTCTATACCATCGACAACCAGTACCTTTCTGGCATGTTGAGGGAGGGCTTCTACAATGTCCTTATCAGGTCTGTTAGCTGCACTGTTAGTTACTTGGTTGAAATATAACATAATCACATAGTCATTCATAACTTAAGTGTTGTAACTGTTATATCTTGCAAATTTACCCATCATGCCTTTTTGGGTAATTTGATAAATTGGTAAATTTGTTTGTGTTTGAGATATGAAGGACTAGAAAGTGTAGTGGGGAAAGATAATAAAGGCTGCTGTCAGAGATACAAATGAAAGTCTACAATGTTTGAAGTGTTAAAATTTAACAACCTCAACTTTCTTGCATTGAAAGGAAAAAGTTTACAATATATGTTTTTTTTAATTCATCAGATAATCTAATGTTGATCCATGATAGAATTATAACTTATTACAACTTCAACTCTAACAGCATTAACTGGTAGAGTGATGGAGCGGAACACAAAACCACCAAGTAAATTTGCCATATAAATCTTAATAATGCCTCTGTGATGTATTTGTATTGCCTGCAGACATTGAGTGTGGTTGACTGTCTGTTTTTTCACATATGGAGTAAATTCTCAACCTGAAATGCAGACAGACACTCTTTGGATAAATCATATATAGTGCATAATCAATATCATGTTTGCATTCCTGTGGTTTGGGAGTTTTGTTTCAAAATACTAACTTTAAGCCACAAAGAGTTTTCAGAAGTTGGCATCTCAGCAGCTAGCCAGGTAATCGCTGAGTCATTGGTATTGATAAACAACCTGCCACCTTCCAGAGATTTAATGTGATGGTTTTGTACTGTTGGACTGTAGAAATCTCACTAATTGCACATTTATACCACTTACAGAAGGCAAATTTTAAACCCAGACCTGAAAAATGTATTTCCTGATAACGGCCAACACCAGCAGACTTATGCAATAATTTACCTGATTCTCACTCTCATTTCCAGCATCCATCTTGAGACAGCTAAGGAGGCTCGCCTAATGATGAACAATGAGTTCATCATCCCTGTGACAGAAGAGACACGCTCCATCAAGATGTTCTCTGATGAGTCCAAGCAGCATTCTCTGCCCGGTGTCGGCCTGAGCACCTCCCTGAAACCTCGGGTCAACTTCTCCCCCGTCAGCATCATCAACACCAAGCGGCCACAGTATCTCTACAGCCCCCAGATCCCCCTGGGCATCCTGAAAGAGAAAGCCATCAGCATGCTCACCGAAGCCGTGCAGGGCGGAGGTGTCCACATCCGAGACCCGGTGGGCGGAAGCGTAGAGTACCAATTTGTACCCATTCTCAAGCTTATTGGAACGCTGTTAATCATGGGGGTCCTAACCAGCGAGGAGGTGAGACTGATTCTCCTCCTGATTGACCCTAACGTGTTCGGTGACAACAAGGAGGGCGAGGAAGCAAAGGGAGATGAAGTGTCTGTGTCCGGGGAGAAGGAGGAGGTGAGCAAGAACGAGGAGAAGGCCGTGGAGGCAGGAGAAGAGGAAACAAAGGAGAGTAAACAACCCATTAAAGGTCTGCTGGAGAAATCACTGCCCGAGTCTGTCAAACGCCAGGTGATGAAAATGATCATGAAAGCATGAATGCGCATTTTAGTGATTTAAATGTGAGACTGAAAATAGTTGCACAAGACTAAGTCCATTAATTTATCTTTCAAGGTTTTAATTAAATTTTAATTTTAGCCATCTTATTTGCCATCATCCGGTTTGGTACAGTCATTCCTCATTTGTCAGTATTTCAAAGCTTTTATGATTTATTTCTCACTGAGAAGTAACCGCATGAGTGCAAAGGAAAGTGCGGTGTTTGAATACTAATGTTTCCTTCAATGACAAAAACTTCCCAATGCAAGAAACATTCAAACTTAATAAACACAGCTTTAATCCATGAATGATGGGGACAGATAATCTCTGTGATATATCTGAGATCTCTTTGTTTCAACTCAAAAAACTCTAAATCATTTGATGATTAAAAAAAATGACCAGTTATTCAAAAACCATATCAAACAATACAGACACAGAAAGAGAAACGAAACTTTTAATTCAAAATTTACTTCTTTATCCCTGCTGAATTAACCTCTTTGAATGGGTTTTTCAGATGTGTGAGCTGCTGCACTACTTCTGCGACTGTGAGCTGAAGCACCGCATCGAGGCCATCGTCGCGTTCTCTGACAACTTTGTGGCCAAGCTGCAGTTCAACCAGAAGTTCCGCTACAATGAGCTCATGCAGGCGCTCAACATGTCTGCCGCCGTCACTGCCAAGAAGACCAAAGAGTTTCGTTCACCTCCACAAGAGCAGGTAATGTACAATACTGCAGTGAGACAAGCGGCGTATGAAGAATTGTTTATATCCTGTTTGAAATGTAATGTATGTTCAAGGTTGTTTGAAGTATTATATTGGCACAAAAGCCCAGAATGATCACTTGAGCCTTGGGATGAAAAAAAAAAGAATGACCTTGAATGGAACAGAGGTTTGCAGTTTACGTGCCTTTTTGGTTTTTGGTTGGTCCTTAACTTTATTTTCAGCTGATATTCCCAAAGGGTAAATTGTGCCATGTGTAAGGCACAGTGATTTGACTGTGCAGTGAAAGTCAAACTGCTCGTATTTAGATTAGAAAATCGTTATTAGTCCCAGAGGTGAAATTTACAGCATAGACCAGAGTTACTGAATGTTTTATTAAGTGACCATATAGGATTTTTTACAAGACCAGAGGTCCATAACAATGCCCTCATATCATATCATCATATCCTCTCAGATGCACCCACATAAATATTTATTAACCAAAACTGTTCTGAAAAGATTTCTCAAAACTCACCTGTTCTCTGTTGTCTTGATCATTTTTTCATTTGTTTGCGAACCTTGAACATTGCATTAACATGTACATGGCACCGACAGTAACAACTCGTCATCATGGTAACAATGTAATTGGACAGGATTGAAGCAGTGTGTGACACACACACAAGCAGCTCTGTGAGTATGTGAACATATTCAATCACACCAGCACTGAAAATATATCCATAACCTTAAAATGCTTTGCAGAGTTCAGAGCAGGTTGCTAGAGAAAACTGACTATAAAAGCACAAGGAAGTACAAAAATGCAAAGTCATCTCAGCTAGATGTTCAAAACTACTAGTTTGACCAGAACATACAGTACAGCAGATGCTGCTAGGAAACCTAAATCAAACTGGAGCAATCTGTGGTATCTGAACCTTTAAGACCAAATTATTCCTCTCAGGGTTGACTCACTTTCACAGCAGATGTTGAAGCAATCAGCTACTCAGAGAGGTCAGACTCAGGTTTCGTTGCACCATGTCAGGCGATGGTCAGCCAGGGGGCAGACTAGACTGTGTTACCCTTATTGTTTATTTGGATCCACGATACTCTCCCTTTGGGTCCATAAATGGGAATGAATGAAGGTGACTAACATTTATGGCAATAATATTAAGTTAAACTCATGCTTTAGTAAATTCAGCATTATGTGTATTGGGGCTGCAACGATTAGCTGATTAATCGATCAGTTGATCGACAAAAAAGTCATTATTCAACGACGGTTTTCATAATTGATTTGAAGCAAAAATGGCAAAAATTCACTGGTTTCTACTTCTCAAATGTGAATATTTCTTTTCTTCATCTTCTATGATATTAAACATAACATTTTGGGTGTTGATCAGCGAAATCAATTTGAAATTGTCAACTTGGGCTCCCGCAAATTCTAATCAACATTTGATACTATTTTCTGACATTTTATAGAGCAACTATTAATCAAGCAGCCATTAGCAGCCCTAATGTGAACAGACTATAGAGAATATATATCTGTTGGTTCGAAATTAATGAATAAAAAATTCCTCTGTGCTCCCGTAAAAATCATTTTTTGTTTCTTGCTTTATTTATTATCTAAATGACCTAGATAGACAGAGTGGTCGTAACCCTTTGGTTAAGTATTGGTAAGTTGTGCCCTCCCGTACACCGCATGCTTTCAGTGTTTTTCAGCTCAGTGTGTAATAACTGCGTCAGCACACCGGCATGCCAGAGGCTCAGATCGTTGTACTTAATGACTAGGCCTCATTCAACACCCATTTCTCTCTTTCTGTGTCCCGGGGCCAAAGACAGGAGGGAGATAGAGGTATAATATTATTCTTCCTGCCCAGTAGCCAAAAGGTTCCAGTTGTTTCTTTTCTGTTTTGTTTCTGTTTCAGATCACTTGTTTTTGTGCTGAGTAGCATTTCTGCATACAACAAAGCTGCATTGCAAAGAGTGAGCCAAAGTTAAGCTCTGCAGGACTGGAAAGCTTTTATGTTCAAAGTATTTAATTGCACTCCCTCTGAGCTTATAAAACCTTGCAGATAAGCACAAGCCTACAGCTACATTGAAAAATAAGTAGTAGTGGTCAGCAGCAGGTGTATGCTGTATCGCTGTATGTTCCTCCTATGGTTTATTAAAAAGTCCTGCTAGAAATAGACTTCAGAATAGCCTAAACTGGACTCTGCATTTGCTTAGCCTGAGTAAGCATCTCATTTATATTTAGTCTGTTTTATAGTTAGCTTGTGACATACAGCAGACACAGTAGATTTGTAACCATTTAGGAAACCTCATCATTAAAGCTAAATAATGTCACATGATGAAGAATTACTTTAAAGGTTTTCACTTTCTCTTGTCCCTAGACTTGATGTAAAATGCTTCAGACTATCTTTCTGCATTGATCAGACGGATACAATCTGAAAAGCCCGTGTGAGAGCTCATTGCAGGAGACTACATGAGTAATTCTGCTATTGAGCGTGACTCTGAATAATGATTGTGCTATCCTCTGTCTTTCCACTGCTCTCTGCTATGCCATTCTTCTTTTATTCATTCTCTCACATGCTTGTGCGCTTATTTATCAATTCTTCTACTTCCACTGCTCCCCAAAACATATTTTTGTGTTCCCTTCCCCTTCTAACTGTATTGTTCTGTTTGTCTGTTTCCTGCAGATCAACATCCTGTTGAATTTCAATGCAGGGGATGACTGCCCCTGTCCCGAAGACATCCAGGATGAACTCGTTGGCTTCCATGAAGAACTGCGACTGCACTGTGGTAGAGTCCAACTGCTTCCTCAATACATAATGTACATTTATTATATAAATATTGCTCATGACTGCTCACAGATGTCCATACTTGCTGCTTATGTTTCAGTTAAGGTGAAGTATTTTGTCACGCAAACTGATTCAGTTCCAACATGTTTGTTCTTGACCTTTGACTAAGAAAAAAAAAACTTGGCTCCTTTTTAAACGGTTGAACTTGAAGGCAGATAATAACAGGTGGAAATTCAGGCTGTCTGACAGAAATGTCTTTCCCCTTGCAGGAATTCCAGTGGAGGAGGATGAGGAAGAGCAAGACACTTCAATAAAAGGCCGTCTCCTCGCTTTGCTCTACAAGATCAAGGGCCCACCTCAGAAGGCGGAGGTGGAACCCACAGAGATGGAACAGGCAGCTCCCAGTAAGTCACTTTAAGAAAAAAGAGGAATAATTCTTGCTAACCTAAACACTTAGGTTTTACCAGAGTTTCTGAAGATCTCACAGCACAGCGTTTCAATTAAACTTTAACTTATTCAGATGCACTAGATCACATCTAAGAGATGAAGGAATTCACACTATATATATATATATGAAGTATGTATCTCATTTTAAAGTGGGAAATGCTGGCAAAAAGACAACACACAAGTAAACTGTCAAACCACATGAGAGTATTAACAACATATTATAACATGTTCTTAAGGGACAGTGAACCCAGATTTGTGACTTTTGAACTGATGTCTGAAGATCGTGGTTTCATAAAATGATGCAGATGCAGTGGAGGCAGACTAAGTCTCATCACCTCAACTTTCATCTTGGTGCTGTGCAACAGTTACACAGGATTTCAGTGATGTTGCGTACCATCATTATCAGCATCTATTTAATATCAAAAGGTTTGCTGGAAAGGCAATAAGCCATAAGCCATCTGAAATCTTTTAATCCAAATCTCTATACTGTACATGTTACAAAACATTAGCTTTGATATGCCACATCTGTCATATGGATTTATTCATCATAAATGATACAGAGCAAAAGACACTGCCATTCGACTGGTTTGACAAGGTCTTTGCTTTCCCCTTGAGTCAGTGGTTTCAATATTCTTTTCTAATGCGTTTTGCTGAAGGCACAGTATGTTCTGTTTCAAATAATAGAAGACTAATGGACAGCCTTTGCAAGACTCTTTGCTATAAATTTTAATGCCTTACTCTGGCCTCCCACACCTACCCTGCATTATTGAACAGCTCTATAAGTGGACAGATGATGTGATTCAAGATGATTCTGAGAGACCAATGCATTACATTCTCTACATCATATTGAAGTAGTCAAGCTAAATGATTAGTGGAGGAAACAAGCTGCTCTTACAGTCTATTATTCTGTCATTTTTGAAACATGTAAATGTTATCTGAATGTCTGTATATTTAAGATTATGCACCCTAATGTATAATCTGAATAACACCAAATCAATCAAAACATAAGTAAGTTCATCATTCACTATTACAAAAAATATACAAACATAACCGACTTTTATGAGTAGGGCTGCAACAATAAGTCGATTGGACAGAAAATGAATTGGCAACTATTTTGATATTTTTGATTATTCATTTATGTTATTTTCCAAGCAAAAATGCCAAATATTTAATTGTTAAAGCTTCTTAATGAGGATTTACTGCTTACTTTGTCTTTTGAGATAGTAAACTGAATATTTTTGTAATTTTGACTGACAAAACAAACAACTTGATCACATCACCTTGAGCTTTAGGAAATTGTCATTTTTCACTATTTCTTGACATTTTACAGACCAAATGATGAATAGAGAAAATAATAGCAGATTAATCAATAATGAAAGTTACTTGTTAGCTGCATCCCTAGTTATGACTAATTTTTATAACAAAGAAAATGGTTCATATGAACAGGGTTTGTTCCTAAATCTACGAGAATAAGATTCAACACATTCTCAGTACAGTTGCCAGCATAGAGCTTTTTGGCTATGGAGGAGCACTGTGGCAGGGTGGTTTTATAAAGAATAGTGTCTTACAGCTTCAGAGCTATTAGCACCATCACAGAACAGAACAGAACAGAAATGTTAAGTCATCTTCAAAATCAGTCTGCGGTTCATTGTCAGTGGAGCAGCTCCATGTTTTGTCTGCTGTTGACAGCCTCATCTCAGTTGTTTTGTTCTTAAACTCTCTCAGGGAGTGAGTGGGTTATATGCACAATTTTAAATATCAGATGTTGTAACTATTTAAATTGGTTTTAGAACACATGATTGAATTTGGTGTGTAATGGAGGTTGGTTGCTTTAATGTGATTACTATGCAGTACTTGTAAATTATCCTTCATTTTATGTATCCATACACCAGCTTGCAGTGCTCTTCATATCTACCATCTGCATCTTGAGAGATTTTTTAAAAAGTCTTTTAGTTATAAAACAGTATTAACTTGTCAGTGATGACAAGCACTGCAGCTTTTGCTGTGGCACCACAAATATTACAAAAAAAAGTTAACAGGAGCAAAAAAAAGATTTGATATTTTGTAATAGTACAATTATCAATATGGCCAACTCAGTGTTCCCGTCTCTGCTGAAAATTAATTCACAAGCACTTCAGCTATTAAAGTTATAATCCTTAAGATTTCAATCCTGGTTGACTTGGTGACACCTTTTGTTGATGACACCCTGAACTGTCAATGTTGTAGCTATTGTTAATACAGTTGAACTGTTAGGATTAATATTAACCCTAGATAGAGGGCTCCTTATCAAGAAAAAATGAAACTTGAGAAATGAAAAAACAGAATTTCAAGCCTTTTTCTACAAATTCTGTTTTTTGTCAGAAAATGCTTTGATATCATTTTTTTCAAATTGAGTGATAAAATTATTTTTATAAAAACCCTGTTTTTCATTTTCCGATTTTCGTTTCAGAATAGGAAATTGATTAAGACGAAGGTACACGGATTGTAAGTACAGTTATAATAACAATATAAGTAATACTACAGCAAACACTCTTTGAGCAGCTGCTTTGTCAGAACCACAACAGAGGAGCAACTGATGTATCTGTTTATAGCACACCAAATAAACTCAAGTTGTTTTAATAAAGAAGTCAGTCAATAACTGTGATCTGATTTCATGCTGCACACGGTGAGAGTAGTCTTCCTCTCACAGCAGAGCCCAGTACTGGCAACAGGAATTTGTTTACCTTGCTGAGGAGGTGTACAGCCTTTCGTCTGCAGCTCTTTATCTAATCACTCTGGCAGCTCACAGTTAACCTTTTAGTCTGACATAAAATTAAAAACAGTAACACTGGATGACATGCATTCATTGTTTCCTGTGAATCCCTTGTGCGTGGGTTGGCAATTTTAATCCAGTACGGGAATGGCAGACTCCACCACTAACAATAATAAATAATATATAAAGAGGTGATTACAG
Organism: Thunnus maccoyii; assembly: GCF_910596095.1. NCBI lineage: Eukaryota > Metazoa > Chordata > Actinopteri > Scombriformes > Scombridae > Thunnus > Thunnus maccoyii. The sequence continues at coordinate 22,867,027 of NC_056549.1, read as the reverse complement.
AATGTAAATTTAACAGCTATTGCTGAAAAGATGGGGGTTTATTGAATCAAAATCCAAAAGATTTTAATTGTAAACCTAAAAGTGTTTATTAATGACGCCATATTGTGTGTGGTCATTTGGAGATTAGCTTGCAGACAGGGTAGTTTTGTGTTTGTGATGACTCCCATGTGAGCTACTGTTTGAGACGATGCAGAGCAGATGTAAAGCTGCGGGACATTCATCTTCAGGGCATCTGGCTCCCTCTGTTTGGATCTGTCTCGCCTCTCATTAGAAGTCTGCACGAATCCGACCCTCTGTTTGCTACAGATGTTGGAGTGTTTGACTTAAACACTCACAGTTCAGTGATAGCTTTGGAATAACAATGTTATCATTTGGAAGTAGTGGTGCAGCATTTAGCTGTAGCCACTACATTTATCAGTCCAGGTCACTGAGTTCCTCTGTAGTTGTGCCTTCTTTTATTGTTGCTTGTCATCTCTGAGATTGAAGTCTCATGAGACCTTAAGATGCAGTTCAAAGCCTCACCCAGACTTAACAACTTTGTAAGAAGAAATTCTCCCAGTGTGGGCTACATTTTTATTTTTCATCTCATGTCAGTTTGTCCACTGTGTCTAGATTTGAGCATTTTCACTGCTGTAAATGTGGGTGAAATGAATCACGGAGGTAGATTACAAACTTTATTCTTTTTTATGAAAAACTCTTTTTAAATTGAAAGACCCCATAGTTGTGTCTCTGCAGACCTTTCCGTCCAAGGTACTCCTGTTGGAGTCTAAATGTTTTGAAGGACGGACAAAAGTCAATTTTACTCTTACCATTAATAAGTCATAGATAACGTAATGCACTAAGGAAAACACTTTTTAAAAAGTAGTGGTAGCTGCATTTTGCTTAAAAATTCAATCACTGTCTTCTAACCCTGAACTGGACTTGGGGGAGCAGAGCAGTGATCCGGGACTGTTAGAGCTTTACAGCCTCATACTGTACATGTAACTCCCAAAACTCCCAGTTTGATAAGTGGACACTATGTGTAAAAGCCATTCTATAAATATGCTTCAATTACCTTTTCTCTTTCTAGTGCTCAGCTGAGACGGCTTAAGCAGTACATTTATTTAATCTCTTTATTTATTCATACTTTTTTTATAGTGATAGATCAAACTGCATTTCCAGACTCAAGGTGTCAAACCTACCAGATACTTCTTCAATGTACACTTTTAATGGATCTGCAACAGCATTGAAGCATTTCCTGATGTATAAATGACAGTGTCATCAGTGTACATGATGACCAGCACATGCATATGGTTGGGTCATCAAGTCAAATTACATGTCTCCTGACATGAATAATGATACTTACAGTATACTAAACTTGTGCTTGGCTCTATTTTTGATCCAAGCTCTTTTTGCTTAGTTATACATTTACCTTCCTGGTGATAGAAAATTTTCATGGATAGCACAAAATGTTTTACTTATTCTTCTGCTTTGGTACTGTTGTGGTTCCTCTTGAGCTCCTTTTTGGATGATTGTCATGTGGGTGATATATAAGTTTAAGCTTCTTTACCTTTTAAGATTTTGTAAGTCATTTCTGACCTAGTGGTCTGATTAAATTTCTGAAATGTAAATGTAATAACCACAGACAGCCATGGAGCTCCTCCAAGGTTTCTGATCAAATGTAAAATGTATGATGTTTTAATGTAAGATGGTGTTGAGTCAGGGTTGAGAGTGCCTTATGCATTATGGCTTGAGTTTTCCTGCAATGTGAACAGCTCTGTTATTATAAGTCGGCCATGAATTATTTCTGTTTAGAGATGGAGTGATCAGTCTATCGACAGAAAAGTATTCACCAGCTACTTTTGTAAGCAATAAATCAAAGTAACTTTTCAAGCAGAAATTTCAAACATTATCTAGTTTCAGCTTCTCCATTGTGAGGATTTGCTGTTTTTTTCTGTTTACTCTGTGATAGTAAATCGAATATCTCTGGATTTTTGGTGTTTGAAGACATTATCTTGGGCTTTAGGAAGTAGTGATGACATGTTCTGGACCTAATAATTAAATGATTAATGGAGAAAATAATCAGTAATAAAAATATATAGATATATGAGACTACCAATGAAATGCCCTGTAGAACATGAACCCAGCTGCTTCAGTAAGAATACAGAAGTTGTACCTCATGGCTGTAAAATACTCCTGTAATACTGAGAGAATATTTAACTTGCAAATACAGATTAAAAGAAGGGTAAAACATACTTATTTCGACTCGTGTTCGTATCATCACTTTACTGTGGTGTATGTACATTTTCAACGTATTTAGTCTGAGTTAATAGACTGTGAGTCATTGTTTGAAGACGTAAACTGGCATTCCTGGACCTGGAGCAGATCTTGTAGTATGAGCCAGTCTCAGCACTTTGTTCTTATACACAGAAAATAATGTTTTGTTTTGTTTTGCATTCTAATGAGTCTTGACAGGCTCGTCTGTGTTGAAGAGAAATGCTGTTGCTCTCACACAGTAATTCCACATTTCATTACCACAGATTTGAACCTTTTCTAACAGCTTTTATGTGTGTATGTGTGTTTGTGTTGCCTTGATTCATACATAGGATAAAATACAGCTACAGAGGCCTGATTTACCTCCAGTAAAAATAAACACAATAGGACTGCAGACTCAGAAACATTACTTATTCTGGTTCCACCCTTGGACACCTGTTGTAAATCTGGGATATTTTTGCACAGCACAATATTATAAGGTATTGTTGGTGCAGTGGCACAGAGAAAAACTGACTAGAGATGCAGTCTGCTGCCTGTGTCTGGCATTTTTGTTATTCCCTACAAAGCTTCAGTGAGTTCCAGTTTGTTAAAAATGGCAGAATGATGCCGTTTGATGCTGCTTAATCAACAAACATTTTGACTAATATTTTAATTAAAGTATATACAAATAGCATTGTTGGAACAGAGAAAGAGTTAATTTCAAATGCATGGATGAGGAAAGTGCAATTAAATGTCTTTGTCTATAAAATTCTTAAAAATTTTGAATAAATGGCATTCACAATTTCTCAGAGCTCACAATGATGTCTTCAATTTGCTTGTTTTGTCCAAGTAACAGTCCAAAATCTATATCCTATAACCTATATACCTAAAATATGACAAAGAAAAGCAGCAAATCTTCACATATGAGAAGGTGAACATTCAGCTTTTTTGCATGAAAAATGACAAACAATTATCAAAATAGTTGCCAATTAATTTGATCAACTAATTGACTAATTGTTGCAGCTTTACATTTTATACCACAGCATACCAAAAGGGATGAGAAAATTTAAAAAATGTAACACATCTCATTGGGAGTCCTGTTTGATCCACACAGTGCACCAGATGCTGATTAGGAGACAGTTTTTATTTCAGTGTTATGTTTTACTTTGTCTTCATCTAGATGAGAATATTTTTCCTCAAGTTATTATTAGATGAGAGGATTTTCCTTCCAGTTTGTCACTGATTGTGTCTATCTATGTCAGATCTATTCGGATATATATGTTTGTGTTATCATCATCTGTATAGATGCAGTAGCAACATTTTTTTTTTTTGCTACCTGTGCAGCTGCACTCTTTATTTCCAAATAGTATTAAAGGAATTCAAAAACAATGCAAGACATACAGGAACACACTTTCTGTTCAGTGGTGGTGAAGTGTGGTTGCTCCATTATCTTAACGACCCTTTGTACCATTATTCACCGTGTGGATGTTGAATTTTCACTTCTCCAGCCAACCTGAAGGAGCTGATCTCCCAGACTATAACGAGCTGGGCCCAGGAGTCTCACATCCAGGACCCAGAGCTGGTCAGAGTGATGTTCAGCCTGCTGAGGAGGCAGTATGACGGCATCGGGGAGCTGCTTCGGGCTATGAAGAAGTCCTACACCATCAGTGCTGCGTCTGTGATGGATGCTATTAACCTACTGGCATCTCTTGGTCAGATCAGGTCTCTGCTGTCAGTGCGTATGGGCAAAGAGGAGGAGAAACTCATGATCGACGGACTTGGGTAAGAAAATATGATGCAATATATGCAGTGAAATCTCTCTGAAGTATTTCTTTTAAGGCAATGTATGTTTGTTCCTCATTACACAGTCCTATCCATATAGATACATGTACAAAGAAGGAAGTATATTGCCTCAAAATGTTGGGATGTACAATATACTGTGACCTTCACAAATCACTTTCTTGTGTTTCCAGTGACATCATGAACAACAAGGTTTTCTACCAGCATCCCAACCTGATGAGAGTGCTGGGAATGCACGAGACTGTAATGGAGGTCATGGTCAACGTGCTGGGAGGAGACAAGTCACAGGTAGGTGTAGTTTTAACTTAATTTAACCCTTGTAAGTGGCAGCTTTTTGGCTTTCTCTTTGACCCAAAAAATATACTGGAAAAATATACTTTCTAGTGTTGATGGATGCTTACATGACCCACAGGAATTTGCACAGGAACAAGGAAACCTTTTATTCCTGCCACCTCAAAACATCCTTAATCCCAAAGTAATAAAATCCGATGACCCTGAAGTATTAGGGTTTAGTGTGCAGTACTAAATGTCACTAATTGGGAGAAATTTTCTATGTCAAACACAGCAGTCACTTTTAAATCCATTACAAGTCTAATTTGCCTACTCTTAAGCACTCTTTCGATGTGGAGGTAAATGCAAACACAAATATATAGATTGGCTTTTTTGTTCCTGAATTCAATCTGTTTTTACCAAAGGGAAAAAAAAAACATTAGAGAACTTATCTTGTAATTATGACTTACTATCTTACAATTACGAGGTCTGGTGTTACACGGTATTCTGTGACCTGATTAGGAATCAGCTATATTGTCATTGCAAATGTTTATTGTACTTTATTGCATGCTTTATTCTGATAGTTATGCAATGTGCTTCTGTAGTATACTGATCTCAGGAAAATACATTTTATCCTAAGAGGGTGAAGTAAGCCAAGAGCAACAACCCAATACCCAGAAAAACCACAAGGGTAATGGAGAGGTCAGAGGAGTAAACTAGGTAAAGGAGTGGGCATGAAAGGCGTGAGAGGGAGGCCTCTCAAGTGTGTCCTTTTTGGGCAGCGCTGACAGAAGCTGGAAGGAGATGGTTGTGATTTAATGCCACAGCTAGTGCCAAGCATGAAGTGAACCTCAGACAGGCAGACAGACCTCAGGGAGACATTAAGGCCTTCACATCTGACGCTGGCAGTCTGATCACACAGTCTCAGACATAAATTCCAGACCAGTTTACTGCCACTTGATATGTGTAGTTCACTTACAGTAGCCATATAAAGTGGCAGTAAGCATAGCTTGTAGATCAGGTTTGCAGTATTTACTCTTTTATTATCTATAATGTTGTCTTAGTCATGGCACTGTACAGAATAATGTCAAGCCATGATTTAGTTGGGTAATGAATTTTCTAGTTATGGCTTTGTTCACAGAATCATCTAAAAATATAATCAAGGCTATAATCAAGGTTTGCTATTTTTCAACCCAGACTTAAATAAAATGTTGATTCCCAGTCCTGCGCAGGATTACCTTACAGGTAGCATTAATACTGAGAAACTTCTCACTGCCCTTAAACACAGTCTAAAGGTTAAAGTGCTTTGGCTGGTTATAGAGGTGGAAGCATTCAGTGTGATGGAAAGTTGAGCAGTTAGGGCAACTTGCGCTGTGTATATTTGCAGAGTGTAATTTGCCGGAGGCAAGAGGAAGATTTCCCTCCCTCTAGTATCTATCTATTCCTCTTGCAATTTACTTTCATCTCTGGTGTGGACAAAAATTACTCCACTGTTAGATTTATGCTCTGACTGAAGCTTGGACTCAACCCATACTAGAACCTACAAAAAATAGGATGACACAGAGAAAAAGGCATAGAATGCAAAAATGCTTGACAGTGAAATGATTTTCCAGTTGTTGTGTTGTGAACAGAAACAGCATTTTATTTATTGACTGCACCATGAGTTTATTGATAGTCGCAGACCATTATCAGAGCCAAACACATAAGACTCAGCAGCCTCTAGACATATCAAAATAGATCACAATCCGCCTGCGCTCCTGCAGTCACTTCTGTGGAAAAACACTAGATTTCATCTTTAAAAATATACTCTTGTCTCTAGAGCAACTTCAGAAAAGTTCATATAAAACTAAGGGTTTTGACTCCAGCACATCTTTCTAAATCTGTTTTCATTTCTTCATCCACAGGAGATCGCCTTCCCCAAAATGGTGGCGAGCTGCTGTCGTTTCTTGTGCTACTTCTGTCGTATTAGCCGCCAGAACCAGAAAGCCATGTTTGATCACCTGAGCTACCTGCTGGAAAACAGCAGCGTCGGGCTGGGTAAGCAGCAACAAATTTGCTAAATGAGACTGTTGTCAATCTGAGAGAGGAAGACGAGGTTTAAAAATGTATGGAAGAATGTTAATATAAAGGATAAGCAAGAGGAATGAAACTGGCTTTTTAAAAGTAAAAGAAGAGATGACTAGTAAAAGTTGGAGAAGGAAGCAGTGAAAAACAAAAATATTGAGGATAAGTTAAAGGGGCTCCTTGACATTTTTTGAATTTCTTCACCACAGTAGAAACAGAAAAAATGTGTTTTTCTGTTCCCAAAATAATGTCAAATTCACTGAAACCAATAGGTGCTACTTACTGGATGAGTTTTTCAGCTAATTGAAGTGTCGGCACAAACTTATCAACCATATTATGACAAGCGGTGGGTTAAGAAAAATAACAGCCTCTGATTCAAAATGCCAGGGTATCAGTGTGAGAATGAAAAAGGGGTCACTGATAGAGAAAGAAGAACGGCAGAGAGAGAGGGAGAGAAATGAGGGACAACGGTTATTTAGGCATGCAGGGCAGAACTGATGAGTCACTGGGCTCCGGCTGCTGCTGCTGTAAACTAAAGCACCTGCATGTGAAAGAGGGGAGGGTCACATGGTCTGGAGAGAATAAATTAATGCAAAAACACCAGATTGTGATGCCTAACGTGAAACATTTATTTGCTCACTTCTGTAAACCACAGCATGAACAGGACATGGGCTTTATGTTTTCTTTGGGTAAATGATCATTTCAAAGCTGATTGTCCCAAATGATAAGTTTGCCTGCATGACAGACATAGTTAAGTGTGCACAACTGTTGTTATTCTACATACTTATTATTCTCTTTCATTTTATTTTTATACTTCCACCAAAAGTTCAGTGAGCTATTCCTCCTGCAATTTTGGAGTTACATGTACACTGATAGCATGCCCAGCTGATAAGTATACTATGAGTTTTGGTAGCAGTCTGATGCACAGTTTTCACATAATGAGTTTTAAGTAGCCTTTTTTTTTGTATCTGTCCCAATGCAACATGTGGATGCAATTGGCTACTTCGACCTTTTCTCTAGAGCTGTGTCACTTACAGTCATTAAACTTGGTACATTTGGTCCCTGTGTGGATACCTTCAGCCTATAAAAAATGGCACCAACAGTGCAACCATGTGGTCAGACAGTTATGTTTTTTGTTTTTTTGTTTTTTGGCAAATAACTCATTAATCCTGAGGCCTAGAAGAAAACGTTGTGGATTCCTTGGATCAGATTGGGTGTCTACAGTTACATTTTTAAATACCTGCTTTTCTATTACCATTATGGGGCCAATACTTGGTACGCATGCACCCCCTGTCCATCTGCTCAACATATTAACACGATCAGCCTTATTGCACTGCCTTTTGGCCATTTCTGGCGCACTTTGACTTTTCTCTTTGCCTTTTGACCTGCGAGTCGCCTGTGGTGGCGCATGCTTTGGGGGGCAGGTTGCCAGCACACCTAAATTTTCTGGTTCTAAGTATAAGCCAATTATTGTATGTATTAATTGTTATTAAATAATATATATTTATTACTAATTGTTTAATTAATAATTGCCACGCAATTGTGCACAGTTATTTTGAGCCATTGACATAGTCAGGGAGTGTTTTTTGCATATAGAAACACAAAGGATTCATTAATTAAAATTTAAGAAATTTTCTGTGTCTGTGGTGCTCAAATGTTTTGATTTGCCTATTAAAATGTGCATTGATTACTATATTAATGCTAATTGTTAGAAACACGAGGAGTTGCAGATGTCTAGTGAAAGTGATATAGCTCACATTCAATGCATCATATGTATTAATGTATAATTATGTATTTTTTTCATAATGGCTTCTCAAAAGTTTCATTAGGTCTGGAATTCAAACTGAGAAAATTCTCAATCACTGCATTGCTATATCACCTCAATATTTTGACACTAAGTTCAGAGTTTAAGTGCTGTTATTAAATGTGTGAGAATCTGCTGGGTTTGCAAGAAATCTATTGGAAATAATATTTTGTTCTCCTTTAACAATAAATATGTAAAATGTTTGAATAATATTCCAAAAACATTTTTTAATTAGTATGTCATTTGTAATATGAAGTCTGCATCTGTCCAAAGATCAACTGTAAACCTGAACACTTGAACACCACCTGCTATTCTGGGTAAAACAGAGAATAATAGGATAGCAAATGTAGACAGACTGCCCCCTGTTGTTTAGTATGGAACAAATATAAAGTGCCTTTTGGCTTTGCTGGTGACACTTGCCTGTATGTTTTTGTGTTTGTGTGTTTAGCCTCTGAAGCTATGCGAGGCTCCACTCCACTGGATGTGGCTGCATCTTCAGTGATGGACAATAACGGCCTGGCTCTGGCCCTGGAGGAACCTGATCTGGAGAAGGTTTGTTGCTTCAGGACTCAAATCTGAAGCTCAGTGCAGTATTCATTTCACGCTTGACTGCAACTAAAGGACTGAGGCTGCGTAAGAATCTGAGACGTAATAGAATTTGTTATAATTTTACCATAATTGATCCTCAAACCACTATTAAAATGTAGCAACCCAGCAAAATTGCTTCAGCTCAGTGTAATAGAAAGTACAAAAATATCAACTTGTATTTGTTGAGCTGTGTCACTCATTTCTTTTGTCGGCAGAAATGTGCAATTTGTACAGAAAGCTTATTTAAATGCTGTCATGCCACAACTCAGCCACAAAGCACTGCACTTTGTGGTTTCAGGCTGATTTAGATTACCATGCAGTTTTTTATTCTGTTCATTAAAACTGACCCTGAGGTATTTGTTGTTGTAGCAGATAGATCTGACTATGATAGATTTACTTTAGTGTTAAATATTATTCCAGGCGCTGTGGAATTAAAGAGAATTTGAATCAAATTACATGAAACATGCTGAAATTAGAGAACCAGATATTCTCGTTTTAAGAGTAAATTTAGTTTTATGTAGATTAAGTGCTCTGAAACAACCTTTTAGTCAAAGAGACTCTTAGTACTCAGATGGTGAGATGAAATTAGTCTTGCTTGTCCTTGAGATTTTATAATATTCAAGTGATATCAGTATTTTTTATGTCATATTAGAATGAAGTACGGAAACGGTCTGAAATGCAAAATGATCAGCACATTAATTTTCATTATCAACTACTGAGATGACTTCTTATTAAAACTTCTCACAGCTGACTTATGGTGAAACAAGGTCAGATAGAAATAGAAACTTCATACCACATACATTTTCCCAGTGAAAAATTAAGTATGACGTTCTGCCAGTTTAGTAAGCTAACAGAGCAAATGCTTTTAAACCATCACTGTTACTGAAACTGACTGTCAAAAAGACTGTGTGCCATCATAATACACCCAGGAGTGAAACAGAATTTTGTGTGTGTGTGTGTGTAGGTGGTGACATACTTGGCAGGCTGTGGTCTTCAGAGTTGTGCCATATTGGTTGCCAAGGGTTACCCAGACCTGGGCTGGAACCCCATAGAGGGAGAGCGTTATCTGTCCTTCTTGAGGTTTGCTGTCTTCTGCAACGGTATGTTGACTTCCATACTGAGTTCAACAAGAAAATACAGTTAATGTAGCGTTTTAAAAATACACTTTGGAGTTTTTGTCCACTTGTGGAGCTGTTTCAAAATGAGGTCTTGTAAATGTTTTATGATGCAGAAAACATATTCAACATGTTTGTTAGGCCTTAAGAATACAATTTGTTTTTGCAAAACTAGAAAAAGTCATTTCAGCTTTATGAAAACCTGCATGTGGAGACAAATACAACTGAGAGGATTCATTACCCCTGTGAATCTGTCTTTGTGAGTGGTGTGTAGATGTGGTGTTTGCATGGTTATGTTTTTGTGACACTGTTATTACAGTAATAGGTAGAGAAATTAAAAACAGGCAGAAATCACAGAATCACCTTCCCTTCATTAACCCTAATCCTCCATAACTATAAATACTTAACTAAAGTGACCTTGTGCAAGACATTTTACCAACAACTGTGGTGCTGCTCAGTTGCCATGACTGGGAAACCCAAGTGGAAGTGTCAGTGAGCTTTCCCTGGATAAAAAATTAAATAGTCCTTTAGCAGAGCACTGAATACCACTTCCAGGATTTCTGCCCTCTCGCTGACACTGACCTTTCCTTTCGGGGATTATTTAAATCATCACCTAATGTGTGAGAAAGTTTCATCTAAATACCCGTCTATTGGCCTTCTTGTTTTTGCATATCAGGTGAGAGTGTGGAGGAAAACGCCAACGTGGTGGTGAAGCTGTTGATCAGGCGTCCAGAGTGTTTCGGCCCCGCCCTGAGGGGAGAGGGAGGCCAGGGTCTGCTGGCCGCCATGAACGAAGCCATCAAGATCTCTGAGGATCCAGCTCTGGACCTGCCTAAAACTCCTGCTGCAGTCAATACTGTGTAAGAATCCACACCAGTTTCTCTTACACATTTTCTGTTCTTGTGAGGGTGGAAAAGCCTCTCAATCAGCATTTAGATCATCATGACAAAAACCCATTCAGTGGATCGAAAGCAATCAGTAGTGATTAAGTCTCACATTATCTGTGTCTTTGTGGGGAATTTCAGTGTCTTTCTGAGTGCTGCATTATCTTTAGTTAGTACACACTTTAATGGTGCCATGTCAGTATGAATTTGATATATTGTTCATTCACATTACTGGGAAGATATTGAAGGTTACTTCTTTGTGGAAGCCTGCACAAAGGAAAGAGAAGGAGGTTATTGCTCTGTTTGAATATGAGGGGTTTAATTTTATTGAAATTATTTACTAAAATGTCTCCTGCTAAAATAGGAAAGTCTTTAAAGAGGAAATTATTTATTTTATTTAACCACTGTACAACATAATGTTTTATTAAACCAGGTCAGTTTAGATTAATGTTCCCCTCCAGACAAATTTTAAGACAAATACTGTAGAGATGCTCTGCTTTGAATAATAATTTATCTGACATAGTTTTGACAAAAACAGTCTCCCTCATGGAAAAATCCAGAATCTATGAATATGCAAATGTGTTTCCTCTCACAGCTTTAATTGCTGGATGCAAGATGCCTCCTACTTTTCTGAAAAGCTTATTGTCAGTGTGTGTGAACATCACACTTTACTTGAATAGAAGTAGAGTCTTGAATGGCTAAATCAGAGAAATTTTAGGACACAGGTTAAACATAAAGACATCATGCAGATATACTAGAGGTTAGAGACTCAAGAAAAAAATTAATGCAGCGTTGATATTGATTGAAGCGAGTTTGTGGAAAGTGTTGGTGCCTGCCTGCTCAGATCAGTATGCAAAGCCTGTAATACACTGGATGCATTTTAATGGGTAAGGTTATTATTGCCTGATGTGAGGAGAGGAATTGGGAAGCAGGTCAAAATCAATATGTATAACATAGTGGCCTGTAAGGAGATCATGTATTGTGCAAAAACACTGTTACAAATGCTCACAAAATTACCCATCTACTGCTCCTCTGTTTCTCCTCTTTTTTCTTCTCAAACTACCTTATTAAACCTATAAGTTTACGGTTCCTGAGTCTCCGACTACCATGGATGGACAATATCTTTCTTAAATATATGAAGAAATATATGACTAAGTGACAGAGTTGTGTTTGTGTGTCTGTATGTTTCAGGTCTGGTGAGGAAGAGGAAGAAATTATCCACATGGGCAATGCCATCATGTCGTTCTACTCAGCTCTTATTGACCTGCTGGGACGCTGTGCTCCAGAGATGCATGTGAGGCTCTCGACAGCATCCTGCATTTGTAAAAATAAATCAAAAGGAGTAGAATTTGGATCATCATAAGTCTGGTTCCTCCGAGAGTATCTTCATAGTGCTTTTTTAACATCATCTGTCATAAATATAACTGTAATTATAGTATTTGTTTGCCTTCTAAAATTGGTAAACATACTGTATAAAAAGAGACAGGAAGACCCTCCCTTTGTGTTTTGTTGAAGGCGCCTCTTTTATGAGGATTCACAACATAAAAACACAGAATAAACCAATTTTTAACTTTTCAATTACAGCTACAATACTGTACTGTGCTACTAGATTTAAATTTGGTAACATATTCTGCTACACATTCATCACTTTCCCCCTGTCATAGGCCTACTAGATGCCTTTTCATCATGCACAGACTCTCAGCTATCCAGAACCCATTATATACAGTGGTATTGCTGCAGTGACCTGAATTAAATAGCAAGGTTTATGCCGACTATGTCTCTGTTTGTATCTCTAAAAGCTTATCAATGCGGGTAAAGGTGAGGCGCTGCGTATCCGAGCTATCCTGCGCTCTCTGGTTCCCACTAAAGACCTGGTTGGCATCATCAGCATCCCCCTCAGAACGCCTGTGGTTAATAAAGGTATGGTGGTCTGCCTGCTGGAGGTATATTATTGTAAATAACTGTGTTCTACTGTAGCAGCCAGGAATCATTCAGGAGTTAATATCTGTACACTCCTGTTTGTGCTTTGCTTATAATTTTATGTGTAGTTATCAGCTTACCTAAAAAAAAAAAAAAAAAGCTATCATCAGCAGCAATCACACCAGAAAATTAACTACATTTCCAATTTTCTATGTGCCATGTTTTAAGAACGCAAGCTGCATCTTAAATGACTGAACTCATCCCCATCTACCAATCCCCGATGTTTAAGCCTGTTTTTTCTTTACTTAAATAGTCTGAAATACTAGAAAGATCAGATCAGATTATAGATAAGAGATAGAAATAACAAATACAACATTAACAAAGTGTATATCTTGATTTAAAAAAAAAAAAAAAAAAAAAAAAACTTTCTTTTCTAAAAAACCTTCAGATGGCTCAGTGACAGAACCCGACATGTCAGCCTGTTTCTGTCCGGACCACAAGGCCCCCATGGTGCTCTTCCTGGACAGAGTGTATGGGATCGAGGACCAGAGCTTCCTGCTCCACCTATTGGAGGTCGGCTTCCTGCCTGACCTCCGAGCCTCGGCGTCTCTGGACACAGTGAGTGTGAAAAAAAAACTAAATAACTTTAATCCCTAGCAACCCTTACGCCTTCAAATACCCATTTTAGACTCAATAGCTACCAAAACATTTGTGTCTATTTATTTTATCATCTTTCTCATCTCCATGGCTATTACATTTCTGACTCAAATGGTGTTCTTTAATTTAGTGCATGGAGTTATGCTTGCGTTCCCAGTTTGCTCATTAAAGTTGTGTGTGTGTGTAGAGTCAGATAATCTCAGCAAACAATGAACACTGATTGCTCAGTAATACAATCAGGACAAAGCCTCGTCATGACTGCCTCCAAGTTGTTAGATGCATTAACATAATCACTGGTAAAATCATCCCATTAGAAACAGTAAACATCTTCTCATCCACAGAAAATGAGAAATGAGCTTATTCAATATATTTTTGTAAGTTTATGTGTCTGATCAGTAGTTCGACTTATCATGTTGGTCTAATACTTAGAGACATAACACTCCCTGCTGGGGCAATGTGAGAATCACCAGTAAACCACTGTGAATATTTCAGAAATTTCTCTAGAGGAAATATAATTGCTCTCCATATAACTTATCAGCTGAATTAGTGTAAAAATGATTACTATTGCCATCATTTACCACAGGTTCTGTTTCTTACATCGAACATGCAGTGAATCTACTGTGTTTGTCAATGAGAAATTTTCAATGAGGGGTGTCAGGTTCGATTTTTATTTTTTGAGCAGTTTTGTTACTCCACAATTACCTGATCTGATTTAACAGGGAAGTTTTCCTCAACATGTTTGAGGCTCATGTTGCCTTGTCAGCTTTTTAGATTAATAAAAAACTGAATTATTGAAAAAGAATCTGTGTTCTTGTATCAAGAAAAGTCATATTTGTCCCCATAAAGTCATCTCAAGTCTTCAGCGGGCTTTATTACTCCAAGACAAACATTTTAAGTTTATAATGTTTATGTAAGATAGTAATGACTCAACTTCTTCAGTTCCTCTACAAGTCGTTGTTTGGCATTAAGTCTGGAGTTAGTTTTTCACCAGTAAGATTTGTTTGCTTTTTCAATTTGCATACATATAGTAAGGTAAACTGCACTTTGCACTATCACCACCATCTCCTGTCCCCCATAAAAGTCAAATTTAAAAGTAAGAACATACAGAAATCTTTCATAAAACCATTCATATTCAGTCAATTTTCAAATCTTGGGCATCATTTCAATCATTCACTAACTGTGACATCAGGGGGAAATGGATGTTTTGCAACTCCACTTTAACAGGGCTTTACTGTTTTTATCTGCCAGTGAACCACATATTATTTCTTTTTGCTCCTGCCAGGAGCCTATAATCACTCCAACCTTCCACTAATCTTGACAAGACTGTAGCGTGCCTCTCCGTCCTTCAGCTATTGTATACCTATTGTTCTCTGTCCAACAGGAGGTGTTAAGTACCAGTGAGACGGCGTTGGCCATGAACAGATACATCGGATCAGCTCTGCTGCCTCTGCTGACCCGCTGTGCCGCTCTCTTTGAAAACACAGAGCACTACGCACAGCTGATCGACTCCACGCTACACACCATCTACCGGCTGTCCAAAGGCCGCTCACTCACTAAAGCCCAAAGGGATGCCATTGAAGACTGTCTGCTGGCTATCTGCAAGTAAGGCTTGCCAAGCTTTGCTCAGACTCTGCTGAGTGAAAATATTAAAGAAGAGCTGGAGATTGACAGAGGCTGCACACTGTTGTATTCAAAAGAGTTCTACTGTCAAATAGCTTGCCTCAAGCTTTAGTACAACACATATTGAAAAGCCCTCTCTTCCACCTCACTTGAACAACCAGGAAACATTGATTTAATCACATTAAATTAAGGCAAATTTGATATTTGGGTTAATTTAACCAGCACCCTGGCTTTTAATCACTTTTAGAAACAAATAATATGACATATTTTTTACTTTAATTATTGGTAAACCCAGTCATTTTTGAGGACCTCATACATATTCAACAAAGAATAACTGCCATGCTGTGCTATTGGAAGGATTGACATGTTATAAATTCAGCTCTATTGATGCCAAAGTTAGCATCAGCAACATTATCATTAATTAAGAACCTACTTAGTATTACAGAGTGATCACACTGATAATTAAGGAGTTTTACCACATAACATTTGGCAGTCATTTTGGATTTCTGTGACAAAGTTTGACCTCCGTTGACTCTGAGTCATGCAGCTCTGTGCATATAGTATGTCTGCCAGGTATTTATGGTTACATTACAGCTGACATTCTGGGCTTTACTGAGAGTTGTCCTTCATACAGTTAAACCAGTTTACACCAAGTCTTGGATAATCTATTTCTACTCAGGTGCTCCAACTGGATTAATTGCACAAGTGAGAATTATATCAGATCAGTTCTGCATATTGCTGAAATGAACGTTGCTTGAATCTGCAGTTAGTTATTTATTTGATATCTAGTCTTTACTTTCTCCTTCTTTATTTTTATGTTTAAACAATCTATATTTATTTTACAGGCATCTGCGTCCCTCCATGATGCAGCAGCTGCTCAGACGGCTGGTGTTTGATGTTCCCATGCTTACCGAATACTGCAAAATACCTCTCCGGGTGAGACACTGGACACTGTCTGTTGACCATATTGTGTTTGATTTATGAATACAAGCAATCAGAGGCATCTCGTATTTCACAACCCATCTATCATCCTCATTTCCAGCACACTCAACACTCATAATAAATATAAATGTCTCCTTGTCAAAGCATTTTATATCTCACTTGTTTTCTCAGTGAATAAGCACTGTCCAGTCATTGACGTAACAATATTCAATACATTTGAACCTGACTTTTTATGCTCTCTTGTATCTGTGATCTCCAGCTGCTGACCCACCACTACGAGCAGAACTGGAAGTACTACTGTCTGCCGTCTGGTATGAGCAGCTTTGGCATAGCCTCAGATGAGGAGATCCTCCTCACCAAGAAACTCTTCTGGGGAATCTTTGACTCCCTGTCTCAGAAGGTACAGCCGGAAACCATGTTTTATAGATTATTTATTAAGATAAGATGACAGAATGTGCATGGACCAGGAAATAATTCATGATTTTGGAAAGCTATAATACTTCTCTGTATTTTCTGTATCTGTTCTTCTTCTTGCCCATTTTCCATCTCTGAGAATAAATAAGGAGATGAGGAAGTGTTTACCTTAAATCACTCTCTGTTGCATAATGTTTTAGTGGCCTAGTAGTGGTGCTTGCTCTCATAAAGCTTTACACTATTTTCTGCTGTTTTTTTAATATTCTTTTTCTCTGAAAATCTTGGATTTTCACCGCTCAAGTATGGCTCTCCTGAGAGGAGAAAAGTTCTTGGTAGTCAGAGGTAGTGAAGTGAAAGCTCAATGAAGTGCTTGTGAGCACTGCAGCTGAGGCGAAACCGAAACAGATGAATCATTTATCAGTCTGTGACAGGCTGCCACTTGGTGCAGACTTTTCCTGCTCTCTGGCTTTCATTTTCTTTCCTATTCCTCTTCTTTCTCTGGCTCTGCTCTGCTCCGTCTGTCCATCTAATAGCTAAAGAGACATGGCCTCAACAACTGCAGAGAAAATGGTTGGATAATCAGTGTGTAACCCTTCTCCCTTGTCTGTTTGTCTTCTGTTCTGTAGAAGTATGATTCTGAACTTTTCAAAACGGCCAACTTATGCCTGTGTGCCATCGCTGGAGCCCTGCCTCCTGACTTTGTGGATGCCAGTTTAGGGGCAACACTGGAGAAACAGACATCAGTGGATGCACAGGGCAACTTTGATCCCAAACCTATAAACACTGCCAAGTGAGTGGTTTGAAAATATACCTACCTACTCACTCACTTATTTAGAGTCAAGGAGATAAAAGTCACAATGTGGAAATTAATCTTAAGTCTTAAACTGATTGTGTTTTGCCAAATATAAGATTTTTGTTAAAAGCTACAAACCAAAGCCGAAAACAAAGCTTTTACCTGCTAAATATACAAGTGCAATTTACATGATATAATGACAAACATTATCTGTATTTTTCAGCATCTCCCTTCCTGAAAAACTCGAGTACATTGCCAACAAATATGCAGAGCATTCCCATGATAAGTGGTCCTCAGAGAAGGTCAGTCCCTGTGTGGTCTGACATTTGATTTATTTCTACATATACAGTAGAGATGTGGAAGAAGCAGAACAAAATTATGGGAATTGAGGACTTCTAAATGTGGTCTACATTGTTTGGTTGTTGCAGGTGTCAGCAGGCTGGAAACATGGAGACAATATGGACGAGCACGCCAAAACCCATCCACTGCTGAAGCCTTATAAAGCTCTGAGTGAGAAGGTACATGCACACCGGTACACAGACAGCTGCTGCTAGGGGAATGTTTAAACAACATCTGATACCTGAAAGAGAATATATCTTTAAATATTTAAGAAATAATTAATATTATATACTGTATATATAATTTAAGACACATTTGCTTCACCAGTTTTTACTGATAGATGAAAGTTTTAGTTATAAAAACAACTTCTCTCAGAGGCAGAGATGCTGTGAAGATAAGGGGATAAACAGAAAGAGATTTTAAGCCAAAAAGTAATTTGTTTGGTTGCGGTAGGAGAGAGAAACATACCGGTGGCCAGTGAAGGAGTCACTGAAGAGCATGCTGGCTATGG
The DNA here is from genome assembly GCF_910596095.1 of Thunnus maccoyii. NCBI lineage: Eukaryota > Metazoa > Chordata > Actinopteri > Scombriformes > Scombridae > Thunnus > Thunnus maccoyii. The sequence continues at coordinate 22,849,074 of NC_056549.1, read as the reverse complement.
GCTGGAACATTGAGAGGACCAAGGAGGGAGAAGCCATCTTCCAACAACGAGAGAGTGAAAAACAACGAAAGATCTCAGAGTCTCAGGTAACATCCAGATATATAATTCCCGAATTTTTTTTTTTTTTTATGATAACACAAAAAAAAACAAATATTTTGTTTCACGGATGTGACATACAGTATTACTACCTTATTCACTGATTTGTAATTGACAGAATCCACAAGATTCTCTCTTTTTAATTTTTTTCTCCATCTCTTAGTAGCAAAATATAATTTTATAATGGGGCCCCATTACACAATTACCATAAACACAAATCAATTAAGAACATTAGTGTCACTTTTATATACCATTAAAATACAAACTTTTGCTTTTAGTGGTTTTTCAGCACCATGGACAGCTCAGGAGTCAGGTTGTCAGTGGTAAAGTTGTAGATGCCTTTACAATCTGACAATTGGTCATTTCTGACAAAAAAAGATACAAAAAATGTGCTACATGCAGATATGTTGCCCACACAAAAAAAGTACACATGGCACATTGTATAGAAAGATATACTGTATTGCTTAACTAAATTGTGTTGTTGATTTTCTGCAGGTGGCACTAATTTTCTCTCTGTTAAGACATGAAATGTCGGTCAATCCAGAGACATTAAACACATGTCTTCCTGTGCATCAGAGAATTTTTCCTAAACAAAGACGAACAAAGAAAATGTTTAATTAGCTGAATATCATTCAGTGTCAGTGGGGGAAAAGTTCATAAAAATACATTGATTTAAAGGGAAATATTGTGGATTAGCTTTAATGGATTTAATATTAAAATATTGTTCTGTGCTTGTATTGTCTGCTTCTGACTTTGTAGGTTAACGGATTCAGTCCTGCTCCAATGGACCTGCACAATGTCACTTTGTCTAGAGAGTTACAGGTTGGTTTTCATCTGACTCTTTTAGTGTTGTCACATTTACATTACCCTCAGAAAAAATGGGATTGAGAGTCTGCAGCCAGGCAAGCAGCTCTGTGAAACTGTACCTCTGCACAGCTTTGAGCTAAATGCTAACATCACCATGCTAAAATGCTGATGCTAAGCAGGTATCATGTTTACAATGTTCACCATCTTAAGTTCAGGATGTTAGTATGCTAACATTTGCTAATCAGCCCTGAACACAAAGTTTGGGCTGATTGGAATGCCATTAATTTTGCAGGAATAAACCGAAGTATTGTAGAAACTGAAATTATGATCTGATCATGCTGCTAGATGAAAGGTCATGCCACTAAAGTCTGTAGGATTAATCCTCTGGGGACCATGCATGTCTGTTCAAAATTTCATGGCAACTCATATGATAGCTGTTTCAGTCTGGACCAAAGTGGTGGACTGCCCCTAGCATGGCTAAAAATAGAACCATAGTGTAGAAGGTGGAGTGAGAGAAATGTGTTTGAAACACAAAACCAGGATGAAAGCATTCAAATGGATGAAAAATACATTTTTTGCTGTGTCCACAGGGCATGGTGGAGGTGGTTGCAGAAAATTACCACAACATCTGGTCCAAGAAGAAAAAAACTGAACTCATTAGCAAAGGTATGCAAATGTACAGGTTAAAAATACACCATTACACTTGTCTAATAATCATTTACTCTGGAGGTGTGAATTACATACATAATTTTTTAGAAAGTCCTGCAGTAATTCTGGCCAAATATTTGTGTAAAATGCACTTTAAATGATTTTTTAATTCGATTTGACCTACCAGGAGGAGGGACCCACCCACTGCTGGTTCCCTATGACACCCTGACCGCTAAAGAGAAATACAGAGACAGAGAGAAGGCCCAGGATCTCATCAAGTTCCTGCAAATCAGTGGCTATGCCATCACAAGGTTAACCTCCTCTCACTCCCATGTGTTATTTATTGTAGAAATAAGTAAAAAAATAATAATCAGAATGTCACAACAGCACAAAGTTATGTCTAAATGTTTACTGTGTTGTATACTTAAGGCAAAACCAAGTGATTATTATATACTTTTATTCACAATATTTTCCTTAGCTGGTACTGATTTAACCTGGGTTGAAAATTATATTCTAGTTGATCTCCTTGCTGTAGCACTACTGTGCATGCAACCTGTATTTTTTTTTACATGTGCTTAACCTTTGTTAATGAACTGTAGTCATTTGGGATTCTTTCATGTCACAGAGGTCAGAAGGACATGGAGCAGGACTCATCATCCATGGAGAAGCGTTTTGCCTACAAGTTTCTCAAGAGGCTGCTGAAATATGTCGACTCTGCCCAGGAGTTTATTGCACATCTTGGTGAGTTTATGGCATTTTTTAAAACACAGATACACTGAGTAGTAAGACATGCTGTACATTGGAAAAATGGGGAAAAAAAATTATGACTCTGACCTTGCTACTCAACTTGTTAATCCAGAGGCTATGGCCACCAGTGGGAAGACAGACAAATCACCTCATGACCAGGAAATCAAGTTCTTTGCAAAGGTCTGGAAGTCTGAAATTGAAATGAGCCACTGAAATCCTGTCAAATTTACATTTAATATACGTAGCTTTTGTTGAAGTTTTGGTCTCACAGCTGTATTTCCTCTCTCCAGGTGTTGCTCCCACTGACAGATCAAACCTTTAAGAATCACTTTCTCTACTTCCTGTCCACACCCAGCAAGAACCTGAGCAGCTGTGGATGTGCCTCCAACAAAGAGAAGGAGATGGTCACCAGGTACTCTGCAGTAGAATTACATGTTTACCTCACTCTTTTAATAGTCAGGTTTTTGCAGGTCAGAGTTTGTTTTTTGACAAATAGGATGTCCTCCCTCAAAGAAAGTTTTCTCTCAGTGAATAATAAACCTCCACTTTATTTCTTTCCTTTTACTTTCCTTTTCTTCAGCCTTCTTTGCTCTGTCTTGACTTTTTATTCAGTTCTGTTCTTACCTTCCCTCTTTTCCAGCCTGTTCTGTAAGCTGGCAGCTCTTGTCAGACACAGGATTTCTCTCTTTGGTAAGGTTGACCTCTGTTTGTGTGCCTGTGTGCCTCTTTGCTTTAAATCTCTTCCCATATCTACAGCAAATGTTTCTCTCACAGGAGGTGACTCAGCGATGATGGTGAGCTGTCTGCACATCCTCACTCACTCACTTGACACAAGGTAAGCACATATGATTTTGTATTGTAGCTGTAGACGTTAGACAGTATTCCATCAAGTAGAGATCATTAAAATCAGTCTTCTGCGTGCACATTAGCCCTTGTGTTCCCTCCCCTCTCTCAGAACAGTGATGAAGTCTGGTGCAGAGCTGGTCAAAGCCGGGGTTCGCACTTTCTTTGAGAATGCGGCAGAGGACCTGGAGAAGCTGCTGGAGATGCTAAAACTGGGGAAGTTCATGCAGTCGCGTGCGCAGATGAAGAGCGTCAGTCAGAGCATCAACTACGTGACTGTGGCGCTGCTGCCCATCCTCACTGCCCTGTTTGAACACATCGCAACATATGAGTTTGCAGTTGACCTGCTGTGTGAGTTTGTAATTTCAATAGTAAATGCTGTCGATTGCAGTTTGCCTTTTCCCCCTTATCATCTTTAAGCTTTTTTTGTTGTTAGAAGTTTTTTTATTGTTAGAAATAGATGTGTGCTTAATGAAGTATGTGTGTTTCAGTGGATGATGTGCAGCTGTCCTGCTACCGAATTCTGACCTGTTTATACACTCTGGGAACAGGAAAGAATATCTTTGTTGAGAGGTAAGAGGCCAACCTGTTTTGAAATCATGCAGCAGGATAAAAAATGGCTTTTAGTTGTATTCATGAGCAAGGTTGTATAGTTGATCATTAATTTTAAGAATCCTTTTAAAGAGTAATGTGTGCAGTAATTTGTATAATCCATGAGAATTAGCATCACTGTTTGTGACCAATGGACTATGCGAAACAGCAGTTTGCTGTCGAGATAACGATCATATTTTATGAAAATCCATTAAAAGAAAAAAAGGATTTTGTTGTGCAGGGGAGAGGACACAACAGAAACACTGAGAGCTGTGAAATGTCTTTCATTAAAACCATGATTCTGTGAGATTATTCCCTGAGTGGCTGTTACACGGCCATAAAACCTCTCAAAACTGTTATGGATTGAAATTTTCTCACCTTGAGCCGAGTCAAGCTGTAAAATAACCAATGAAAAAGTTTGACCACAACCTTACCTTAGCTGTGTGGTCTAAATCAATCCTCATACCATGTGGAGCTCTATGACTGCTCTATGGACCGGAAGTCCAATGTCAAAAAAACATTAGAGTATTAAAGATAGATGTAATTCCAGTAGGCACCAGGAATTGCAGTGATCTTTCCAAGAAAAAAAAGCATATGAAGACTTCCTATCTTGTATGTTGCAACAAGTTGTTTATGATGTGTTAATTTATTCATAGTGCTTGTCACCTTTATATCACACGGTATATATTTACATGTTGATATGCAGGCATCTGCCAGCACTGGGGGAGAGCCTGTCCACCCTGGTAGCAGCCATGCCTGTAGCGTTCCTGGAGCCTCACCTAAACGCCTACAACCCGCGTTCGGTCTTCAACACCAAGACCCCCCGTGAGAAGGCCAGTGAGTGTCTATCTTTGATGATCATTATTCCATTATTATAATTTTATCTGATTTTTGAAATATTGAAAATAATATCTGTTTTGTTGCAAATACTGATGGTGTTTGTCTTGTAGTCCTCAGTATGCCTGACACAGTAGAGGAGATGTGTCCAGAGATGCCTCGCCTCGACAGGCTGCTGAAAGATGTCAATGATGTCTCAGAGTCTGGAGCACGCTACAGCGACATGCCACAGGTCTGAATTTGCTGATTGGATATTTGAATGTATGCAAACAGCTCTATTTTGAGGGGTTTGTTCTATCAATTTTAACCTTGTTTTTCTTTTTTTTTTTTTAAATGTCTCTTGGCAAATTGCCCAACTTAATGGAAGTGCAATGCTAAATTGCCAGAGCACCCCTTTAATGTTTTAGTTTTCCTTACTTCATTTACCACTAGTAAGGCTTTATTTATTTACTTACTACTAGACTGACCTTCAAAAAATGCTAAATAATTTAAGAAATGTTAATGTTTGCAGTGAGTGCTGAATATAATGTTACAATCTAATCAAAATGATGTAGAACATTTTGAAATTACATCCTTTATTTAAAAATTGTATTTATACCATCTTTTAGAGACCCCTTGAATTGTGCACATGAAGTTTAAATGTATCACTGTAGGAATACAAGCCTCCATTATACATTTATTTGTAGATTTAGCAAGTGGATTTTGCACCACTTCAGATATACATAATGTTCCAAGACTGTCATTTTTACTGTATTTACATATTTTTGCAAAACAAAGGTACAAATCTAGTGTTTTTATAATCTTAAAATCAATAATTACTGGAGGATATGGCATATATCGTTGGATTTATAATCCCCTTTAGAACTTTGGGTCCCCAACATCATATAGCAATTAGTTCCTGATTGCCTCTTCCATCATCATACCTTCAGCCTGTTTCCTGCAGGTGATTGAGGTGATCCTTCCCATGCTGTGTAACTATCTGTCCCACTGGTGGGAGAAAGGTCCGGAGAACTCACCCCCAGATGCTAAGTGCTGCACCATGGTGACCTCTGAACACCTCGGCGTCATCCTGGGGAACATACTCAAGATCCTCAACAGCAACTTGGGCATTGATCAAGCCCCCTGGATGAAGAGAATTGCAGGTAAGTGCCAGGTCCAAGACTGTTAGAGAAACTGATAAATGTGATCTGACAGGGTTCCTGGTAGTCAGATTGTGTTTTTAGCCCAACTAAGAATCTCTGATTGTAAAGAATTCTCTGGGTATGTCAGGTAATATCACAGACTTTTACAAATGATCACTTTGTAGGAATATGCACGTACACTGCAGGAGGTGCAGAGTTTTGGTAGAACATTTGCATTTTAGTGCACATTCCTTAGTGGGAGTTCAGGAAAGGCCAGATAATATAATTGGCTGCTATGAGGACACGTAGCCTGAAGCACTTTCTCACTTCAGTTTTTAAATCCTTATTTGAGAGGTAGGTAATTGTTCTTGTAATTGTCTTAAACATTTACCTACAAGGAAATTTAGATATGATACTATATTTTGAGAGATCGGCATATGAAAACAAATATGCTGATCTCAAAAAGTACTAAAATGACCCTGAATGATGTAGTTTGGCAGTTGTAACAGAGCCAAAGATATCCAGGGACACAGGGTGAATTTTGCTTATGTTCTCAAACTTGGCATGCAAATCTTCTTCTTGAAAGCATCGGTCTCTCAGGCAAGAATATATTTTCCATTGTCTCTGTCTCCAGTTTACTCTCAGCCAATCATCTGCAAGGCAGGAGGAGATCTGCTGAGAACCCACTTCCTGCCCACACTGGACAAACTAAAGAAAAAGACCGTGAAGGTGAGCTTAAAATATGTATATATGGTAATACAGTTGGACATTGCATTCACTGCTCATTGATACCAGTAGTTAGTTTTGCTGACTTCATCATTAGCTGCTGAACTTGTGGCGTATATATGAGCTGTCAGTGGTCTGAGGAGCTAACTTGACAACATTATGCTCATACACCTCATCTACTGAGAGTAAAAATACCTGTGTGTCACATCCTGAGAGGGGGAAGGGATTATCACCATGGGGTTGGAAGGGCTCATGTGTGAGGACATTTATACTAACAAAATAATAACAGATTAAAGGAGACAAGGTGTTCATGTGCTGCAAACATAGGTTGTGTCTGAAGAGGAGTTGCTAAAGGCCGACAGTAAAGTCGACAACCAGGAGGCGGAACTGCTCATTCTGGATGAGTTTGCTGTGCTCTGCAGAGACCTGTACTCTTTCTATCCCATGCTCATCCGTTACGTGGATAACAACAGGTACAACATACATACACACTTAGCTAGCATGAGCTTTTATTTAAGGATTTTTGTGGAGAATTTAGATTTTTACTCCATGTTTCTGTTCAGTTTCCAGTGAATATTTTCCTTTTTCCTTTTTACAATTTTCATGTATTACTGTTTAATCTATTAATTGATCATTTCTGAAACTGGATATTTATGCCCTGTCCTGCACAGATGGAACATGCTCATATTGTAACTTAGTCAAAAATGTCTTGTATCTTCAGGTCTAGGTGGCTGAAAGGGCCTGATGCAGACTCCACTGAGCTCTTCAGAATGGTAGCTGACATCTTCATCCTCTGGTGCAAGTCACATGTAAGTCTCACTACTATTACTGTACACCAAACTGTTTGTTCAGTTGAGTTTTCATATGACAATGTAAGTTTTAATATCAGTTTTCATTTTCTTCCCTGATTAACCTCTTTAATCTGTCCTCTGAACCCAGAACTTTAAGCGTGAGGAGCAAAACTTTGTGGTTCAGAATGAGATCAACAATTTGGGCTTCCTAACTGGAGAAGGCAAGACAAAGATGTCCAAGGTAAACCATAGGATAATACATAGGATATGGGTGAATACAAAACTATAAAATTCGAGACATTTCTAATCATATGCTAATGATAGTTTATTTTGATTCATTGCCACATACTCACTAGAGCACCAAATGAATATTCATTGATGGCTGAAAATAGTTCCAACAAAGAGACTATTTACTCCTGTTTGAGTAACCTTTCCCAGAAACTACAGCTGTCAAAAAACCCAAAAAAACCAAAACTGCTGTTTTTAGGAAATTACTGAGGCTTTATAAAAGGCTAAATTATATTTTTGTGTCCTGTTTTTAAAGATATACATCTTCAGTAAGAATCAATGAACTTGGGGCTGAGTGCCACAGGCAGAGCAGAGAAGTGAAAAAGTACTGAGAAACAGACTAACACATTGATGGTTTCTGATGTTTTGAGCAATTTTTTGAGAATAAGAGAAATAAAAAATACCAGCCTTATCCTTTATAAAATATCAGAGAAATCACCCCAGTGAAGCAGGCATTGAGTCACTATTTCCTTGAGTTTTTTCAGTTAATGTTAGAAATCAGACAAGTCTCCTGTCATCTTGACCTTCATGTTAACCAGAAAATGAGCTCTATTAATCAAAAATTTGAATTGAATTTGTATTTTAGATATTCTCATCAAAGCTGAGGTAACTTGCAGGCCTTCCAGGAATAACTCTTTGAAAATAGACCTCTTCATTCTGAGAGACGTCTGTCCCGTTTAATGACCCCTGGAGAATGAGCAAAGTACATCTCACTTCTCTTTAGGTTTCAAATGGACTTATCTCTCCTCTCTTGCTCTCTCCTTCACTATGTCAGCACTTTGGAAAAGCACAACCTGAATAGTTTGCCTGACAGGATCGCCGGGCGCTCCAATTCTTGCCACTGTATTTCAAAGACTTTGCTAATGAAAAGAAAAAAAATCCTTCTAAGCAGTTTTCTTGTGTTCTTAATAGATGCCCTGACATGCTGAACAAGCAGAATATGTAGATGTGAGATGTTCTACAAATCATCTGTATAAGTTCACAACTCTTAAATTCACCTCTACACCGAGGGTTTACGACATATGGCATTTCATGTGGATATTTGTTGTAGTAAAGTCAGGTCATATATTTGGATTTTGACAGTGTTTGGTCCAGCAGGCACTCAGCTAACTGTCACTGGGAGAGATTGTTGTTTATTTGTTTTGGCAGAGCTGGACAGTTAATTTATTTGCAGTCTTGGGGGGTTTTGACATAATCGCTCACAGTGAAGAAAAAGCTCCTCAGCTCTTGATCTTGCAGGATTCTACTTGTTAAGTGATTTATGTTGAAGCACCTTCAGTCCCTAGTACGTGATTCATCTTAATCAGTGGCTGGAAGGTGAAATACACTTTTTGTGCCCTGAAAGCAAAGTCATTGTAAATTAGATGTCGGATTTGGCAGCCAAATTTGGTTTAAGTGCTACATTTGAAATATTAAGTTAGTTAAGAAAAGGTTAATTAGTGCAGTACATAAAAGCATCAAACTATTATTATTGTGTGATGGGACACAACATATAAAAATTGTATATACAGTGCAATACAAAACACAATAAACCCCTATCAAAAGATAATATAAATAAAATAAATGGCACAAACCTAACTGTCCTGTTTGTTTCAACATTTGTTGGACTGTTTTTGATTTTCTTAGGAAGTGTTACAACCCTGATTTGAGGGGAAGACCAAACCTGAGTTTCTTAAAGAAACTAAATAAATGAAAAAACAAACAACAGAAACACATGTTATAGTCCACAATTTGAGTGAGTTGGCTTCTTTTTGCTCTCTAAACTCATGACAGAGTAAATTAAGCTGCTCTGGTGTCTCTCTGCAGTCAGGTGGGGACCAGGAGAGGAAACACAAGCTTCGCCGTGGAGAATACTACTCCATTCAGACCTCTCTGATCGTGGCTGCCCTGAAGAAGATGCTGCCCATTGGCCTCAATATGTGCACCCCAGGGGACCAGGAGCTCATCTCCCTGGCCAAGATACGCTATAGTCTGGTGAGCTCCCTCAGCATTTAACTAAATACTGATGTGTTGTTAGTAGGCAGTCCTTATATTCAGCCATATCAACTTATTTTAGGACCTATAATGTAATTCACTGATAATGAGATAATGTTAATGAGGTTGAGCGTGTGACAAAGTTAATGTAGAATAAGTAGAGAATGTTTGCAAGTGTTCCTGAAGCGCAAATCTCTTAAATATCAAAAATACATTTTTTATTGTATGTCAGGGTGGTGCCGTTTTACTAGACCTATGTACTTTCACTCACAGTACTTCTTCCAGTCAATATGATCTGCTTCACCACAGGTTTTATCACCCTAACATGATAGGGTGATAAAACCTGTGGCCATACTTCCTTCAGATGGTTACTGTATGTAACTTATCCATTTTAAGTTAGGATACAGCTAATTAAATGTCTTTTAAAAGCTTTAAACTCCTTCTGTTGTGCAGTAGATATTTATAGAATTACAAATATTTTACAAATATAACCTTTTAATGTATAGCAATAGTGGATTAACTTGATTTTTTTTCTGTGTTTTTTTCATCTTAGAAAGACACAGATGATGAGGTGAAGGAGCACCTGCGTCAGAATCTCCATCTTCAGGAAAAGGTAAGTTAAATATGGAGAAATGCACTCAATAAGAATCATTATTACAAAATCTATATATTTATTTACATATTTAATCATACAGGCTTTCTGTATGGGAATAAGCAGCAACAGCAGTAGATGTAATCATAGATTTTACTTGTGGTGAGTATAATTTTTTGTGGTTTATTTATTGATGCGATTGTTATCGTGTTGTAGTCTGATGACCCAGCCGTCCAGTGGCAGTTGAACCTGTACAAAGACGTGGTGGTGAAGAGCGAGGAACCAGAAAACCCAGAACACACAGTGGAACGAGTTCAGAGCATCTCTGCTGCAGTTTTCCACCTGGATCAGGTTAAAAACACAACTTGCACTTATATTTCAGCTCACATATCAACATCGCAGGGCATGAAAAATTAAATTAGATATAAAATTAGATGAGACTTATCTAGCAGCTGCCTGTAATAGGTGACACAAAGTAATACTGGGTAGCAATGTTGTGATTTGTGAATGAATCAGTTAGTCACACAAAAAGCGATCAACAACAATTTTGATAATGGATTAATTGTTATAGTAATTTATAATGGAAAAATGTCAAACATTTCCTCTCAACTGTGAGGATTAGCTGTTTTCTCTATTTTGTATCATTATAAATTGAACATCTTTGGGTTTTAGGCTAATTTATTCATCAAAAAAGTAACCTACAGATTATGAGATGATGAAAATAGTCAGTACGGTAGTTAATGCCTTTTACATTATACCAAGATAAAACATTGTGATAATCTAGATAAAATGCTACACAAAATATCTTAAATGTTAACTGCACAACTTTGTGTTTCACCATTGTTATTTCCTTGTGTCTCAGGTGGAGCAACCTCTGAGGAATAAGAAGTGTGTGTGGCAGAAGCTGCTGTCCAAACAGCGTAAACGTGCTGTGGTGGCTTGCTTCCGCATGGCTCCCCTCTACAATCTACCCAGGTTAGTCTCTGTTGCACCTGTCTCACGCACTGATGCACAATGTCAATAATTATATTGACATGAACTATTTAAGAAACCCAGTAAGACATTGCTTTGTTTCAATCTAACAGTACATAACAAGCAATCACCAAGTAGTTGTGTGGGGGCGGGGCATTTTCTTTCTTGATTGTGTACCCATGTAAACCCCTCATCACCTCCCTAATGACATTCTCTCCTCTGTGTTGTTTTCTTGCATAACACTACCTCATCCTCCCTCAGATACAAAAATAATAATTACTTCCTGAATGGCTATCGGGAGGTTTGGCTGGAAAGGGCGTTCAAAGCCTCCAGCTTTGACCGCCTGTTCTCCCTGCTGACGGTAATGTGAAACTACGGGGCGAATGCTTCATCTGTTCAACCCCCCCTTCATCCACCAGGCTGTGGACTGATCTCTGCCTAGCAACCAATTGTTTCTGCACTGTTGATTCTGATTGGTCAGCTAGAATGAGCCGAGAATTGACTGAAACAAACTTATTTGGAAAGTGGAAACACACTGCAAGCTGCAGGCCTCTGTTTCATTTCAGGTGTACCCTGAAGGAAGGAATGAAGAAAGGAAAGAAGAAGAAAGAAAGAAATATATTGCATACAATCTTGACTTTGATCAGTAGATTTACAATATAATGCTTAGTAACAGTAACACGCTATATAAAAAGTTGTTTTATGTTATCTTACTTCCTGCTATATGATGATTTTAAGATTTGTTTTTCATCTGACATTTTCTCAAAGGTTGTGCAGTTTTACAACACATCTGTGTGTCTGTTCAGAAAAATATCTTTAAATCTCATAAGAGCAAGAAAAAAAAAGTTGTCGCAGATGCACAGATGTGTTAGAAAACTGCATATCCCTCCTAAAGTGTGCATGTTCCTCTGATGAATTTTACATCTGGATGGAAATAACCGCAGTTATTTTAGAGACTATACGTGACCAGTCAGAAGAGCCAGTGGGTCCCACATTGACCAATCACCACCCTGCCTGAACTGCACTTCCTGTAACCCCTTCCTCCCCCCTACATCTCTCCTTCCTGTCTCCTCCAAAAACTCACCAGAACCCACCCTAATGCCACTGTACCTCCCTCCCCACCCCCCTCCATTCCTCCCCACTTCCCCTCACCTCCCCCCTCCCCAGGCATCGCGCTATCAACTTCTACATCCCGGCCTATCAGAGACTATGGATAGAGGCAGAGGATTACTCCTTTGAGGAGAAGCTAGTTCAGGATCTGGCAGTAAGTACTGGGCTCGCCTTGCCCTCGCCCCTTGTGCCCTGCGTTGGCACCCCTCTGCCAGTCCTGTCTGCCGAATGCTTCTTTAGCCCCGCGCCTGTCGAGCCTTGGGAGCGCGCCCGGGTGGGGACCTCGCCCAAAGCACCCAGGGGCCCCCGCTCTAGGCGTACAAAACCCCTCAAACAGAGATCCGTCAAGGGTCAGAGGCTGCATGACCAACTCAGGAGACACAGGGCCAGCTCCGGCGCTCGCAGCTCTAGAAAAGCAGGCTATGCCTTTCTGACAGCAGTGGTAAGGAGGGCCTTTCACTAGGAGACTGTCACTAGCTGTTTGGCTGTCAGATCTGGATCCAACCCATCAGTTGTCTTTTCGCTGTACTCTGTAAGTCTGTAGTGTGAGTGTGAAGGTGACGTTACAGTACGTCCTGTGGCCGTGGCGTCAGTGGCATGCTTGCGTAGTCATGTGAAGATCACATTTCATATTAGATCTTTGTATGCAGATGTGCAGCAAATTCATCAAGACACTACAACTTTGCCATTGAATAAGATTAAAGCAAAGCCTTAGATATAGTTGCTCAAATAATCTGATTATTCACTGTCCTTATTCGGGAAGATTTTTATTATTAGTTCAATTCTAGAAAACTGTCAGAGTAGTTTGGACTCTTGGAGTAGTTGTGATAGCCCTCTGATAGCTCTTTGTCAGGCTCCTGTACTGTCAGGTTCATTTTTCATGTTCAAAGTCATATCACCAAATGGCTTACTGCTTGCATCTGTTTGCTGTAACCTGCATGTATTTGAAAACTGGTTCCAACACTGTTCATTATCCACTCTCATCTTAACTTCCTCGTCCTGTCCTCTCCACGGATCACTGGGACATGACAAAATCTCATCTGCATGCCGATGCTAGTTGAATGTTAATGATTCATTTCAGTGTTTTCAACAAATGTGTGAATGGGCACAATTTTCAGATATTGAAAATGTTGATGAACTGAAGCTGTGATGGGATGATTTCTCATGAGGGGAATGAATAGTGATCAGATAAAACTTGGGCAGAGCTAACTGTTTGCACCTGTGAACTCCTGCAGAAAACCCCCATGAAGATTGTGGAGGAAGAGGAAGAGGAGGTGGCTGAGATTCAGCCAGACCCTCTTCACCAACTCATCCTCCACTTCAGCCACAACGCTCTGACAGAGAGAAGGTGAGAAAGTGAAATAAGTCAGCATGACAGAAAGTTTGTGTTACAATGACCATGCTTTAGGAGTTTTCTCATATCCTGTCCCATATTTGTTTGATGAAGACACAGTTAAGAAGTAATGTACTATTACTGTGCTTTATTTAGAAATAAAAAAAAAAATTGCTTGACAGAGAAAATTAAGTAAGTTTTCAACAAGGAGTTGATATGAAATCATCAATGAGGATGTATCTAATCACAAAGAGAAACATTTCAGCTTTTGTTGTACGTAGCATAAAATCTCTTTGCTCTTGCATTAAAACACATTGATTCAATGTGACTTGATTTTACTCCTCTACTCCTTTTCAGTCACTTGGAAGAAGACCCTTTGTATATTGCGTATGCAGACATGATGGCAAAGGTAGTGGCCTTTTATTCTCTGTTTATCCATAAATACTTCTGCTAAAGCATGTGTTAAGTAGCATAAAATATGAGGTTTTGGATGTTGATCTTTGTGTTCTCAGAGCTGTGCTGAGGATGAGGAAGAAGAAGAAGAAGAGGACGGGAAAGAGAAGACATTTGAGGTACGCTCCCCTTAACAATGTCAGACTCTTAAAAATGTCCCTTTTTGCCAATTACTACATGTGTGCTTGTGTGGTGCCCGCGTGTTGGCCTTCAGGAAAAGGAGATGGAAAAGCAGAAGATCCTGTATCAGCAGGCGAGGCTGCACGCCCGTGGGGCTGCTGAGATGGTACTACAGATGATTAGCGCCACTAAAGGTAATGGTGGTCTGATTGTTTCTGCCCCAGTCAACTACGCAGCTAATTTACTGTCTTATGCAAAGCGATGTTACACCAGTGAACAGGTAGGCACTGAATATTTTCATGGCCATAACCTTTATCTACATTCTCCTGCAAGCATTTGAAGCTGACAGACTGATAGTGGATTTTATGAAATATTAAAATCCACCAATGTTATCCACAGACATGAAGGTTCCTTATGTCAGACATTTACTTAATTGTATTATTCTATTTGTTGTTTAACATTCTAAATGTATCAGAAATTCTTTCTTCTGAATATATATGGTGGATGGCCCTGCATTGAAAAACTGCCACCCCAAATTACTTTAATTATTCTGTGTTCAATGGGGAGTTTTAGCACCACATTATGGTCTGAATGCATTGAAGAAGTTTTGACAAGAAAAATTTACAGGAAAACATTGAATACTTGTGAGTTTTCTCACAAAATATATTGAAATTAATCCAGATTAATCAAATTCTTCATGAAGTTCTTGATCACTTGTAGTCTATTATTAGCACTGTGGACTACCTACATACATATAGTACTGTACATGCATATGCACGTGTTTTTTTTTTTTTTTTTCTTTTTGCAAAATCCAGTGAAACCCCTCCAGGTTTTGACTGGCTGACATGCAACTTTTACTATTTACCTTCCTCTGTCATCAGGTCGTCTGGGCCCCATGGTCACCTGCACCCTCAAACTGGGCATCTCCATCCTAAATGGAGGCAATGTGCAAGTTCAGCAGGTGAAGTCATATTGCTCTGTCATTCAACATGAATCTGCATCAGCTGCAGTATGCTGTTATGGGTAACATGGTTTTGAAAAGAGGATATTTTTTTACAACTTATTATTGAAAATTTCTGTTTTTAAAAAAAAAAAACAGGTCCCAAAAGACAACAAAACCTCCACTCCCCGACCCACCCCTGGCAGCTATGGAATTTCTGCACCTCAAATCATCTCATTTGAAATAAAATAAGAGCATAAATAAATATATATCAAAAAACATAGAGAGGGACTAATTAATCTAGAGCGCGATAAGGAGTATTATTAACAATGTTTATGTGATGAGTGCAGCACCTTCCCAAAGTTGAAGTCGTTGCCTTGTGTAGTCTGGCTGTGGACAGTTCCATCATGACCACATCTTGAAAGTATCGTAACCACTTTGTTTTGGAGAGGTTGTGTGGAGGAATCCATCTTTAAACAAGTAGTTTCTTTGCTGCTGTTAGGCCTGCCAACAGCGACCGGCGCTGTGCTCTATTCCAAGTCCACATCTGAGTCATCAATCAACAACAACAACTTAGGATACAAAGGAATCCTTTTCTCTGTCAGCTCAGAAAGGGTTCACACTACTGTTCTCCAGAATGTACATACAACGTAAATCATAGTTTGCACTTGAGGTTAAACCCATTCTATGCCTTAGAAAAGGAGTCATATTTGACCAGACCTTCTTCACCTGATATTAAGTCCCTCTCCCATGACCTTGTAAAATTGAGCACTGTCTGATGAATTGTATTAAGCCACAAATGTATAGCTGACACAAATACTCTAAAAGGTGATTTTAAAATACGTTCTATGACTGTATGCTTCCCTATCCCCTGTCCCCATGGGACTCCATAAGCACGAATTGCAGATGTCAATTGTGAGTACAAAAAAAAAAGATGACCTGGGATATCAAACCGCTGACAAAGTTCCTGGAAACTAGAAATACCATTAGTACCCCAAATATCACGCAGCGTAAAGATGCCTTTAGAGGACCAGGATTTAGAGGGTTTATTGCCTGAATTAATTGATGTATTATGCCACAGTGGTGCGTGACCCTGACTGTTTGTATTCAACATTTTTCTCAATTACCCTAAAATTGGCTAGTGTATAAGAGATAATTGGACCAAACTTAAGCCTACATTTATAATTAGAATAATAATATAGAAATTGGAAAATAAAGTATCTTGCAACTGCAACGGAGCTGTAAGCCCCTCTTCGATCCCTCGCCAAGAAGTATGTGATAATGGATTCATCCATGTTAAAACAGACCGGAAAGGAAGATTTTTAATGCTTTTCTTTTCTCGTTTTCCCAGAAAATGCTTGATTACCTGAAAGAGAAAAGAGATGGAGGCTTTTTCAAGAGTCTCTCAGGACTGATGCAGTCATGCAGGTAGGTTCTGTGATATTATCCATGCTACAAAAAATAGATATCAGGTGCTTATATTTGACATTTGTATTTCCTCCCCTAGTGTCCTGGACTTGAATGCATTTGAGAGGCAGAACAAAGCAGAAGGACTCGGCATGGTGACAGAGGAAGGTTCAAGTAAGTGAAAAGATGTCTCATTAGATGCGCTATGTGAAATTCCACCAGTCTTTTCTTCTTAGCCTTCTAAGATCCACATTTTGACACAGTATTACTTTGAAGTTCAGTAGATGGCCACAGTTGAGACACCTGATTTTACTCCAAATTGAATAAGAACTTACCTTCCTCTCTCCACTTCCAGTAGCTAATGCTGAACCATGATAACTGCATAACCTGTGTCCATTGTCCACAAAGCTGTATGTATAATAAAGGCTAGTTCCTAATTATTCGTTTCTGAATGGCCCTGGTAGATAAAATAATCAAAATTCACTGTTAGCAATGTGAATTTTGGGAGAACAAATAGTTTGCTCCTTGTGCTGCAGCCTATTGGTCACTGAAATGCCAACGTTCTGTCTTTAATGTCTTTTTTGCGGTATTAAAAATCAAGAGTGAGTTGTAAAAATTATAGCGAACTGTGTACTATAGAGCATGGGATTTAAAATCAAGTATAAACCCACTTTTTTGTCAACTTGTGTGCTGGTATTTAGACGTGTGGTGTAAGATTTATCCCATCATCTATGTAAAGTGATGATCTGTCATTGGCCTTCAACAATACAAAACATGCAGTCATAGAGGACATGGTCCAGCATTAATGAAAGACCTCCCATTTCTCTCCAATTTGCAACACAAACACTCTTCACCTGACGCTTTTTACATCAAACTATGTCCGTCTTTCATCATTCAGTCCTCTGCGAAACATCTCCACCGAGCTCTGTGTTTAACAATTCACTGTTACTACTCGTGTCTCTGTTATTGTTATGAATTTGGTACTCATCTCGTTAGATGCGGCATAGACACAGCCCAGGCCTATGATTTTCTTGTCTAAAAAGCAATCTTTTTAACTGCATGACTTTGTTTTTCACTCGTAGCCAATATGTTCATATCTCTTTGTATTGTAACTCAATGTCCTCTCTTTTTGCTTATGTCTTCGTGTATTGTTTGTCTCCTTCCTCTCATTTAAAAAACCCATCGATGGCAGTCCACACTCAGCGGGGTAAATAGCAAATTAAGATCATCCTGATATGGCTATGCTTCCACCTTGAATGTCCTCTCCATATCTGTGGTCCATACTCCTGTTTTATTTTGTACCCAGCCCCACCCTCCCCCATACCCAGATGTCTGCTGGGACTCACTGTGCATGCCGACTGATAGAGTGTACACAGAAAGCAGATGTTCAGAATCCATTGCCTGTTCTTTGTGTTATTATTCTTCCCATTCCCTTCACGTTAACATTTACTAATGCAAATCCTATTACTCTAATCTCTCATTCTAAGACTATCAGTGCCACCTCCCAAGGGTTTGACTAAAGGTTTGTGGACTCTTTCACAGCCTAATCAAAGCTTTGTCTTGCTTTGGATTTGGGGCCTATTTCACAAAGCTGGTTTTCTTATAGATGTCTAACTTTCACATGTTTTTATCTGCTCACAGAAATGTATTTTACTCATTTTGTATAGCTCTGTTGACTGGATTATCTGGTTGATTTTAAACTGAATTATTGTAACCTTGTATGTCCCCCTACTCTTTTCGGAAATGATACCCTTCATCAGGCCCAATCCTGGCCTGCATGTGAAAGTTATCAGGCTTCCTCCAGCTTATGGAAATGTCCTAGTGTTTCACTGTTGTTAATATAAAAGCATTTTTACAAAACACGCTTTGGATTCAGTTTTGAACCTGACATCTAAAGGCCCTGGACTTCAAGAATGTTTTGAACATGAAACCTTTCCTGCTTGCCTCATGAATTGCTTCTGAGGGGAGTTTCTCATATTATTAGACTTCCACATGTGGAATAAATAAAGATGTTTAATTTACATCTGTGTGATGTCGCAGCTGAATTCACCAAAGTCTCTTCTCTCACAAGGTTCTAAGGTGCTACAGAATGATGAGTTTACTAAAGATCTGTTCAGGTTTTTGCAACTACTGTGCGAGGGGCACAATGGAGGTGAGTCATTCTGTGTTTCAAAGTCTTTACATTGTTTGTGCACTGCTCTAAGAGACAACCAAAGAAGAATTCAAAAATATTGACAACGAGGATGACAAAACATTTCTTTCTGTCAGATTTCCAGAATTTCCTGAGAACCCAAACTGGAAACACAACCACAGTCAACATCATTATCAGCACTGTCGACTATCTGCTCCGTCTTCAGGTGTGTGAAACACAAATGTAAAGCCACATAAACTGCCGCCACCACCACCATCTTTATCATCACCGTCATTATTGACGTTGTTTGTGGTCATTGTTATTTTCAACAGTTTACTAATGTCATCCTCCTCTTCAGGAATCTATCAGTGACTTCTACTGGTACTACTCTGGCAAAGAAATCATTGATGAGACCGGAAGGGTTAACTTCTCCAAAGCTTTATCTGTAGCCAAGCAGATATTCAACTCACTGACTGAGTATATTCAGGTAAGACACTGAGCCCTCAGTCAACAATATTAAATCCACAGTAAAGAGACACTGATTACCTTAATCGAATAATTTATGATGTGTTTTTTACCCTCTCGCATCATCTCCTCCAGGGCCCATGTATTGGAAACCAGCAGAGTCTGGCTCACAGCAGACTGTGGGATGCAGTTGTTGGCTTCTTGCATGTATTTGCCAACATGCAGATGAAGCTATCTCAGGTACAATAAACCGTTCATCTCTTCTGCGTATAAGGCCTTGTCTTGTAACAAATAAAAAATGAAAGGGTCAGTCAAATAACTTAACACACCACCATCTCATGTCATGAAGTACATTAATAAGTAACCCACTGTGGCTTTAACATAGTATGTTGTAACAGGAAATATGCAGCTGTGCAGTTGTACACATTAAAGAAAGCATAGAACATTAGGAAACACATTAAAACAAAAACTAATATTGAGCTGATTGTTTCAGGTTACATGTGTGGAGTTGCAGTCTTGTAAAGAGCCTATGTTGTTTATGTGTGACTAGTTAGATTGTAAAAAAAAAAAAAAAAAAAGATGTTAACAAGTTTGACCATGGATATACTTTTTTTTTTTTTTGTTTCACTCTTCTATGGTGTAATCTTGTAGTGTTGTACTTTGGGGAGGATGTTTGGAATGTTAACAACTGTTCTTGCTTTGGGAAAACTCCTCCAGAGCAAAGCTTTTAAGAAAAAGGCTCTGATCTCCTTGTAGGACGCCAGTCAGATTGAGCTGTTGAAGGAGTTGATGGATTTACAGAAGGACATGGTTGTCATGTTGCTGTCTCTGCTAGAGGGTAAGAGCCTGAAGCTGAATTTAAAAAAAGACGAAAGACAATAATGATCATTGATGGCTGAAGGTTTTAGTATATTTGTTGCTCTAAAAGTTCAGACTAAAACACAAATGTTGAGACATTTCTAGTAAATGTCTGGATTATTTTAAGTACAAGTTGTGAAGTACATAATGCATAGTGTTTGTGTATAATCACTCAAATGAATGTGTTCCCTGCCCAGGTAATGTGGTGAATGGGACAATTGGAAAGCAGATGGTTGACACTCTAGTGGAGTCTTCTAGCAATGTTGAGATGATACTCAAGTTCTTCGATATGTTCCTCAAGCTGAAGGACCTGACGACCTCTGACAACTTCAGGGAGTATGACCCCGACTGTAAGGGAATTATTTCAAAGAAGGAGTTCCAGAAGTCCATGGAGAGCCAGAAACAGTACAGCCAGTCAGAGATCGAGTTCCTGCTCTCCTGTGCGGAGACCGATGAGAATGACATGTTCAATTACAAGGAGTTTGTAGAGCGATTCCACGAGCCGGCCAAAGATATTGGCTTCAATGTGGCAGTGCTGCTGACCAACCTTTCTGAACACATGCCGCGCGACTCCCGACTTACCACCTTCTTAGATCTGGCAGAAAGCTTGCTTTGCTACTTCGAGCCATATCTGGGGCGTATTGAAATCATGGGCAGCGCAAAGCGCATCGAGAGGGTTTACTTTGAAATCAGTGAGTCCAGCCGGGAGCAGTGGGAGAAGCCGCAAGTCAAAGAGTCAAAGCGTCAGTTCATCTTTGATGTGGTCAACGAGGGTGGCGAGAGTGAGAAGATGGAAATGTTTGTTAATTTCTGTGAGGACACTATCTTTGAGATGCAGCTGGCTTCACAGATCTCTGAGCCAGACATAGTTGAACAACCTGAGGAGGAAGAAGAGGAGGATGGATACAATATCCTGGAAGAACTTGCTGCAGAGGAAGAAGCCGCCTTGGAGTCTGCCTCAGCCTTCACCACTGCATGCCGCTCTGTCAAGAAGAAACTCAGACATGTCCGCCATATTGTTTCTCTTAAGAACGTTCGCAAGCAGCTCAAGAAAATCAAGAACCTGAGCATCAAGGAGATTTTTACAGGCTTCTTCTCCTTCTTCTGGATGCTCTTCACCGGCTTCTTTAAGGGAATCTATGGCCTCATCTTTGGTTTCTTCCATGTCATTTGGTCGTCCATGTTTGGCGGTGGCCTTGTTGAGGGAGCCAAGAACATAAAAGTGACAGATATCCTTGGAAACATGCCTGACCCAACCCAGTTTGGCATCCACGGAGATGTGATTGAAGGAGAGAAAGTGGAGGCCATAGAGTCATCAGGAAGCTTAGACATAGCCATGGCACCACCAGGGGACATAGGAGAGGTTGACATAATGATAGAGATGCTGACGGTGCCTAAGAAGGAAACTGGAAAACATGTGGAGCCAGGCCTGGGTGATGTGTCTGAGCTGAGTGCAGAGACCTCCACTACGGATCAGAAAAAGGTGTGTGGTCACAGGTTTCAAAAAACTGTTTACATCTCTCTAATGAATTGTATTGAAATCCTGTAGATATATGCTTTTTATTATCACCTCCATTCAGTCCTCCTCAGCTCATTAGTATTCTTTTCACATTGATGCAGAGTGCTGCTGCCAAGCCTGTCGAAACCCCTGAAAGTGAACCAGAGAAAGCAGAGTGAGTAATATTGAGAGATAGGAAAAGTAATTATAATATAAGACAAAAAGAACTGTAAAGTAATAACAAATATGACTAATACAGCACAGAGAACCAGGAGAAGGAGGACAAACCAAAAGAGGAGAATGCTAAGGAGCCAGTGGCTGAGGAGAAGCCCAAAGCAAGATCGAATCAGCCTAAAGAGGAGGCGCCTGCCCTCATGTCAAATATCTTTGCTGCTCTGGATGTGTGGATGAACAAGATGCTGGTGAGTCCTGGCACAACATATTCCGTCTTATAAAAAGTTTCATTAAAATTTTTCAGTATTTGTTTTGGCACTCATTTCTCGTTCAAACACAGAGATATATTTTTTAAAGCAGTCAGCAGTTGATCTCACTCTTAATAAAACCTTTTTCCTTACAGAACTATCTGGCTCGTAACTTCTACAATCTGCGTTTCCTGGCTCTGTTTGTGTGTTTTGCCATCAACTTCATTCTACTTTTCTACAAGGTAACACAGTAACCAAAGCTAAAACTCAGTCCTTCTTTTCATAACATGATTGTCTGATCAGCTTGTATCATCATACTAGCATTACAAAGGATTCAGAGGTACTTTAGACAGTTTGGCATTTAGCCTCTGGTCCTTCTTCAGACATCAGTAGCACCATTTAATGGATGGTTTAGTATTTTTTGAATTATATATTTTTTTTATATCTGGATTTTCTGCTAAAAAGTACATGGTAGGGTTCTTGGTTCTTCTTCTTCCTTTCAATAGATGCTATGTAGTATTAGCTAACCAACAGCCCACTATATGAACTAGGGCTAGGTGTCAGCAGAGGTACAATTTCAGGAATATAATTGTGTTTGTACAAAACCATTTTTTCATTTAACTAAAGAAGCCAAACTTCATGTGTTACTATTAAATGTGTCTTAACACAAAAAGCCCTACAAGAACAAAGTTTTGATTTAAATCAGGTACTATCTGATCAAATAATATGTCACAACTCAAACAATACTACTAATGTGACCAGACATTCAATGCCAACAACCTTCATTCCATGCAAAAATGCATGCAAAAGTTCAGCTAAAGCTTATCAGATATCTGATTTAGCTTCCTGAAATGGGTATTTTCTGTTTATTGCTGTGCTGTGACAGAGGAGAATACTAAATCTCATGTTATCCAGAAATATCATAAAAATCACTGAACACCTTGATTTAAAGGTCATGACCACTAACAATCCAAAGTAAGCATTTTATGTAAACTGAAAGGCAAAGATTAGAACTAAAAACAATTGTAAGAAGTGTAATGTGAAAAAATATACTCCAGTTAGCTCAGATAATTTATTGTTTACATGGTATATACTCTTTGCTCTTTAGGTTACTGGTGAAAGTGATGATGAAACAGATGATGAAAACGGCTGGGGTGGCGAGGAAGAGAGTGAGGAGAACACACTCTTCGACATGGATGAGTTTGTGCTCCAAGAAAGCACCGGCTACATGTTACCAACCCTGCGCTTCCTGGCTATATTCCACACCGTCATCTCCCTTGTCTGTTTGGTCGGGTACTACTGTCTGAAGGTAGGGATATTCACCACACTAGTACTGCTTCAACAGAGCTGAGAATCATGTCTTTGCAGATTATAACAATTCTATGTGTTGTTTTGGAGTTGCAGTTTTACTCATCTGAATGTTTTGCCTTTAGGTTCCTTTGGTGGTGTTCAAGAGGGAGAAGGAGATTGCCAGGAAGCTTGAATTTGATGGTCTTTACATCACTGAGCAGCCGTCTGATGATGACATCAAAGGCCAGTGGGATCGACTCGTCATCAACACCCCGTGAGTCACTGACCTCGTTCACACCTGGCATCATCACGGCATTAACATGGATCTCAAACTTGTCTAAATCTGATTTATCTGGATTTTACAACCTATCTTTATTATGCATCAAACTTCTCTTTGCACAGATTATCACACGTATCACTTTTTCTAGTAATATTTATTTCCTTTGACTGAAATGAGCCAGTTTATCTATTAGGAGACTTAATCAGCAATTGTAATATTCAGTTGATAATTTTAAGTGTTTTTTAAATATATTTAAAACAAGAGTTGAAAGGCCATATCTTGAGCCCTAGTAGCTACTAATGATGTATGTTGAATGGGAGACATATTACACTTACACTTGGATTTCAATGAGATCAAAAGCATTTCTGGTTTTGCAACAGATGATATCAGATTTTATATGGGAAGCATTATTACAGTTTCTTCATTAGATGCATTTTATCTAAATTTATCACAACAACTGAACTTAGTCTCTATTCTTCACTTTCCATTGCAGATCTTTCCCCAGCAACTATTGGGACAAGTTCATCAAGCGCAAGGTGAGAGTTAGAGAAACCATTTGAGAACATTGCTGTCATTTATAATTTAGTTTTCCATTGTTTAGTTATTTACATTGATCCTGTAATATGCCTGTGAATCCCCCTCATCGAATCCACTTTTAAATTATTTAAATATAAATATATTCTCTGTCGCTACAGTTTCTCCACAACATACTGCAGACTTCTTTCTCACAGTTTGATATTAAGTGACAGAGCTGATGTCTGTACATGTAGGTGATCAACAAATATGGTGACCTGTACGGAGCTGAACGCATCGCTGAGCTCTTAGGCCTGGATAAGAACGCTCTGGACTTTGACCCCACAGTGGAGACTGAAGAGAGGGAAGCCTCCCTGCTCTCCTGGTGAGAATATACTCCAATATAGACACGGACAGTGGATGTGGACGTGATTCTGTTACATCAGGTGTCTGCATACTGTAGGCGGACCTGTTCACACATTTGCAGTCGGGGAGGGGTTTTAGACTCTAGTGGCTGGAAAATTAATGTTCAAGGCAACACATTTCAGCATCAAGCTAAGTAATTGCTTAACACTCCCGTTTACAACCATTGAATATATATAATAGCCACCATCAAGTGTCAAAATTGTTCTTAAAGGCCTTTTAATTTAGGGCTTGACTCAGGCCTGAAAGTGTGAGCATTACCTGTCCTAAGCAGGTTAAAAACCGGTGTTGTTGAATGGATTCAAGTCAATCCATGAGTTTAAACACACACAATCCAATATTTCCATTTTACATGTAATTATTATGACATGGATAGAATGATTGAAATATCTGCTCTCAGTCCAAATTTAACAGAGTAGATTTATAGAAAACCAGACTGAGCTAATAACATTATATTTATATACATAAAGTTAGTATTTGTTTATGTTTGCATGTCAGCTGTACCACTGTAACAACACTACTGTGATTCAACACTTTTGTTTTCTCATTGACAGGCTGAGCTCCATTGATACAAAGTACCACATCTGGAAAATGGGAGTTGTTTTGACTGACAATGTAAGTTTAGTTCATGTGGAATAAAAGCAGTTTGAGGGCAGTGGAACAATCAGTGATCTTAGATAAAGTGAAAAAAACAAAAAAAGCTAAAAAGAGGTTTGATTTGTGGTTGCTCTTTCTGCATGTAGAGTGAAGTATTAATGTTTACTCTTAAGTTTATTCCTATGAACACTGCTCTGATACTAGAAATATCCAAACTGATGGGTTTTTATATTAAAACCATTATTTGTCAATATTGAATGGTCTTTCTTTTCTTGCAGTACTTCCTGTATCTGATCTGGTACACTGTTATGTCCATTTTTGGACATTTCAACAACTTCTTCTTTGCTGCCCATCTGCTGGACATCGCCATGGGCTTCAAGACCCTTCGCACCATCTTGTCTTCTGTCACTCACAACGGAAAGCAGGCAAGCACTTTTACCACTAGAGAGAGCCAGAGTACAGAGCAACAGTTACTCCACACTCCACATTTTATGGCTGTCAACTGTCAAAGCAGCTTTCTAATTTCATTTTTTCTGTCACGGTTTCTGCAATGACCTAGAAAACGCTTAAGTCAAAGAATATGATGACGGGTTTTGAATTGGGTTGAAGTAGTTGAAGAACACTTGGTTGAAGTGTGGGGGAAATGTGCAACTGTCTGGATAGACTGATTTTTTTTTTTTTTTTAAACTCTCATCTAACATTGAGATACTTGTTTCTGCAAATAATCTGAATCTACACGTGGTCAGTGAAAGATAATAGGGACAAAACAACAAGCATCGTGATTCATTCTGAACACCAACATAATCAAATCAAGAAATTAATTTGTGGAAGAAAGGATGGATACGAAGATTATCAGTCAGCCAGGTCACAGGATAACTATAAGCAGTCATGAGAAACAAATTAATGGATAAATAAATAGACATAAAAACTTAAGGTGGCTGGATTTTCAGTTTTATTCTTGTTTCACCACTCATTTCTCCTGACCTTTTGGGAGTCAGGCTTGTGCATACTTTTCTTACTTTAATTGGCTGTTGTGTGAAACTGAAGAAAACTTATTCTATGTTTAAAAAAAAAAAAAGTGCAATATAATTGAGTGCAATAACTTTCAGTTATAGAGAAGCATAAGAAATGATTTGGATTTTTTCTCTCAATAGTTAGCGAAGAGTTTTGTATAAATGCCTGAAATAGATAGAGAAAAGTAATGAACGAAGGTAAATTGTAATCAATGAAACAGATAAAAGAAATGGATCAACAGTTAAATAGATAGTTTAAAGTAACATAACATTTGAAATATGTAGCTAAAAGTAATGAAGAAATGGTTGAAATTGTTAGCTAACAGGGTTGGATAACAGGTGAAAAGGCTAGAGTAATGGATAAATAATTGAAACGGCTACAAGTATCAGATAAATGATGATAAATCTGATGGATAAATTGTTGAAATATTTTGCTAAAAGTGAACGATAAATAGTTGAAACACTCGGCTTCTGCTACTTTAAGGTAGTGAGCAGTATGAATGCAGGCTTGATCAACTGGACCTAAACACTGACAGTTCAATTATCTGAAAAAAACATTGAATGAATATCTGGTTTTATTAATCAAGTGTTAAATTACATCCATTTTAAATGATGGAGCATAAAAACCGCTTGAATTTGATTTCCTGAAGGTCTCAAAAGTCATTGAATACTGATGAAAGCTGCTCCTAAAATCCTCAATACAGCTACAACATGGAAGCCTTGAAAATATTGCAGTTCCTTTGTGCTCCACCTTCCCTGTGTGTGTGTGTGAGAGAGAATGCATTAAACTCTCCTCCTGATGAGCAGGTTGGCACCCCTGCCATCAGCGTATGAATGTGTGTGTGAATGGGTGAATGTTGGCATGCAGCGTAAAGCGCTTTGAGTGGTCGGAAGAGGAGAAAGGTGCCATCTAAGTGCAGTCCATTTACCATTTGTGCTTCCAAGGAGGCTGTTGAACCAAATATTCTCAGCACAAATTGTCATTGGGAATGAATAAAGGTCAAACAAAAGGTTTCAGAGCACATACCACATCTTAATGAATTTTTTCTGTCCTTGTAGCTTGTACTGACTGTGGGTCTGCTGGCGGTAGTCGTCTACTTGTACACCGTGGTGGCCTTCAACTTCTTCAGGAGGTTCTACAATAAGAGCGAGGATGAAGATGAGCCCGACATGAAGTGTGACGATATGATGACAGTACGTCTGGCCACCCCTGATATCTTTTCATTCATGAAAAATGAGTAGAAATTGAAAATGTCTTCCTTTTGTGGAAGTAAAAAAGAGGCTGCAGCCCTCTCCAAGGGCAAATGTTTGGAGATGAAAAGGATTACTTTGGCTTCCTCCTTTATGGTTTACTTGAACATTTTAGCCTTCTAGCCTTCATCAGTCTATAAATGCAGGAGGTGACTAATGGGCTGATTAGAAAGTATTTTTCATTAGTGACCTTTGATATTTTTCATTTGTTAAAGTTGTGCCTTGGTTAAGGTTTTGAAAGTTATTCCTTTTCAAAATATTTTCTGCCTCTGAAGAGGAGACACTGCATAAATAGTTTATTAACTTTACTTTGCCCTCCTTCAGAATAACTACTTACCGAGTCTCGGGAGTTCATACACTTATCAGAGTATAGTAATTTTTTATGAGACATCCTACACCGCTTAAAAGGTATACTATGCAGGATTTTTCTAAAAAACAATGTATAGACTCATACAAAAATAATCCCTCTCAATAATCACTTAGGACCCACTAGTGTGTGGTGGTGTATTTATTTGCAGACACTTTGCCCTCTGCCTGTATTTTCTTATTATTTTGCTTTGTTCAGGACACTTCTGGGTGTCAACCCATGGACTGTGGGTGTGTAGCGCCTAGCTAATAACAGCGCACAGGGTGTGAGGTTGGGACTCGTAGTGTAGGGACCAGGTTACATCGCTGTCGCCATCTCTCTCCTCTGCTCCGCTCTCTGTCATGGATGTATAAAGAGCTGCAGGTCTGTGTGTCTGCTTGACTGAGGGTGGGGCTGAACTATACACACACAGAGCAGAGAGGCCACAGCGGACAGGATGAAGCAATGAGGCAGTTTCCCGCAGGGTTGTGCAGAAGTGTGGGCGTGTTTATTTGTGCTTTAGAATGTAACTGCCATGAAACAATCAGAAAATAATGTTTTATTTATCTGATTCACGGCTTTGTTCTTGCCAGCGCCACTCCCTGTCTTCATTCACTCTCTAGCTCGCTCAACCACTGCTGCTCTCTCTCACTAGTTGATCCGGAAGGAGGGGCCAACTGACAAATCCTGCATAGTATACCTTCAAGGCTTTATGCTTCAAATCCTTTGCTAACAATAAATGACACTGAACTCTCAGCAGCATCATGGACTGAATTTAGACCACAACATTTTTCATTTCTATCTACCACAGAATAAAATACAGCTGCTCTACTCATCAGTTCACCTTAAATACATGTGGAATGACTGAATCTTTTAACTTATTCTTCCCTTTTTTCTCTTGACAGTGCTATTTGTTTCACATGTATGTGGGTGTGAGAGCTGGAGGTGGTATTGGAGACGAGTTGGAGGACCCAGCTGGAGACCCCTATGAACTCTACCGCATCCTCTTTGACATTACCTTCTTCTTCTTTGTCATTGTCATCTTGCTGGCCATCATTCAGGGTACACAATCTTACTTGTGTGGTCTAAAACACAGATCATATTTGTCAATGTGCTACCTTAAAAAAACAAAAACACAACAGAAAAATTTGATCTCTATTGATTGCCAGGTGCACAACTGTTTCCTTTTTTCATTCCTTCTGTATTCGATAACAGCTTGATAGTTGTGTTATAAGATGTGTTTTGTTTAGTGCTACTCTGACAGACTTTTGCACCCTCATTCAGGTTTGATTATTGATGCCTTTGGTGAGCTGAGAGACCAGCAGGAGCAGGTGAAGGAGGACATGGAGGTAAGACTTTCTGTATAAGGAGAAATATTACAGCCACAAAAAAATGCAAATACAAAATAAATGATTGTTGTGTCAGTTGACATAGTTCAGTAAAGCTCTGTTTCAAAATTTCGATATCCCTTCTAGATGTTAAACTATTAGTGGATCAAAAAATGTTAACGTGCAGCAATTTGCCAAAACTAGTTAAGTTGCAGCATATCAAATGTAAATATTTGCTAGTTTTCTTGGTCCTCTATGATAATAAATTGAATATCTTTGAGTTTTAGACGTTTGAACAAGGCATTTGACCATTGAGTCACACAGCTGAGTTTAGTTTACATTATTTCTAATTGACATTGTGGGTTTATATGGTGTGTTTTTTTTTTTGTTTGTTTTTTGCTTTTTACTGTTTGTTGTTGTGCTGTTGTATGTTTTTTGTCAGGGACTACAGATGCAAATTAGCTTCAAGCTAACTCTAGTGCAGTGCATCTTTAATGTTTCAAACTGCACACTGTCCCATTCAATAAATAAATAAATCAATTAATCAATAATGAAAATCATTATGAGTTGCAGTCCTAATCCCCTCTCATTCCTTTTTCAGACCAAATGCTTCATCTGTGGCATTGGGAACGACTATTTTGACCGGACACCTCACGGGTTTGAAACCCACACCTTACAAGAGCACAACCTAGCTAACTACCTGTGAGTGCAGCAACAAGACACAGAAAATGATCAAACTCAGTTAGTTGAGGTATTTCTAATTTCCAGCATTTATGTTTGTGAACAATATTAATGTCCTTCACTGTACAGGTTCTTCCTGATGTACCTGATTAACAAAGATGAGACTGAACACACGGGTCAGGTATGTGACAAGAATTTCAGAGCTCTTTTCTCTGACATGAGATGATAAATGCTCTGCAGTATCTTACAGTACAAAATGTGACATTCTCAAGACAGCAAAGGAAGTGATGTTTCTGACTCTTGGTTCAGTAGGTTTTACTTGTGCAACATTTCAACCCACTTCATGTTGCATAAGTACAGCTTTGCAAGAGGAAGAAACAATGCGTGGGTTTACTTTCACTTTTTTGATATTAACTTGTTATTGTCCTGCACCTGAGATTCAAGTTTATTTGATGTTCAGGCACTGGTCCTTATGACACAAATAGCAGACACAGGAAATGCAAGAAAAGCTTTTTGTAGCTTCACAGCTCCACTTCTTTGATCTTAAAACCTTTCTTTAGTTTTTGCAGAAATACAATCATTTTGGGTCTTGATCTAAATAATCAATAAAATGTACTTATGATGTCTTAATTTACAGCAGCATCTCGGGTTCTTACAGTATTACACAGTATTCTATGTCCTTTAGCCTTTTTTAAATCCTGTGGCCCATTTCACCAAATTGGCAACATGCAAGCTGCAATTTGCAATATAAGATAATTTCTTCTTGCTCATTTAAACACATTTGACTAATCAAATGAAGTGATAATGCTGTCACCATTTGTGATCTGCATGGAAACAGTCCTCACAAATCAGTTTAATGTAATAGGACCCTGGTCTCCGGTTTCTGAACCCCTAAGTGTCATTCAGTGTAACCATTTATGTCCACAGCATCCGTCTGCGCCACGATTCACTCACAGCCCCGTCACCGTTTCAATAGAATAGAATTCCTTTAATGTCATTGTCAAAATTTTTAGTAGTCATAATAAAAACATATGTGTAACACTGCTAAAGCTTCATCAACTGATCTACAACTGCCATTTTTTTTCCCCTACCTCTCCAGGAGTCATTTGTGTGGAAGATGTACCAGGAGAGATGCTGGGACTTCTTCCCTACTGGAGACTGCTTCCGTAAGCAGTATGAGGACCAGTTGGGCTAGAGAAGGCAGCCCTGCTTAGCTCCTCTCTCTACTCTCCTTCTATTATGAAAGAGACTCTGAACTTGACTTCACCCTGATAACAGAACCTGAACACTCGCTGGACTTTCTCTGCTGCCATGGTGTTGACAAAAAAATTTAAAGAAAAAAAAAATCATTCATTTTGAATTCAAATACACACAAAACGTAATCTGAAGAAAATGATTTTAAGACTAACAACAGATGATTGGACATTTCAGGTTTGTGCGTCCAAGTCCTCTTCCCTCTTACTGAAAATAGTCACTTGCCACGACGCCTCTTTTGTGAAAATTCTTCTTTTGATTCTGATTCACATTGCCTTTTCACTTGCTTAACCCCAACCTGTTGCACAATTTGTTGTGTGTAGACATTTGATATGTGTGAAGGGTTACAGCGTGACAGCTGAATGTCTGAATATGCACAATTTCTAGATGAACGCCAGGATGTTAGCGTCACTTATTACCAAACCAACTGAATGGATGTGTGCTGCTAGTATTGATCACTACCAATCCAGTTAACTCGAATATAATGAGTGAGACCTGATCTGCCTTTCAAAGCTGGTTGAAATCTGTCAGATGACATGAGTTGTTAACAGAAGATGGTTCTTCCAGGACCAGAGATGACTCGCTTTAAGTGTTTATCAAGTGCCAACGTGCCTTATGAGAAACTATGCAAGATAACTAATTTTTTGTCCCTCCTGACACAAGCAGTGCTCTAGTTCTGGATTAGTTACAAGCAGATTTAGCTCGAGCTAGTTTTGTGGCTTTTAAGTGAAAAAGAGAAAACATTTGTTGTATAAAATCTAGATGATCCTTGTGTAAATGTTGCTTAGTTTGGTTTTATTCCCAAGCTGTGGTGTCCTGCCCGCCTGCACTTCTTTCCACAGTAGAAGAACCCCACAAAGCAGAGGAAAAGAAAAAAAAAAAACACAGCTTGGTTCAAGGATTTATTGACAACAAAATGGATAACAGCTATTGTATGGCCATTTGTATGTATGTAGTAGCTTTGGTAAACCGCATTTCTTTTGATGAGGGGGAGGAAATGAATAAAGTAATTGACGCAATAAACCAAACGTGTCACCCGAGCGCTGTTTCACTTTTTGTCCGTCCCTTTAGCAGCTGGGATCCGTCTAATGGCGACACTCCCGCGGTGTGTAACCTTCACCATCTCACAAGGAACAGAGCATTCTTTCTCTGAAACATGTACAGCGGGAACATTTTGACATATTCTCACAGATGTCCGAGACATTCTGTCCCATCTCTACACCTTCGAACATACTGTCCCTCATTCAGCTGAAGAAACTAGACAAAAAACATAGCTTGACCACCACTTTTTAATAAGCAAAGAATAGCGGGCCAAAGTGAAAGAAAGTCCATCAATCTAAAGTCCTTTGAGTGTCCGCCAAGTATTTAAACTTGAAAAATTGGTTTTCAGGCTTAATGTCTTTATGAGACATTTCAACTCAAGTTCTGTTTGGAGGACAAAAGTTGAAGCGCAGAGGATTTAAATCAGATTAAACCCAATGAAGACATTAAAGTTATAATCCTTATAGTCCCCGTAGTGGATACTATTTATGGACGGCATTTTTTTCAGTGACAAAAGCGACTCAATGTATTTCCATTCTGTAATTACCTCTCTGTGTAGTAGTTTTTATTGTTGGTGGCAGAGTCCACCATTCCCACGCCGGTTTCAAAATGCCTTACTACGCACAAGCTATTCACAGGACACAATGCATGTATGTTATCAAGCCATACGTTTCTAATTTTATCTCCTAGACACCAGCCTTACTGTTTACTGTTGACTCTCCTGTACACACTGTATCAGAGCTGTATTAAGTTGCTGCTAATGCAAACTGAACATTTGGTACTGCTGCTGCTTCACAGTAAGAGCACTCGACTGGCAAAACACAGTGTGTCTTCTCCACACCTGCCAACCCTGGACGAATTTTTCGAGTACCACTTCGGCAACCTAGATGTGTCAGATGCAAGTCACTGTTTGCACAATGAATTATTGTACATAATTTGCATACATACAGCAGTCAAACAGACAAAAATTACTGATACCAATATCAGATTGTTTACAAAAATATCTGCAGATGTCAGTACTGTTAGTCGGGCATTTATGCCTGTTTGTCTTTGACCTGCCGAAACATAGCTTACCAAGGACACAATTAAGCAATATTACACGAGAGGGTGTGCTTTACCATAATTGTTGGCATGACGTGCTTGCGCCAAGTTCCATAAACATCACTGATCACACTCCTTCATCAAAACAACAGGCAATTTTGGCATCTTTTTTATGCAAGTTTGTTAAGCTGCACTGCAAACTGATGCACCAGTTGCTCTGGTGTTGTATTTCTGAAGCTGCTCAAGGAGTGTTTGCTGTACTATTAAACTGCACTCGCTGTTACCATGGTGACCAAAGGTGTTGCCAAATCAAGCAGGACTGAAATCTTAAGGATTACAACTTTAAATTTTAATGTTCAGGTTCCTTTGTATACCTCTTCTTTTTTGTTTTTTAATCAACTCTGTGTCCTTGATGGGTGATGGTCAGGAGATCATGCTATCTAGCCAGTCCTCCAGGTCCTCCTCTGTCATTTCCTGTTTGATTGAAGCAGACTTGGGAGGCGTGACATCTTTGTCTTTCACCTCCTCCATCTTCTCTTTTATCACCTCCGGTACCACTTCCTCACATGCTGCAGATTAAAAGAGCACATGAAGGGAAGATTGTGACTCTTACTGTTATAATAAGGTTTGAAAATGGACAGCAATTTGAAGACTAACTTTTTAATTTAAGTTCTGACGACTTTGGTGTATTTAAGTCTGGGAGAAATATAGTGAATATAATCACATTTTCAAAGCATGCTGAATGTACTCACATTTCTCTGGACCATCACTCTTCTCGTCTGCAACACTGACAGACTGGTCTCCTGAAACTGGTTTCTCTAAACCGAGCAGCTGGTCCAGCTCTTCATCAACATCATCCACCTGTGGCTCAGCGGCACTTACGGAAACCCGAGAGTCTGATCCTGACACTGGGATTGAAGCAACGGAGACTTTCTGGTTGGTGCTGAGGACTTTTAAAGTTGCGGACGGTGGAGTGAATGTGGCAGTTTTGGGTATCTCCTGTTTAGGTGCGAGGGTCATAGTGGGCAACTCTACTGGTGTTGAGACCTGAAACAGCAGGGTAAGTGTAAATGGCTGTAACAAGAAACATGGCTGGATTAACCCAGTATGGGGCAAAAGGAGCTGTTGGGCCCCTAACGACCCCATTCCCTACTGTGTTCTGTACACTATGCACCTTGTTACCTCCAAACACCAATAAAGTGACACTATACAAAAACAAAGACAAAACATATTTCACATGGAAATCCAAACTACCAGTACTACTTGCTCTACTTGTGTTTGTTGAATGTCAGTTAGTTCTTAGTTAGTCGTTTGATTTATTACAATTTTATTTAGAAATCTGCCCCACTTACACATGGTACCAAAAGGTAAAAAAAAGACTAGAATTCAGTTAGGTAAGGTATAGGTTATGATGCAGAATTAATCTCTGCCTTTAGCAACTGACATTGTCTTTCAGTGAAGCATGTTGCAGAATTTGGAAAACAAATGCACAACTAATTAAATTACAGCAAATCAAATGACACTGGCTGGCTTTTAGGGCGCCTTGGGGTTTTGGGCCCTGGGGCATTTGCTGACTTTGCCTGATTTGTAATCCACTCTTGACAGGACATACTGTGAGGTACAATCCTGCAGCCAATTACTGAAATTAGAATTTTCCAAGCAGCAAATGCCAGTAAAATTTGGTCTGTACAAAAGTGTGTTTGGTTTTGTACAGGACAGCAAAATGATGACAAAGGTTTTAAATTTAAAATCCTAAGAGCTGGTTTCCTGGATAAAGATTTAGCCTAATCCTTGTCTAAGGATTTGTTGCTATTGATTTGTTTTTTGTCTCAGACTAGGCTTAATCTCCATTAGGGAATCCAGTCTGTAGTCTCTTTAATGTTTCACACACTACCAGGAAAAAGCAAATATCCAATTATTTCTATAAGAAATGTATAGAAATTAATTTTGCAGTAATTGATTTTCTCAGTTCAATCCCTGACAAGACAGCTGAACTCTTAACAATTAAGATTCTTGAGAATTTTCTCTTGAGCTTCAAGTAACCACAGCCTGCTGGAAGTCTAATGATGAGGGCATATGTGCAGTAGTCAAACTGCCTACCTGAACCAGCTCAGCCTCCAGGTTCAGTCTCTGATGGAGAGGCACTTCTTGAAGGCTCTGGGCCAGCGCAGGGAGGTCCACAAACACTGCAGACATCTAGAGAGAAAACAAAAAAGTCTAACCGCAGCGGTTTGCAAACAGGCTCCACATGTGTTTGTGTGGGCAGATAGAATGTGTATAAAGCTGTAACAGTAGCTTTTATTTTAAAATTTACAGACACATTTTAATTCCACTGGATCTTCTTCAGGATATAGCTAGTATATAGCTGGACTGTGTATCAAACACTAGAAGGATTTCAATATGAAACAGCAGCTACAGGAAGTGGCGACACTCCCCAGTCTGACTCCTCAGTCAGTCAGTCAGTGATAGCCATTCACGTTTATAGGGCATATAAAAACACTGACATGAGGTCATAATATCAGTAAAATATTGGGATCATTATTCAAACATGAATAGGTCAGGATTCCTTTGCGTTAGTACACAAGTGAAAGAAAACAATGTGGTTCTGACTACACAAGAAGAAGAAAGAGTTCAGGAACCATTACATAATCTGTTTGTTTCACTGCTTTGTGTGGTGGCCATTCATTTTGAAGCTGATGGGAAGGTAATTTGTTTTGCAGGTATTTGGTTATAAATCAAAGCATTGGACAAGTTAAAATTTTGACCTGATGATGGCATTAGATTAAACAAATCAGGAAAAGTCAGAGGGATTCACTGTTTGGGAACCATAAATATCTGTACAAAATTATAAATATATTATAAATGGAAAGTCCTCTGGGCACTGTGGATATCTGCTCCAAATTTCATACCAATCCCTCTTACAGTTTATCTGGACTTCAGTGGTTAACTGACCAACAAATTGCCCATCAGACATTACCTTCCATAGAGCCATGCTGCTTCCTACTGTAACTGTTGTGCAACCCGGATGTAATGCCTGCTTGAGGGATCCATACTTCACAAAGTGGGTTAAATCCATGAAAGAAAAAGAAGCAATACAGAGTGGTGGAGACGGGGCAGAATATAGATTTACCTGATTGGCTGCAAATGAATCCATCTCCCAGTCTTTTTCATCTGAAAACCGGAATTGAGTGAACGAATCCCCTGAGAAAAACACACAGAAACAGAGTTTGACATATCAGTGCTATGGTCAACTCCCTACAGTATTATTAGTAACTAGAGCCTTGGTATACCACTTTGAATCCAAACTTATCCCCAGTTTGTTCATTTATTTTAAATACAAAGACATCTCTAGGCTTTGTGTGATTGATTCTCTTGTTCATGTAAGCTGAGTGAACGGCTTTCACACCTCTGATGTCCGAAATGGTAAACCAGTGTTTCTCTGGAAAGCAGGCAATAACTTTGTGTAAACAGTTGATCAGTATGAGAGCTAAAGCAGTGCTAACATGTGGCGCCACTTTGCTGCCAAAACACCAACCGCCTGAGGGCTCTCCACTGAAGCTGCATGATTAATAAGCACAAACAGCAGTGGTGACACGCGTTCAGCAGACAGACTCGACATGTTAGCATTTTTTTCAGAGCTATCGGCAGTTTGCAGACGAACACGAGAGAAAACTTGTGTTATAAGAGAGGCACAGAGGGAAACTGAGTATGAAGAGTGCTGAGTAACAACACAACATCCAACACATCTGCTCGACAAGGACACACAGAGTCAGATGTGAATGTAATGAAAGGTTAACTTTGTTCAAACATGGATGTAAAAATTCTCAAATGCTACATGACGCTGACGCAACAGGTAGTTGATCTTTCTTTTTTGAGGTAACAAAGGTGGGGAATTGCTTTATTGTTTTTAAAGGAATAATCAATCAAGCAAATTTTGAAAATTAGGGTGAATATTCCCCAATAAATAGAACTTCTTCTTGTTTTGTTTAAAGAATTTAACCTGTTAGACGTTTTTACTACTTATCAAAAAATGCATACATGAATGCAGGCCACCAACTCATGCCCTATAAATTATTTTTAGTGCACTCTGGGTGAAAAACAAGCAATTTTCTGGTTTTCAGAAAACAGCAGAGTTTGCTTCCTGAAGCAGTTTAAGTGGTTGTCGCCACTCAGCCAGCAGCAGAAAAATAAACCCACGACAGGCTTCATCTCACTGGTTTGAATCAAAGCACTCTGATATCCTCCAGTGCTGCTTCACCTGCTCAGCATCAGAGATTTTTTTACAGGGTGAAGTCACAAACAGCAGACACAGGTCAGTCTGCCACACACAGATGGACAGTCAGTGGGAGACCTGACAGAGGAGCCACAGTCAGTCACAGCCTCTCACTTTGTTCCTCTGCCCTGTGTGGGTTATATTAAAGACACGCCGTCTTTCAGGCGGGATGCTTGCTACCATCTGCAGTTGTCCTTGATTGTTTTGCTGTACGGGAAGTGACGGGGGTCAAAAAGGAGAGAATGCGGGAGGGCTTTTTGTCTGCAGGCCTGCTGTCAAACAGGCAGAGAAAAGATGATTTATGAATAGGAGCATTATCGAGGTTACAATGACTGCGAGGCAGACAGATAAGAGAAGGGAATGGAAATGTCAGCTTTATGTGACGGGTGAGGGGGTGGATGCCTTTATGCTGAACGGCCTTGGGTGTCTGATATCGGTAAGATCGACTCACTTCCACCTTCCCAGGTAATCTGGGCATATAAAACCTGACTTTAGTGGACAGGAAATCGAAAACCAGATCTCACACCTGATTCAGAGCTGCTAGTATCTTAAACAGATCATTTACTAACAATATTCTGAGCAGCTTACCTTCAAACTAAGAAAACATGGCAGCATTACTGAGTGATAACATCGACAAAGCTTCAAACAGGTCAACATAATCCATAGGCGAACATGAGGCCAGTCACACTAAAATGAAACACAAATGAGATGCATCTTGTCCTACACTTACAATAATTTATTCAACATTACCTCCTACACCTGTTAGGTCACTAATAAACCCAGTTGAATTATTTATTAGCCTTAATTTCTTTGTCAACATACTCGTTTTCACATGCATGTAATAATATGAACCTTCACAGGTTGCATATGTCTATGACCTAACAGTCAAAAGCCTTAAGATATTCAATTCACGGACACATATGACTGACAGAAACAGCAAATCACATTTGAGAAGCTGGAACCAAAGAAGGTTTAGCATTTTTGCTTGAAAAATATCTGTCATCCGAAACGATTGATCGATTATTAAAATAGTTCAACAACAATCGACTAACTAATTGATGAACTGAATAATCGCTGAAACTCTACATTGCAGGAAACTGAAGAAATAAATACAGTTAATTATGAATATTTGACCTCCACTTTCTTCTTTTTTGTTGTTCTAATATAGTATTTTTAGGAGGGGGGGGGGGGGTCATTTGAAAACATTGCCCATGATGTTCTAATCAACTGGCAACCAACACAGCTTGAGACTGAAGCCAATGCAGAAGTTCGTTAAAGTGCAAAACCACCGACAGTCACTAGATGCTGGCTCCAAAAAATCCCAGTCTCCCATTGACTCCCATTCAAAACGCACCAACTTCTCTCAAGAAATACTAAGTTAATAAGTTTTTTCCATGAGTGACTATGGTCTCAATCGCTAAACTTGGGCCCTCCAAGTGTGCTGATGGTAATTTTGGAAATTATCGCTCTGTTAATAAGATTTGAAGACGTATAATGGGCTTTGATGTCTGCCATGTGGGTGTTGATTAAAAGCTGTGATTGACAGTTCTTTTTAGGATTTGTATTTTTCTAAAATATCAATGTCAGCATCAGTCTAAAAAATCCAGTGATTCTTGGCTTGTAATGGAATCAGAGAACAGTGCATTAAAAACTCCATTTCTCAATTAGGCCATAGTTTGTGATTTATCATGAAGTGAGAGAAAACCTGTATAATCATGTCATTGAAATGTTATCATCTCCACTCCAGTGTTAACGGAGCAGTTCCAGGATTTAGTGCATGATGTCCTCAGGGTGCCTCTGTTCATTTCTCTTGCTTTGTTGTTTGTTCATGAAACTAAATGGAATGATTCTGTGTTAAAAGGTAAATGGGAAACCTGCATCGAGGTGAAATTACCCTTCAGCAGTGGCTACAGGAAATCACCCTGGCCTCTCACTCTCACATTCACTCTTTTTCCGGCTCCTGATACTCTCTGTTTAATATCTTCTCAGATCCTAATCCTCTTCTTCCTCCTCCTCCTCCTCCTCTTCCTGCTCTGTCTCCTTCATTCGGTCTCCAACACACAGAATTGCTGACACTGGTGAACCGCCTCCCTCCTACACCCCGGAGCCCAGTGTCATCCTGATCTGTGTCCATGGAAATACCATCCCAGGTAGTTCGGAGGCGCTGACACAACCATGGCAACAGCTGCCAGCGAGGATGAGAGACACTTCTGTCAAACCTCCAGAAGACAGAGACAAGACGACGGGTTGGGAGGAGGAGTAAAGAAAAAAAAAAGAAAAAAAAGGAGTGAGCAAGTGAGAAGGCGATGAAGAAAAATGAAAGAATGAGAGAGAGAGAGAGCGAAGCAAGCTCTTCATACTTGCTCGTCCAAACAGATCTGAGACTTAAATCCTCTCCGCGGTCTTGGCTGACACTGTTTTAAGAGCAGAGTTTGACATCTACAGAGGATCTGTCACTTCAAATCATAAATCTGTGTGAAAAACAGGCCATGTGGTTTCCTATATGTAAAAACTGTGTATAGACACTCCACTAAGAAGTAACACTTACACTGTTCATACAGCTAGATTTAAAGATTGTAGTCAGAGCTGGATATCAAACCCAAATTCTTCCTTGGTAATGACTGAAATGTATCCATAACACAGAGTATCAATTAATTGCAGACTATTAAATGAATGAATGAATAATTAATGAAAAAGTTGCAAATAAATGCAGTTATCCACCATTTCCATTTATGTCATTATGTGTTTATCAGCAAATTCTTCCACAGTTTTCCAGACATTTCCTGTCATTCCCAAACAATTCACATATCCAAGAAACTCTTGAGGTGTGGGAATGCTGGTAAATATACAATAATAATACTGCATGCCAGTAAAGCTCCTGACCTCACTATACGGAACTGATTATAGATCAATTCATAGTTAAAATGATTGTCTAAGTGCGTCAGTGGCAGTTGGGCCGGTAAACCTCAGTGAGTTATTCCACAGTGAATAAACACTGCATTACTCATGCTGTGGGCTAAGTGGCTCGGCTGGCATTGTGTAACTCCTGTATAATGTGGTATCCTGTCTCTTGACATCTTGCTGGCTGAACCCCATATTAACAAATGTGGCTTTTTGCTTGCAACCCCGGCTTCGCTGAGCTATCTATGGCTCGCTAATGCCGAGTCCCGCTCTCATCTTTTATATCGGGATGTGTTGTGCGCTCTCGCTGGCCTCGCTCCTGCCTTTCTGTTCCGCTCTGCTCTTTTCCTGCTCCACTCAACTCCACTCTGCTCTCACCCCGGCGCTGTTCATCTTCACCCCTCTCCTCCGTTCTGCTCTACGAGACTGTCTAGAACTGGCGCGGAGTCAGGATGAAGATAAGACACGCTGGATCTGCATCACGTCACGATGAACAGGGTGAGGGATCGAGGAAATGCATACAAACTGTAAGCTTACTGCAAGTTTATGACGAGTCAGAACAACTGGGGGTTTTTTTAGCAGTAAAGAAGTTTATATCTTTGTTATCTCCTTATTATGAGTCCAATCATTAAAGCTGAAACAATGTTATTTGTTGTTATTATGTAATGTTATTATGTCCTGGGGGGGGGTCTTCTTTTTTTTTTTTTTTTTTTTTTTGTTGTTAACTCAAACGTAGCTTAACCATGTCATGTGATATGCTACTTCAGTACACTTTAAAAACAAATATTACTGGGACCACTACAAAAAATTTCCAATGAACATTTAATATCCAGGATTTCACATTATAGACACTAACACTGACTATCCCTGTAGCACATTGGTTACAATTTCATACACTGACCGTACACAGTCCAGCCATACAATAGGTTTTGACCTAGTCTTGTTTTACACCTGAAGTCTCACCATACACAAACATATCAAACAGACACACTGAAAAACTTGCATCTTGGGTTCTACTCTTCACCCACTACATCACTCAATGTAGGTATGACATAGCTTCAATAAAGTGTTGGAACCAGCAGATACAGATTATAAATGTGATACTGTCAATGAAGATTTTTGTCCCTAAATTAGGGAAAATAATTAGGGAAGATTTTCTTTATTCTAATAGCCCGTAATCAGCCGTAATTTACCTGTTGGTTTCCCAAGAAACCAGTTACCAAACCTCAGGAAACGGAAAATGAAAAATCTCTTTTTGCAGAAATTTTAATTAAAAAAAATCTTGGAGGGAATCTCACAATGCTCGCACAACATATTAGCAATTCTAACCAAAATCTATTACATAAGCTCTCGTTTATAGCCATTAGATCTGCAACAATTAGTCAATTAATTGATTATTCGATGGACAGAAAATGAATCACCATTCATCACTTTGAATCATATTTTTAAGAAGAAATGACTCAAAAAATTTCCTGGTTTCTTTAGTCTGCTATGACAGTAAACTAAATATCTTTAGGTTGTGGACTTCTTAGTTGGCACAAAAATAAGACAACTGAGGTTACATCTTGGGCTTTGGGAAAAGGTGATCGACATTTATCATCATTATCTGACATTTTATAGACCAAACAACTAATTGATTGAGAAAATAACCCACAGATGAATCAATAATGAAAATAATAGTTGGTTGCAGCCCTAACAGCGATTATCCCTCACTGATTTCCATTTCAAACTAAAGAGCCTCAGTTAGAGAAGGAATTTGAAGCTTTGAAACTGTTAACATGAGGACTGTGCTACTTAATATGGGCAACTCAACATCTGGAAGTTGGTATTAATATTTAGTTTAGTTTACAATTACAGTGAATATCATGTGTATATACAAATACGATCATAAAAAGTATCCTGGGTTGTGTTTCTGCCAAACCCCTCTCATCCTGTTTGCCAGAGCATGCTGCTGTTGCCCTGTCGGTTGCTGAGCTCACAGAGCTGCACACGCCACCATGTGCATCTGTGATGGTGTGGCCCAGTCAACAAGGGTGTACCCTTGCTGACTGGGCCACACCTTTGGTATACAGTTTGCTGCACAGAGGCAGTCCACTCGCTGTATACGGCTGCGGCCTGGTCGTAACCTTGGTTAGTCTTCTTTCCTGGAGCGGTGATTGATTGAACAGAAACAGGAGGGACATATAAGGAGCAACAGTATCGCTGCTCAGTCTCCAGTAACAGCTGCACTGAAATGTTGATATTTTATCTGACTGGAAGAGGAACACACACATTCCCCACTCCCCCTTCCTCTTCCATTTGCTAGTAGAGTAATGGTGTGTGATCAGTGAATGATTACTTCTCTTTTAAACTGGCTGTCGTGGCAGATCCTCAATAAGAGAGGAGATGGAGCAAGACGGCTCATTGAAAACTGAAGAGCAATTGAGTGCTATTACTATACTGTGCAACCTTAAGAAGAGGGACAGGATGGAACATGTACGAAAGAAAAGGAAAAAAGAGGAAAAGACTGAAGGGATGAAGGATAAAATGGGGAAAAAAGATACACAGAGCTGAGACAAAATACAGGGAAGACTGTTTCAGAGAAACTTGTTGCGATCTGTGGAGCTGATCCTCTTTCCGAGAGCTACACTACCTCCAGCATGCTCCCTGTCACGCCTTTTTAACCAAACCAATTAGCCCAACACGACACGTTGCTGAAATCCACTGTGCATCGATAAATCACTGTCTGCGCTAATTGCAATTAAAATCCTGAGCAAACCAGGCGAGACAATAAAGACCGCTGAAGCTATTTACTCTTAACTTTTAATGGTGATTGTGTGGGGCTGTGTTTATGTCAAAGTCATATCAGAACAGCTCCAATCCACCCGAGGCCTTGTTCTCATTAGGCATGTGTTTTACTGGCCTGCAGCTTGTTCCGAGGTAAGAGGCTGTGGCTCAGGCACCACTTACCTGGGATCTAATCGATCATATTCCAACATCTGATGTGGACGTCCAGTTTAATTTGCACATTAGGTTGTTTCCTAGATGTCCTTAGGTAGCAGTGTGTGTTGTTTTTCAAGGTACACATGAAATGAGGGATTGCTTTGATCAAAAGAAATATGTGGTGTACTAAATCCTCCCTCTACTAGTGGAGGCACATGAATATTCTACTACAATTCATCAATTTCATCGGTTTCAGAGATAAGAGTCTATTATCACTCCTCTGTATCAAACAAATAATGTTGAACGATAGCTGTTCTCTTCATGCTGTCTACAGTAACACAGCCATGCTCTGGACCAACAAAGAGCTGATGAGGAACAGCAGGCTAATCAGGTGAGAATGAATGTGTGCTTTAAGCTCACATGTAACCTCCCAGCACTGGTCCCTGCGGCTGAAATAACCATCAGACTGAGAGTGCCGCCACATCTGGGTCTCTCATTACACAGACGCAAGCAGCCTCAGCTATAAGATTGGCTGAATAGATGAGTAAACAATAGTGGTCGGCTGGTTATCGGATCCGAAATTCAGCATTTTTACAATTATTGGAATTTTTTATTTTTTTTTTTTAAATCTGATTGCCGATAAAATAAATTAATTTAAAAATACGCTATTTGGCACTGATGCAGCTGCCTCTGTCTGTCTGTAGTCATCGCTCTGTGGTCTTGAGCAATGTCCCACTGACAGCACAATCTGATTGGTTACACGTCATGAGTAATGACCTATCAACACTGAAGGCTACTGTGCTACAGACAGGCACAATGGAACATTCTCAATGTGTTGGTCAAGTAATAAAGTTGTTCTATATACTACAAGTGTTGCTGGAGTTTTGACCTTTTTAGACAGAGGAACGTATTTGCAGACTGGAGCAGCTCTGGTGAGCGAGTGGAGTTGTAGTGAAGTTGCAATAAACATTGCAAGCCTCTTAGCTGAAATTCCAAAAATACCACAATTTTATGATCTATTTCTATGATGACAAGTATGCCCAGTTTCCTAGTTACATCACTGAAAAATGTCCAAATAATGCATTTTGTTGCAGTGATATACAGTTAACTCTAACAAGATTATAGAGTTTCTTGATGTAGCAATAGCTATCTCTTTTAGTAACGTTAGTGGAACTTATTTTAGCTACCATATCGCAAATGTGACATTACTGTTCCTTATGAGTTGGTGTTTTTACGTTATAGGTAGCCAATGGTAGGGCTGGGCGATATGACCAAAATCTCATATCCTGATATAGGTCATTTCATTTCAATTCTTGCCAAGCAGCATTCCAGGGATATTCAGAGGGACCTTGGCCTGCCAGAGCACAACCTAATCCAGGCTGTTTCAACAGGTAGCACATGCTGCAAAGAGTGCTCAAGCAAAAGCTTAACATCTACTCCAGCGAACATGGAGGATTTGCATGTCCTGCTGCTCACCAGTGGGACATCG
The DNA here is from genome assembly GCF_910596095.1 of Thunnus maccoyii. Taxonomy (NCBI): domain Eukaryota; kingdom Metazoa; phylum Chordata; class Actinopteri; order Scombriformes; family Scombridae; genus Thunnus; species Thunnus maccoyii. The sequence continues at coordinate 22,804,661 of NC_056549.1, read as the reverse complement.
TGTCCAATTTGGTCCAAAATCTCATCCCAATGGAGGAAGTGACACTAGAGGTGAGCCATAACTATTCATCAGCGTCCCGCATCATTCCCTGTCTGACCGTGCTGAAGATGCTATTTCAAGATGATGAAGGGCTCTCGACACAAGGCATCAGAACACTCAGGCCAGTCATGAGGGAAAGCCTGCTCAAACATTTCTCAAAACTAGAAGGAACAAAAACTGTGGTGCTGGCATGTCTCTTAGATCTGAATTATAAGATTCTCCTCTGGCGTTATACTGACCAATGCCAAAGAATGGCTGAAAGAGGATGTGGAAGGTGCTACACAAGAGACTAGTCAAAAAGAAGGAGCCAGTGAGGAAGAGCAGGCTGCTGCAGAAGGGATCCATGAGGAAAACAGAACCCCCAAAAGGCAACCGAGAGAAAGGCAACTTGTCGTGGCCGTATAGAGGTCTCTGCTAGGGCCCCACACAGGTGAGCCATTGGCCAAAGTCTGTCTTGAGGATGAGTTACATGTTACATGCTTAAAGGCATTTCAATAAAGTTTTGTGTTGGAGTTTGTGTTATTCTAAATTTTGACACCAAGACTTTCATTTTTACTGCAAATGTATATTGGTTCCAAATATCGGTTATCGGTCTCCTTACTTATAATTGGTGCTGATATCAGCCCTGAAAAACCATATCACATAACCCCTTGTAAACCACTAATAATAATCAACATTGTGCTAAAAAGGGGTCCGTGTGTGTGAAAAAAGCAGCCTACTCCTGAATTGTTTGATGCAAAAACACAGATGCATCAAGAGCATACAACTCAACCTTTTTGTTATTTAGATGATGCTGTTATTCACCTTCGTATAAATGAGAATCAGACACAATTGAAAACAGAAATTTGAAAACAGAACCAAGAATCAAGCCTTTGTTAAATTCATTAAATCATTTGGAAAGGGATGGCAAAAAGCCTTGCAAGCATTTCTTCTCTCTTTACAAAAAGGCACTCAAAGGCCGCAGGAAGATAAGAACAATGCACCCACTGGCAGCTAAATAAAGACCTGTGGATTGCCTTAAATAAGCACAAAACTGCCAGAAAGCATGAATGTTTCAATCCTTTGAAGACTCGAGCGGATGAGATGTGACAGCCACCACAGTGCTTAAATCCAAACAAGATATCCAGACCAGCCACCCCGGTGATTCACTCACTCCAGAAATACCAAGTTTCCCCGTTCTTGTAGTAAAATTCATCAAAAGACACTCAAAACTGTTGGAGTCTGCCTGAATCATAATGCTGCAGTCTGACACAAAACACCCACCGCCACCTGCACTCTGTAAAGACACACTTCAAGACAAATACAGTTTGTGGAATCATTCATTGTGCTCGTAGCTAAACAAAGACAATGTGAATGAACAAATGTGTCCAAGCCCTCAGTCTCGGGTGGTGTGGTGGTAGGTTTCATGATGATAATGATGAGTTCAAGCTTCTATTAAGGCTACAAATATTGTCATTTTAATTTTCAAATAATTTGACAATTATTTTCTTCTATTAGTTGATAAATCGTTTAGTTCATGTAAAGTCAAAAAATTGTGAAATAGTGAAAAATCCCCATCACAATTTTCCAGAGCCCGAAATTACATCTTCAAATGGACTCAGGGTCCAAAACCCAAAAATATATTATTTCTATTTCAATTTACATTTATAAACTGAGAAAAGCAGCAAATCCTCACATTTTTTTTGTTTTTCTTTATCTTAATAAATGACAAAACTATAAATATTAAAAATGCATTTACAATTATGAATATTATAAATAAATATAAATAATAAACTATTAATTGATTATCAAAATTGTTGTCAACTAAATGTTTCAACTGATACTGGATTTTTGAGGCTGATGTCAATATTTGAGAGTTTAAAACATCCAATTTTTTGATAAGGATTCCTTAAATTTGGTCATCAAAGAGTTGTGACCAAGGCATATACAGAGCGGGACATTTTACAAATTAAAAAAACAAAACCAAACATACCTGTCATTGCTCTTAAATGAACTTAACTATGTATGGGAACATGGTTTCTACGTCACCCCAAACATATGTTTGGCATTTCTGTGCTGCAATTTCTTGTTCCTTACAAGCAGATAATCAGATAAATACCAATATATCTGTACTTGAACAGCAACCACTGAACCATAGTGGAAAACATATGTGAAAACAAACAAAGTTGCATTCACCACCTTGGGATAACGGCACAGATTTACACTTGAAATAACACTTACTTGCAAACATTTTAACAAAGCTTTTCTGATCCTTAAATTACACATGCAGAGAGGTTGCATCATGGAAATCAACAACTTGAGTCAATAAGCCCACAGGGAGGTAACATTTTACTAACACATCCTCAAATTAACATGACCCAGAGACACATTTGCTGGACCCGTGTGATATCGACATCACTCAGTAGTCTTACAGATGCCAACTGAGGACCATTACAAGAAGATGTCAATTGCGAGTTTAAAATCTATTCAGCACTAATGTGAAGAACCATTTCATTTTGATTCATAAAGGCATTAGATGCATTGTTGCATTCATGGGCTATTGACAACTTTATCTACATGCCCACATAGCACAAATAGACAGCGGACAGCCAGAGAAAGGTCAAAAAGTATGGGTCAGTGAATAAATGTCCAACTAAATGATCCCAGGTGTCTATCTCTTTCTCAGACTTCTTATTCTCTATGACTTCCTTGCTCATATTTTTACTCTGGAATGTAGGATTGCCATATTGCAAAATGACAAACTGGACCGGATAAAAACAAGAGCTGTTTCATAAATTAAAGAGCCCATTAGCCTTCTTCTTCAAGACTGTCTTGCTGAGATGCTGAAGCACAAATGCACCACAGTGCTTGTGTTCCAGCTGGAGCTTTTTAATGACATTCATTCATCTTAGTCCCACCATTTGCAAACTGAAGTCACATTCATATTCAAAAGGCAGGCTCTTAGGGACTTTGGAGGAACGAGAGACACTCTCAAACCTGAATAATGGGGCCAGTTCAAGGAGGGGCAGTTAGAATCTGTCTATCAAATGTCACTGATCCCTCATGAACCTGTAGGATACACTATCTAATTTGAAGAGAATATTACATCAGTGGTCTAAGTGGTAATAGTTCATTCAGATGCTACTTTTAAACGAGGGTCATCTTGTTTTGCTCATGTATGTAATGCCTGCTTACAGAGAACTGGGTGCACACTCTTTGGTGTTTGTTCAAATACTTGTTGAATAGAGGCCGTTTGACTGATGACATGTTACGTTTGGTTGGTCGCAGTTAATGAGCAGCTTGACGTGACATTAAATGTGAAACTGTTGAGGCAGGAGGACGATGACAACCAAATGCTTTTGGAAGCCATGCATCTGGTGGAAAGCTTTGTGTGCCATTATTATCAGCATGGCTATTGTTATTTACCACAGGACAAGCAACACAGTGTGGGAGGTGTGAAGCACACAAAGCAATTATCTTTAATTGAGGCAGAGAATCACACCATTAAATGACTAATTTAGTTTTTCTTTCTAAACCGCACTCTTCTGAAATAATTGGCTGAGCTTTTGGGAATTAAAGGTTATTTGAACATACAGCTCTGACACAATAATATATCATCTGTGGACAAAAATCAATAGTCAACCTCAATATCAATATTTTGACAGCTTTGACGGCTGCACACAGATAATAAGAGAAGACTAGATTTCACTTATACATTGGATTAAAGGGTTTAAAAGGTAATTTTCCACTTGTTTCACCCAACTGAGAAAAGCCAAAATCCATATACTGCTGACTGTTCCACAACCAGAACAGAAGCCACATTGTAAAGTTGAACAACTGGCCAGTGCCTCCTTTCCAGTTTCCTGCTGTAAGCTTTCCTTGGGAGGCTGAACAGTGAGATAGTCCAATAATTGGAGCACACAGTTTGTTCCCTTTTCAATGTCACATTGCTAGGTATCAGTATCTCAGGGTGAATCTTTTCCACTCCCTGTATTTTGTTGACAATTTTGACTACTTCAATTAGTTTGTTCAGAGAAATGGGAAAAGAAAGGCCTTGTTTTTGAGCTCGATGGCCTTCTTCACTGTTTGTGCTTCCACAACAGGCACAGATGACCATCATATCATCAAGAGCCACACGCACATCCACTAACTTTTGCAGGTGCTGGGTAACAAAAATCTGCAAAAAAAAAAAAAAAAGAACATAAAATATCTGCACATTGCTGTCCTGTTTGTATTTCTTCTATAACTGGAAACAAGGTAAAGATTACCATCTAGCCACTGCTTGGATGCAGGACTTCATGGACAAGGCACTTAGCCACATATTCCAAGTACACCTTCAATGTATGTTTAGGTTTACTGGGTTTTGTCCAACAGGCGTCCCTGTCACTTTACCCAGGTAGGTGACCAGTTAGACAGCTCTTCTCCGGTCTTCACTCGAGTGTCCAAAACATACAATTGCAAATAAGATGATACAACTTCAAACTCAATCATCCAACTTTGACATACAGTGGTTTGGTACCAGGTATATTTATGAAATTCCTGAAGTTCAAACATGGTGTATGTTATAGGCAGCTAATTACTAGCATTGGGTTCAATGAGCCCGGCCATTCCTCCCAATCGCCCTATGCCAAGACCCCACCTACAAACTCCAAGATACAACTACTCTCTGCAACTTTTGGTCATACTGAAGTGACTCTCATTTTTTGTAGAAATACCCAAACAAAAAGGCAATCAGCTGGGGGACACCGTAAGCCTCAAGAGATTCTCACACTAAAATCCCAAACCAGACACCAAAGATCCAAACAAGACAGAGGATGGCATTGAGACAAAGGCCCCATCACCAACATTTCCTCCAAAACTGTGAGGGCATCAAATTACCATCACTTCAGCATGAGGACACATTTATCCAACGGCAAGGACTATTTCGCTCCCCAATAGCACATAGATGGAATGAAACACTACTTTCTATCTCTTTTTCCTGTTTTTTCCTTCCTCTCGCTTTTGAAAAACTGAACTGATGCAACTGATAAAATACATGACATTTCAGTTGCAAAATAAATCCACTGTCTTGTAAGAAACTAATAATGAGAAGCTAATAATTGATGGTTACTGTGATGTTCTCCCATCAATCACTTAAGCCAATGGTAATCTCTATTCACAATAACAGTGGTGGTTAACAGCACCTTAAAGTGCTGATGTCACAGGGGCCAACTGTGTAGGTGGAAGCCTGTGATGTGCCCAAACTAAAGAAATCGAGCTGTCATATCTGTATCTGTATGCCTCATTATATGAAATCCCTCAGGGATACATTACAAATACCTCATATCCTTTGTATTGCATTCTCCTGATAATCAATAGCGAGCCTGAGGCTTGGCGGTCAACGAATCAAGTTTATTTATCACATTTAATTATATGAGGTACAATCACATTGAAATGTAATCCCACCAGTTCCTTAAATTTGTGCATTAAAAATAGTTTAAATATAAATATCCAATACCTAAAACACCTTCTTCCTGACTGCAGTGGGGAGAAAAGGCCATTATCCAGGTGGTTGGGATCCTTAATGATTCTCCTAGCCTTATTCTTGCAGCGCCTTGTGTAAATATTCTTTAGGCAGGTTAGAGCACCACCTATTGTATGTTCAGCCAAAGGAACCACTCTTTGCAGGGCCTTGCGGTCCTATTTGGTGCTGTTTCTGTGCCAGGCAGTGATGTTCCCTGTCAGGAAGCTCTCGATGGTGCAGGAGTAGAAATTCTTCAGCATTTGAGGGGAAACCCAGAATTTCCTCAAGCGCCTGAGGTGAAACACTCTCTGCCTTGCCTTTCTCACCACTGAGTCAGTATGCCGTGCCCAGGTCGTGCCCTCAGTTATGTGGACACCAAGGTACTTGAAGCTGTCCACCCTCTCCACCGAGGACCCATTGATATTAAGGGGGGCATAGTTTCTTCCCTGCTTCTTCCCAAAGTCCACTATCAGCGCCTTGGTCTTGCTGACATTCAGAAGTAGGTTACTGTCATGACACCAGCGGGTCCAGTCCTCTACTTCCTTTAGGTAGGCCTTTGCCATGTTATCTGTGATCAGGTCCGCCACAGCTGTGTCGTCAGCCAACTTGATGATGGTGTTGGAGTCGAAAGAGGCTACACAGTCGTGTGTGTACAGGAGTACAGCAGGGGGCTCAAACACAGCGCTGGGGTGCTTCGGTGTTAAGGATGAGGGTAGAAGAGGTGTGTCTGCCTACCTTCACCACCTGGGGTCTGCCCATCAGGAAGTCAAGGATCCACATGCACAGTGAGGTGCTTAATCCCAGGTCCTTAAGCTTTGTGACGAGCCTGGAGGGAACTATGGTGAATATGACGGGAACATGCATGATATATTCACATGAAAGAAAAACTATTTCAAAGAAATGCAGATTACCCACTCTACTTGACAGGTTCAATCACACACAGTGAGGATGAAACAGCTGTGGTCCTTTCAGGATGCTGAGGCTAGATGTGATTTCTGAAGCAGCCAGACAAATAGTGGCGCTTCAATGGGTCCTCCTTTAAGCTGATGGGTGGGGAGACGATGAGCAGTGGTCACCAAACCCTCCATTATAATAGTGGCATAATACAGCGACTATTTTCAATGCTAATACCTTTGTTGTGGTAAAAAGGCTGATTTAATGCATGCATGACGTTTAAAAATGCACCAAACTGTCACTTTTCTTGTAAGAACAAGACAATAAAAAACAATCAATTTCAAGAGGGCCATTTCCACCATGGTATTCGAGAATATTCATATTTGTTGGAGATATATATATATACATATATATATATATATATATATATATATATATACACATATATATATATATATATATATATATACACATATATATATATATATATATATATATATATATACATATATATATATATGTGTATATATATATATATATATATATATATATATATATATATATATATATATATATATACATATATATATATATACATATATACATATATATATATATACATATATACATATATATATATATATATATATATATATATATATATATATATATATATATATATATATATATATATATACATATATATATGACCTATTTCACATATTGTTGATCATTTCATGTGTTAAAATCAACATCATTTATCCTAGTACCATCACGCTTTACTAGCTGGAGCATTTTCCACATTACACAGTGGCTGATTAAAGAGAAAAAAAAATGGCTTCCATTAAAAAAAAGTCTTGTAACTGTAAATGGTAACAAAGGATTTTGTTTTTATATTTTCCATTTAGAGTTCCCTTAAAAATACTGCATACTCAAATACACACAACTGGTTTTATAAACTAGATCTTTTTTTAAATTAAAACATTTGAAATGGGCTAGAAAATGCTGAGAAACCTTGTCGAAATATTGCTCTGAGGACAACTGGTGATAAGATTTATAAATAACTTTGAAGCTAAAATTAAGCAAAAATGACACCTAGTAACACAAACATCTTCATCCTTGCTGCTCACCTGGATGAGGCTTCAAGTCATTACAAGTGTGGTGTGTGCTGATGACATGTTCCATGACACGTGACAATGTGTTAGTCTCATTGAGTCAACAGCAGTCTCCAAGCTGTCCTCCACTGGAGTGGACACTGCTTACTGATACAAATAGCTGCTCATGAATCCAGCAACAAGCAGGAAACAGATGAGCTTTTTAAATCATGAGCCTGTTAAATCATATCATACCCAATCATATCAAAGAATCTTTGGCATGCATATATTTGTTCGGCTTTATCAACAAGGGGCTCAAAGGTGATTTTAAACAATAAAACAATACACCAGGCACAGCACATATTCAAATGCAACTGGTAGGACTGAAAGGATGCTGAGTATTTGCTTGGGTTGTTAAAAGGCTATTATCCTTGGCTAACCTCATGTCAATAGTAGATCAATCTCTCGTTATTGATCTTTCCCATGTTTCCTCTCATTCTAATAATGATATACACTATATACTCCCAACTCATTACTAATGCTTCATGGCTCTGGGGAGATGAAATCACAGAAGTAATTCTGCCTCCCAAAAAGATAGATAGTTTTTATGTCAATTACTACCACTAATAATGCTGTACTGCCAGGTCCATAAAAGCTGTTACCAAACTATTCATACCCTCTCAACATAGGCCCTTCTTCTCTTCTATCCACTGAATTAATTTACATTTCAGCCTTATCTTGCTTATCTGGACAGGGAGGGTTACATACAAAAGGAACAGAAAGCAGGGCTGCAACTAACAATTATTTTCATTATCAATTAATCTGTTGATTATTTTCTCAATTAATCAGTCTATCAAATGTCAAAAAACTATAAAAATCACAATCAATCAGTCAATCACAATTTCCCAAAGCAACCTAAAATATTTACATTTAAGAAGCTGGAACAAGAAAATTTCTGCATCTTTTTATTAAAAAATGACTCAAAATCATTAACCAAAATAGTTGGCGATTAATTTCTGTTAATCGACTAATGGATTCATCGACTAATTATTGCAGCGTTAACAGAAAGCACTTACTATGGAGGTCGATAGGGGCAGTTAGGATTGCCAGGCGAACAGTTTAAAAACTCTGCCAATCACCAGTGTCTGCTTCCACTGTCGCTCTCCCTGCTTTTAAAGAGGGCATACGCATTGGGGATTAACTGAATCACCATGAAATGGGACGTGTGTGTGGCTGTTTGAAGAGCCAGCAGTTGTACGAATGTATCTACTCTCTGCTGAAGACGTACAGCTGTAAGCACTGCTGATGCAAAGACAAACAGTCGGCCCTCTCTGAACTGCTGCAGACACCCACATCGACTCCTCCTTCTGGCTCCTCCTCCCCCAACCCCTCTGCTTCATCCTACTCCTCCACCTCCTCACCTCTTCCAACCTCCTCTTCCATGTTGCTCGTTGCCCTGATACAGGATGAGGCTTCCGGCCATGTGGGAATTTCTCCTAATAGTGGCTCACGGTTGAATCTGCACATTGGCAAGGATGTTTGAGCAGCATCCCAAGCAAGCAGGAGAAGAAGCCTCATAGGAGACGAAAACTCAACCTACGCAGCCTTCAGGATCCTTGCACAGCCGGTGGAGTAGCTCAAACTTTGCAGCGTGAGTGACAAACTCTGTCTTCTTCTGAGAGGATGTTGAGCTCACATGTTTGTCTTCGGTAAAAAAAAAAGAAACAGCTTTGACGACATCTTCACTTGATTATCAGAGCTGAGGACGAGCAGCCGCTTCCAGTAATTCACCCTCCTGTTAAAAGGGTCTGAACAGTACCAACGAGGCTTCTGAGCTGCTTTGTCACATGGACATTGACACTAAACAGCTGTTGCATTTACCATCTCGCCTCAGGAAGAGACCGCACTGTTTAGGAGCTATACCTACAAGATGATGCTGAAAAACTTGTTTGCATCAAAGCGCCTCGTACTTAGCAACTGATGAGGATGAGAGACGGTGTGATGACCTACCTGTATTTGACAAGTGTGTTTTTCACCTCGTTGGAGAGAGGAGCACAGAGGAAAAAAGTCAGCGAGAGGGAACAGGGGAGGGGAAGAGAGAGCCAGCAAGGGAAGGTGTGAAGCAAAAACGCTGTGAGAGGGAAACAGAGCTACAGAAAGAGAAAGGCGTAAAGAGCTGAGAAAAATACAAGGAGTGGGGAACTGAGAGAACTCTGCTGGACTGAAGGAGTAAAAGAAAAAACAGCGCATCAAAGAACTGGCCAAATGCCCGTTTAAAGCTGGAGGATCGTGTTTTGTTGAAAGAGCCACAAGAGGTGAGTATATATTCTGTTTGAAGTGGCTATTATGGCAGGAAATTAAACAGTTCAGAGCAGCAACCCTCTTGTTCAGTAAAATCAGACTGCAAATTCTAACATTATAAAATATTTATTACTGAATAGCAAATGTAGCCTGACTTACTACTATATAAATGAATCATGGAACAAGTGCTGGGCTTCATCAGTTGTCACCAGAGCTTTCATAGTTCAGAGATGCACTGTACATTTTGTACACTGTGGATTTAAAACAGAAGCGTTTTGCACCTCAAAGATTATTAAACTGATCCTAAATCTTGAATATGTTTAAATAAGTTTCTGTGTAGAGGTGTGGGGGTGCTGTGTGTGTTTATTTTTTACTCAGGAAATAGTGGGAGGTGTGAGGAGGGAGATGATTTGATTTAAGGCATCATTAAAAACTAATGGGAAGACAAGTCACATGACTGGCATCCCAACACTTGTTCCACTCTATTCTTGGAGGTGTAAACACTGTGAGCTTTGTGCAAATAAGTATTAAAACTGAACTAGAGCTGGAAACAATTAATGGATGAACAGAACATTCATTGGAAACTATTTTGATAAAATTCCTTTTTAAAAAATGCCAAAAATTCAATGCTTCTAGCTTCTTAAATTTTAATATATGCTGCTTTCCTGTGTCTGCAGTGATACTGGATAGTAGTATGCTGGATATATTTGAGAAATTGCACTGGTGATCAGAGAAGACAAGCAATTTTGAAGACTTCTGGGTAATTGTAATGGGCATCTGTGACAATTTTCTGAAATTATATAGATTAATAATTGGCAGATTATTGGTCAGTAATAATAATCAATAGTTGCAGCCCTAATTTTGATCATCAAGGATGTCAAACATTCATTAATTTCAGCTTTTGAAATGGCTCAAATCTATTTTATATCATTTTAAATGTGCGTTTTGGACTGTTGGTCGGTCAAAATGAGCAGTGAACACATCACATAGGGCTCTGGGAAATTGTGATAGGCATTTTTTTCAATTATTTGCTGATATTTTTTAAATGATTAATCGTAAAAAAGAATGATGAAAATAGTCAGTTGTTGCTGATTGTTGCAGCTCCAAACTGATCTCCCAGTTACAGGGACTCAGTGACAGGAATTTAAGGATGAAAGTGGGCAGACTGTTTTGCCTCGTGAAGTGCCTATGATCTACCTTCTGCTTCACTCCATCCTCCACTAGCTTAATCATAATCAGTGAATGCAGGGAAACAAACCAAGCACCTGTAATGTTTTGTTTCCTATACTTGCCAACCAGACAGTACATCACCAGCCTCATTCCTCTGCTTTGACGCCAGTCTCCTCCAGCCTAGATGGCTAATCAAGTATCCATAACGACACCGGAACATATAAATTAATGGTATGATTGAGACTATTCATCTCAGTTAGGAAAACGTCCTTGTGTTTGTCAATCTAGTTAGCTGAATCACTGAAGCTCTAATGCGATTTCCTTTTGTCTCATTATGATTGAACCTTGATAGGTGCCCATTAGTGACCTTGGTAAACTACGGCTGCGGGGGAGGAGGATTGATCCTTGTGTTAATGTGTACAGATAGATGACCGTGTTAGGATGTAAATAACTGCCCAGCTATTCCCCCTAGTCATACAGGCGCATGGACACACACACACACACACACACAGAACAAGGGAATTGCACCATGTGTGCCATTACCCGTAGCAACAGCACAATCAACCCCCAACAATGCAAGGACCGAGACGAGACCCTGACAAAATAAAAAATTGCCTTAGGCTTACGAAACAATTAATTCCTTGAGGCTCGGTGCAGAACGATGTGTTTTTATTCACCTGCAGTTCAAAAACATCCCACTCTGGTTCATGACCACTTAAGTTTTCATGGCAATGACAACCTTCCTGCAAAAGCAAAATGCGCTGGTTTGTGAAATATTTCAAGAATCATAAAAGCATCAAGGTTTCATTCTTGAAAAAAAAAACCTCAGTCTGGAGTCAGTGAATTTTCGCCTCCTGACACCGAGATTCTTAACACTGAATGTAATAGTACATGTAATCACAGTCAATCAAAACACATGAATGCTTAAAGCACTTGGGATGTTTGGACAAGGAGCGAGGCTACATAATAGCCATCCACAAGGCCATGAAACAACAGAAATCAACATGACCTTCAATTCAAATCAAACAGTCTGTTTACACAATTTCCCTGTCAGGGTCCTTTTTTTTTTTTTCCCAAATCACACACAGTACAGCAGAGCTTTCAGCTTTCAATACAGGGTTTGCAAACAGAGAGTCAGCCACTGTCTTTATGTGCGTTTATTTCTATTGCATGAATAAATACATGCAGAGACGAGTTGAAACTTTAATGCTCTCTGTGAGTCACTGCAGAAGCACATGCATTTGGATACATTAAACAGAAGGAAAAGTTGATATATAAACAAATTGAGGTTATATAAATGGAGATTATATAAACAGCAGTGACAGGTTCTCCAGCAGAACGTCTTAGATAGAATGAATGAGTGTGAGATGTATGGACTGCAGCATTATTACAGTGCAAACTAACTGCAGCAGAAAGTACAAGGACAAAGAGAAGGTTGTGTGATGGAGAATACACTAAATATATGAACTCACAACATTTTCTCAAGCTTGAATTCTACCACATTTGGAAAAATCATTTTGGAGTCATTTCTCAAACAAATTTGTTAAAATCTTTATCTATAGTACATTTCAAATTTTAAGATTGTAGTTGAAACGATAAAACAATCACATCTCAAGGGCCATTTTGTTCTGTAGCCTTCAATTATATCACATGATCTGCAACTGACTAAACATGTCTGCAACTAATGATCATTTTCATTATAAAATAATCTACAGGTTATTTTCTCATTTATTTAATTATTCATGTGTTCTGTAAAATGTCAGCCAATTGTGAAAAAGGTCCATCACAACTTCCCAGAGCCCATGGTTACTTTTCAAAAATGTCATGTTTAGTCTGACTAACAGTCCAAAAGATAATAAGATAATTGCAGGAGTATGAACACCAGATGATATTCACATTTGGGAAGCTGTAACCAATTAATTTTTATACTTTTTGCTCTAAAAAGATGCTGCAATGATTATTTGATCATCATAAAATATTTTCTATCGATCGACTCATTAATTGTTGCAGCCCTAACTTTAAAGATGTAGACTATAAAATAATGGCCCAGATATTCAGATCAGAATCCAATTTTTTTACTGAGTTATCTAAACAAAAAAAGGTGAACATGAAATCATAATTTTAAATGAAAACAGGTGTCCTTTCATCCAATTTTTTTGTCATGCACTCTCAGGGTGAGAGTGCATGACAAAAAAATTGGATCCTGTTGGATCCTGTTGGGCTGTAGGAAGCGTTTGGTTTTGCGACCATACAAGGACTTCCCCTCACTGTGTGAAACTGATTTTCTGACCTTGTCATATTCTAACATGACATGTTGTAACACCATGTTTCCTGCATGACAGCTGTGGGCTGTGCCTCAGTGGGAGCTTTAAAAGCTTTAAAAGTGGCATATAAAGCCTCAGTAACCTGGCCTACTATTGAGCACTTTTACTAAGACAATCATTGCATCTCTCCATCTGCTACGTGGAGCAGTGAAGCAAAAGCAGCTCTCACTAGTTAAAATGGAACTTTTTCACAAGTGTTTTGTTTTTAGAGTAGAGTGATAATCAGACATTTTCATTTTCACATTTGAATAGTTAAAAAGGTGAGTAGATGTGATGTGTGCAGCAATTTGGTAGGTCTTGAACCAGGTTAGTGTTAAAAGGTGTTAAAGGTGCATTTCCACTCTCCCAGGCTGCTTATGAAAGTGATATTTTTTCAGCCTTCCTTCAACCCTCTGCCATTGCCAAAAACTCAGTTTTGCTGGATGAACGTCACCTCCCTTTGTTTTGTACAGTAAAGCAATTTCTAATTACTTTACATTTAAATGTAAAGTAAACAAACTCATTCTCATTTTGAGCCCAATCTGATCCAAATAACTCACCATCTACAATACAGTATAAAGACTGAAGCCACTTCATTGCTTTATTAGTCTCATTTATTTACAGCTCTTTACTACAGTGTAAAGATATGTATAGTAATCACTTTTACCATTTTGGTTTAAGTGAGCCTACAGTGTGTATGTAATTTATGTTAAACAGCAGCCACATTGGCCACAAGTGACAATGGGGTAATGTTTTTTAAAGATGATTCCCCCCCCCCCCCACCCCACCCCACATTTAAGCCTTTATCTGAGAGTTTTGTTACGTGCAGAGAGACAGGAAACTGAGGTGGAGAGAGGGGTATGACATGCAACAAAGGTCTGTAGCCAGAATTGAATCATGGGTGTTGTGGTTATGGTTATGTGGTATAGCCTACTTGCCAGGTCATCATTGTAAATAAGAAACTGTTCTTAATGTCTTGCCTGATAAAATAGAGGTTAAATAAAATAAATTTTAAAAAAAGTACACATAGTAACCAGCAGGCTCTCAAGGTGTCCTGCACTAGGGTCATGTAAAATACTAAGTTATAATGTAACAGTAGCACAAGTACAACAGAGTTGTTAAATCAACAAATTGACTCAGTAATGTTTTGCCGCGTTCACGCTATGTCGGATGAATGGAAAGGATTGGAAAGATGGCCATGTTAAGGACTTGCGAGCGTTCACATCATGGAAGATTGTTTGGGAACCAAGGTGGTCGTATGAGGGTTTAAAATACTGTGCACTGGCAAAATTACATTATATTAAAAGTTAGGTTTAATTAAAGTTAGGTTTAATTACGTTCAATAACGGACTTTGGCTGACGTAAAGCATCCATGTGTGCTCGTTTTCAGGCAATTCCATATTATTAAGTGCCAAGCTGGATATGGCCTATTGGAGCTTTCAGAAAAATCCCAGTATCCTAGTCGTAATTATGAATTGGAGGTTAATGTGAACACATTTACAAGTTGGAAACTTGTGATTACAGTGACTCTGATAGGACATGAACGCTGCATTAGTTACACAGCAACATCTAACATTAGTCACCATACGCTACCGGTCATACCAGACCAAGTAAGGATGTAACAGCAAAACCCCAGTGTGTACTGAACTGAGCAAGAGTGCGTTTAATTCTGAATTTAACCTTTCACAGTGGTGGAAGAAGTATTCAGATCTTTTACTTTAAAGATCCAATGGAGTCCAAAGAGCCATGTATAGCATAGCATAATGTAAAAATACTCTATTACAAGTAAAAAAAAAAAAAAAACCTGCATGAAAAATCATACTTGAGTAAAAGTACAAAAGTATTGGCAGCAAATGTAGTTAAAGTATTGCAGTAAAAGTAGTGGTTTGGCCCCTCTGACTGATATATTATTATATATGACATTGGTAGATTCTTAATAGTGAAGCATCAGTGTTAGAGCAGCATGTTACTATTGTAGCTGCTGGAGGTGGAGCTAGTTTTAGCTACTTTATATACAGTTAGCTAGTTTAGTCCAGTGGTTCCCAACCTAGGGGTTGGGCCCCTCTAAAGGGTCACCATATAAATCTGAGGGGTCATGAGATGATTAATGGGAGAAGGAAGAAGAAAAAACACTTTTTGGCCTTTTACTCTAATCTTTGGTTTTTGGTAAAATATTGGATCATTTGAACATTTATTGAAATGAAACCAGGTGAGAAGTTTAGAGGGAAAAATCACTATTTGGTGGAGCTGTTAACAACTCAGACATCTGAAATGTGACCCCGACTACACACTGCTTTTTGTAAGATGTCAAAAGCCAAAAATGTTGGAAACCACTGGTTTCATCTTTAATAATGTGTTGTATTTTAAAAGCTTGTTTTATTATCCATTGTGTCAAAACTTCATCGGAAAAGTACTAAAGCTGTCAAATAAATGTAGTGGAGTAGAAAGTACAATATTTTCCCCTGAAATGTAGTGGAGTGGAAGTATAAAGTATCATAAAAATGGAAATACTCAAGTGCAAGTACCTCATAATTGTACTTAAGTACAGTACTTGAGTAAATGTACTTGGTTTCCACTACTAACCTTTCATGTGTAAAAGGTAGATCTTTGAAAAGTTATATAGTCTCACTTTAACAAAGCTTCAATCATTTCTCCCCCTGAATATAAAGTACATATACAGTTTCATTTTAGTGGTCTAACACCCCTGTATGGCAGCACAACCATAAAAAATGTCCTGTTCTGACAGTGCATCCATAGAGTATCACATACTGCTTGTGGCAAAGGAAACACAATGCATCTATTTGATTGAAATGCTGTAAAATCAGCCTTTAATCTCACTTGTGCTTAACGCCTCCACCACACTGTAGGTAAAGCTGCGCTCTCGACCTCTCTGCCCTGGGATTTTGTATCTCGAAAGAATTGCAAGATACGTTACAAAAGGTTGTGAAACACTGCTCTAGGGCATTTCTATCCTGAAATATATAACATCTGCACATATGAAAAAGTTACAGGAAACAGAAGCACCTTCTGACTTGTACATTCTGCCCAGTCTTGCCAATAAAAGAAACTGAATACTCTCAACACTTCAACACCTTGGATACAAAAGTGATGGCAGTATAAGCCTCACAATAAGAAGTCTTCTGTAATAACTTTGGCCAAGAGGTAAAGGGAGGTTTCTATGGCGAATTCCTGATTTCATGGCTACCTTAATTGGCCAGAAAAACGACTCTTGAAAGCATCGCCTCCCACGTACAATTAAGTATCCTCTAGAGAGCGGCAGCCTCTTGCTGTACGGCATGACTAATCTGACAATGTGGGCAAAACACAGAGACGAGAGATAGGAGTCAAACAACTCACAAGAGCACCTTTGGCATTTACGCTACAAGAGAAGGGAGAGAACGACACGGCGCTGCAACACTCTCCAACTCTCTAATGACGTGAGAAAAAAAAACAGTCCTATAAAAACAGTTTAAACACTTATCCTGAGTTAAAAATGGCCTCATAACTTTCTCCAAAAACAAATGCAAGTGTAAGTCCTCTACAGCTTGTCAGTGTGAACTCCTGGATATTAGGCTAAAACCCTGTCAAACTGGGGCTGATCAAAGAAATCTGATCAGACTTTATGCTGAGTAATATGCTGTACTTATCAAGCAGTTAATTAGTAGCATGTAGGATTCAACAGATTAGAGTTTTCATCCAAATATGGCCTATTTAACTTGACTGTGATAATTAGTGTTCTTCCCGTAATGATATTATGCTTGTATAACCCCAAGCCTCTGAAGCAACATGTATTGCTGCATTAATTGATTTTCTTCTGCCACTTGGGGGCAACGCATAGACTGTAAAAAAAAATATGGACATAATCACCATGACGTCCCCCATTGGTTTGTGGACTGCCTTTTAAAAGCCTTGAGTTAAATGATTTAACCATCGTCATCTTTGATTTGGAGCCAGAAGTGACCATATTTGGACGAGAGGGTGGAACTGACCCTGGCACTAGCTGCTAGCTTGGTTAGCACGGTGCATTTACAGTCCATGGTTGCTAGCAAAAAAACAGGCCTAAACCAATAAAACAAAATGTACTTACCGGAAAAACTGAACAGCTGACTCTTTAGAGGGTCTGTTAGTAAAACCAAACCCTGAACAAGACTTTTTTAGGCGACCAAAATGTTCCAATTAACTTTCATGAACTGAAACTGAAACACACTGTGGAACACCAACAGCTATGCCTATACTCTGTGAATCTGGGGTTACATCATGGTTACGTTACGTAACCCTACTTTTCATATCACTTTTCATATCACATCGTGTTGGTTTGTGAAATTCAAATGATCTAACACTAGATAATATGAAGCCAAACATTTCAGACTTCTTAACCACAACACCTGTTAGTAGTACAATAAAGTACTATTAAATACTTTGCTTGTGCATTCCTTATATGCAGGAAGTGATCAAGTTTACAGTCTTTCAACTAGGGGAGGGTTTGCACTGAAAATGCAGCCAGATCATAAATACAAATTTGTCTAGCTACTGAGAAGGAGATGAGTTGTGCATTCACAACAGCAGTGGTTTACAGCTATTTTTGTCTGACGTACCCCAACAGCCCCATCAGGTGGGCTCAAGTACCCCTTCAATAGATAGGATGGCTTCATGAAATTGTTCAATAGTATTTCACTGCAGAGAAAACACAAGAACATTTCTGGTACTTTGGACTTTACTTGGGTCGATGCACACTTTAGACCAGATTTTAAGCGTGTCTGAGCTGCCAGTTTTTAACTTGACTTGAATTTTTAGATCTGAATTGAGCTTATTGAAATAAAGCAACTTTAATAAAGCTTTTGAATATTAGGAACATTAATTTTCTATCTGAATTCTATCTAAAATAGATATAGCCCATGGGGTAAATAAAGTTTTTGAAATTGCACAAAGTGACTTTTGAGACAATATAAATTCATAAAGATGGTTTTCAAAGTCAAATATTTCAGTGCAATAAATTTAGCTGTACTTAAATTTCAACATTAAATATTCAGTTGCTGATATAATTCAAATTTAAATAATTGTGGCAATAATTTGCTTCCATATTGGTTTCTTTTATCAAGGGTAGGTTTGGTCAAGTTTTTTATTCGTACTACTATGACTTGGAGAAGCTGATTATTTCAATCATTTATCCATTACTTGAATCTTTGTATTTTAACTCTATTGGCACGCCAACTAGTTTTCACTAGTTTCAATTCTCAATGGCAGCACATGGTGTTACAACTGATTTAGGTTAGTGGGAAAGCTATTTGATTTTTTGCTATGCTAATTGTACCTGGCATTTTATTGGTTATTGTGATGATAAACATGCCAGAGATCAACATGCTAATTTTTATTCCCATTTGTGTGTTTATTTACTCCTAAACACAAATATGTAATATGTAAAGTATTTTTTAATCAAATTATGATTTTTTTTTTTCAAATTAGCTGAGCTACCCCACAGTCTCTCCATTTCTCATGGCAACTGCTTAAGTACTCCTATTTTGGAATAACTGCATTTTAGTTTATAACATGAGTGTTTATATTATTCCATTTGCTTTGACATCAAGAGCAATGATCACAGTGAGGAAAAGGATTGACTGGAAATGGCCTCGCTAAATCACAAAGTATACTGTAAATTTGTCTGACAAGTAGAAGATGACTGAGCCTTTCTTCAACTCGTTTCTTGTTGTCTTCACCATCAACAATCCCTACAGGTATCAGCAACATGTAGGATAAAACAAAAGCAGCCCAAGCTAACCAATGACAGTTATTTCAGTCTCCACATGGTATCACCACATCCCCCGTATTTTTAAAGAGATGCACATCAGTCTTAAACTTCTAACTAACAAACAACCAGGGGTGCATGTTGCTACTGTGTTTGAAGAAAGATGACACAAATATCATTCATGTAAATGAGAGGCAAATGTATCATGAACATCTGAAAGTAGAGGGAAGTTTCAGGTCATGAAAACTACATTCACTGCCACCAGAAAAAACATGTTTCATATTTCACATTATACACAGCATTTTGGAAACTTGGGATGTTGCTAAAAATCAGACAAGACAAGCTGCTCACTGAAACTGAATTAAAGCTGGAGTGCAGGACTTTAGTCTCCCTCTTCTGGCAGTGAGAGTCATTACAAAAACACTGTCGATTTGTGCTTACGTCATAGGCTCCACTGTAGCCTGCTCTGTCACTACTGTTGTGGCTGTAAAACAGTGGATAAATTGTTTTTAGAGTCACAACCCCCACGAAATGACTTGTTTCACTATTAGAATTTGATACATTCGGTCTGATAACATTTGGAAAGTGTAGAAGAGCTGCACGATTAAATTATTTTATCCCCATTCAAGTTAGCAAAGAGCTAACAGGAAGTTAGCCAGCTCAGCCAGAAGAAGTCTCTAGTGCGCATGCTTTGCCCATACAGACATGCACAGTATGCATTCATCCAGCCAGCACAGGAATGTCAAACCTGACACCAGATTAAAAACTCTGTATACTGTGAAATACAGAGAGATTTATCTGGTGGTGATAGGCTTAATCAGCATTGTGTGAACTCGTATGGTAAAGGCTTGAATGTAATGGACATTTGTTTATATGTAAAAATTACGCATTGCAGGTTTAAATTTTAGATGGTTTCTAATATAATCAGCAGCAAAATCAGTAATGATTAATAATTGCTAGAAAGCCAACAGCCATTGCAAGTGTGGGCACACATGAGCTACTTTGGCTAAATTATTGCATGCTTGGTAGCTGCTAAAATTAGACTTCATCTCTGTCTGTCATATTTAAAAACAAAAATTGACAACTTTGGGGATGTCTCTCTTTATTTATCCCAACTTGAGATATGAGTTAAATGTGACAGTCTCATATTGGGGCTTTCATTTGGAAAGATTGATCAGCCCCATATATGTAAACATCTTGAGCTCTTGTCTAACAAGATGGCACTGAGCTCTCTTACTTGTTTTCCTTTGGGGGAAGAAATATTAACAGAAACAGGGAAGAGACTGTGGAGAGCCCAGAGGGCCAAACACTGGCCAACGAGGCTGAAATTGGCAAACAAAGACAAACAAGGATGTTCTTTTTGCAGCTATCTGACAGCAGTGTCCATACAGAGCAATTAAAGTCCCTTAAGACAACAAACATTTCCTTTTAACTAATTAGGATACAGAGACAACTTCAGAAAAGAACAGTTACACTCAGTGGAGTATTTGACACCAAGTCAATTTCCATGTCATTATTACACAAAAAAGGCTAATGCACAAATTAATTGATGTTTATTTAATGGAAAAAAGTCAACACAAAAGCATTAAACTCTTGCACCACTCCTTTAATGCAGTAATGGTCTCATCATGGTTGGTAAAAATGAGCAAACATTAATCTGTGCAGACTGGGGCAAATTGTATACCAACAAGTAAAAACACAAGAAAATAAGATTATCGCCTGAGCCTTTGTCTTCATTGCTTGTGATGCTTTGTACTGCTATCCCAGAAAATTAATGTACAAGTCCCAAAACGATTCATCCTACTAATTGGAAATGTAAAAGCTCTATTGTCAGGACCAAGATCACAAATTAACAACTTCACTTCTTTGTTTCAACCTTTGAGAGAAACGTAATGTGCACAAATCTAGTAACAAAACACTTTGGATTAAAGCAGCATTTCCATTTTTGCGGAGCTCTCGTGTGTGAGTATGTTCTCCAGCTGAGGGCAGACTGAGACTCTTCCCGTCTTTTGTGGCCAGATCTTACCTGCAGACTCCAGTAGGACATGGTAGTTGGTTCCTCTCTGAGTGGGCGTGTCATCAGCGGGCTGCTCCTTCTCTGACTCCTCATAACGATCCCAGTTTGACTCCAGTTTCCTCCTGGAGAAAACCTCCATCCTGTCGTCATCCTCATGAAAGTTATCCCCTTCATCTTGATCCTGAAAGAACACGGGAGAATTCACAGTGAGAAATGTGCAATTTAAGTGACTTTAAAGTCATACCTGTACCAGGAGTGCTTTTCATATTGCTCGCTGTACTTCAAACAAACTAGGACACACATGTCTTCGTCAGACAATGTCTTAAGTCTTTACATCTGTTTCAAATGGCTAAACTGGGCAAAAAGCGAGGTGAGACATGATGACACTCACAAATGGGAATAATGGTGCACATTTTCAGACTGTCTGTCCTATAAGGCTCTTTTAGTGCTGCACTCAATTGTAAACATAAAAAGTGACGGGCGTAGTTGTGTGAAGAATCAAGAAAGAAAAATATGTCCAAACCCTGCCTACCTTTACACCTCTTAACATCTGGCCAATTGCCTGTGTGACATGGGAGTGTCAGATTCAGAAAGTTAGAAAAATTGTCAAATACAGTCTGACATCAGAGAGAGGGTTTTAGGGTGTTTTCAAACCTATAGTTCATTTGTTCTGGTCCAATTCAGTGGATAAGTTGGAAAACTTTTTTTCCAAATGAATCATGCCAAGGGGGAGAATGAGTCCAGTTGAGCCAGGCTGAATAACACAGGTTTGGAAACACGCGTAAACATTGCAAAACAGTCCAACAAGCAGTTTGTTTAAAGCATACTGAGGCTTTTAGCTTTACTCTATTTGGGCAGGTCTAATTCCAATAATTCATAAGGAGCATCTGTGAGCCAAGAGCAGGGTATTAAATTTGTATACTTAAAGCCACAAAAAGCCTTCTACAATTTTCTGTTTGAAACAAGATGTTGGGTGGGTTCAAAAATCCTGTGCACACAATCAAACTGTTAAAAATGTAAAGATGCACAATGCACAAAAACCTACCAACTTGCAACAATCAGGAGGCACATGCACGTCTATAACAAGTTTGAAGGGGTTGGGTAACAATTATCTGCATAAAATGACAAAACAATACCCACATAATGCTAGCTCGTTCCCAATCCTTCTTTCATTTTACATGGACATGACCCTATTTTGACCACATATTGGGGAATTTTTGTGTGTTATCCAACTGTACTGTCCTCCCCTGGATGCATCTATAAAGTGGTGAAACAGCAGATGGATGAGGTGAAGAGAGACACTTAAAAAGTTGGTTGGAAATTTCATACATATCAACTGGAACACTATACTCTCTGAAATATACCATCTTTCCAGGGACAAAGGAAACAGCATTTTGATACTGACTTCTTTGGTGTTTATGTTTAGTGTAGATTATGACAGAATAGATCGTCTGAAAAAGTCATTCAGACTTGTTTGAGTCCTTTTTACTCACCTAAAAAGGTCTAAATTGTTAGCCAGCATGTCCTGGTAACTGTAACAAAAAAATAATACTTCTACTGATGCTGCTCAACAAAGTATAATTCAAAAAGCATTTTGTAAAGTGGTCATTACCACATAGCTCTTATTCATGATTGGTTGCTAAGCGTAACAAAAGGGTCAAGCTAAATGGCATGTCCGACTGTATGACAAACAACACACAACTCATTAAATTTGTCTGAGTCATAGATTTTTTTTTTTCCTGTTTTGTCACACAGCTGCTCAAACCTTTAATAATGCTGTCATGGAAATGTGTGACATGAGATGTGTCAGACTGGTGAAGTGTGGTTTTGCTCAGCGTTTTTTTTTTTTTTCTTAGTCAGAAAACAAACACACAAAAAAACCATAACAGTGCTAATTATTTTTCTCGACAATATCACCAAAGACCACATGGTAGCTACGGATGCATCAAAAGAGATTTTTATGATTGCAATCAAGGAGCCTGTATGTACCAAAGGAGATTTCTGTGATTGCAATCACAGAGCCTCTATTGTCTCCCTTCTAACGCTGTAGTTACCATGGCAGAGGCATCGACTGACAGAGCATCCCATTGGAAATTAAGCTGAACCCTCTAGTGTTATATCCAAGGCCCAGATTGTGCTATGATAACATTAAAGTGGCTGTGGAGAATATTTCAAGTTCTTGATCTGATGATGCACACCAAAAATGCTTAACTCTTCTCCATCTAAATCTAAACATGCTATCTGGATCTCATTACATACATAAAAGACAGATACACACAGACAGTAGAGAGGTTTGGTTGTGATCAAGCTGACATCAACCTACTCCTTTAATGCACAGCAATGGTACAATTGTGAGAAAAAGATGCTTGAGACATTGTATAGTGCTGTCTGTATATACTGTTATCATATGTATATACATTGTGTAAATTATTCGAATATCAATACTTAGCATTTAGCATTTGTTTCTTTTGCCTACCTCTTTGTTTTTTTTTTGTATTTTCATTTATGTCAAGTGTCTGTTGTAACACTTGAATTTGTCTTAAGGATTAATAAAGTGCTCTATCTATCTATCTATCTATCTATCTATCTGTACAACTTGAATTTTACTGCAGACTGAGGCTGTGCCTTGATTGTAAACATGTAGGAAAAGTCATCTATCAGCAAACGTCTTGACGTCATAACATTGCCTAAACTTGGCATTCATGTTATCTACAATGTAAAACTCGGTTTCTCTAAAATATATAATATTGGGATGGTTTTAATCCTCGCTATCAACATCTACAATGTAGTTTGGTGCCACAGAGACGTGGCACCGGCTGACATTACACTAAAACTGAAGCTAATTAGGCCGAATTGAAGATGAAGTCATATTAACTTTTATATTATCTTCAAATAATTTTGTGCTTGTTTTTGGTGACGAAAACAACTAAATTTACTAGATTTTTAATGCAGTCTGGCAGAGCGGGATAGCGGGGCTGTCTGTGGGACGCAACTTCCACGCTCCCTCACCCGGTGATGGAAGTCCGCTCCTCGGCCTCCTCCTCCGCGTCCACGGCCGCGGTAGTGGTCTCTCTTGCCCCGGCCGCGGTGGTGGCCTCCTCTCCCTCTGCCCCGGTGTTCGCCGCCGAAACTGTCGCCGTCGTGTCCACCCCGGCCACCTCTTCTCCAGCTGCCTCCTCTGCCTCTGCTAGGTCTAACCTCCATTACTGTCAACTGAGCCCGGACAGTTTAGCATGTTGCACCCCATAGTTGAAGGGAATGAGTGTTACAGTGAACGTTGTCGTCCAATAAAGTTGGCGTTTGACGGTTCCGGGTCGCAGATTTTCGTTTCCTAGGATGGAGACGGATTGTTCTGCCAAGACCTTCCCTGCCCTGGCTCTGAACTTCCGTCACCATTCTAGGAAACGAAAACTCTCTTCCAGGTCTCATTTTGACCAAAATATTGAGTATAAAAGTGTAAAAAACAAAACAAAACAAAACAGAAAATATTACAATTTTACTTTTCAAGTTTGTATTTCAGCATTATACCTTAATAACCTTTACTAATTACATCAACAATACAACATTTCAGGCTATAAAAACATCATACTATCATTCTATGATCCATTACATCATGGATTTATCTTAATAGGAATAAAAAAATAAGTGGATACAGTGTACATTAAAATAAATAAATATATAATAATAATGAAAATAAATCAAACCTACAAAAACATTTTTTTAAATTTTGTTTGTTTGTTTTGGGGGGGCAGGTTTTTCTTGTCTAGTGTGTTTTTGTGTATCATAAAAAGGAATAAATAATAAAAAAATAATAAACATAAAAAGCCATATTTTTTCCCAATACATCCCATTGATTGAACTTGAAATTTGAGGTCGCAACTTTTTTCTTATGGATCAGCAAAATTTGCAAATAAAATGCAAAAATCACAATTCAGTCGATTAATCTGTATTTCTATATTAACACAGATAAAAAGCCAAAGTTAAAAATGCTAATACAATTTAATCAAAAATGAAGTGGCTTAATTATTACAAAACAACATTATACTAAAGAGTTCTACTTGACATGTGATGTTTTGGCTTCCAAAACATGGTCAATAAAATAATAATAATTGTGTTATATAACTGTTTTTCTTTTCATTTCAGAAAAACTCTTAACTCTACGTGGAGTCACAGAGCACCACTTCAACACAGACAGATAACACAGCACCATGGATGTAGATCCTCCAAACAGCACTTTTGGTAACACGTCACATGTCCATGTTGCTCCCCACAGCCTTTGGGAGGCTATCACCATAGCTACAGTGTCTGCCATTGTCAGCTTGATAACTATTGTTGGTAACGTGCTGGTCCTGCTG
Source organism: Thunnus maccoyii (assembly GCF_910596095.1). Taxonomy (NCBI): domain Eukaryota; kingdom Metazoa; phylum Chordata; class Actinopteri; order Scombriformes; family Scombridae; genus Thunnus; species Thunnus maccoyii. The sequence continues at coordinate 22,779,263 of NC_056549.1, read as the reverse complement.
TCTTTCAAAGTCAACAGCCAACTGAAGACTGTCAACAACTACTACCTACTGAGTTTGGCGTTTGCTGACCTCATCATAGGTGTGCTGTCCATGAACTTGTACACCACATACATACTGATGGGTTACTGGTCCTTGGGGAACCTTGCATGTGATCTCTGGCTAGCAGTGGATTATGTAGCCAGCAATGCTTCAGTTATGAACTTACTTGTCATCAGCTTTGACAGATACTTCTCCATTACAAGACCACTGACTTACAGGGCAAAGAGAACTCCAAAGAGAGCTGCTATAATGATAGGCCTTGCATGGCTGGTGTCTTTTATCCTCTGGGCGCCACCTATTCTCTGCTGGCAGTACTTTGTAGGAGAAAGAAAAGACTCTCCGGACGAGTGCCAAATCCAGTTTTTAACGGAGCCGGTGATCACATTTGGGACAGCCATTGCTGCCTTCTATATCCCAGTCTCTGTTATGACCATCCTTTACTGCAGGATCTACAAGGAGACTCAGAAACGGACAAAGGATCTGGCAGAGCTGCAAGGGCTCACAACAGATAATGTTCCAGAGGGGACGAAACCACAGAAAACGATAATTCACTCATGCTTTCATTTCACCAGAGAGAGAAGAGACCGGAGTCAGGCCTCCTGGTCCTCATCAAACCAAAGTAACGCCACCAAAACTACCACTAGGTCAGATGACGCATGGGCAAAAGCAGACCAGATCACCTCTTTTAACAGCGACACCTCCTCAGAAGAGGAGGAGCATCATGTTTCAATAGAAACCCCACAGGGCTCTTTCAAAGATCAAGATAGTGGACAGAGTAATAAAAACGGGCAGGTAACTGATTATACAGAAGATCAGTTTTTTTCCACTCCTCCAAAGAAGAACAGCAAAAAGTGCATCTCATATAAGTTCAAACCAGGCTCAAAGGGTAAAAACGCCAATCCTACAACTGCGTCCCCCTGCCCACCTGAAGCAGAGCAGCCCGCCAAAAACGCCTCCCCTTCCTCCTCCACCACCTCCAAACCTATGGACCCCGCTATTAAGAGCCAGATCACCAAGAGGAAGAGAATGGTGCTGGTGAAGGAGAAGAAGGCAGCCCAGACCCTCAGTGCCATCCTCCTGGCCTTCATCCTCACATGGACGCCGTACAACATCATGGTGCTCATCTCGACCTTCTGCGCCAAGTGCATCCCTCCAACCCTCTGGCACCTGGGCTACTGGCTGTGCTATGTCAACAGCACCATCAACCCCATGTGCTACGCCCTCTGCAACAAGACCTTCCAGAAGACCTTCCGCATGCTTCTGCTCTGCCAGTGGAGGAGGAGGAGGAGAGGCGAGGACAAGCTGTACTGGTGTGGACAGAACCCAAATGTCAACAATAAAATGACTTGATGTGGCACTGCAATATTATTGCAGCTTTTGCCCACTTGTGAATTTTCTTGATCTACTGTATAGTTAGTGGTCATCTTCAGCATGAAGTGCTGCATGTGATTTTTGTGTTAAAGTACATGTTAGTGGAAAATGAGCTGAGCCTGACACAGCACTTAAACTGCTGTTCCAGATTATTACAGAAAAGAAAACCTTGTCTGAATCTCATGATATGGAGCTCAGAGTGTGCCACCAGAAAACAGTTTAATCACAGTACATTAATACATAGATTAATTTTTAAAAAAGGTATTATGAATTAATGAATTACATTTTTATTGAAATGTTGCAAAAAAAACTTAAAAGATAATTAAAATAGCCAGTTAATAATTCAATTTCTTTATTCTATCTTTTTTATGATTATGATTTATTATTTTTATGATACATATTTTAATTGATTAAAATAAAATGGAATCATAAAAGTCATTATGAAAAGGCTTTTATTATTGTGTGTCTGTCATATACCAGGCAGACACATATGTAAATGAATTTTTAAAAAAGTAAAATTTTAAAGCCTCTTGAAAATTCATTTTTGGGTTACATTTTAAAATTCTGTTAATCCATCATTATGAGATAAAATAAGATGATTATTAAGGAATTATTAACTGGCAAATTTAATGATCTTTTCATTATTGTTTTTTATATTAGTTTATTAATGCATCATTCAAATGAACATCTAATTAACCAATTTATGATAGTGTTGATCAACAATCAATGTTGATAATATATTATAATTAAACACTTTAAAAGTCTCTAATTATTCCAGTGGTACACTTCAACCTCCATACATGAAGGTGGCAACATATTTATACATGATTTTAGGTTAAACCTCACATAATCCTCTTTTATTCTATTGCTCACTTGCACTGTATATAAAGGACATACTGTAGACTTACACATTTGACAGTTATTTATTGTATGAAGGACACATTTTGTTGATTCTATTGCATTTTACACTTTAAAAATATGTAAATTGCTTAGTGTGTATCAGTGTTTACTTAATGTTTTATCTTTTGTTTTTCTATCTTGCCAGTTGCAATTGATCTTGTGTTCAAGGGCTAATCTGTACATTTCTGTGCATTTACAGCTGCATTAGTTTCACAGTGATAATATGACATATGAGATTGTTTATGGATCACACCTCTGCTCTTGTCAATATTCATATAACTGTAAAAAAAAAAAAACTGAATTAAATGTCAGGTGTTAAGTTCAAGACACATGGTATTTAAAGTTAAACTTTACATAATGAACTACCACCATGTCTCTCTGATGGATGAGTGATGCTGTTGTAAATTATTGCACTTTTATGTCCTTTTAAGATGTAATGTCAAATGTATCGCCCTAAACTCTGTGCCTTTTGTTCTGCTCAGAGGCAAAAGTGCTTTGTGAATGAACCTGTGCTCATTGTCTGTCTGTGCAGTTTTGTGAAAAGTGAGTCTGTGTGTACTAATATGAACAGTGAAATACAAACTCAAATGCAGAATTTCATCGTTGGCATGAACCTTTTCAACATGAAATGAGTTTAATTTGATCTGATTTGTACTTGTATAATTCCTTTTTGAGAAATGATGCAAATCATTGACCTGCTGCAGTAGTTGACCAATAAAACAAACATGTCATGGAGAATGTGTGCAGGGACCTCCTCCCAGAGGTGAACAGAGCTCTCATTGGTCCCAAGACTCAAGATGTTAGTGCAGTTGTTCTGCATGACAGGTCTCTTCAGTCTGATGCACTCTATTATTAGAGGAAAAGGTGGGTGATGTTCTATACTTTATAACCCATGAAAAGACCAAAACTAACTGAGCCAAAGTCTGATACTGTATATCTTATTCTTCTGTGCCATAGAGCTCCATTGTTGTCCAAAAACCAATAAAAACACGTTAATAAAACACAGTTACACTGAGAGACATGTTCTCTTATTGCAAGTAACATGGGCACTATAGTCATTCCCACAGACACCATCCTGCTGCCTTAAACACTCTCTAGTTCACCAAATACACAGCTGAAAATAGTCCCCAACCAATGCAACATTCAGTAAAAACTACAGTACCTAGCATTTTTAGTAAAAATGTTTGCCATTTTTAAAAAAAATTAAAGTATATATTGATGACCTGTTTTTTTTTTTTAGATTTATGTCTTTAGTGGGTATCAGATAAACTAACGACAATTTTCATTATCAATTAATCTGTCAATTATTTTATCAATTAATCATTTGGTCTATAAAATGTCCGAAAATGGTGAAAAATATCAATCACGGTTCCCCAAAGCTCAAGGTGACATCCTCAAATGTCTTCTTTTGTCATGATCAACAGTCTATAACCCATTATTATCATGGAAGACTAAAGACATCTGAAAATATTCACATTTTTGAAAAGCTGGCATCAGAGAATTTGGATATTTTTCCTTTAAAAGCTAATCAAAACAATTAATTGATTAACAAAATAGTTGCTGATTAATGTTCTGTCAATGGACAAATTGACTAATCTTTGCATCTCTAAAACAGACAGAGCCACCGACAAGCTCAGGTAGTTTATCAAGTATTGAGAGACCAACTAATGAATTGATGGTTTTGGTCTTTTAAGTGGATTTCTTGACCAAAACTATAGAGTACTGCCAGCCTTGTCCCCTTAGAGCTGTAGCTCTCAACCTTTTTGCTTGTGACCCCCTAAAATCAAGCTACAGTATTTAAGCTTGTGACACCTCATCACAGATTAAGGCCTCAATGTGCCCGGCAAAGATCTCTGTTAATCTGTTCAGTAGATCTACTGAGCAATGTGCAGATCTTTTGGGTGACTTCTGTCTTGAGCTTGTTTTTTGATCCAGTACCTGTTAAGTTTTTTGGGGTTTTTTGGACATGCATGCTCTCTGAAAATATCCATTATCTCAAAAGAAAGTGAGAAAAAGAGACACTTTATCCGTCTTGTCTCTTTAAATGTCTTGTGGACCCTCTGATTTATTTACCACTGCCTTAAAGGGGACATATCGTGACTTTTGTGATTTTTGTTTCAGCCAGAGGCTGAACTGAGGGGCTGCATAAAGGGTCAGTAAGATAAATAAGGAGCTTTGTAAACTATAAATCATGCAACAATATTCAAATAGAGGCCCAGAATATAAATGCAGACCTGGAAATATGCATCATATGTCCCCTTTAAAGCATCAAATTTCATTCCTTATGTTAGAAACAATGGTTTGACAAAACAATCCAAACTCAAGGTGCACTTACTAGCTTTTCCTAGAGCTTCAATCATATCACACAGTCTTCATCAGCTGATGACATTTGCTGAAAGCTCTTAAAAAAGCCAGTATGTGGACCATGAGTTGGAATTATTTTGTCAAACACAATTACTGAACAATTATTCATTCAATCAGTCCTGTCAGCAACTATGAGATGATGAGATGATTTATGATCAACTGATGACATTTACCACAAACACATTTTATTATTGACTTTAATAAGGACTTTACTGCCCGCTTTATTTAAAGTAAAGCCAGTTACACTTTCTAGAGATCCTGAAAGTAACCACACAGCTCTTTCATTCTTTGAACCGCCAGACATTACCATATCAATATATACACCTTAGGCACATATGTACAGTATGTGAATTCTGGCCATGCAGTACACCACACAGTAATTCAAAAAAACGAGAAGGCCATGTGCTCACTTTCAAACAAATAAGACAGTTTGAAATAAAAACACAGTTGTTATATACCATTGCAATTTATTTATCTATGATTTTTAAATAAGAATTTATAAGTCTTAAAATTCAATTTATCTTCATTCACAGTCGTATTACTGAAACCCCAAAAACAAAAACTCTGAATATGTATATATGTTATCTTTCAGGTAGTGGAATTAGCAGCAGTGGAAATGCACACCGGAGGGTTAGCACAGAAAAGAGTGAAGTAGAAGAGCAAATGAAGAAAAACAGCGTTTGCAGAGTTTTTAAGTTTTCTATCAGTGCAGTATGAAAAAAAAAAAAAAAATTATTTTTGCTTGGTTTCCAATAGTATATAAGGAATCAAGATGCACTCAGAACATCTGTTAATAAAGAAAACTGTACAATAGACCCAGAAGAAAAAAAAAAAATTGACACTTAAAAATCTTGCTTCCATGGCATAACTGGTGCTTCTTTATGCAGATTAAGGAGGCGTTTACAGTACTACCTCCGCTTGGCAGCTGGCCTGGTGCCCTTGCTGCTGCTGCCTGCCTTGCTGGAGCCCTTAGAGCCAGAGAAGAGTTTGGTCATGAGCTCGGAGACGTCTGGAAGTTCAGGGTTGGGGTTCAGCATGTTCATGGACTGCTCCATTTCCTGTGAAGATGGCAGTAAATACAAACAGCTGTCATGAACTGAAGGCTAAGGACAGACCGATCATCCTAACCGTTTTTAAAAATCCATCACAAAATGGATTTCACACACATCTCTCACAGTTATGATATGCTCACATATCATGGATTTAATACAAGTATTCCTTTGACTACTGATATATATTAAGTGCCAAATGTTAAATTCTGTATTAAACTGATCAGAATGAATCATCTACAATTCAGAGACATCACATGACACTTCATTTATACCCCACGCTCTTATGGATTTTTTTTTTTTACCTTTCTCATCTCTGGGTCATTGGTGTTGACAACCTTGGGCAGCAGAACAATGATCAGCAGGGGCAGAACCATCATCATAACCTGCAGGAGCAACAAAGACAATAAATTAAACAACAGAGCCAGAAGCACAAGACTAATCTTAACAAAAGCATCTGTGTGGTGTGCACTCAGCTACTTATTTATTTTTTTTTACCATTGGATTCATAAGGAAGTCTGTCCAGCCCCAGGTTTCCCTCTTCATGAAGTAGCTGTGAGGGCCGCTAGCTCTGATTTGGAGAGGATACGGCTGGCGGATTACTTCTGAAGTCTTGATGTAGTTCACAAGACGCGCTCTATAAAATGACACATGGTTACTTAAGCTTAACTTACATTGATGAACGTAGCAGGATGATTCATGTGACATGCCACATTATTTACATATGTTTGCCAACAGTAAGATCTTACCTCATTTTCCCCTTGGATGTGATATCAACACGCACTGGTTCGAATCTATAAGTCGGGGTAACGATTTCCACAACGTAAGATCCTGAAGGGACGTCATTTACAGCAAAACTGCCATCAGTTCTGGAACAAGAGATTGTAACACAATAAAATTAGTGAAGGTTAAAAAAATATATATTTTACTGCCACACCTGTCTGTACTTATAGAGGCTTAACAAATCAACTTATTGACCTTTGTTAGGGCTGAGATGAGGTCTTGGCTGAGAAAAGAGGTTAGGTTATTTTCATACAGATTTTTTCTTAAAAAGGCAATCTCCATCAACTTCTGTCAAACTGCTACAATGAAATAAAGACCTCATTGTTTTCCCAGACATCTATAATGCTTTTAACAGCTTACCATATGAAACATGTAGAGCTGCAAGGATTAGTCGATTAATGGATTCACTGCCAACAATTTTGTACTTTTTTTTTTTTTTTTTTTTAAAAGGAAAAAAGTCCAAATTCTCTGATTCCAGCTTCTTAAATGTGAATATTTTCTAGTTTCTTTAGTCTTTTATGATAGTAAACAGAATATCTTTGGGTTGTGGACTGTTGGTTGGGATGGGGATGAGGATTTTGAAAACAGTAACATGGAGATAGCGGAAGGGGAGGAGAATGGCGACTGAAATTGTTGGCCAGTGACAGGCTTATACCCACAGTCTACATCTGGTGAGTCAAACTAGGTTCACTACTGTGCATTATGTAAATTATGTGTGCTACGGATGTGTGCATGAGTGACTGTGTGGACTGAAGGGGTATTTAGTGAGGAGAACAGTTCATAATAATGTTAAATTTGATCTGAATAAATACATCATCCCACATATCATAAGGGCAGTGGTGGAAAGCATCTAAGTACATTTACTCATGTACTGTACTTAAATAAAATTTTGAGGTACTTGTACTCCACTTGAGTATTTCTATTTGATGCTACTTTATACATTTCAGGGGGAGAAATTGTACTTTCTACTCCACCACATTTATTTGACAGCTTTAGTTACTTTTCAGATGAAGATTTGACACAATTGATAATATAACAAGCTTTTAAAATACAACACATTGTTAAAGATGAAACCAGTGGTTTCCAACCTTTTTGGCTTTTGACGTCTTACAAAAAGCAGTGTGTAGTCGGGTCACATTTCAGATGTCTATGAGTTGTTAACAGCTCCACCAAATAGTGATTTTTCCCTCTAAACTTCTCACATGGTTTCATTTCAATAAATGTTCAAATGATCCAATACTTCACCAAAAATCAAAGATTAGAGAAAAAGTCCAAAAACTGAAAAACAGATTTGTGTATCAGAACATTGTCTTTTCTTCTTTCCTCTCCCATTAATCATCTCACGACCCCTCAGATTTATATGGTGACCCTTTAGAGGGGCCCAACCCCTAGGTTGGGAACCACTGGACTAAACTAGTTAACTGTATATAAAATAGCTCAAACTAGCTCCACCTCCAGCAGCTACAACAGTAACATGCTGCTCTAACACTGATGCTTCAATATTAATAATCTACCATGTCATATATAATAATATATCAGTCAGAGGGACCAAACCACTACTTTTACTGCAATACTTGAACTACATCAAGCTCATAATACTTATGTTCTTTTACCTATGTAGGATTTTTCATGCAGGACTTTTATCTGTAATGGAGTATTATTAGCTACATTGATATATTGGTATTTTTACTTCTTCCCATTGCAGTAAGAGTAGTATGAAACTGATAAAATGTAAATTCTTGTTTATTTGTTTTGTAGGAAATCTGTGACTTATCTGTTGTTATGACAGCAACAACAGATTGGCTTGTTATGGCTAAGGTTTGTTATGATAACCGGCTCAGCTGACGTTACCTAACGAGCCTTAAAGGAAATTAACGGTTAAATTAAGTGACAGGTCAGTAATAATGAAATAGCGGTGTTGTTATCTCAGTTGGCAGAAGTTAGTTACATCCACGATTGTTAAGCTGTTAATTACTAAAAAGAGTCAGGACCTGCCAGCTGCTAGCAATAGCAGCTCAGGCAAACGTTTAGCTTAGCTGGCTATGCTAATGCTAGTTAGCCCGGGTAAACAGTATAACTGTGGATGTTTCTCACCTCAAAAAGCCCACATATTCTTCTCCTTCCACTAAGACCCGAGCTGAGGAAACCCAGTCTTGTGTTTTCACACCCGGGACTATCGCTCTCCCCTCGATTTTGAAGCGATCTCCGTTGGTCTGTGTGGATACTCCTGCGCCAGGCCCCGTGTCCATGTCGGTGAAACACCGCACCACGACGAGCACAGCCTGCATGAAAACCCACAACAGCGGCAGCTTTTCCCTGTGCAACATGTCGCCTGCCTTTGTTATTTAACTTAAAATCTAGTCTAACTATATGTGCGTCGACATGTATCCAAGAGCAGTTTGGAGAAGCAGCGGAAGACTCAGCTGTCTCTGCGGAGAAATGACGTCACGTCAAAAGACCGAAACTTTATTGTACAAACCGACAATGACACTTCGGTTGTTTTACTTCCTCTTTAAATGAATTTGTCTTTTCTCTTTCAAAACAAAACAAAAACTTTGGCGTTGTTTACAGCATTATAAATACATTTTGAAGCTGTCTGTTAAAGATGCCATACTATAATTTGAATGTAAAGACCCAACATTAATATTATTCTAAATGAATCAGTTGGACATGTTTTCTATTACGAAATCGCCGTTTTGGGATTGTTTGCTTGTTTCCTTCAAAATTTCACGTGTTTGATCAACTAAGATTACATAAAAACAATGTACAATATAATTAAATGCGGCTTTTATTATTATTTTTCTACTGCTTTCCTGTTCTCGTCATTTCCTAAGACTTGTGTGTGCGCCCTCCATTTACACTATTTAGTACTTGTATTAAAATTAATTAATTAATAAAGTTTTGACAAAAAAAAAAAAAAAATACAGACTACAAACAAGTTAACCCAAAAAACCTGTTTGACCGCCTTGGAAGACTTAGTGAACAAGTTCACTGGGGAATAGCCATTACCTAAATACAATTATGTTATGTATGTATGTATCATTGACAAAACATTTTAAGTAATAAGTGCCATAATCTAATTTATGTAAACCATTTTAATCTCCCCTTAATAAATTAATTAGGCTTTTCTTTGCTACAATATAATATACTAGCCAACACTGTGACAATAAATCATGTTTACTGTTTACATGTTTCTTTCTATGTATGAACAACACAATAAGAACATAAAAGAATTTAGATTTTTATCAAATTTATTTAAAAGAAGATTAAAAGAATCACTTGTTTTTACATTTTACATTATACAGTCAAATGTCATATAAGGAGGCAAAAATGAAAACAAGAGGAGCTCTAATAACTTAAGACTGCTGCAGATTCAAGTTCCTGATTCCAAAGAACCCAGGATAAAACATCAAAACAGCGGAGCATTCATTACATCCACAAGTGCATTTGCATTCCATGGCAAAGAGTGGTGTAGTGAGAGACAAAGAGCTTGGCACTTCATAGAGCGACGTACATCCAGTCTCATGGAGGTCAGCTATGTGCCCCTTCACAAGACGGTCCACTTCAATGTGAAGCAGTCATTTGCTGTGTTTTTTTGTTTTTGTTTTTTTTTTTTGCAGAAAAGCTCTCCTGGCCCCTTCTTAAGTGTCTCCAGCTTTAACTAAGGAGTCTGAAGTGTCACATTCAGTCCCAGTTAAGAGGTTTGAGTTTGAGGGGCAGAATGAACCAGTCCATTTCTCTGGCATCATTATCAGTTCACAACACAGCCATGATCCGGCAGTAGTGGTCACATCCTCAGAGTGCTACATTGACAACTGTCAGGGCAGCTGTGAGAGATAAGCCTCGATGGCCTGCAACATGAAGGGAACATTGCGTTAGTTTTCTTCACAGCTAGTGAAACATCCTGCATGCATTAAAATAAATTCAGTTTTACATAAACACAATGAATAAATCACAGTCCCGAGATGTTTCTGCACTTAAATTCAATGTTTTTTTCCATTACACACAGCACAAGACACAGGATTACTCTGTACATACCAACTATAAAAAAGTGTAAATTTTGCTTTCTGCAACTATTATTTGAAACGTTAAATTAGTAAAATTGTTTCCTTTAACAGGTCTCATGAATGGCCCTGAGATCATAATTTTTGTCTCATGGTTTGATGCATGAAACAGGATGTGAAGACGGAAAACAAATGAACCACAACCACAATACAGACTTGCAACCCATGTTACAACTGCTAATGCCATTTAGCTTGCAGAGGTTTTTTTTTTTAGGATGGGAGTGGTTGGCTGTGTCCTCCCAAAATCAACAAGAAGTCGGAAAAGACAGCAGAAAGCGTGTGCAGTCTGTTAACGCTACTAGACAAAGTGTTCTTTTGGAAACTTTTGCATGGAGGTAATGAATTAACTTTTTTATTTATGAATTAACTGAATTATTGCAATTGTTTTAATTCTGTTTCTTTTGGATAAGATAAATTATACATAACATGCATTTTTCATTTCACAAGACCATCAAACAAGTAACTTAGACTTGCATCTAAAGTTGACACTGAGCATCTGAACAAAGACATTATCATGTTCCCCCTATATTTAAATTTTGATACATGGCAATTAAAATTACATTTTGTCATCAATCATTTGCAACTCTTCTAGACTTCTATAACAATCTACACCAACATCTTTTCAGCTTTACTATCATTATAAAATTCCTAATAACTACTGCAATAATGGCATCTTCTCACCTTTGCCAGTTCTCCCGTAGATCCTGGAACCAAACACAACCTGGCTCCATCCTTCCACAAGTCCTTCAGCCGCTGCTTCATGACTTCAATATTCCTGCAATGCACATACAAACATTACCATAACAGCATGTGTGCACATGGGACCCCCAACCCACTCTCTCTTCCACCCCTACTCTCCTAATACAAATGAATCACAACTGCCATCAGAAATGTATATGATGATCTTTTAACAAATATCTTCTAAAGCTGGACTCATAAACTCAAAAGCTTTACATTAAATTACTACACCTGATACACATCTTTGAATGAAGAATTATCTCTCCTTCTTTACTTGTCACAGTTCTTTATGCAACATCTTCTTATACACATTATGAGATTTAATATTCTAGTCCACATTTATGGCAGACAAAGGTTTTAAAGTGGGTACAATTATGCTAAAAAAACAACAACATTCATCTCCTTTGTTTACAAGCAAGCACAAGTGGGTACAATTACCAGCCACTGCAAACCAGGAGAAACAAAGCTTTTGTGCCATTTTGTAATTTACTATTTAAAAAAAGATTCTTACTACAGCTGTTAGTACACTACATGTCATGAGAAAAGTCAGGTTGCAGTAGTGAAATCAACATGTAAATGTATCTGGTTTGACCCCATGAATACTGACTCTTTAAACACACCAGTCAGGTATGTTTTTATGGTGTAGTTCAGTATTAGTAGAAAGTACAGGAAGCATAAATAACCAAAAAAATGTCATAATATTTCTCAAAATATGTTTTACACCATAAAAACACTATAGTTGTATCAGTAGGTCATTTCCCATCCATAAGAAACACAAACAGAAGGACAGAGTGCATCATAGAATGAGGCTTTAAAAAAGGACAGTTTTTAGTTTTCAATTGTACTGACCAGCAGCATTTCCAGTCAAGTAGATGTTACAGTTAAAAGGGAAGTATCATGCATATTTCCAAGTTTATATTTACACTCTGGGGCTCTACTGGAATATCTTTGCATAATTACAGTTTAAAAAAGAACCAAACAATAGTAGTAGTAATCATTTCTTTTTTCTCTTTTTACTCGAAATGGAAACTTCTCAAATACATCTGTGCATGTTTGAGCCTGAATCTGATCTGAAATATGTGAGTGGACAACAAAGGCTACCAACAGATGGCCATTTGTGGCCGTGCACAAATGATCTGATGTCATCATGAGGAGGAAGTAAAGGTGACTTTGCAAACTAAACGTTCAGAGCAGGCCGAAGTCCGAGCTTTTCATTTGCAGGACGCATTTTACATATTTTCACTGGGACTTTGACTATGTTTAACATAGATATCTCACATCGTAACAGTATTTAAATAACAGAAAATCACAAAAAGCATGATATGTCCCCTTTAAGTTATTGTCAGAATTTTGTTTACAAATGTATTTAAAATGCAGTGCCCACCTGTCTTCTGAACAACTGTCCCGCAGTCTTTTCTCATTCTTTGAAAGTTCTGGCCACCATTTCCTGATGATGGATTGAACCCAGTGTAAACCCACCATTATGTGTCTAAAAAAAGACAGGTTAATCATACCAGTTAGTAAAACTATTTTGTCAAAAGATGTCTATGAAGATTCTCTCTATCTACAACTCATAAAAGGCAAATGATTTTGCTGTTTTAGTCTTTCAGTGAGGTTTCAGTTCAGTTCATTAGTTGATCAGACTGGCTGAAGTCTCTTGGTTGAGTGAAGATTCAACTTTGAGACTAAAAAACAGCAAATCTACTTGCCTTTGATTTGTCAACATTTGGCAGATACTCAGTGACACTTACTCTTCATATTTACTGGCAAGAATCACTTTCACTTGGGGCATGAGGTCAACGCAGCATCCAAGTGATAAACATGGTGCTTCAGTTTGGAGACTGAGACAGACAAAGAAAAAAGAAAGAAAGCTTGTTATTAGTAATATGGGCTGACAGAGAAATGCAGATAGCAAAGTGAGTTCAAATAGTTGAGTACAGCCTCACACTTGCTGTGATTGTTGTTAGATACCAACCTTCAAAAATATTAAAACAAGCTGTTAAAGAGTTACAGAAATGTAATGCTTCCTGTAAATCATACCCTGACTAACACCTGTGTATGTATTACAATATAGTCTGTTCCACAAATTCAAAGTCTTTTTTTTGCTTTTTATATATCACATAATGTCTAAATACTTTGAGGTGGATATAAAAATATGATATGAAAGAGGCAATAAAGGACACTGGGATTTTCCTCTTTGGTAAACTGTGTTGCATTTCATATGGCCTACATTTACATGAAAGCAACGCCACAAAACATAAGTTAGATTATTCTACATTATTTAATTGAATATAGATCTGCAGTATTGTGCAGTCAAACCATTACGGTTGAAGCTAAACCATTCAAAAGGGAGAAATCATGTAACGCCCAGGTGAGACTTACTTGTTTGTTAAGACAGGTAAGCAGTCAAGCAGCACCCCTGTGTCTTGAATTCTGGGAAACCAAAAACATGATGACGTATTATCCTGTGCTCAAAGAGTGGACAAAATTCACCATAAGGAAGTGTAAGTGGTCGGTGTTTTACCTTATTAGATAGGCCACTAATTCACTGGCATTTCTTCGCCATAGTGTTTGGGCTACTTTTAGTCGAAGATTCCTTCCAAAAAGGACGTGAGTCATAGCTTCATGGTCCTTTGATAGCTACACAAAAAGACAAAGAGGGAATTCAGTGTCAGCAACAGTGCGGCAAATTTTATCAAAACCATGAAAGAATCAAAAGCTTTGACATTACACAGAGAAGGAGAATTAAGGTGCACTTTTTTTTAATATACCCTACAGCTCTGCTCTGTCTCTTACTTCAGTAAAGTCGCTGTACTTGGAGCTGGCCCCTGCCATCTTGGAGGCCTCTGCAGAGTTCACAGGGAGCCCGCAGTTGTCATTGTAGTGAATGCCCCGCACATCATCGGAGCACGTCAGCTCATTTTCTTTGTTGGCCATGCCGGGGTCACGGGCACGGCCTACATCTGATGTTTTGCGGTGCAGCTTCAAGCCCACCTCCACCAATGGGAAACCCTTCCTCTTGCAAGATGACAATCGCTTCGCTTTGCCTGGACTGTGCACTTGAAATCTGTGAGGAGGAAAAGTCGACATAGTCCAAACGCAAAGCTGAGTTAGCTTGGCAAACCATTAAATTCAAAGCCGCTGACATGGTGATAATGGTTATGGAAAGGTGCCTTAAATGGTCCAGTGACTGAAAGAGATTATCTGTGGGACACAGACAGTGAGTGAGTGATCATGATTAGATGAATCCCACAGATGTGGATCAGACACTCACCTTTCTTTATCTAATTCTTCCTTATTTATAATATCCACCTAAAACAAAAGGATAGGGGATGAGGCCACCACTACATGCTCTACTACTACAACAGCACTGCACTGTCACTTCACAGTCATCAGGATTTAAGAGACAAACTGGACAACTGTTTACACAATAAGCCATGATATTTGTTCTCCGTACCTGCTTCATGTTCTTTTCAGCAGAAAGATGCAGGCAAGATCGCAGAAGGCCATTGGTTTTATTCTGGTTGACCTTACAGGCTTCCCATTGCTTACCAGCTGCCATAATAAAGGACACTGTTGGACAAACAATTGTGGGGGGAAAAGTTGGTAAGTTAGTAATCTCATAGCTCAGCTTTCAGCAAGGACAATAAGTCAGAATTACTTTTCGTTGCCTAATAACGTCTTGCTATGTAGCTACAGAGCACAACCTGCAGTGTGATTCTCAAAGACTGAACAATCAAATGAGATAAATATGTTGTTTTTCCTAGTGTCAAAGGCGTTGGCTGCTGCGATACAAGCATTAACGTTAGCTAGCTGAGCTGCAACATAATGCCATAACTGTCACTATCTGCTGATTTAAGTTGCGTTAGCATGTTTTCTAACATGCTACCAATAAGGCAACAGATGGTTGGAGTACAACACTGCATTTTGTTACGTCCTTCAGCTAAGTGAGCTAGCTCATTTTGCGAGCTAACTTAAAAGCCACGGTTAGCCATCTGTAGCTGTTAGCTTACAGCTCGACTATCACGTATACACGGAGACGTAGACATTGACCAGCTGGGCCGCTAGTGCGAGCTAACAGGCTAGCTAGCCTTCCAACTCAAGGAACATATGGCTTGATAAATGGTGCTTCAGAAATCATTTTAACGATTTACGCAATAAGTTAAATACTAACCGATCCATTCTGTCAGACGTCTTGAAGTCTCCCCGGGTGTGTAAAATCCCAAATGTGAAAAACTGGTTGAACTCAATAACAACTACTGTCTGCAGGTTTGCTAGCGTCTCTGAGTTTTGACCATTCAAATGAATACACCGCCGGTGTGTGGGGATTGTGGGATTGATTTTGGCAAAGAAAACCGGAGTTTTGGCGACGACTGCTGGACATTAAGTCACATAAGACACACATTAGTGCACTGTGGCGCCACCCAGTGTGCTGTAGTGTGTAACGCAGGTGTGCTGCGACTTTAGCTATTGAGTTAAAGGAAAGGTTCACAATTTTTCAAGCGTGTCTTAAAACAACAGTCAGGTGCCCATATGACCTATGTCGTGTCTTGGTTAAAAGTCTAGAGGCTGCATGTTTGACCAAATGGAGCTGAGACACAGAAGAGCAACTCAGGGTGGTGAACAGTGCAAGGCAATAATCAAGACAGGAGGACACAAAAACATTGATGATTTTTTCCAGATCTTGATTTTGAAAATGTTTCTTAGTTGAAAGAAACAGGATTGGACCACTTTCTTTACATGCAGCTCAAAGTCCATGTGTTTGTCAAAGAAGACTCCTGAGTTTTTTGAGGCTCGCTTAACATTTGCTGCTGAAGGACCAACACACTGCTGTATTTATCAGAAATTCTCTCAGAGCCAGTTCATCTAATGGCGAGTTTGAATAGGAGGGATAATTATGGCAAGAAAAACCTGTTTCAATGTTCATATGGGCACCTGACTGTTGTGTTAAGACAGACTTTAAAAACTGTGAACCCATCCTTTAACTATTGAGTTACAGTAACAACCCAGTCGCCCACCCTGTGCTATGTGTATTCATTAGTATTTTAATGTGTGAAAGCTGCCAGCCTTAACAAGAAACAAAGACACCATGTGAAAGAGAAGAAGAGAAGACAGTGTGACAAAGAGTGACACTGAGATGTTTATATATGCTGGATCCTGCTGTCAGTGTCCAAAGCAATTATTCATTCCTTTCAAATGGCCTTGTGTAACAGTGGATATCTGCAATTGCTGTTTGTTTGGTTTGACATGATAAATGAATGATGTGGTTTTTTCATTGTGTCATGCACAACTAAGTCCAGCTTCCATGGCCTTATGTAATATCATAAATGAATACAAACCAGATGCAGAATCAGTGCATATGTTTTCAAATGACACCACAAAGAGTCCAAAACTAAAGACCCAATTTTTGCTATTGAAGAAATCAAAATAAAGATGAATTGATGATGATGACTATCTGCTTTATTTTTCACATGTTTAAAGTTAAAAAATATTCAAAGTTAGCAGACCTAAAGACAAACCAAAAAAACCCCAAATATTCCCACTTTTGATCATCTGTACATCAACAATCGATAAACTACTGATCTGAACTGAGCCATTTCATGAAAAACTGACACTCTTAAGTCATCATAGTACGTACAATACAGAAGAAAATAGGACTTACTTTTCACTTCTCCCAATCACACAAATAATTTTCCTTCTGAATTGTTTTGAATCTGCCAGCCTTATTAGCCAGAGGAAGAATACCAGTTCTTAACTGGGAAATTAAAGATTTTTGGTTTCTAAAGAAGTAAGATGTAACATATAATTCAGAGCCATATTTTTTGTTTGATCTGAATCCACAGTGACCCATTGGACAAAAGTTGTCAAGTTTGTAAATCAATCAAAATGATGCAACCAGCCATCTTGCTTTTCCTCTCTGAAAACCTTTGAGAAGAGGCGGCTGCTGTCAAAACAATTAAAAACTATACTTATGTACACCTGAATGTGAGAAAGTGAAAAACTCCTGCACGCTGTCTCGTTTTCTGATGACACCTGATGAAGGTTGTTAAAACCAAAATGTTGCATGAAATGAATATGAAATAAAACACCAGTAAGTGAGACAACGTGAATTTCTGCCTTTGACAGGACTTCATACAGACCATCTACTTTTTTGTGTTTCACAGTCAAATGATCCGATCCCGAAGCAATGTTCCTTAAAAAAGGAAACAGGAGCAAACAAGTTACACAACTGAATTAACATGCAGCCGAGAAAACAGAATGTTTTCTTGTTTTAGCCCCTTGCATCTTCGATGTGGTCTGTTTTTTAAAAAATCTTTTCTTCAGTTCTTACTTTCCTTGCAACAGAAACAAAGTCACAGAAGAGACATGCAGTTCACCTCTCGAGTCCACTGGTCTTTTTATCATCTAAAAAAAAGTAGGGATCTTTGGCGGTTAATTGTGGTAGAGTTCAGTATTTAAACACCTGAAGAGTGTCAGGATTGCTTATTAGGTTAAACCTGTTTTAACAGGGTATGACAATACTTTCCCTATGAGTCAGGTATGGTTTCGCTACAGAATAATTGTGCATGACAGCATGCAACAAAAAGCTGACATGTACAGTACATGTTATTGAAAAAGGAAATAACCAAATGAATAAAATCCATTTTGCTTTCAATTGAGTTTGCTTTTTGAATGTGAATTTATTTTTGTTTCGCTTGGAACTGAATAATTCATGAATTGACCTCTAAGTCACTGAGTTTTACAGTCATCAAATTCTCTTCACCGCAGGGCCTTGAGCAGTGTATAAATTATGGACGGATATTGGCAGTTTAGGCCTTATGAATTTGTTTGAGCACAAACAAAAAAATAGTTTGCTGTCAGCAGTATTTTGCTTTGGAAATATATGTGACACACCTGCTCAAAGACAATCTCACTCAACCACAAACAGAGTGAGAAAATGGATTTCTGCAAATGTAAATCTGCTACAATTTGTACACTGAAGCATGAGCATGTAGTACATACAGCACATAAATACCACAGCAGGAAAGATTTTTCTTAATCTGATGAAGGTTTTGGAACCAGTCCTCATGGTCACACATTTTGTGTAAGGTGATAAATGGAAAAAATGGAAAAAAAAACCAAAAAAACAAAGACTTGATGAAGATCCGTAGTATTTAAATATTACATTAAAATGGTGGAAGTCTACTGTGAAAGCTCTTTCTTTCTTTGCATGACCATTATCAAAAAACTACCTTTACTACAAGCCATTTTATCTTATATAATATATTATATGAAGGTCTTTATTGAGTGAATGTTGTCTGTCACCACAGAAGGCAGTTGTGCACTCTTGATCCTGCACTTCCTTTTCACAACATCATTCATTTCACAAGTGTAAGTGAGTGATTCTGGCTGCTCTGTTATGTTATGAAGGAGGAAAATTTCCTGGCACATTTTAGACACCCTTAGCGGGCAATGTAAATGCCAAAAAATACAAAGCAATTCTGAGTGATTGCCTTCATCACCTGAAGCATTTCTATCCTGTCGGAGGTGGAATCTTCTCAGTATGGTCATTGATAGGGATGAAAATGTAAACAGTGGCCATGGAAACACCGTGTTCCACAATTACAAGCAAAACACTCCATGCCAAGTCACATTGAGGTAGATCATAGTGGTCCAACACCCTTAATGTTGCTGTTTCCTTTATTTTGGAAGTTAACTGTAATTACCTTGTACAAAATCATGGCTGACTCTTTCCCCAGACAGCCACAGAAATGAAAATGCCCGGTGGCTGTTTCTGTTTTAGCAAATCCAAGAATCAGAGTGCAGCTGTACGTACCAACCCAAACATACCAATTCTTGGAGATACAAATGAAAATAAACCAAAGTATGAGAAATTCAAACTGTGCTGTTGGTATGTATGAACAACATCCAAACAAAATTCTTCCAGTCAGTTTGATGGAAGTATAATTAGATTTTGGTAAATCTTGGTAAATGTTGTTGTGCAGCAGTAGTCTAAAGAATTTAAATCACATTTTAGCCACCATCATATGATGTGGCTTGACAAAACAACACTGCTGTAACATTCAACAAAATTCAGAAAGAAGAATTCTTAAAGAATAAGTCTGGAATCAGAGGCAGTGGTGGAATACTACTAAGTTTATTAAGTGAGTAAGTACATTTGAAGTACTTGTACTTTTCTTGAGTATTTCCATTTTTTGCTACTTTGTACTTCTACTCCACTTTTTTCAGAGGGAAATATTGCAGGCTACTTTTTACTCCACTACATTTATTTGTCACTTATGGTTATTAGTCACTTTTCAGATCAAGATTTTACATAAGATAATAAATTTAAGTAATCTAACTGTTGTTTCAACTGTCTGCTCTTCTCTTTTTAAAATGTGTTATGCACTTTGAGCTGCATTAGTGTGTGACTGGTGCTATATAGATAAATATATTATTATGATGACTATTATCATTATAAAACATAAGATACACTTGTAATTAATATGATGCAGTACAGTATTTCTAGTAATCTACCCAAAGTGTCTAAAATTGGCTCCATGTTGATGAACTACAACAGAAAAATGATCTTACATGTATTTGTTGGTAATAAAAACAAACAATACAATATACTATAATAATATAACACCCTTAAAGAAGCCAGTCTGCAGAATGAGTACTTTTGATATTTTAAATACATTTTTCTGGTAATACTTCCATACTTTTACTTAAGTATTTGGAATTCAGCACTTTTACTTGTAATGGAGTATTTTTAGTCTACAGTATTTCTACTTTTACTCATGTAAAGGATCTGGATACCTCTTTCACCAGAGGCTAACATTTGATGTGGCTGTGTGTATATTTCAGAATTCAAACTGTCGTAGCAAAAATAGTTTTGATTTTGTTATACAGACCAGGTTTACTCCACAGCAGTCAAGGTAAAATACAGATGAATAAGAATGAGAGCCATGCTAGCAGCTCTGTGCAGCTTGTATTTTGCGCTAAACACTAACTTTAGCATGCTAACATGTCAATGTTTAAAGATCTGGTATTATGCCTTTTTTGACCAATTTTTATAAATACTGAGTCTACTTTAAACATATCTGTGACATTTTATTCACCAAAAGTTGTTTAGATTTCTCTAAATCCAGATTTCCTTACAGCCCAGATCCCCCTCTGTCCTCTAACAGGCTGCTTTGGAAGCTATTTACATAAAATCAGCAATATTAACACTAGAACTGCCATGGGGTAAAATTTACCCATGACGGTTTTTCAATTGTATGTTACTATGTTTTAAAAAAATTGCATGTCCCCCAGTCTTTGACTTTTCCAAAATTAATGTTGTGCAGTGTCCCCTATTGTTAAAAATAGTGAAGATGAATCACAGGCATTTATACCTATAACTGTCACCAGGTAAAATTTACCTGTAGATGAAATGCATTTATTTCTGTGCGATTTATGTTCACACATTCAAAGTTGCTAGGCAGCAGCATTTGTTGGAGTGTGTGATCTTACAACTATGTCAAGTCATAATTAAATTATAAAAAGAGCAGAGGAGAATGACCTGCAAGAAAACCTTCGCCAAGTGCCTGAAATGCAGGGAAACTGTCTGTGGAAAATGCACAGGTAAGGTGCTGGATGTCTGCTCAGAGTGTATTTTAGGGACACATATAATCACATGTTCAAAGAAAGATGATTTAGCCTACTCTCAAATGTTCATTGTGTGTAAAACTCATTTTTAGTGGTAAATTGATTTTTCTTTATTTTTGTTTTGCCATGTGACCGTTTATTGTTTAAAGGCTATTTGACCTAATTTGCCCGTTGCCTTACTCTGTTTTCATGAATGGAACACCTAAAAGAAATATACTGTATATTTGTGCTATGATGTTATACTCACACATTCTTGAAATGACTAAATTAATAATTGATTAGGTGAAATTGTGTGCTTGACTTTGTCATGTTGATTTTGCTGCAACATTAAATCACCCATAAGTGTGGTGGTTGTTTATTATAAGTATGGCTCATTATTGTCCATTTGCGGTATTTAATTCAATTCAATTCAATTTTGTTTATATAGCACCAAATCACAACAGAAATTATCTCAGGGCACTTTTCACAGCTCATGCTGAAGCTTCCTGCATATTTGATTTGACTTTCTGGTGTGAGGTAGTAACAGGCTCCACCTCAACACTGCTTGCTCTTGAGCCATGAATTTCAAAATTTCAAATAACTTAAAAAGACAGAGGAGATAGAACTGAGTAATTTTACAGCACAGGAGGACCCACCATCACCCTAATCCATCCCAATGATATTTTTTCTTGTTTTCCACAATACCAGCCCTTTAACAGGTATAATATTTACCATGTTCACCTTAGTTTGGTCTGCTAGCATGCTAACATTTACTAGTCAGAAGTACATTTGATTATAACCTAAACTGTTGGTCAAATTACATTTTTGGCCTGATGGTGGCACTACAAAAAAAGTCAGGGGATCATAAAAGTAGAATTTATTCTGAGGTGGACATGAATGTCTGAACCAGATTTCAAGGCAATCCATCTGATAGTTGTTGAGATATTTCAGTCTGGACCAAAGTGGTGGACGATATAGCATAACAAAAAAAAATAGGAATTTGACACCCTTAAGATATGCAGAACAAAACAAAATGTGTTGTTTTGACAAAGTTTAAAGATCCCCTCCAGAATATTTAAACATACAAAAATACTGTTAACAATAATGCGTGTCTGATATGGTTTTCCGGAAAAAAATTACCATGTTAAAATCCTTAAGATGGCATCTACTCCTTCTCCCTCATTAAAATTCCACAATCCATGAATATGTAACTATTTCATGTCAGAAGTTTAACTGTTGGACACAAGATGTCTCCAACTTCACTGTAAAGTCCATTCTCAGTGTTTGTGCACTGGAGGTGTCAAGTTTCCACATCACACTTATGTAAATAGAATATTGGATCACGATTGGCTTCCAAACTAGTTGTGATGTCACATGCTTACAGGCCCACCTCTTCAAATCAGATTATCAATGAGCACAGAGAGAGAAGAATGTGAAAACAGCCTTCTGATGTCAAACTCTGCAGATACATCATTCTGTACAATGAAGCTCAAACATCAAACTGTAAGAACAAGAAGAAAAACACATTTTTGAGTGGAGGGGGACTTTAAGCAATGTATTTGCTTAAAAAACAGAGAATGTCACAGTGTTTTTTATTTGTATTGAGCTTTATTGTGCTTGTCTTGACATTTTCTGCGAGCATGTACAGTACCTAACCATTATAGCGAGTAAGTTAGTAAAGTGACCCAAACTTTACTTAAAAACAATTGACTGAGCAGTTAAAAGTGTTAGTAAATGTTCACTTTTAAAAGTCCTGGGTGCTGGGTGTAGAGATGGGGTTGAGTAATGTGAGAAAATGTTATAGTTATAGTTAGAAACAAGGGCTACTTTCTTGAATTATATTACATGTTCGGTGTTCATAATATTGTTTCCACCCCTTGTTTACCTCACAGTGGTGGTTTTGTAACATATAGCAGCAAGGTCTGCTTAAACACATGTTAGCTGTTACAGAGTCCATCATTTTGCTTTGATACAAATGAGCATACAGATGTTTTATCTTAACATTGAGGCAGATTAAGTCATTGTAACTAAGTAATGCAATTTCAATTTAACCCTCAGCAAGTTAAATTAAGCATTCCTTCTGTATTTCTGAGAATAAAAATAAAGGGTCTTACATCCATAAACCACATGTAAATTCTCAAATGCACATTCACAGCATTGGTCATACTTCATAACCCACTTAAAATGGAATGTCTATACTTTATGTCTTCCCATGTTCTAAATAATGATATGACAATAAATATTTAACTGCAGCCACAATCCATAGTGTCAGAAGGACAAAGCTGATATGAGACTTTTAAGTGACTCAGCATACAGTGGTTTTTTTTTGTTTGTTTGTTTTTGATTTCAATTTTACAGCATATTGTGTGTTTGATAAGTTGAAATTTACTATATAAGCTCACAAAAGGAATCTGAGCAGACACAATCTCACCTTGGCCTTTTCGTAAACATCCATTTTTCTAAAACATGGTCCGCTAACTCTGACTCTCCCGGACAAAAGCAGCCACCCACAAAGTCAGTAAGAGTATTATGAGATTTACATTAGCAGGGAAGGATTTACAGTATACGACAAGGTTTCATCCAGATAAAAAACAGAGTGCTTGTTAGCATCTGTGAGTGTTGTGAGTGTTAAAAATTTAAGCCCTAATTTCTCTGAGGTGCAGGAAAATTCCCTTCATAATAACTAAACGCTAAGACTTTCATAGTATGACGTGCTCATTGCTACGATGCAGCATGACTTGTAAGCATGAATTGACAATTTTCAAAGCAAAGTTTTTTCGGTTGTTTTCGGTGACACATCAATGAACCTGTGTTATTCAGTCAGTTTTGCTACAAGCTTATTCTCATATATCCAGCAGCTGGCGTATCCCACCGTACATGTTTAACTTATCTCGGTAGCAAAAGGGCTACCTAACCAATCACACCAATTAGAGAAAAAAAATAGTTTCAGTTGCTAGAGCTGGTACTACGCATTTCATGGTTGATGAAGTCCAGTGCCAGTGCTGTGTCCTTGAAAGAATGTTCCTTGCTCCCTGGGAGAGTGACATGTAGTGTAGCTGGGAACTGCAGGCCAAATTTGGCCCCATCAATGGATATCAGTCACTTCTTCATGTCCCCAAACACTGGCCTCTTCCTCATCGCAGCAACAGTATAATCAGGGCAGATGTGGAGGTTCTTCCCTCTATATATTAGGGAGCTCTGACTGGACTTGTGTAGTATCTCATCCCTCTTATGAGTATAGTGCACCTGCATAATGAACACACGTGGGGGCTCTTCAGGTTTCGGATTTGCTCGTGGAGATCTATGGGCTCTGTCCAGGAGGGGGGCTTCATTTAGGTTTGGGACCTCTTTCAGAGGTTGAAAGACAAACTGTATGGGCTGTCCGCTCTCTGTCCCTTCCTCAACCCCAGTCAGTCGCAAATTATCCCCCCTGGAGCAACCCTCAAGGTCCTCACGTTTGGCCTGCAGGTCCCTCACCCCACCTTGAAGTTGGCCTACGGTGGTGAGGAGCTGGTTGACACAGTCGCCAGTGAAATCAGCAGCTTTCTCTTGCTCCTTCAGTCGGGTATCATGTGAAGTTAGCAAGGCCTGCAGGCTTGTGACCGATGTTGTTAACTCACTTCTCACAGAGTCGATGTCCAGTTTAATATCAGCCTGTAGGTCCCAAATTGCTGCCCCAATTTTTGCATAAATATTGTCCTGGAATGAGTCAAGTGGCTGGGAAAGCATCTTCTAAGTTAGCATCTTGTCGCTATCTGAGGCCTCGGGCTCGTCTGGGCTCTTGGTCACTGCTGCTGATGCTGTGCCTGAGGAGGCAGCATGTCATTTCATCGATTGGTGTCTAGTACTTGAAGCCGCCTTTACAGTCTTGAAGCAGTCCCACCTTGCTATATGATGTTTACGAGACTTGATAGCATCAGAATTAAACTCTCACTGTTGTTTTGACAGATTTATATTAAGTTGTAAAGTTAACCTTGTAGGAGCTCGCGGGAGATGCATCTACATCATAACCTCTGCCCAGTTTTTCTACAAGCTAAAGAACAAAATGGAGCCTATCCAGTTTATTGGACACTCCAACTTTCAGGAGGTTTGGCATGATAATCAATTCAGTAAGTTGCTCTTTCAAGAGCTCTTGCTAACTCTTAAGCAGACAACATGCAGCAAGTTAGCTGACTATAGCATTTAACTCAAAGGACTGCTGTCTGTAAGTATAATCTAACAGAGCTACTTGTGTGACTGTAGAATCTAGTCTCATAAATTTATTCAACACTCTTATCAAAATGACAAATTATCATAACTCATCAGTCATTAGGGCTGTTGATTCACTACTTTCAGTTTCCTGTTGAGTAAAGATTTGCCTAAACAGCCAGATCTCTGACAATCTAACGTCAAGATAAAGCACTTTACAAAGTGTGAAACAGTGGAAGCCATTAACAAGTTGAAGCACAGAGCTCCTTCCCTTGGGCCGACAACAAACAAGCTAACTAATCTGCTACTTTCTCTTATCAAGAGATTGAGAGGACACGCTACTGAACTTGCTAAAACCAATCAACCTTACTCCCTAATTTGCCTTTTCCTGTGTCCCTCCAGCCCTCCATAAAAGCCTCCAGACCAAGCAGCAAAAAAAAAAAAGCTTTGGCCTGCTGCCCTTGAATTTACTCGGAACCATCAAAGCTTAATGTCCGTAATTGTGTTGACATTATGTAAGACTGTTTTGAGAGGTGCTTCACACACAGCATCTCTGTTCTCAGGGCGGCTCTCTGCCACGATGAAGGAATTGCAGTCCTTGTCCAAAGAACGCAAACCAAATAAATCAAAGGGATGGCAAAGATCTCAGGAAGGAAAAGGTGGCAGCGATTTCAGCATTCCTGTCATATGATTCAGGAACAGATACCCAGGACAGGACTGAGTTGCTGAATTTCTCAATTTACATTATCTTCTACAGATCCTTTTGATCTATGTTGTACCTCCTCTCATGAGGCAGCAGAAGACATGCTGATGTAATTTTATCGAGGTAATGATGTCTAACACACATCAGCTGTATGGCTGACTGTGGGAATGTTTCCATACGATGTCAAAAATTCAAGGACTTCAGGAAATCACTTGGTTGAAGTTGTTTAGACTTCACCATGTTCAGATATTTATCTCACACATTTTGAGCAGCAACTATTTTCTTGTAAGTATTATTCCATTCTCTGTGCACAGTTTTGTTCTCTTGCGGCAAAGAAGAGATATTGCTAGTGAAAGAAAAAGTTGGCACACTTTAATGGCCTCAAATCTTCATAAAATTAGGGATTGTAACCAATTTATTTGTTGGTCAACCAACCGATTTTGCATTTGTTTGTTGAAAGCAATCTGACAGATTTATATTATTGGTGTGCTGAAGGTTTCTGCCAACCACAGTCATTCATACAGAAACCAAACACATGCATCAAGTGTCTGAGCTTCAAAACATCTACAGGAGGCCACAAAGCACAGGTCGAATGTTTATGTCATGCTGTAAGAATGACATGCCATCCAGCCTGTCTGGTTCTGTTTTCTGCCAAGTTTGTTTGCAGTTGCAGGCCGAGGTGCTGATTTATTTGAGCTCTACATCACTGGGGAGGTATGTTTGGATGAGTGGCAGATCCCTTTTGTTGTACTGAGTTGGGACATACACATCTCCTTGGTCCTTTACAGCAAACAGATGCTGAATGTATGAACTCCTGTGACCTCATTTCTACACTAGATGGCAATGTTTGTCTGTAGCTGCTGGACATCTGGCTGGGTGTCTAGACAGAGAGTCTTGCTGCCAGCACTTGTGGGATCCAGCCGTTCAGTCCACCTTGGATGGTCTCACAAAGATTTTTACACAGTCACTGGGCTGCCAAAGTCTCTATCCCCAAGAAGCCTCAAAGCTTACGCAAAGAAAGTCACACAGTGCACAGAGTGAAAGAAGAAGCTCACTGCTTCACAAGACATGGCAGGGAAGAGGTGATGTGGTTTTTCTCTCCTGTAGGCCCTTAATTTCTTTATGAGGTTTCAACATGTCTTTTCTAAGATCTATAAACCTACCTGTTTGAATATGGAAGAGGAGCACCTAACATCTACTTGGTCTTATAGTGTGCTCTTTGTGGGAGTGCATCTCTATCAGACTTTTTGATGTACCTGAGTAGGAGAAACATGGACACAGAGAAGTGTTTTGTTTTTTTTGTCATTTGGCATCAGACACAAACTATTGTAAATTATAGAGTGACTACTATGTACAGTGGAGGTGTAATTTGAAAGAATGTCATGCTGAAAATGAAGTGTTTTTAAAGGCCAGGTTCAACGCTCTACTAATAAGAGTAGATAAAGGCATGGAAACCTGCTTAAATGGAGAACAGGTGGCACATATGGTGGCAAGTATCACGTTGAATCTTTATTTGCTGATATCAAACATCAGCAGGTATTGTGGCTCAAGCTAACACCAACAAGAGGTGTTAACATAGCATAAAAGTGAACTACAAATGTAGGAGCTTTATAGTGTCTTTCAGCTCATTGTTTTGGTTTCGTGGCCCACAACTTTAGTGTTTTTTTACCAGTTTCACTGCTTTCATCAGTGTAATTTCCAGCAGCAGCCGGCTGTTTTCAGTGAATACACTCTGATAAATCCATTGTACACTATGTGTTCAGCACCAAACAGCTGACAAAGTTAATAATTAGCTGGTGACACATGGTGACGCATTTAGCAGCTAAAGAAGCAGATGTTCCTCTAAGGAGTTGAACGAGACCAACACAGAGCTAAAATAAGAGTGAATGAGGGTAACAACCGAAATAAGTTGTGTTTACCAGATGAATTGCCCCCAAGTGGCTAAAAAAAATCAATGAATGCAGGTTTAAATACTGTATATTCCTTTGGCAAATTGCAAGTGTTGCCAAAGACAGTACAATACCTTTTCTATTTGAATTCAGTGTTAAACCATGTAACTGTTTACTAGTCTTCCTTGCTTGCCATGTTGTTGACATTCATGGGATATTTTGCTTACATAACCGTTAATTTGAGCCATAAGGGGCATGTGCCGTTTCTTGTGCCAAAGTGAAATGGAGCGAAGCTATCCCCATTTATCACTCAATGATAAAGGCTAAGTTGTTGTCCTGTCCTAACAGGTGTGGCAAAACAAACATGAGAGTGTTACAGATGTCAATCAAACATTGTCTGTACATTTCCTCACAGTCTTGAGAAGAGATGTAATTGGGCAAAATAAGTGAAAACACCTGTGTGGGTGGACAATAGTGAAGGGGCTTTAAATGTGTACAATTGTGTAAAAATTATGTTGTTTTATTTTGTTTATTGTTGCTTTGACATCATGTCATAAACTGGGGATTGAGAACATGTGCTCAACTCATAAAAGGCTGTTTGATTTTAGTTGTCCTAGTGAAGGTAGGACATCTTGACTTATAGTCAAATGAAGAATCAAAGTTAGACACATGATTTGGGGGCAGAACAATAGTGCAGAATGCATTTAAAATGTGTGACTTTTATGATGGCTGCATTTGTACTTCTAAGAATTCTAAAGCATGAGAAGTCGTTAACCAGAAATGTGTGACATATTCTGTAGGATGTCTTTCATTATCATTTACTACCAGGACGAAGGGCAAAGTTTTCAGTAATTCAATTACACCACAGCACAACATCAAAACACGACACAAGTGATAACTCAAAGCCAAACCTCCTCAGACCATCACAAGCATGTTCACATAGTAACCCTAAATCTCAGCTGCTCTGTTCACATTTGACCTTTGACCCTGGACTGTCATTCAAGCATCTTACTTCCGTATTTTAAGGAGCCCCCTTCCACTCTTTCACAGTATGTGCTTATTATTCTATGATAACACATCTCATTTTGAGCACTTGCCTAACCATTTGAATTCAGGATATAAAACACAGGCTTGGCCAGTAATAATACGCTTGTGTACCTTCACGGCATGTGCACAAACCAAATGATGATAAAGTGCTCTTACACTGAAAGCTGCAAACCACATTTCTTTGCATGTATGGATTATATGGCTGCACTGAGGATCTCCTTTTATTTATATTTTCCAGCCAAAGATTTATAGATTGAATCTGTTGGATGTATGTTTTGGCTTGAGGTCTTCGGAAATGTTCTCTACTGTGGTTTTTAATAGCACAGAGCATGAAATTGACTGGAATTAAATGCATCTATGTGCCATACCTCTCAGACAGAAATATCTGGAAAGGGCAGGTCTATTTGGAATGCAGGTTGACCCTACAGTTTGGAGAAGCAACTTGTTTTCATCAAGGATGAACTTGCTGCCTTAGGCTCTGTAGCGACTGACAAGACCAGTGCAATTTCCATCTTAACCCCCTCCCTCATTGCTCCCTGTCAGCTGCCTGTTTTGGTAACCCCAGGATCCCAACACCCTAACCTACGGGCCAAAAGGAGAGTGGCCCCATACAGGAGGTTAGTTGTCAAGTCAATATTCCAGAAAGAGTGATTTGCACAACTGACTACACTAAACAGTCTTTAATTTTAAAATGACTGCATGCATGCATACAACCCTGCACACACAACTGTATGAAGATGCAAATGGGTGGGAAGAGTCTTGGAAAATGGAA
Source organism: Thunnus maccoyii (assembly GCF_910596095.1). NCBI lineage: Eukaryota > Metazoa > Chordata > Actinopteri > Scombriformes > Scombridae > Thunnus > Thunnus maccoyii. The sequence goes on along the minus strand of NC_056549.1, from coordinate 22,749,747 downwards.
AAATTACACTAAATTACACATAGTCAGAATAAAAAAATACAATAATAAGGTGAACCTCTACACAAGAGGAGGGTGCAGTGTCAGATTCCTGCAGTTTGCCTGTTTTTGTGCCATTTTGCAGTTATATTTCACAACATTTATGTGATCCTCTAATAAACTATAGACTAGTTCTTACTCTCAAAATGCAAGATTTAATTTTCCAAGTAGTTCCTCAAATGATCATTTAAATATTTAAACAATACATGATTCTTCCCATTTGCAAAGCAAACTGACAATGCAACTAACAATTATTTTCATTATCTATTCATTCAATCTATTCATTATTTTTTTAATTCATCAATTAATTGTTTAGTCAATAAAACTTTAGCAGTGACAAATGGTTACATATATTGTGGATATTCCCAAATTTTCCAGAACCCAAGGTGACAACTTCAAATTTCTCATTTCGTCTAACCAACGATCCAACAGTTTACAACTATATAAAACAAAGCTTTAATCTGTAAACATGAACAAAATCCAATTGCTCTTTCATGGAGTCATAGAAAAAGAAATACAACCCCCCCCCTAAAAAACATGTTACTGTCCCCGTAAGAAAGTAAAGACATTAATGTACTGTAAAGTCACAGCCACTTGACCACAACGTCTGCACAAAAACCAAACCCACAAGCATCCAAAAATGGAAATCCAATGACAAAAAAAGAAAGAAAAAGCCTGTATTTTCTATCTATGTGTGCTCATATGTGTGTTTAAACATTATAAATAAACAGAAAACTATATGAACTGCTTATGTTCTAAATGATTCTCATTTACAGCTGATTGATTTTCTGTGAGGGGCAGAGTGTAAAAGCAATAAAGAAGATTCATGTTTGAATAACTTGAGACATTTTAAGCAGGGCCCGGTACTGTCAGAGGTATCACCTCCATGAAACACTACACTCCTCCCCATGTGGTCTGAGTGTGTGTGTGTGTGCGTGTTTCCCTTACAAAACACCAGAAGTCAGTTGGAGAAAGTTTCCATTTGGGCTATTTTCTGGATACCTCCCCACGAGTGGTACGTGCCTTGCCTGACAGCTCCATCAGGTCTCTGAAGGGAGCTACCATCTGCATGTTCAGGTGCTAATCTCTTTGGCTGAGTTTAGTCTCAAACTACATTGATATTTAAAACACTGATGTCCAAACTAGAGCCAGGGAGGGTTGATATACTGCCCTCCGAGTCAGCAACCAGTCTGTCAACTCTTCAACTTGATGGATCACTTCACAACACAAGAAAAACACATGTGTGTATCATACGTATACTATTCTAGCATTCCTAATCAGATTACCCTACTGCAAAGGAGCCAGAAGATGTTTGGGGATCTGGGGAATATCCTAAGAAATGTCTCCTACCTTCAATACCTTGTGTTATGTCTTTGTTTAATCTATACCACTAGAGATAAATGCATCCAAATCAAGAGAAATTACTTCTCTCAACAACAGTTGCTTTACTTCTCATGTCCCCAAAGCATTAAAAATGTATAAGTAAATTAGCAGCCTGACATCACAAACCTCACTTCTCACACCCAACAGTTTCTCCTGATATTGAGTGAAACTCATAGAACCTTCACAGTTCACCTATCTGTCTGAGTTGAATGCTTTACAAACAAAACAAAAAGAAAAAACATTACTCCATGTCTGCTGGATGTGTTTGCTAACATGTCAGCCATAAAAACTTACTAAGAAGATAGCGCTGTATGTCCCTCAGCTTGTTTTGGAGATCGCAATTTTTCCTCTGCACCATACTTCATTTAAAAGTAGAGTATGGTAGGGTGAATGATGAGTAAGGGCCCTGTAAGGCTAGGAAAGAAGTAGATTTGTACAACTCTTCGAACAAATTTAGTAACAGGTAATCTTGAGGTGAATCTTGAGTGATCAGTTAATCATTTGATTTAAAAGATACTGAAAATGCCTATCACAATTTCCTGGAGTCCAAAGTGATAGCTTAAAATGTCTTTTTTTTCTCTAATCAACAGTCTAAAACCCAAACATATTCCATTTACAAAGATGTCAAACAGAAAACATTTTGAGAAGCAACAAACTCAATGAAAAGACAAGAGTCCAGGCAGTTTTTTTTGGTGTTTCTGGGGACCTGTCCCTTTATATACTCTAATACCTGAAAATAACACATTTTCACAAAATTCAGCCCCTTGCACCAAAATCAAACCTGCATGTTGTCTGTGTGGCATAAGGCTCCAAAGTGGTTTGATGGTTGACGACCCACAAACGTTTCCTCCATCGTGCTTCCTCCTCCTCACTGCTGTGCTCTCTATCCGCTGCACCACACGCCACAGCTGGACTATAACAAGATTTCCACTGCTCTCTCACTCACCCTTCCATTCTCAATGAGGAATAATTGGACAAACCTGGAGTGAGCATGAATCACGGACCACTTAACCAAAAAATATCTGAGTACAATTTGAACTAAAAGGCAGAGATAGGGAGTATACAGCTGAGGGCAGAGGAGGCACACTCAGCGAATACATTTGTGTTTGCAAACTATCCGAGCATGCTACAACTTCCCATGCAGAACTAAATAGCTCTGCCAATGAACCACACAGAAATATCAGGAACAGACTGTATCTTTACTTCTGTTGGATGGCGTGTCCAGCCGTGTGAGTGTGTAGATGAAAAGCATTTAAGCATGTGTGGGCTGAGACTGTGTCCTCTCCAGCTGACCAGGTCGCCAGCACATTATACCGATGCGTCTCTGTGCACTGTCACCACTCTGTGCCTCACTCTGTCAGAGGACAGCCCAGCCTCTTACTGGCACCAAACACACAGCAACATGCTGAGCAGATGTGAGAAAGCCGCCCGCAGGCTCTCTGTGCTGCTGGAATAACACTCTGCACATCAACACATGGCCATGTGGAGAAGAAAAAAAACACTCGGCGATCACGTTCTCCGCAGCATGCCGAAGTCCCATCCTACGGAGTGGAAAGGTCAGCTGAGAGACAAAGAGGCTAAAGAAGTGAAAGCACCTGGCTGTTCCTACAAGTGTTGATCCTTTTCAAGCAGATTGTTAAGTTTCTGCTGGATTGACCTGATGAGGACACAGACAGCACAATTATGTGATGTTGGCAGATAGACAACTCTAGTGCACTTGTGTGTCATAGTAAGCACAATTGTATGATTGATGCTTACACTTTCACATAGACTTAGTTAAAAAAAAAAATAGCAAGCCCCTTTCTATTTCACCTAAACTGTGTTTTGTGGAAAGTACCGGAGGTTTTTAATAGGCCAAATTTCAATATAGAAACAGCAAAAATGAATCAATAAAAACAGTCATTCAATGTATGCTAAATGGATATGCAGAGTTTCAAGTTGATACAATGAGTAAAACAAAACTAGAAATCTCTCTTTTATTCGAAGCTAGTGGTTTCCAACCTGGAGGTCTGGATCCCAGAAGAGGTCGTAAGATGAATCTTGCGGTCACAAGACAATTACTCGGATAGGAAATAAGAAAAAGTACAATTATGCTACATAAAATTATGTTTATTTTCGGACTTTCCTCTCAAATTTTGTCTCTAATCTCTAATCTCTAATCTTGCGATGTAGTGTTTAATTTTAGCTCTTCTTTGCCTCATATCAAGGGTGCACAAGGACAAAATGTGTAACCACTGCTGTAAGTCATTGTTAGCAATGTAAAGACTATTCCTGATTCAGCAGACGTACTTTTAAGTCAGTGAAAACAGGCTACGTGGCATATTTTGTCCATTAGTTGGTATTATGTTTGGCATCCATTATGTGCTGTCATGCTTTCGGTCCTGCAAAGACCCAAAACAAAGAGAAGCTTTTACACAGGCAGGTGCGTTTGCAGCTGTAGGGCTTATAAATGCGGCTATTTTGGAAAAGTTATTTTAGAGATTAATATATGTGCATGCTTATGACATTTTTTGCTTTGTTCACAATTTTTTTCATGTTAAAATAGAAAATAAAACAACAGACAGCCCCAATGTCAACAGATAATGTAAAAAAAAATCACACTGGTAACCAGTGTTGGGGCTAGATTATGTTTTTGTTGTAACAAGTAATGTAACGCGTTAGTTTTGCAAGCAATCAATTACCTAGTTACATTTTCAAATAAGCATTTGTTACTTACATTAGGTTATCGTGGTGAGCAGCACAGAATGAGAGACAGGAAGCAGCTCTCAGCGATGTCAAACCTTTACTGATATACAACACAGGGGACAGGGACTAAAAAACACAGTAGGAAAATACAGCTGTGGTCACTCGTAAATCATGATGGGAAATGAGGGCCAATTCCTGATGCATTCGCATTGTTTCTTTTCTGTTTTCACCTATTCATAATGTAGCAATGGCCCTCATTTCCCATCATGCCTAGTACTGGACTGGGTAGTCTGTTAAGTTTGTTGTTTTATGTTCCAAAATGCAAATGTGCATTGATACAAAGTTGATGCTTTGGCAAAATTACAGGAACTACAGGAAATGACTGTGGATAATGGGAAGTTGTACGGCAAAAAAATCACAAAAATCAAAGCCTCTATTGCTTCAAAAAGTTAATTTCCCAATAGAAAGACCCGCACACAGTCCTGATGGCTAAAGACTCTGTCATGTTTCAGTTACTGGGACATGTTTTCACGCTGTTGGTGATCAAGTATAGAATAACAAACATCCGACTCTTTGAACTGTAGCAGAAGTTAATCTCACAGCACCAGAAACCCGAGGAGGAAAACAGACCCGCATGTGTGTGTGTGTGTGTGTATGTGTGTGTGTGTGTGTGTGTATAGAGGGTTATCGCAAAAAAAAATGGCACAACAAAACATGGACTACAGCCAGAAAAAATATAGTGGAGCATAATAAAATAAAGATATTCCCCACCATCAAAAAAACCCATTAAAAATCCTTAATTTATTAATAAAAATATGGTTGTAATACCTGAAATTGATTCGACAGTCAAAACACACAGCACCACTTTAGAGCTTTAGATGATGAAGACATTTTCTGAAAGAACGATACATTATCTCTACTATTATCTCTATTATCTATCGCTGCCTCCATCTCACTTCTAATATCGGAGCAGCCCGCTCACACTTTCACCCTCTCCTGACACTCTTGCTGTCCTACATTCCTGCTGGCCCTGATTAGTCACTAAGCCTTTCTCTCTGTTATTATTGCAAGAGTATCTCAGGTCATGAGACTTAAACACCAGCAAATTCCTGCCCTCTGGACCCCCCGTTCTCCCTGTTAGGTTCTGTCCATTTATGCTGTGAATTACAGAGCAATCCCAAGCATGAGTGGAATGGACGTCCGGACGTGGGCTTGTTGAAAGGTTACAGTTCCCGCTCTGTGGTTTACAGCCTGCAATTAAATGATGCACACGTTAAATGTGAGTGGTTGCAAATGTTTTGCCGCCTGGTGGAATGCTTTGTGGTTTGTGGGAAGAGTTTTGGAATTCATTTCATTGGGAAATCTAATCTTACTTGATCAGTAATTTGTTGTTTCATTAAATCTTGAGTTTTCCTGGAACTTGTGATGGATGTGAAAATATGCCATCTATGACATTTTAATTAGGGGGAAAATGTTAGACCACAGATGGATCCATTCCAGCAATGTTACACCTGTATCCCCCAGTCAGCAGTAAACAAGCTCTTGAACTTGTTTACTGGCCTCCAAATTCCTCCTTGTGTAATCATGTATCCTTGTGAGCCCGTTCCTTAACTACAACGATCAAAAATTTTCTTTAACTAGCAAAAGATTGACTGACAGTATGATTGTGCATAGCGACAGTTCCTTATTCTTGCAGCCTCCAAATGCCACATCCTTGCACATGTGCAAAGACAAACACATGTACATGCACATACAAGACCACAGTTGTCACTCATAGATGCTAAGTCTGACAAACTGCATAATAACAGCAGCCTAATAATTACTTTCCCAGTGATAAAGACCAGTGTTCTGCTGATAAGCTCTTAAAATACTGGGAGTTAGTTATCGTGGCGCTAATCAGCGAGGCAGATCTCATGTTACTCCCTGGTGTACGGGTCGAAAACACACATGACTTAATCAGTGACATTCATGGAGCTGGGATCTGAGGAGCCAGGGGGATCACATTACCCAGGTAAGGCCCAAAGGAATGTGGCCTATACTGTACATGTTATCAACTCATGACCAGGAGTCGATGAAAGGTCGACCTTTTTGATGATTAAACATGATGTAACTGACGACGGTGACAGTCCGGGGGCCACGTGATGCTGGGTATGTGAGGGTGGTGGATGGAGCCACAAGGTTTACAGCTTAAAGAGAGGAGAAAGTGTTGTTTCTCCCAAAAACTAGTGATGTGAATTGCTGCCCACATCTAAAACTTGAAATAGATCTGGTGTTGTGCCCGTTGATTGTCATTTCTGCCCGTTGGCAACTGTCGACCGATCAAAGGTTACAACGCGCGAATAGGAACGTCATACTCCTACATAGCTTCCTAGCTACGCAGCCACAATGATGAAAAATAGCGCCAGAAAAATGTCGACAAGTATGTATGAGATCAGTGCAGCTGCACAAGTTGTTATAAGTTGATTTACAGATTGACATATTTATTAGACTAATGTGACAAAAGTTAGGTTAACTGCTCCTAGCAGCTGCTACTGCTACTTCTGTGTCGACTGAAAATGAAGCTGGACAGATAACTCACTTGCTACTGATTTGGAAAAAGCAAAACAAAACAGCTCCCTCCACCCGCCCCCCCCCCCTAACAACAAGAAAGCAGCTGACATGAACACAATATCAGTTAAAATGGATGAAGTGAGAAGAAATGATATATCGGTCTGATTATCAGGCTTATTGGAAACTACAGACATGGATGGTTTTGTCATGATAATGTATCACAATTACAAGATGCAATCCAGCAGAGACAGGAAAATAGACAAAATTCTTCTCTGCCAATATTTTGATGTTTAAAACATGCATCACTTCAAACTCTCCAAACCTATTTTATTATATATTTATACTTTTGCGATGTTTCTTTTAAACCTGCACACACCCTCTTTCACTTCACCATCTGTCAGAGGCTTGCTGTGTTTCTCCAAACCAAAAAACATCTTTAAATTGTGTTGCTGACAAAGAAGAACCTGAATTTGTTCTGAAGACTAAGATTGTTTTTGTAAGGGTTTCCCCTTCATACAGAATTACCATCTGTACTAAAACCCACCGATGCAACATTGCGGGTGACTTTGTTTAAAAGTAGCATGGTCCCCTCTCAGCCAAACATTGACTGATCCTCATATGGTGCACATGAAGGAGTGCGGGCCCCTGTGCTACTGAAGAGGCCTTTTGAGAAGACATCTTCTCTCATCTCTTTATGTCTGCAGGTCTAATCTTTTCTGTCTGTGCCTGAATCAACTCAAAGCCGCGCTTATTTGCCAGCTTTCACTGTTTACCTTCCATCAGCGATTCAACCTGCGTCGGCAAAGGTTGCACAACAGGCTCATCAAAGAGTCACTTAAAGCTCCTGGGTGATCACACAGGCATGATGTTTTTTAGGGGGGTTTTCCTATGTAAACAATCTTGTTTGGTGATTTGCGTGACTCTCCAGTGATTGCATTCATTCATAAAGTTGAAAAAGCATGTACTGAAATTAAGTTGTTTTGTTGGTGTTGACCATGCAAGTTTATGAAGAGACAAACAAGACTTGAGTGTTGCTATCAGTAGATGTATTTTTTTATCGTTGCCAAGTTGAAAGATGTATTATTAGTCACTATTAGCTTATCATGGATACACAGTAGCACTATCAGTGTATATGTTGGCTGATAACTAGCAAGAAATTACAGCACAGAAATGACAAAGATATGTTTGAGGTAACTTAGTATATAACTTTGTCACATTTTTTTTTAATGACACACTTAACAAGATCCTTATGAAACTGTTGTATGAGTTTGTGTTCAAAAAGGAATAAAGGGGTGACATATATTGTCATGAGATTTCTAAATTCTCAAATGTCGATATTGTTATCTGCCTCAAAAATCCAGTTTTAGCTGGGCTCAAATCATTATAATTACAGTATCATTATTTATTTATTTCTCAGAAAAGTTTCAGCGTGAAAAGCCCTGTCTACAGGTAACTGCGCGGTCACATGTTGCTTTTTGAGTTGAGTACAGTTAACCTTTTTGCCATTAAAGGTGCAGTGTGTAGAATTTAGTGGCATCTAGTGGAACGGATTAATATTCATAAATATGTTTTAATTAGTGTATAATTACCTGAAAATAAGATTCACTATGTTTTTGTTATCTTAGAATGAGCCCATTATATCTACATAGGGAGCGGGTCCTCTTCCACGGAGGCCGCCATTTTGCGCTGCTATCTTTCTATAGTAGCCCAGAATGGACAAACCAAACACTGACTCTAGCCTTTCACATTTTTGCAAGTTTAGCGACCACCATAGGTTTTCCTACATGCTTGGAAGGGGAGGTGTATTCATTTGGTTGCAATCTGCAACCTCACTGCTAGATGCCACTAAATCCTACACACTGGTCCTTTAAAACAAAGGTCAGGAACTTGCTGTGGTGAGCTCATAGTACAAGACAAACAGGACAACATTCACCTAATAATAAAACCATTACATAAATAAAACATACATCATATAAATACGCAAATTTCCAAAACCAAAAAAATGTAAGTAAAGAACAAGAGAGTAATATACCTTCAAGTGCCAATTCAGGAGTCAGATAAGATAAACATATTAACATATGCAAAATACCAAAAATAATTATGAAGAAAACCATAAGCTAAAAATAAATATGTACCTTAAAGTGCCACAAGTTTACCACTGAAGAGCCAAATAGCCTCAAAGAATGTACTTCTTGTTGCATAATATCAGCCTGTTTTCATGGTGCAACGGACACCATAAATGAATGTATAAAGAGACATTAATATCAAGGTATTATTTTGATAAAACATAATACTAACAGACCAAAACCTCTCAACAACAAACATCTTTGGAGGCCAGTGACTGTGACATGAATCGAAGTCAGTGTTGACTGTCTTTAACACATCTTTGTAACACAAGGATTAAATTGGGAAAAAAGACTTTGGTTGAAGGTAAGCATTCATCTACAGAAACACTCAGAAGATGACAAATTCTGTCATATCATCTGCTCAGGCTTTTTTTTCGATCCCACTCGAAAAAAAAATCTCAATCTTCCTCATCCATCCAGAATGAATGTCTCAACTTTACTTCCAGTTAGTTTCCTTGTTCCGTAAAGGCTGTGATGTTATTTTTGTACCATTTTCATGAGAAGCAGCATTCGGGATCCATATTTTTCTTGTTATTTGACAGCAGTAATGTTCTTATTCAAATATGACGCACACTTGCAGTTATTTTTCTTTGCCACCTCTTGTGACCACACATTACATAACCCTCTTACTAAACTGAATTAATTAAAGGGACTTCCTAAAGCCAAGTACTCAATAAAGTAACTGCCACTTAAAAAAGGCCATTTATGCTGAATAAGCATGCATCATTCATATGCTTCATTTGATATTTATAATTTAAATATTGTCTTATGCAAATGAGAAGGCATCAGAGAGAGCAGTGGGAAGGCCTCAGCATTCCTCCTTCCTGAATCCTACAGCTTGTTTCAGTCCATCAGCTCCCCGCCCTGAAACAGGCAGAACAAACTGAGATAGAGAATATTGTGGAAAAATATTTCCACCCAGTGTTTACAGAAGATGTTCACAGCTCATGAGGAAATGTGAGCAGTGACTGTCCAGCCTGAGTCACGGTGGTCAGGCCACAATGTTTACAGTTTGGACTTGACAGAAACGCCCAAAAAGGACAAATATACTGCAGATCAGTAGCTCTATGAATACTCACTGCTTTCATGGTGTGTTATATAAGCTCAATTAGATGTTAAATTGGTGTATTTTTGTTGATTATTAAAACTATGCCATTTTGCTTTTATAACTCCTCTTATTTGCACAGTGATTTCAGATGTTGGGTTGAAAATTGTTCTTGGATTCTTGATGGAATTTCTCACTTATTGATTTTGCAACCTCACTGCAATAATTATCATTCATACTCTAAGTTACCCCGGGCCGAACTAAAGACATCCAACTGAGACCCGTCTAAACCTCATCTGTCTCCAAGACTGCCGCCTTGAAGATCGAATGTGGTTTTGATCATTTTTGCTTTTTTTTCTTCTATTACAAAAAGCTCTTTTTGGCAAACTAGGTAATAAAATTGAGCAAAATAAGAGCAATATGTGTGAGAAAGTGAAAAGCAAATTGATTAGATGAAAAAAGTCTTTGAGAAGGTCACTCACAGTTCCTCGTACCAACATCAATTACACAATGATAAACAACATGTCAATCATGTCTGCCAGAAGCACAGTTGGCAGGTTGGAAAATATTTGTTATTAGCATCAAAATGAAAGGAAAAATGTTTTAAAATAACTCTGGGCAGATGTGTATGATTTCTGCGGAAGCTATTTTTCTATTGAATTTTTGTTTTGGATTTTTATACCCAGACGTCCAGACACAAGTGATGGTGGGTTTTCAACTAACAGCTGTTTTGTGGAAAACAAACAGTGATGGCCAAGTCCATGTGATAATTTCAATATTGGTCGAATTAAATGACTAATACCAGGAAAGCCAAACTCACAGCTCAGAGCTTTGCAATGTGATTTTAAATAGCGCCTCTTTGATTCCCTGAGCATCAGGAGCTGGTCCGCAGATTGCCAGGCAACGTGATGCAACTCTGATGGGATCAGCCAGACAGTTTTGTCACCGGCCTGTGGTCGCCATCTTGCATCATCTGGCAGTGGAGCTTCTGTATATAAAATCTGCAGGCAAGACTCTCTGTCCAAGCCCAAGTGCTGTAAAGGGCTGCACAAATTCTCAATATTGAATTTCCAAGGATCAAAGTTTAACTGTCCAAATTCAATGATGGCTCCCTGATGGAAATGAACAAATGGGTGCAAGTGTCGCCCAGTCAGGTCAGCAGTCTGGGGAAGTTGCTGTTTATTTAAATGGAGGAGAACAGTGAGTTAAGGGATACAGACAGACTCACAGTGAAGTGGATATAAGGAGAACTGAGGGGTAAAGTTAAAGACAGGATATGAGGAAGGTTTGTCAAAGAGATGGTTCTTGAATTTGAAGGAAAACGGAGACGGAAGACGGTGAAATACTTCAAACGAGGCTTCATTTCCACGTTTATTTAATATTGAATTAATGTTATCTTGTGTAATGACGAGAAGCCAGACATTGAGGTACAGTATGAGGGGGAGCAGGAAGGTGTCGGATGGTTTGTGTGAGTCCACTCAGAGGACCTCATACAATGCCCCTCTCTGTCTAGACTGCTCAGCCAGCTATGGTCCGATACTCCCTCACATACCCCTCACCATCCCCCTTACCACCAGATATGCTCTGGGGCTACAGAAACAGGGGGGCTTGGGCCTCTGCATATTTCTTTTTTCAGGCTGAACTTGGTCTCCTCAGAGAAAAGGGCCGTCTGGTGACCTTGTGGTCAAATCTACCTTTCTTACTCTGGCAAACACACTTATATCCCTCCAAGAATGAACATTATTCACCTGTGCTTAGTGCAGAGAAGCACATGCATGCTCACATGGACACACATGTTACAACGGATGCTCATGCTGGCTTTCAGGCTACCACAGTGAGCAACTGATAGACGCCTTAAAGAAGAGGTCTCCTCCCAAACAACATGAAAGTATTGATCCATGTTTTTATGACAGATATTAAATCCAGAGACTTTATAAAAATGGGTGTTTCTGGAGATTCTTCTATCAGATTTTTATTCTAGCTTTCTATTTTATTGTACACCACAATTGTGGAGCCAGAGTGTCTAAATTTGAGCAATAGACATCCCTGATACAAGACTGTTATTGTGGAGTCTGAACCTAGGATTCCAGGGTTAGGGTTTCAGTGTTGTTTGTTGAACTGATTGCAAAGTCCTTTGAGGAAAATTAATGATTTGTGATTTTGGGCTGTATAAATAAACTTGAGTTGACTGTCATAAAGTGAATCACTGTCCTTGCTATCAGAGGGGAGCTGAACATTTCAGTGACTCCGTCCTTCATAAAACTCATTTACAGGATTTTTTTTTCTTTATGAGTCATGGGTGAAGCGGCAGACAGGAAACAGGGATAGAGATATGGACATGAGATGCAACAAGGCTTTCCTGGCTGGATTCGGACCAGGGACACTGTGGTTATGTGGCATGTGCAGTCACCATCCAGCTACCAGGACACTCCATTACAGGAAAATATTTAATATGAACTCACTCACTGGGGGGAATCTTCTTAGCCACTTATCAGATGAAAAAACATTTTGTGTGAAATCAATGATGCTGCAGAATTTCTTCTCAGTGCTGCCACTGGTAGTTACAGGGTATAATACAACACTGACTGGAGCACACAGTAGATTGTTGCAAACTGTGGCAGCACTGAACTGTTGATTGTCAGGGTTTTACCCTTTTAAAGGTTTAAAAAGTATGAGGAGTAGATGTAATCTACAAACTTCACCTGCTGTTGAGAGCAGTAGTGCTATTGTCATAAATACATTTCTGTATTTATTTTCTCAGATTTGGGCCACCGAATTGTGTTGTGTTTTTTTTTTCACTTTAAACACCTTTTAAACAAGGCATCTGTCAATCAGGCAAATAAACCTCAAACTGTACACCCCTTAATGTCTTAATATCTCCTTGCAGAAAGAACTTAATTATTCCAAAGTGGACGTTTTTCTCTTGACTTCAGAACCATATGATTTTTCTCAGAGCCATTTAGTGGCCTTTAGAGGAACAGCAGCTTCCCCTACTGATTTTCACTACATTTACACTACACAATTAACTACACTTTTATGGTGGTCGCAGTTTAATAAAGCTGCTGCAGAAAGTTTTAAATATATTTTGGCTTTGATCTGACAAAATAATTAAAGGTTGTATCTATGAACAACCTCCAACTTTAACTTTTGCTTTATATTTACACAGGCTTTAAATGATGGTGCAGGCCGCATCAGCATATGCTTACTAGGCCACTTCTGCAGGTGTGCAAACCTGAAACCAAGTGAACTCGCACCATCTCATCTCACCTGCCACCGTATGTTGTTTTAGTGGCAAAGTGGGATTTAATCTGCAGCTACTGCTTGATGCTTAAAATGCTCACTTTCCTCAATGTGGCAGGTAGGACAGGAGACACCTCAGCTGCTCAGTATTAAATATCTTTTGGCATGCCATCTGATAATTATTCTGTGGCATATAATGATATTGTAGCCCATAGGAATTCAGAGCTGCAGAGCTCAAGATTGTTCAAAAATGTGAAGATTTAGGTGACGCACTGAGTTTAGGCGAATTCCCCACGTGCTTGATCATGAGGGAATTATATGATCCGCCCAATCCAGGGACATCCATCAGTATCTATTAGAGAAGCAGAACAAGGTAAAAGGACTGTCACAGTGAGCATCTGTTGAGCTGTTATGTAACTTTTAATGAGGCTGCGGTTTTAGGGTTTGGCTTCGGACAGAGCAGCGCTGTGCTCAGGGAGAAGGAGGAATACCGGCCTGTCATACCTTCCTCCCTGTGGACAGTATGCACATTATTTTAATGTATATACAAAATACAGAAGCATGAGTGAACACGTGCAGAGTTTTCATTTTAATGTATATAAAATGACTTTTTACAACACATTAATTCTTGATTCTTCTCTCAGCTCCTTTCACTGTTTTATTACTGTTTTATCTTCCCCTCCCCCTGCTTCAGCTTTCGTCTCCTCTCTGAGTGTTGACAGATTTCCTGTGTGGTTGAGGACGGCCTCGTCCGTGCAGCGGAGACTGACTGATAACAATATGTCTGGCCATCCCAGGTCCCTGTTCCCTGGGGCGCTGTCATCAGCAGACATTCTCCCTGGCCACTGAAGAGTCCTCCCTTTGCTTAAACACTGTGAGACAATGAGCAGTCAAAAGACACTTAACATAACATAGTTATCAAGGACCACTGCTGTAAATTCTTGGGGACTCTGTTTTGTACTTTGCAAGAGTACTAGGAGCTCCACAAAGGACATTACATGGTCAGTTTTTAGTATTGTTGCATTTTTGTTGCTGGCATGTAAGTTTTTGTCCTGCGCACATACAAAACTCTGAATGCACAACTGTTAAAAAGAAAAGTTGATATCACAATTTTGTCTGACGTGGGAAAGTTGATGAGAATATGCTAAATAATTCTTGATTTTTTGTGTTTCATTTGAACTTGATCTTAGACGCATTAATTGACCACCTGAGAATGTTTTTTTTTGCCTCCGTTTGCCAAATTTGAAAGCAAAATATACAGATGACTTACAGAAAAATACCTCAGTATAGAAAGGTGCCACAGTTCTCACGACTGTATAAAATGTAACATACAACTGTGCAGATTTGTTGTAAACAGCAGAGTACCACACTCAGCACAGTGTTGTGTGTGTGTATGAGCTGTGTTAAATGGGTGTGCGGGCCGTATTCACACGCATTCACACTGTTTATGTTCATGATAAAACCTCAGAGGACACAGCCTTACACCCGGGTGCAGTAAGCTGCTGAATAATGTGGAATAACAAAAAGAAAACCCAGCTGTTCCCAAACATACAGACGCACCAAAGACCCCCTCGCTTCACTCATCTAATTTACACCTCCAAAAAACAGACCCCTCCACTGTGTGTTAGTGTGTATATGTCACATGTGCGCTCAACCCCCCCTGAGCTCTGAAAACAGACTTTGGAGGTGGTCAGCTTGGAGGCCTCTGAGAAGAAGTAGAAAAACAAACATGAAGACTCAAACACTGGATGCAGGGAATTTTTAAAAACACAGTTGAATAAATCTGAACAAACTATTGTTTAAAGTTACATTAGTTACTCATTATACCATCTTTCAAAATACTGTGAAGTTTGTAGGAAAGTTTGTTTACTGTTTATAATCTTCATATACTCTTTATTTATATATATTTTTGATCCCTAAAGGAAAAATAGTCTATATGCTTGTCTTACTTGACAAAAAGACCCACGCTTCCACAGAGCTGGTTGAGTCAGTGCAATCATGTTTTATTATTATTAGGAATCCAGTAGTTTTCCTTTCATTATCACTTACAGCATTTTAACTGTTATTATTGTTTACATGTAACATTTAAGTAGCTTCTCCCACTTGCCTGGTATAATTTTTGTTCCTAGCTGCTGTTTTTACTGGGGACAGTAATACAGGGGGACAGTCTAACAGATCTGATGTGTGAATCCCATGGATTGTCAAGGTAAAGTCAATGGGACGAGCGAGAACTGTGCATATTCAGTGGGCTACACAATGCAGAAGCAAACCTGGAAGCTAGAAAACTCTTTTGGCTTATATGTCAGGTGAGCAATTTTCCTTCGATTGAATAGATGCCATCTTTGAGTCCGGTATCCAGTTCCTCTAATACATCCACGGTGAGCCCTGAGAGAGAGAAGTTGGCTGTGTTTTATTAAAGAAGATTTATGACAAGATAAACTGTAACATGCTTATTATCCACAGCTCAGACTGATCCATCAAAAATTCAGGGTTACACTTCTGAATCACATAGAATATACTCAAAAAAGTACATAAAAAACTGCTCAATTGTAGCAGCAACAGTGTTTATAGCATGTATAGCATGTAAATGAAAAATTTTCCATTAAATCGAATCTCTTCTGTTTTGTCCACCGTCCCCTCAGTGCCTCTTCTGTCCAGGTGAAGGTTCAGGGAACAGAGGCCAGCCTTCAGGCTGCCTCACTGAGGCCTTTAGCTGGGTTGTGTCCGTCTCTCTGGAGGCTCCCTGGCCCACTGCTCTCTTTTCCTCCTTTCCAATCGAAGTGGGTAAAGTCAACACATTTGGAGGGAGGAGGAGGAGAGGGCTGCTGGGGCGAGCTGCGAGACAGGCCTGTGGTTGTCAGTGGGCAGAGGGACGCTTGCCAAACAGTTGCAGGGTGCAAGCGAGTGAATGAACGAGTCACTGAGTGTGTCTGCATGAAGCAGAGAGGGCATAAATGCTGCCATCATTCACTATATGCTTCGTCTTTGCTGTGATAATAAGATGCACAAATACTGGCAGCTAACGTTTGGCAGGTAAAGCTTTGACCCCATGTCTTTCTCTGTTTCTGGGCTCCAGAACCAGACTTACAGACCTGGTAATCCAGACTTCACACTGGCCCGAGCAGAGGATGGAGGGGGGGACTGTGGGTTAGTGTTTTAATGTGTGTGTGTGTGTATGTCTGTATGTGCCCTGGCACTGTACCATTTAGTAAATACAAGTGATATGAACCTCAGTAACTGTGTTGCTGACCCAGATCTGAAGACAGAAGGCCTCACAAGTACAGAATCGAATTTATATGCTGTTCACGCCGTCTGCAGGAAGTGGATGTGAGGAACTGGTGCCACACCACAAGTGAACGAGCACATTGCTTGTTTACTGACCTAACTCAAATCAAGTGAAATGGCTCTCTTCATTGTGGCTGAAGAGGTAAAAGACTGATTGAATTTCACTGATTGCAACAAAAATAAATTCATTTTGTTCTAGGAACATCTTTGGGTTAGACTGATATAGCAGTTTGCCAATAAACTTGGCTGATTTTGACCTTTGTGGATTTTGGCCAATCAGCACGACCCACCTTGGGTATGATGGAGATTCATCTTTGGTCACAGAGTCCTAAAATATTCTGTGAAGTGAAATTATACTTCTGTTGCACATTTTATTCATTCGATTGTCCATTAATCATGTAGGATTAGTGCCTCAAGTGCCTTAAATACCAGTGAGACAATTAAATATGATCCAGGATGGTTGTTTGGAGTAATAAATTCATCATTTTGAAGGCTTAGCAGCAGTCCAAACACTGTACAGCAGTTTATAATATGGTAAGAAAATATCTAGGTTTCCATCCAGATGTAGCACAAATTTTAACCCAATTTCCAAACAGTCGGTAAAAGAAAATTCAAATTAATGGGTATTTCCATCCACCAACATTATACAAATATTTGGAGTTGGGTTGTCAAGATAAACAGCTGGCGGCGCTAATTTTCCAGTCGGAAGGCGGGGGCCAGGTGCCGAGGGCACACCTCATTCCACCTTATCCAAGTGTAAAATCTTTTTTGTGATATTTCAGGATTTTTTTTGATTTTCTGCGTTTCCACCGAGGTTTTTTTCATGCACAAATTGAAAATGCAAACAATAAACAATAAAAACAAGCAGATGGAACTGCAAATGATTTATTTTCTTTCTTTCATTTCTTTCACAACGATCGTCACGTAAACAGTAGAAATATCCTGTTTACGTAACAAAGTAATCTAACAAAATTGTGCAATTTAAAGTGTTTTATTGGCCGATGTAGTGCATTGCCTGACAACTTAGCACTGCATTCTGGTGAAAGTTGAACCAGCTTTGACTCTTTTATTGAATGACCTTGCATTTTTTTGCCATGAGCCATCTGTTTCGGTACATCCACCGTGCCAACAGTTTTATTGAAATGAATGAGGGGTTGCATTTTTCCACGCAATGCTGTTGTCTCTTTGAACATGGCCTTAGTATAAACAAAAAGTCCTCAGAAGCATAATGATAGGTTCTAGATCATACTATAAAATGCAATTTCATACCAGCACACAGTTATGTGAGGCAACACCAAAAAACAATGCAGTCACATATATGATACATACAGTAGGGTGTCTCTTAAACATTAGTTGCTTCCGTCTTTATGTGTTGAAATGTAAAAATGTCAACAGTTGAGTACATAAAGGTAACCTGTGATGACTGGTTACCAGCCTATAAACACCTTGGCCCTCAAAAACACTGACCAAATCTGGTAAACACTTCAAATTTTATTAGTGGCTGTCAGCCTCGCTCGTTTTCTGTCAGTCTCACTCTTTATGTCACACACACACACACACATACACACACACACACACACACACACACACACACACACACACACACACAATAACAAGCCTTTCACCCATTACTATGAAAGCACTACCAGTCTCAATTTGGATCTTGTAGACATGAAACACCTTTTAACGTTAAAACAATTACGCAGTAGCACGCAGTAAAGACCACCAAAGTAATTAACAAGCTTCACAAACTGGAGCACAAGCATATAAACACAATTATCCCATTAGATAATTGGCCTTCATGTGATTTTGCTTCTGTGGGTAACGTTGTGGTTCCTGTTAACACCAGCTAAAATGATAAATGCTCAATTATACCCCCGTATTAATTGATTAATACGGTGTGAGAGATTACATCATGTAAGAGGCCATAACCTGTATTATCTAACACTCATTAGCCGTTTGACAGCACTTGGCTGATGATTTCACAGGGAAAGAGGCTCAGCAGGTCAAAATCTTTAAGTGAAGGTTAATGTCAACTGCAAGGTTTCAGTTGTAGCAGCCTGGTGGCCAGGACAGCGGCCTGCGACACGTCAAACCCAAACTTCTCAATAAAAGGGAGGCTCACTTGGCTTTCACACACATACCAGAAGGAACTTAAGTTATCTGACCCCCTCTGAGACTTGGCCTCAGCTGATGCTGGCGTGTCGCACTGCGAGCAGCTGCTGCTGTTTGACAATTACTTAGTTTGTTCGCAAGCACTTTGACCTTTCACAGGCAGCTCGTGAGGTCCTACAGTATCCCACGTCACACTGCTGAGCGCTGATGTATTCTGGAACACCTACCTGCAACGTACAGGCCACTGCACAGCAAATAGTCCAAATCAAAGGGCCGATTCTACTGCACGGCTTCCTTACAAAGCTGCTGTTGATGCACGAGGGCCAGACGTCACTGGCAAAGACGGATGTTTGGCACAAGGAGAAAGCTGAGCTCTGTCTTCTCTTATAAACCAGTTGATTTCTAGATTGAATTTTTACTGTTCCCGATTCCAGGTGGTGAGTTAAATATATGTATTCTCCTTTTGCAGCCATCCACAGAGACATCCTGCAGTTCTACATAAAAGGGTCTCTGTATTCATTTTACACTATCCAGTCCTATTCTGTATCATTTGCATTAATGTGGAAACTCTTCCATCAAAGTAATTGCTTGCAATGCATGACTAACTTCACATTTCCCTGTTGGATACTGTGAAGGGATTTGCTCTTTATATAATTATATCAACGTCTGTTAAAAGTAATATTCAAGCCTCCAACAAATGAATGGACATTGGCGATTATGATGACATAGTACAAGTATTTTGGCAACTTGTGTGTTTTTGGCACTTTCTCAGTCTCTGAACTTGGAGACACAGTAGATCACGCTCCCTCCGTCCTCTGCCTTGTTTTATGCGTGAAGTAAACGTGAGAGATTTTAACTGCGGCTCTAAACAAGAACCAGATCAATTTGTCCTTTACAACAGGACACTGGAGTAGGTGCTGCCATATTATTGTCTCATTTAGATTAGGGGTTGATTTATCAGCCATGACAGCTACAGTTATGTTGAGAAATTGAAATTTGTCAGATGGAGACCTGCTGCAGTTAAATAAGCCCTTTTCAGTGATGGAATACGCAACATTGTTAAAGCAATTGCTTTTTGTCATTAAGACATTGGTCTTCCATACATAAATGTACATTATGGTTTTTTTCAGACATGATATGACTGGTACTTAAAGACACACAATTCTTGCGCTATAATTGGCATCTTGTGTGCGAGAGGCAATGGTGTCACTGCTGGAGAACAGCTGCATGTTCAAACACAATAATACGGGAATAAAGGCATTTTTATGTAAAATCTAAATCAATGAATTTTCACAAACGATGTCAGGTGTTGTTTCTGACTTGAATTATTCACAGAAAGTGACATCTTCCATGCAAGGAATTTTCAACTGGGATATTTCCAACCTTTGAACTCGGAGCATTCCACATCTCACAACGTTAAATGCTAACAATGAACATGGCTGACTGCAGGAAACTCTGGCAGGCAGTATATGAGCATCTGCAAATATCAGCATAGATTAACTGGATAAATAAAAGAAACAGAGGAGGATAAACAACAGATAAGGTTGTCACACAATATCTTACATCAATTTAGTCAAAATATTTCACACAATTATCCTATCAAGTACCATAATCGTCACATTCCTGATAGCGTATGTTATTCACTAATATAGCCTGTGTTAACAATCTTGACACCATTCTAAACTTCTGTGGATGCTGCCATATTGAATGACGTCAGAATAAATATACATGCTCAAAAGTGTAAGGAATGGATTAAACTGTGTTTTTCTGCTCAAAGGTAAACTGCAGATGTTAGCATGTCTGGCTAAACCAGCGTTACTTCCAGTTAGCATATCATGTTACACATTACATGTTACATTAAAGAAAAACTTCACAATAAAAAATCTTCTTGTGTGGTATTTCCCCATTTGTGTGGAAGCCAGTCCTGATGCTACTACTATATCAGACTGTAGGGTAACATTATTAGCTCCTGCTATTTACTCTACCAACCCTGACTGGGAGGTTGTTATGGTTAATGAGTCATTTAGCATTTTCCACAATTCATAGGGCTAATGTTAACTAGCTAGCTACAGCTGATAAAATCTGCTTATGACAATCTAGCGTGACTCTGTCACTGTTATTGGAAACTGCATATACAGTATGTCGTGCGAGAACAGAAAAGGCATGACAGGCATTGCAAGAATAACTAAAGGGGACTCAGCGAACAGTTATTTGAAACAGTTGTGAGTAAAGTGTGTTAAATTCTTTACTCTTCCAGACAAAAACAAAAAGACATTTAGTTCTTACATTATTGGTTTCATTATTTTGCAAAAGTCAAACACACACATGTTGCTGCCCATTTGGAGCATGACTCAGTTTAAAATAAGCTACAAATATTTTGCTGTAAATGTGGGCATACAGACAAACAGACAAAATGCTTGCAGCATGGTATAAATTCCAAGGTGAAGTTCATTTGTGGTGAGACGTTGCCGATCTGAATTTTACATCTCATACCATGTGGTTTCACCACACAGAACTGGGCTGTTTCACGTTAGTGCGAGGCTTATTAGAAATATCACAAGCATCTGTGTTTACTGCTTTTTTAAAAAAAGAAACAATGCCACTTCCTTTGACTTTAAATAGCCTCCCACTGAACAAAATGCAGTCTAATGCAAGTATGCTAATCATCACATACAAAGAATGACATTCATGTCTACAGAAAACCACCTCAGACAGGTTACAGGATTTCTACCAGCTGGAGCCCAAAAATAAGACTCCTAAGAACTTCAACAGCTGGAAGTTCCTGAATGTTGCTCACTGGGTAACAAAACAGTCTGTTTTTGACTCTTGGCTGATTTGCTGGAAGGCAGTACTATTATTGTTGACGCAGGCATAAACTGGAATTTGGGATTAACATCTGTTGAGCAATTCGATTGAAAGCCCCACATAGAGATGCATTAATTCTGAAGTAACAAGTAAAGCATGTTTATTTGCGCACTGAATTTTTGAGGTTATTCCAACAACTCAAACCACATATGTACTGATGTTTGGTGACTTTGGTTTGATATGTTTCAAAACCTGGGTGTAAGAGCATGCTGGTATTAAGAGTTTTTTCACAACTGACTCATTTTTACCTTGAATCTGTTTCATGCTGTTTCATGACGCATTAGTCCTTTCTGGAATTGTTCCCAGCAGCTCTGACTGCCCTGATTTATTTATTAATTTGTTTTTTTATGGCCACACATCCGCAAATACTGCGTGTGCCCTCAGATCTCATCCACTTTGCCAGATATTATCCAGCATCACAATAATTACTGTTGGAACAATTAATTGATCAGAAAATTAATCATCAAGCAATTTAAAGTTATTGTCGAGCAATTAAAAACCAAATTAAATACAAAATATTTGCTGGTTCAAGCCTTTTAAATATTTGCTGATATTCTCTCTTTTATATTATTGTAAACTGAATATTTTGGGGTATTAGACCAAACAGAAAAAAACGGTTTGAACATGCGATTGGCATTTTTTTTACTATTTTTAACTATTATTGATAGACTTAGTTGATATTGAAAATAACCATTAAGCTACTTTCAGCGCTCATCACAATCAGTTACCCTCATATTTCTATCATTTGCAAAAGAAAAGAAGTTCACAAATGACACATCTCTAAAAACAGCACAGCTGAAGCTAATTTTCAATGCTGGGTGAAGTAACAGCCTGGAATCTATTTGGACATGTGTGCCCAGTTGTTTTACCCATGGCATGTGCTGGACAAAGAAAGAGAAAGAGCCTCCCGGCATTTGTGGGGTCGCTGACATGCAGGGGACAATTTGTGGAGGGGATGGGAGGTGGATGTTACCGCTTTTGGTAGCACTAATATTTACATTCACCCACTTTGATACAGTAATTATGGATTTTCCAGTAAATGTGATGGAAAAAAAACACCCATTTGCATTCCCATCGTCTTACTTTGGATTTGTAACCGTTGACGGACACATTGGTGCTGAGATGAAATAATTTTTTCGGTACCCTCACCTTTTCAAATAATCTGACTGGAGAGTTTGAGCTCTAAAGGCCCTCTCTCTTCTTTCTGCAGCGCAAAACAGGAAGGAAAAGACAGAAGGGAAAACAAGAGGAGAAAATAAAGATAGAAACAGAGAGAATGCAAAAAAGAAGAAGAGAAAAGGGAGAAACAGATAGAGAGTTGGTGGTAGACAGAACTGGGGCTGCAGGAGCTCCAATGGAGTACAGTATCAGTCTGTTCCACGAATCCAGCTATCACAAAGATACTCTTATGCAGACTGTAAACTCTTGGGCTCATGGGAGAGGGAGAGGCCAGACAGCAGACATGGTGTGAACCCGTTGATCCAGACAGAGGAAGAGTCCTGCCACTATACAGACATCCGAGTGTGCCCCTGTAACAGGACGATCAGTGAAAAAGTCCGAATGGTGTTTTTATAATGGAATGTGTTGCATCTGATAACTAACATAATATTTTTTGAACCAGAAATTGATATACTGTACTATAAGGTCAGTGGCGGACATGGACACTTTAATATTTGTTGTTTTAAACTTTCAGTGTCTGGTGGTCAAATGTCCTGGCGTAGCAGAGATGTACATATAAGTGGCAGTTAATCAAAAAACACAGAAGAATCCAGCAAACATGTCAGAATGGAGAGGTTTTATTACTTTATAAATTATATAAATCTTGTCTTGTTTGCTTGATGTATTTACTGACTAGTGGCAGCCAGTTTTCACTGGCCCACTCTGTGGGCTTTTAAGTGAATCAGAGCTTTAATAGCACACCAATCCTTTCTCCTAAAATTGATTTTTATATACCAACTATTTGCAACAGAAAATGCCACCTGGAATCCTTTTTTATCAATATAATAAGAAATGTTTAATCATATCAGGACAAGTGCAAAATGTTCTTACTGAACATATCTGCATAAAGGTATTTCAGTTGATTTGTGGCATGACTTTGATTTCTCTGCTGTACAATAACATTTTCTTTAATGAAAAAACAAAAACAAAAAAAACCTGTCAGGAAACGTTAGATTTTCCTCCTGAAAGGAAAAAAAAAGTATATATAAAGGGAATTTTTAGGAGACAGAGTTGAGCACACACACACGCTGCACAACATCACTCTCTGGTCAAGCTCAGGTTTATTTTACAATGTGACTGGTCCGCCAAAAGTAAAGTTTACTATTGGTCAGATTGTAAACAACATTGCTAGAGAAGGCAAGGTGAAAAAGTGCATACAATGAAGACAATGGTAGAAAGAGAGTTTCAAAGGAGAAGCTATGCACAAAGCAAAAAAATATGTCCTCTAGATGTTTTGCATGTAGAGATATTTATATTATCCTGAGGAAAATTATACTTGTTCAAGTTTGACAGTGAGTTAAGTTATTGATTTGGCTTCCACCACCACCACAGAGACACAGATTCTCACATAAGACAGAACTTCTCTAGGCTGTAGCCCAAAACTGGTGGGCTGAAGATGCTGTGTTTTCATATCCAGCAGCAGCAAGAATGGATTATTTGGATTAACCATAAGGGAAATAAGGAGAAGAAGAAGAACTGAGTAATTACCATGAGCGAAAGAACAAATGCCATGAACCATGAACAAAGAACAAATGCTATGTGCTACAGAGATGACATCAAGTACTGGGCACAGAAAATGATTGACGGGTGATTTCTGGCAAATGGAGACAGCTCTTACGGGTAATATACACCACGTGTAGCACACATCAGACCCACTTTAAAGACAACCTGTTCTCATTCCCAGGTCGTCAAATACCGACACTTTGTCAAGCCCTTCGGCGTCTCATACAGATGCACAAGGTACCCTTTAGCGTCTGTATAGAGATGTACCAGGCTTTCAGCTAACTCCAGTGTAAACCCACTTGTGGCAATTTTAGACACCCAGAGCAACTGCTCCGCCTGTCCATTGACTCCACTGTTTACCCTCCTGCGGTGCTAGGAGATCCTTTGAGCATCAGTCCCGTTGGAGAACCCAGGTTGGGAGGACCCACTGCCTGGAAGGATTTTCCCCACTGTCAATCCACGTGTTAAGGTTTTTTTTTAATGATGTAATGTCCTCAATATTTCTCAACGCAAAAACAAAAGTTTCCTTGATAATTCAACAATATGATTTAAGTAATAGTTAATGGTTAATGTTAAGTAATGGAATGTAATGTTTTTTGGAGCCATATGACAAAAAGGTGGTATTGTGGAAAACAAGGAAAAGTATCTTTGGAATGGATTAAGGTGATGGTGGGCCCCCCTGTGCTGTAAAATTACTTGATTCTATCTCCTCCGTCTTTTAAGGTTATTTGATGTTTTGAAATTCATGGCTCAAGAGCTAGCAGTGTTGAGGCAGATACCGTTAGTACATCACACAAAAAGTCAAATCAAATATGCTAGGAAGCTTTAGCATGAGCCCACCACTGCCCAGCGCTACGCTGTGTGTGTGTAAGTAACTTTTGTTGTCGGATTTTCAACTTTTTCATCTTAAATCTTTGGAAGAAGTTTTAAAATAAGCGCATTCATAAACATCATTTCTTTCTGTTACTCAGCTAAAGGAATATATCTGTGCTAAAGCTAAGCTAGTGACCTTCAGCTATGTTTGAAAAAATTACTTTTTACTTTATTAGGAAACTTAGACACGAACTCTGCAACAGCAGGTTCTTCTCCTTCCTATTCTGTATCAGACTCTGGTTCATAGGCTGCTACATACTAACTTAAGTCAGATGATGCCATTACTCCAGGTAAAGATGCGATTTAAGGGAACTTGCATTATTCATTAGTCGTATTCTGATTGGCTGGAGGTGAAGGTATGTGTGTGTGTGTGTGTGTGTGTGGGGGGGGGGGGCACATCTCCAGCCAATTGGAATAGGTGGTCATTAATAATGCCGAGGTTATGTAAATAACTTCCAAATAAGCCTGTTGGAGGACAGAGGGGAATCTGGGCTGTAAGGAAAGACTTAAATAGAGAAATCCAAACAACTTTTGGTGAATAAAATGTCACAGATATGTATAAATAGACAGATCTTTAATGCACATCTTGACACACTGATGAGAGGGCTTACATAAAAAACAACAGGCATGGGTGTTATGTCATGGGTCATGCACCACTGGTGTGTGTGTCCTTTCAATAATGGATGAAACTTTAAGATTTCCACCAGTTACAGGAAATTTTCCAACAAGAGCTCTCAACAAATGCTGCTCTAAGTTTGTCAAAGTTCAAAAGAATCAGATCATGTCCAACAAATTTCCCTCACTGGAAAGAATACAAAGCACTCTTAAGTGTGATAGTGCTGACAACACAGAACAATTAATCTCTCACAATATTAGCTTACATTCTTCCAGTGTGCAGAGGAGGACTAGCTGGACTAGAGTCCAGATCACCCTCTGTAGGTTTAGCCTGATCCTCTGATGGATCAATCAAATCCCAGCATTCCAGTGGGAGCTGTTTCCCCAGCGCTCCGGAGGAATCCCTGTATGGGCCCTGGAGGAGGGGGCCCAACACTCAGGAATGTCCTGGGACACCTTATCTGATGGGCCCTGGGTCTGTAGGACTACTGCAAGGTAAACTCACCCAGGTTGGCCCTGGCCTGGGGGACATTTTGTGCCCCTGAAGATAGAGCTGAGGCTTCCGGGCAGAGCATCAGAGTCTGATGACTATCAGAGGGTCTCTGCAACTTTAACAAATCACACACTCCCACCTGCAGAGGTGGCTCCTGTATATTGGTTCTCCTTGTTATGTAATGCTGAGTTTCAGGATATCACAATTGCCATAAACCAACAAATAAATATTTTCAATATTAATCAAACTACCGATAAAAAAAAACAACCTGTAGCACTGTGCTTTTTTTCCAAATCTTTTTATTGAATTTTCTGCAAACAACATGACAAAGTCAGAACAGCAATTGCAGGACATAGAGAGGTGTCTGTGGTAAAGAAAACAAAGAAAGAATACCATGCACCCTCCCACCAACCCTTATTGGTCATGGGCAGTATACTTTTTGATGCCTATGAGGGATTTGACACAAGGATACTGAGATGAATGATTAGAATTGTCTTTTTTTTTTTTTACAAGCAAAAACTTTAAGGTTTAGGCACTTAAAGTAAAGTGGAGATGCTTTAAAAAATAACGCCATGAATAGTTTTTATTATAGGTTAACTTCAAAGTTCGGTAAAGAGAAGAGACCCAAATGAAATCAATATTTAGTGTGAGCATGCTTTACCTTTAAAACAGCACCAGTTCTAGTCGGTACACCTGCACACAGGTTTTCAAAGCACTTACAAGCATCTTGGAGAACTTGCAACAATTCCTCTATGGATTTAAGCATCTCATTTGCTTCTGTCTCTTCATGTAATACCAGACTGACTCCATGATCAGGTCTCTGTGGGGGCCATGCCATATGTTGCAAGACTCTTTGTTCTTCTCGTAGATGATGATAGTCTGGTTGTATGTTTGGGGTTGTTGTCATGTCATCCTGATGGTATTGCAGTATGGATAAGAATCTAAACATCTAAAGTGCCTAAAACTTTTGCACAGTCTGGTACATCAAAACAGTTGTCAGTATGAGAAGGAATACTGTAAATGCAGACTTCTGCAGTATAGACCCAAACAACTCAGGTTTGGGTGCACAGTTTACACTTTTCCCTGAGAAATTTTATGTTAAGTTTAGGCTCATTTTTATGAACATAATGAGGAAATGTTTTTAATGAATGCCGGCCAAGTTGCACATTGTTCTTACAGAATGTATCTGCAAAATGTTTTTTTTGACATATTTAATTTGTTTTACCTACAACAACCACTCTTACAATATAATATTAACAGCAACTGGAGCATGACTAATGTTTTTTCATGGTTATGTTTAGGCACTCACAGAAATTGGTTAAGGTTAGGAAAAGATTATTGTCTTAATTTGATGTTGAAAAAGTCAACAGTGACTTAACACATTTATTAAGGTTTAACCAAAACCACAATCACAACCACAAAGTTTGACCAAAGTGCTTTTGTAGCCTAAACCTAACCACACACCACATATGATACAAACCCTATTCTCCATTTTCAAAGTCATATGCTTTGAACGACCACCTCCCTCTGACTTCTATGTGGTACAAGAATGAAGCACTTTGTTTCCTAGAAAAAACTTTCCCACCAAATATAATCCTGGTAGCAATAACATTTCCCATAAAACGTAACAGGCAAAACAAATTAGTAGTATATGAACTTAAATTATAGGAGACAGGGCTGCATATTCTTGTTGTTATTTCATGTGAAAATCTTGCCTTTTGATGGCTGTGCAATGTTTGCACTGAATCTTCCCTGTTTTCTGTGCAGATTAGTAGTATATCCACATAACACAAACGGTAAACCACTAAAGCTCTCTCCCCACAGAGCATCTTTACAGATACGTCTACGTTTACAGAATCGTTTAAGTTTTGATTAGATGGTGAACCTAGATGTAAAATGAAAATATTGCTAAATTTACGTTGACCTTTTACATTTTCATAGGCCATTCCAAGAACCTGGAAGAAGAACAGAGATGAGAATGGATCCAAAGTGAACCACAGAGAGTCGTGCAGCCAAAGACTTGTGACAAAAATACTAAAAACCTTGTGGAACCATTTGTGACTTCAACTCAATGGATACGATGTGGAAATTATTTTGGCAATGACAAATCCTTTTTCCATTTCTGAGTATACTTTCACTCACTTCATCTGTCATTTCATTATGTAACATATGAAAGCTGGTGCTGTAAAAAGAAACACCCAGCTCAGTGGGTGCCAAAGCAAATCTACACTGAGTGGCCCCAGCAGGTAAATGCAATTGAAATGCACTTCCACCTAATTTAACACACGAAAACATCGTGCAAGGAAGGGGTGGATTAGTATGATTTAAAAAGCCGTTTCCTAAGGGTTCAGACAAAATAAGAACGGGGTGATGATAGTCATGTGGATTTTTGGGGGCCTAGGTAAGAACCATTCCTCTCGTGCTTGGATATGATGAAGCATTTGCTTGAAAGACTAGCTGAGGGGCCAGGAAGGTGGACAGAGCACTCAACTCTCACTCACAAAGGCACCATTCTGCGGGCGCAGAGAGAGGAACAGTAACACCCAAGGAAAGTATGACACTGGAAGTCCAGGTAAACATTTACAAGGCGGCTAAGTTTACAATTGCATGTGGGCTGCTGTGGGCTCTTCCTCACCTCTGCTCTTCATCCCTAATGCACAGGATCACCCTCTAAATAGAAGACATGTAGTAGAGTAGATTTGAGTGCCGGGCGTTGGTATATGGTGGTTTATTTTCCCTCTTTGTGAAAACATTCCAGCTGAGGGTTAAGGCAGATGAGAGATTGGAAATGAGAGAGAATTAAAGGGATTGTAGAGCTGTGGGGAGGCGTGAGAGACAAAAAAAGAGCGAATGTGTAGTTAGTGGTATGTATAAGGGGTTGCAAGGGGGGAGTACACAGACATGGGGCAACAAGCCAGGATAGGCAGACCGCGAGCGCTCCCTTTGCAAACAGACAGCCGTGTGTTCGGCAGGAACTGCAGCGGGGGCCCCCTCGCTCATGAAAGCTGCTTCATAAATTGGTAAACCTAGAAGACCGGCCGCTTTTCCCCCACAGCGCTTATTTTCTCATCCCGATACCTTAATGATGAAACGGGCAGAGGGCAAACATGACGCACAGACATCTCTTTATGAGGCTGATGCACACCTGCAGAGGAGACATACTGTCCATCAGGGGAAGTAGGTGGAGGAGACTGGGGTCAACATCCCACCACAGTGGACCTGTATTCCCCTCGTTGCAGGGCACAGGGGCGTCTACTGTATGTACAGGCCCAGGTGCTGCTCACTGATGGACAACAGTCAGTTCAAGAGGTGAATTTGTTTAATAAGTAAATGACCACATTTTTAGCTTCATTAACAGCTGGGCTCCAGGGTTGGCAATGTGGATTTGTCAGTCGGTCTGTCAGTCCACTACTCTGAAATATCTCAACAACTGTTGGATGGATTCCCATGAAATATTGTCCAGACATTCATGGTCTCCAGAGGATGAAGTCTAATCTAGTCTGACTTTGCTGATCCTCTGACTTTTCCTCTAATGCCAACAGTGGGTCAAAGTTTTAACTTATCCTGGGAAATATCCTGGGATTGGAACAACATTTTGCACAGACATTTGTGTTGCCCAAAGGATGAAACCTAATCACTTTGGTGACTCCTGACTTTTTTTCTTGCACTGTAGAAGTAAAAAAGTTGTGCTCAACCAAAATAGAAAGGGAGACTGGGGTATGGGAAACCAAAGTCAAGGTTCAAGCAAAAAAGCAAAAATAAATAAACAAGTTGCTCAAGTTTGATGGATAAAGCAACATAAAAAGAACAATCTCACTGATTTGGGTGTGCAAACCTCCTTTTTAAGCTTTTCTTCTCACATTACTATGAGGTTGACATTTGTGATTTTGAGTGAAATGTGTCAGTAACTATTGAATGTATTGCCATGAAATTTGGCAAACATTTATGTTCCTCACAGCTTGAATTGTAATAACTTTGGTGATTGCATAATAGTTTGGTTTATAACCATATACCTGCAAAACTAATGCAGCCTCAGCTGTACTTCATGTTTTGTGATAATAAACACGTTTGCATGCTAAAAAGCGAAACTAAGATGGCAAACATTACTTGCTAAACATCAGAATATTAACATTTAGCTCAAAGAACAAATGCTGTACAGATGCACACCTGCTGTCCTGTAAAGCATCAATACAAGATGTTACTGGAGTTGTTACCATGTAAATACACCAACTTGTTTTTTGGAATATCATCAGTCTCTCAGAGTTGCTGACAATTTTATATTTCTGCATCAACTGTTAACTGCTAGTGTCTCAAGGCTTGTATTCATGCTGATGTAACGTCAAGTCTGTCTCTTAGACTAAAAAAGAGGATAACAGTCTGCTGGCCGAGTGAAGACTCTTGTCTGCCAGAAGGTCATTTATCACAGAAGACTAATCTCCCTCTCCTCCCAGAATCAACCTCAGGAGATGAATGCATCTTCGTCAAAGCAGCTTCAAAAGCCAAGTATGAAATAATTTTTATTTAATTGATCTGGCAAAGTCGCACTTGCATGAGTCATTTTTCAGTTGTTCGGTCCGCATTGTCTTAGTTGTAAATCCTCCTCACTTTGTAGATTAATAGAAAACATGCTAGAATAAAAGGTCTAAAACACATACATTTCCTAAATGTTTGGAAATTAAGATACTACTAATTACTGCTGTTTTAATAGCTATTTATACACACAGATCTTCTAAAGACTTAACTTGAATATGATGATAGTGATACCACCCACAATCATACTTTATTTGAAGGGAAAATAAGTTTCACTGCACCGTAACTCAAAACGACCATATTATTTCCGTGGATGGTTAATAGGATTGTTGATCAATATCAATGACTCAACAAGTACTTTACCAGGTCAAGAGATTTCTGGTTTTCGAAATGGACTTTCCAGGCTTTCTTCTGTTTTGGAACAATAACTCCCACCGGAGGTTGACGCTCGTGACTGAAAGCTCTGTCCAACATTTTGGATCTACAGTTTTGGTGCTCCATTTTTAGCAGAGATGGGGAAATTCCAGGACAAATGGTGCGGAAAGAAATTAGAATGATATATTCACAACTACGATGTAGAGTAAATAGTGAAGGAAATTGACAATATCCTCCTTTTCTCCATGTAGAAATTCTAAGTTTAGTCTTTTGAAATTCGAACGCTGAAATAATTTTCCTTGATGGCTAAAATTGTATAACCTGATGCGCCAGATGGTTTGTTACACAGAACCATCTGAGAAGTTGCCCATGGAAACTGTTTGGGAAAGGGCAGGCACTTTCAAAAAATACTTGGCAGGTGATTGGATGAACCATCTGTCTATCACTGTCTATCACTGTTTTACCTTACCAGTCAGCAGGATTCGCAACGCTAATTGACACAAGTGCATAACTTGAAGCCTGACAAGATGGATTCTCGTATCATCCGGTGATGTCATGATCTGGCGAATCGAGCTGCTTCACAAGGTAAAACGTTGCACTGAGGTAACAAGAAAGTGACTGAAAATCTGAAGCCCTGCACATTTAAAGGATAAGACTGACACATTTCCATATTTTTCATGTTGTCAACAAATCCCATGAAAAGCCAAAAACAAACAACAAATAATTTTTAGCCTATATTTGTTTACATTTTGACAAATTGGCACCATTAAAAGTATGGCGAATTAGCCATCATGTGTTCCTGTTTGCAATGTACCAGTGGATGTACAGGCAAATATCACTGGATTACTTGATACTGAGGAATATTCTCAGGAGTTTGGGAGTTAGTGTCTTTTTTCTGTAATTTCTATGTGGATTTATCGCTGTGCAGTGTGAGTCACGCTGAATCTAAAAATACGTGTATCATAATATCCCCTGAGTAAATCATCACATAAACTTTTATGAGGCTTATACATTTTTAGTTTTTGTTGACTTAGTCAGAAATTATACTGAAAAGTGACACTCAGCACAACTTTCAGACTAATGTTTTTCAATTAGAAGTATCTTTGGTGTCTCCACCACATTTAAATCACTGTTAAGAAATAATTATGTTTTATGGTGTGACAACGGTGTGGTTAAGGTCTGGTTAGGTTTAGGCACAAATACCACTTCGTTAGGGTTAGGGAAAAATCATCGTTTGGGTTAAAATGATCACTTGAAATGTGATTGGAAACAGGAAGCGAACAGTGGTCTTCTGCAGCAAAGTCCACTAAGTCCACTTTTTGCAAGTTAGGATCTATCTATCCACCCAACCCGCCACTTCTGAATATGGAAATTTGTCACCGTTGAAAGTCATTCTGAGTGTCATGAAAAAAATGGAAAATTTGTGTCCATGTACACAAATCTATAGATTAAATTTTGTTACTGTTTCATGAACTGCTGTGATACTGGGCTGTAGTAAACATAAAGTAGAATTATCACCTTTCTGACAATGTCAACAAAAACTGAAAATTGCAGTGTTCCTAATAAAGTGCACAGTGAGTGTATGTGTGTTTGAATGACTTGAAGAAGTCTCATGTCTCCCCCCCCTGCCCCCCTCCCCTTCAAACCCTGTGCACCTCCCCAAGAAGGCATGCCTTTCAGTTTGAAAACCTCTGCACTAGAGCATAAAATGTTTATTAATCTGCGGTTTAAAATAGTTTTAAATAAAATCTAAAACAAATGTACTACTTAACCTTGTTTGAGTCATATTCTCTAAAAACAACAGTGCCCAGCTGTTTTATAAAACCATCCTTAACCTTTCTTTAAAATGAAATCATACATTTCTGAACAGTTTTTATGTCTTTCATAGCAGCTCATGGCTGGGGGCTGAATGCCATGGCCAGGGAGTTAGAAAAAGGTGAAAGACAGACTAACACATTGATGTTTTTGGTCTTTTCATTCGTGGGATTTGTAACAGAAAGAAAAATATAGAATATTGCCAGCCTTATCCTTAAACATCACTAACCAGATGGCTCATGCACAGTAAACACCATTGAATCTAATTAACACTAATACATAGTTAATTAGATTCAATTCTGATCCTACCTCTTATCTTGTCTACATGCTTGGTTTTAGACTACAAGATTTCCCTGAACATAGTAGGAGCAAAGTCAAATGTCAAAGGATGTCAAAGCTAATGCCATAACCAGGCCTTTGACAGTTACAAAGACTCATCTATAACCCATGTGATGCGGTTCATAAATGTCTATAATATAATAACATAATTTATATTGATGAGAGAAACTTTTCAATGATTAAACTCATTCTCTGACATTAAACCATACGGTCATGCATACAGTTGTGTGTTTTTCTTTTAATTTTGCAAATCACCCACACTGAATTGAATTGCTTATAATCAAAAACACACACACATTACAATAAACGTGTCACAACATGTGACTTGCTCTTTTTCAGGCCACCGGATCAAATGGTTGCCTCTCATCTTTTATCGATTTTCCCGACAGGAAAAATACTCAAGTCAATAGCTTCAGCATGCCCCAGCAGTGAATACAGACCACATCAGTTATCTGCAAAGCTGGCCACTGCCTTTACAGTGGCAAGACATAAATATAAAACAGTAGCCAAAAAAATGACTGCTATTCCTGGAAAAAAGGACCTCTGTGGGAGGCAGGAAATGAACAGAGAACGACAGGACGAGAGAAACAGTTAACTACATCTCAGCCAAAGAAAACGGCAAAAAGAGAACTGCTTTCAGATGAGAGCGAGCCAACGTGTTTGGAGTATCAGGGGATGATAACGGGAGGAGACAGGAGGACTAATATGTCTTGTTGAATGGATCTGTTTGTACCGGGAGACTTGTTT
This sequence comes from Thunnus maccoyii, assembly GCF_910596095.1. Classification (NCBI taxonomy): domain Eukaryota; kingdom Metazoa; phylum Chordata; class Actinopteri; order Scombriformes; family Scombridae; genus Thunnus; species Thunnus maccoyii. The sequence goes on along the minus strand of NC_056549.1, from coordinate 22,715,909 downwards.
ACCACAGTGAAAGAGAACTTCAGGGAGGCCATTCGCAGGAAGCAAGTCAAACCTCACATATCCATATGGAAATTCAATTTGTCCATTACTTTTGCAGCACCGATCCAACACCCAGGAAGACCTCCCACAGGTATGTCGCAGACTGTGCCCTGAGGGCTCCACAGAGCGGTTCTGATCCAGTTCTGGAGGGGGGAGGTAAGGTGAGTAAGACACAGAGGGGTTTTCAGGCCTGAGTCGGAGGTCCAGACCTACAGTACCTACGAATACATGTCTCTTGCTGCTGGCAGAGCATACAGGAACTGCTGCTGGATGTGGGCGCCGAGTTGAAGCTGTCAATGCCAAAGAAACCTGAATACAGGGAGGTTGTGTTTAGTTTGGTTCGCTGTAACAGAAAAGCTGCACACTCCCTGTACCTGGAGAAGGAAACAGCGGTGATGTATCATAACAAGAGCTGAAAGAGTATGATTGATTTATTAGCTCTAGAGATACTCGGTGTAAAGTCAAACATGCTTTTCTGGCTAAGACAACTAAAGGCCAAACTGACAGCTCTCTTATAAAATAGGAAATACAGTGGCTTCTACTCTCTCTTAGCCTTCATCGCTCTCTTTTTGGAGCCATTGTTTCGTTGTCTTTCTTCATCTCATTCTGACTTCTAGCTCCCCCTTCTCACTCACTGTTTCCTTCCTTTTTTCCATAAAGTGACAGTAAAGGCTGTAATATGAGGGGAAGAACAAACCCAAAGCTCCTCCATTTATCCATGTGAGGGGAGGAACTTTTCAAGGGGTCCAGGAACCATTTCATGAACTTCAACTGCATTTTGACTAGGGGAGTCAGCGTCTAAATTTGGTTCATCGGCAATAGTTCTTGGTGCAATAAAAGTTCCTGCATTCTGACAGCTCAGGAACCATTGAGCCAGAGTTTGTAGGTCTGAACATCGCTGATTAGTCCAACACAAGCCGAGTGGCTGCTTCAATGTGTGTACAACTTTCTTCACACATTCAAGCGTAACTTACCCCTTGAAAATCTGTCTAAACTCTTTCTATTTTCTCTGTTTCTGGTCCTGTTAAATTTCTTTCCTCATTTTGTTCTCTCTTTTTGCCCTTTTCCCAAAAATGGCAATAATTTACTAAAAGAACAAACCCAAAACCCCACCTTGCCCCCCATGCCTTTCTGCTTAGGTTTCCTGAACAAGCACTTGAACAAAGTCCACTGGTCTACTTATCTGGTGAATGACGTGAAAAGATGCCAAAATTATCTATGTGTCATAGGTAGCTCCCTACACTACAGTATGTTGAAAGATAGCAGATGACTGGGATTAAGCAAATGAAGACTGACACTTTTGTAATGAAACTATACAGCTATAAAGAACAAATTGCTTCAAAATATGAATAAAATGTGCAGTATGGTTTGATTTCTTGCAAGTGGCCCTTGTATATGCCTGGTAATCCACTCAGTTCCTTTGTGATTATATAACATAATTAACTCATAAGAGGTAAACCTGCTCTTGGCGTCCATGTCATGCATTACTTTTCAATAACCACATGGCTCCTTGTGGATTACCCCGTGTATACATACAACAGGACAATCTCTGTATCCCTTCAGGGCCAGATAAAGGGGTTGATTTCTTCATTTCTGGAGGATTTCATTTCACTGAAGTCATCTAAAATTAAAAAACAAATTTTGCTTGTCGAGTTAATCAGTGTACACAGGTATGTGTCTGTATGCCTCATTATTCAATAGGATCTACTGTAAGACTCAAGTGAGAAGTCTGTAAGATGTTATTCAGCAGTAACCTCAATCACACACTATATCATTTCTGTCCTACACAGACCTAAAGTTGGGAAGTTAAATTCACTCTCACAGACTCAGTAGAGTCCCCAGTCAGATGCCCCTCTATTTGCAGCTCATGGAAGGTATTTTGCTAACCTTCTGCAACTGTTTTAAGTAAACATCTATTTCCAGGCAAGATTGCAAAGCAGGTTTTAACCTTTTACAATGATAGTTCTGTCCTTATCGGCAGGATGCTAAATAAAAACAAGCCACATTTTAGACTTTTATTCAGGTGATTCAGCGTAATAGAAGTGTACATATACTGTCTGGATTGGTGTACTGTAGGTGAATGAGTCAGCAAAGAAGATACATCAAGTATCAAGCTCACTGTAAAGCATCATATTTCATTTATGGTCTCCTGTAAATATAAATCTATGACTGTCAGTCAGTGGTACCCAACTTTTTTTAGGCTTTAATTCTACATTTACAAAACTTATACATTTTAAGTTTTTGTTGACATTGTCAGAAAGGTGATAATTCGACTTTATGTTTATTATTGAAGTCCTAGTGCGTGGTGGTGGTTTACTGGAGTGCATTACATTGAATGGTGTTCCTAATACTTTGTCCACTCCATTTACATACATGAGGGGGGCAAAATATTCAGAACACTTTCCTGTTCCATTGTCTTGTGTGATAATAAACTGAATATCTTGGGTTTTGGTCTGTTGGTTGGACAAGATGAAGACATAAGAAACCACCTTGTGCTTTAGGTAGGGATGCACTGAACCGATCCACTGGATACCAACCGATACTGACTTGATGAAGTGAATTGGGTACCAGCCATGACGTTATCAGAACCAGATTAAATATAGCTCTTACATCAATATCATTATAAAATTCTGTATTTTTCCTGCTAGTTGAATTCATTCAGTCACAGAGGGCTCAAATTTTTGTGTGACAGCAATCCCTGGCTTTGTGTTACTTTCCATAAAAAATTTGTGTGCAGATACCAGTTGTTGAGGTATTGTAATCAGTATTGGGAAAGAAAAAAAAATAGTGTGTTACCTTTTAAAGCTTTTGTGATGTACATTTTCAAAGTGTCCTGATTGTTGAGACCAAATGATTAATTTAGAAAATAACTGGCAGATTAACTATGGTGAAAATACTTGTTAGTTGCAGCTCTAGACTAATAAATATGCAACCCCTCATCACGGGTTGCATATTTTAGTTAAGAGCAGTTCAACCGAAAAAAAATGTTGTTTCCTTCTCCGATTGTTTCACTTGAATAGTTTTTGGAGGCCTGGAGGGGTAAAATATTTCAGTATTTCACAATGTAATGAAAGCATATTCAGAATAAAAGGGGTAGAAGAAATCCCCCCCCCCCCCCCCCCCTCATTTCCTATCTCGTTATTACTATCTCTCAGATTTATCTTGTGATCCAGGGTCCAGCCCCTCATGTTGAGAGCCACTGATTTAAGTGACTTTGACTTCATGATGTTTAGCTAAAAGTCAAAACAACACCTCAAGTTCAAGTTGTGAGCTATTTAGTTCAGTTGGGATCAGACAGTTCACATCTAAATGTGCTTTTTCTCATTACAGTCACAGATGAGGGTCAGCTGTCATGGACAAAGACACAGGAAATGACACATCATGACAGTAAATACTGCTTTACACGAATAGCAGGGTAGCAAAAGGTTGATGTGTTGATTTCGCCATAGCATCTAATTTCAATTTCACAGCATCTAATTTTAAATTAAATTTGAGATTTCACGTGTTATTCAGTAACACAGCATCATCTGATCTTCTGTTATGACTAACCAGGAGCACCACAGTCTCTGTGGGGAGGAGACGGTGAATGGGGATGACAACAAGAGGTTGTTGCATGAGAATCAAATACAAAGGGAAGGCTGGGAATGTTTAATTCAACATCTGGAGTCTATTCATCAATTTCTTATTGATGGTAATTATTGCTGTGGGAGGAACAGTGGATAACCTCTATCATATGCAGCCAGGCTGACAATCCTAAGCCTTCTTCACCAGTTGTTTTCACTCTCACACTCAAAAGTGTTTTTGTGTGAGGAGAGTTTGGTTGTCCTAAAGGCTTTTTTTTTCTTGGGGAACATTTTCTGCCCGTCCTTGAGGGATTTGTGGATGGAAGATACAGAGTTCGTCAGACTTTCTCTCATTTTCATCTCGCCTGCAGGGTCAAAGGTGACACGTGAAAGCTGAACACAGTTGTGAAGTTTATAGGGCTTCTAAGGATGAATGCATTTGGGAAAAGGCACACAACTGTGAATGTGTAGCTTACTTAAAAGCTGCAAATGGATTCATGATTGGAAATTGCAACTTATTTATGAGATAATCTGATTTGGCATACAGCTGTACACAAAAGCTCATTGGTGCCTATAAGTCTGACATGTAATCCAGTGTGATTTCATAATTAAAATGACAACACAGCTAAGCCATTAAAAGACTTAAAGCTGTGCTAATCAATGCGTTTTAGCGGTGGATTAAATAATTATGTGAAAGGGGGTCACTCATGATGACAAACCCACAGAGAATCATCACTCATCTCTGCAGTTCCAGCTCTATGGAGTATTTTAACGTCTTTCAGCTCATTGTTTTGGTTTTACTGCCGCCAACCTAACTGTTTTGTTTCCATCCACAGCAGGCGGTGTTTTCAGTGAAAAAACTTTAAAACTGTACACTACTTGCTCAGCATCAAACAGCAGAGAGACAAAGTTTGTGACTAGCTGGTGAACATAGTGGAGCATTTCAAGCCCCAAGATCAGATTGAAGTTGAAGATGGCTTTAAGCAGTATGATGTCATTACTGCTCTGGACAGGACACATGTTGTGGCCAACTCCGATGATGTTAATTAAACCCTGGATACTGACATCCTTTCAAAGTCAAACCATAAGCAGGAGGAGACTTGTTGTGGAGGACTTCCTGTTTTACATCTACGGACCTCTGATCAATGTGCTGAACCAATGTTACTTTATTTCCATCCCATATGAAGAATGTAAAAAGAGGAGGTGCTCTAGGAACTACACAGTGTCAGACCCCCCCTGGGCTGTTTGATGGTCACATCTGGTCCATGTATTTGAAACACAAGAACAATTATTTAACTCAGGTGTTTGCAGAGAGACCAAAACTGTGCTCAGGAAGAGTGAATAATTTGACTTACATTCATCGGGTGGCCGCAAACATGACTCCAAATGACTGCTAATGATGATCTGTGTCTGCTAGATGTGCAAGGCAGAATTCAGATCAGCATTAGCAACAGAGTTGTAAAATCCTGTCTGTGAGTATTACAGACCACTGTGCATTGTTTTGGCATCTGTTAAGCCTTTAAATGCATTCATCTGTAGCTCCAGCTGGACTTCCTGCATTATATTTAACTGTCTCACAGGTACCTTAAAAAAAATGCAATCCCTTACATTGTTTTAACACTGTTTTCGGTCTGAATGCAGCCTAAATAGGCAACTATTTGCTAACAGGTTTGCCATACTGACTTTATAGTGATAATATGTTGTGTTTATAGCTTTGTCTGCTGCCACCAAGTGGCCAAAAAAAAAGAACAATTAATAATACCTTAAGGTTATGGAAGAAACTTTCATAGTAAAACATGCAGGGGCCTGTGTTGGTAAATGGCAGATCAAAATGAGTCATACAATCCTTTGCTCCAAGTATAGCTTTCACACATTTCTAGATCATCTTTTTAGATGTGTAGATTGAGATAAATGCAGGAACTTTGGTGACACAAATACTTTATCTCCATGAAGAATTTATTAAGTGTGCACTCAACTGTAATAGCCACTCGGCTGAGATCTTCCCTGTATATCTCTCTGAGTAATAAATTCTTCCTTTCCCCCACATGTCAGGGTTCAAACATCTTTAGGCTTGAGGATTTCCATGCATCTGTTCTGTCTCTGCATCTCCTAAATTATACCCTGCTACTCTTTGTCTTCATCTTAAAACAATAGGATGAGAAGTGGGCCTCATAAAGTTAAGGGCTCATCCCCCCCAAGTCGTTTCCCCCCAAGTCTTCCTAATGGGAACCTGGTGTTTGTTCAAAGACGAGGATAGAGAGCCTTGCCTTGGCAGATTCCTCAGGAAAGCCCTTGACTTTACTATCAAAAGACAGCAGCAGGGCGAGTAGGTGTCATCATCACTGTCTCATCAACATTGGATCAGGCCACAGCCACTGGAAAACAAGGAGGAAGAAAGGTCTTAAGTGTCTGACCAAAACATCTTCCTCTCAGGTTTACGATGCTGAGAGATAGGAGGGAGTGGGAGTCATGTGCCCACACTCGCTTTGATCGCCCTCACCACCCTGGCTTTGAAATGTTTAACACACGGAAAACACCATTCCTCATCAAAGTAGTGCTTCAAAGTGGTGAGAACACGGGAGGCACTGTAGGTGACCCTGCCCTGGTAGAGGAAAAAGACTGTCAGAGCGGGGCCGGGTGGGGCCAAATAGGCAAGTTCAAACATCATAATGTGTCCCTTTATGACCAAAAATACTGACCTTGATTTATAAATGAGAAGAAGCAGGGGTGAGGTGCACTTCTCTATGGAACGCCAGAAACTAGTGATGTGAGGTATGGAGCGAAATCCAGCTTGGCCAGAGAAATCATACCAATAAAATGCTCTAAAAAGTTGCCACTAAGTCATTAGGTTGGCATCAAACTCGGCAAGTTTGGTGGTTCTTTGTGGTATTCATCAAATAAAATGGCCTGGCAGTTTCTCACATGGTGTAACTGATGCCCATGGCACCTAAAAACCGCTTTTTTAATAAGTTTTATATGAGCATTTCTTGTAAACTCACTGGCATCGCACAAAAGTAGGCCACTAACTGAAGATGACATTAGCTCCTGAGCATCATTCAATCTCAAAGGGCATGTATTATATGTTTTCCTGGCAGTCCGTATAATGGGACATGTGCTACCACATGTCCCATTATACCCAACCAGACACATTTACTCTTTAACCTCAACGATATCCATAACAGCATCATCAAAATCATACAGCATATCCCCACTGTCAGTCAGTCCACCATTATATTTCCTGGTTTAAATAGAGTTGGGGATCTGCTAAAGCAGAGTTCTGTCGGAGAGGACTGTTAAAGGCTTTACTGCTAATAAAAACCAACATGGAGCTCATATAGACTCCCGATTCCTGGAATGTACCTGCAGTAGATGGACCTCCGGGCAGCCAGAGACGAGGCTACTGATAGCCACAGGGAGACTGTAAATCATGCACATTTTACCAACAGTACATGTACGGTTTGGGAGCAACCTGGAGAGTAAAGCGTATCATATGGCTTTGTTAAGGAGCTCAGGCAGAGACCATACATGTTGTTCATGCTCTAAAACAAAAAACTTTAATTCAAACTACAAAAAAGAAAAGAGACCTGCAGTCCTGTACTATTATTGCTTTTTGGTGTATTATTCTTTCTCTGATGGATAACAATGTGTTGTCATGTTCAGATATTTCTAAATCAGCAACATTATTTTTCAGGAACTATAACCTCAATAAATGCCTTTAGACACTTCCAATTGATCTCTCCTTATTGATACATTTGTATATTTTTAGTGAAAGGTTCAAGGTTCATTGATTCCTCTGGATTTGATGTGACAACAAAAGGATGGAGTGCTTCCTCCCAGAAAAATATGGATTAGCTTTTCCAGGAAGGGAAACAGTGAATTTGTTTGTATTTGGTCCTTGATCTCAGTCCAACCATCTGAATATTACAAGAAAATAGAATCAGTAAAGCAATTATCTGGACTTATGAAACTGACTTTCATTTGCATAGATTAATTTTGCATTTGGCTGCATTCGTGCCCTCAACCAAGCATGTAAGTGGGCATATTTTGATGATATCTGTTGTATGAATATTTTGGCTTACAGACATCCAAGGACACAAACAACAATTAATCAGTGTAAAATGATATGAGGACAGTTCCAGACAGCCATCAGTGTAATCATTTCCCAGGAATTAGGCTGGTTACATGCTTGAGGTAGTATTGTTTGACTGCTGCCTCTCAGGGAAAATACTGCTCATGCCAAATATGCAGCCTGTCCTCACAAGAAAAACGACAGTATAGGTCTAAAATTCAGTCAAAATTCAAAATGATGTTGATGTAAGGTGACTTGAAAAGATGATTTTGCCTTATTAGGAGGAGGTGGGTTTGGTGGATGGCTAGATGTTGTGATGTTTACTGTTGCCATGAGGACAAAGGTTGCGTGACTTTAATGGAGTATAAGCCATGTTTCAAGGGATCATTTTAACCCAATCCATTATCTTTCCCTACCCTTACCAAGTGTTTTTTGTGCCTAAACCTAACCAGACCTTAACCACACCATTGTCACACCATAAAACAATTATTTTTTAATAATGATTTTTAACAGTTTTGGAAAGCGACATATTACAGTCCTATGGGTGGTTCTGGAGTGCATAACTACAGCCACTAGGTGGTGAAAACATAACTATCGGCCGTTTTTTGCCAGCTGAATTTTAGACCTATACTACTGTTTAATAATGAGGATGTGTTACAAATATGACATGCTGTATGCCATCAGTTTTTGTGTCTGAGTCAGCTGTCGGGAATGTGAACCCCTGCTGAAACAGTGAAATAAACGCTGTGTGGGGTTTACCTGTGACCATGGGTTTCTCATTTTTGTTAAACTTTACCTTGGTTGTGCTTTGGCACATGTTGTCAATAGAAACCCACTGACCTGAGAGAGTGCTTGTGTATTAAGTCACTCAAACATTTTATGGCTTTCCAGGGAAGAAGCCTTTCTGTGATTGATGTGAATAAACACATTTACAAATTGTCATTAAATTCAGCTGTACAGAATGTTTACATTACTGGTAGTTTCAGTTTGATTCCTACTGAGTTTGGACTTACTGTTCATACTGTATGTACAGTATGCGTCCAATTTGGCATGCAAAACACAAACTGTAAATACATTGGGGTTTGTGTTACACAGAAATTGGCTGTGAATGGTTTATGGACTGACAGTTAAACTGTAGAGGGGCTGCCTGGCTGAAAGTTTGGACTAGACTATTGACTGAAAGTTGAAGGTAAAAGGTCTGAAGCAGACAATCATCACAGGGTGGTGAGAAAAACAAGGGCAGAGGCAGTCACTGCTTAAGTCAGTTCTACTCCGAGTAGAATAGTTTGAGACAGTCTAAATTTATTGAATTTTCACCTTTCGCAACACACAAAGAAAAGACAACCCAATTGCCAGAAAGAACGCTAATATTGGACGATTTTGGAAAACCCCAGATTACATTCAATGACAATGATTTAAAATGTATTGCTTTCTACAACATCTGTGCATGGCAACTACATTATGGCTAAGGTTAGTGAAACTTTGGGGTTAAGGTTACACAACTAAAGCACTTGATTAAGGTTTGGTAAAGATCATGGTTATGGTTAAAAAAAAGGGAACATTAATGGCAGATGTGTGATGGGGCACAAACTCTGGTCTCTGGTAATGAAAGTCAGAAGCTCTACATATCCATCCACCACCCTGATATCTGCACCCTTACTTTCCACTTTGTTACATGGTCACTACTTCCTGCATGTGCACTGACCTTCAACACCAAGTGTAAATTGTGAGCGCCAAAGTTGTCTATAATGAACTGTACTTTTCTACTTTAATGGAGAAAATTCTTTACAATTTGCATCATATTCACACACACACACTGATTCACACATCCGTCTATTATACAGGTTTTTAGTACTGAATGGTCTCAGCAAGTGCATAGAGCTACGATAAGCCCTGAGGGGAAAATATATCAGTCATTCACAAGTAACCTGCATTGCCTCACAACTAAATGGTTTCACACAGTACTCAAGTGCACTATTTAACATTGTAATGCTTCCATTTTGATCAATGGCAGTTAGTTTGGTAACATAAAATAAGCAGAATAGGCTGGAGAAGGTGAGGGCTTTGGTTAGTGTCGGATTTAAAGTACACAGATACAGCACATACCAGCACAGCACAGGTATCTATTGAACTCAGAAAAGAATAGGCATTTTTGGCCAGCACTAAAGAGGTATCCTCCTTGCTGAATGGATGGAAGTGAGAAAAAATACCTGATACATGATTATGAACATTTAACTGTATATTTGCTTTAATTGTCAAATATAACAGAATTCATTAACTATAAACGTCATTAACAGGTGTGTTCTTTATGCCTGACTTAAAAATGAACTAATGAAAATGAATCTACTAACTATACCGTTCAATCAACCTCATGCTGTATGACATGATGAATGACTGATGGAAAGAAATAAAGAGAAAGAGAGTAAAGATCATGTAAAAAGAGACTATATACTGTAACTTGCTTTGCTGTCTCTTCATTTCTCTCCAAACTCCTTCTAAATACAATACAAGCACTGTAAGACTGTATGAATCTGCAATACAAGAGTGTTAACAAAACAGCACAGTCATTCTTTCGACCACAACAGCGAGTTTAATCAAGGTCCTCTAGGGTAAATGTTGTCTCGGCTGAGTGACCTTCCTGGGAAAATGGACAGCTCCTTTTTGTCAACTGGCTCTGCCCTTATATGGGCAGTAGGGATTTCCAAACATGCAGTTAGCTGTGCTGAGGAATGAGAGCGGTGTCAGTGTCATCAAACAAACAGGCAGGCGATGCTCTGAAAGGAAGTCATCATTTATGTCACAGCTGACCGAGACAGATGCTGCGCTACGAGCGTGTGTCTGCTTCTAGACGGATATGCTTTCAGGCTGATATTTTTCTATGAATTACATATGGATATCAGTCTTTTAATATTGTCCCCTTCAGATATGATGAGCTTCCTTCCTGACCACAAATATTTAAAGGCATGGGGCACTACTTTTTTTTTGCAGAGCCGTCAGATGCAGAAGGCACAGGCTGTTTTCTTCAGACTCACGTCCAATGAGTCCAAGTCTCTTACAGTGTACTTGCTCTATGAAGGCATCACCTCACTGATACCTTCTGATTACCTTTAACTCATCCAACGCACATATGGCATATGGATACACTTAAAAATATATATATGGTATGGTTATGGCCTGTCAACTAAAACCACTTACACATCCAGCACAAACAGAGCAACATGAGAATCTCAGTCAGTCACCTTTTCCAGTACTTTCCAGCCTCAAGTCCTGACTGATCCTCAAACTCAGTATCACAGTTTCAGCTTTCAAGATCTTTGACTTCTTCACCAAGCCACTTCTTAACTTCGCTATTGCTGTGCTATGGTTAGATATGGTGGGCTTGGTTAGAGCCGACAGCAGTCAACCACGTGGATCAAAACCATGCCATAAAAGTGAATTAAAGCAATTGAGACCTGCAAAAAACTCTTGTGTAATCCCAATCTTCTGTCATGACAAGTGCAGACTAGCAGTATGTCAGGAATGCTCACAAACAGGAGCTACAGGAGGTGACCAAAGGAACATTGAGGATAGCAAGCTAAACCAGAAACACAATGGGACCATTGTTCCCTCTGGCAGCAATCCTAGCTGCTGCTTTCCACACTCCCCATGTTGTTTTGGAACAAACTGTTTTTGTTTTGACGTGAGACTACCCCAATCTCCCCTCAGTGATGATTGGTATAATTATTAATTATTATGTCGGCACTAATGTCTGACATACAAAATTATCTTACAAAACCAACAATTTGTATACATTGTTAGGCTCTGAGTGTCATGCTGAGTCACAACACACACAAATCATCTGTCAAAGCGTCTTACCATGCTTCCTCCCTTATAATCTATCACAGTTTATATTTATTGACTTTGTTAAAAAAAAAACTCAAGAGACACAAGATGTACTTTCTCAAGACTCAAAAAGAATATTTATTCTTTTATCATTCCTATCCTGACAGAGTACAAATTCATGCCAAAAAAAAAAGCTTTATTTCACATGGGGTCAACAGAGAAACTCAGTAAACTCACTGTTGGTGGGAAAAAATAAAACATAAAAAAGCCAAAAAAATAAAGGAATTAAACTCATCAGAGTGGTGTGCTCGGGCAGACGGAAAACGCTCATGAATGCAGCCTAATTGGTGTTTACTAGAGCTTGCCTACATCAGGGACTTTCTCATCTGAAAGTGTTTAGACAGAACGTGGTGGAAAGCTCGCTTCCCATCGCTGCTGATGTACTGGCAGTGGTAGCTGCTGAGAGCTAGGTTGGCAGCGGCTGATTAGCGGCTGGCTGTGGGTACTCACAGGTCAGTGAGACTGGACTCTGACTGCCAAGGTAAAGTATGGTCCTAAATTTTGTTTACTACTACAAAGAATTAGACTTTCCTCAAGCTTGTTTTTTTTTAATCTCAGATGAAGTGTAATAATAACAAGATCATCAATATTCCTGTTGGAAAGATCCAAAGGCCCATTTCACCAACTTTGCAACATGCAAGCTGAGATTTGCAAGAGAGATCATTCCCCTTTTTGATATGTTTCAGTAATCACACCAAACACCATACTTGGGATCCATGCGTGAACATGCCAGAGCAGCTGGACATGCAAATGTATCTACAATTTGTGAGTGACAGTCATGGCTGCCACTATTTGCAAACTACATGAAAGGAGTTTTTGCAAACCGGCCCTTGGTGCAAATAATTGTGAATTTAACGTGAAAAGTCACTGAGTTCATGTGGCTGCCTCCTTCCCCGAAGATTCCTGTTGCATTTTCATTGGATATCTCTGGTTACCTCTCATCTCAGACTCATTACGATGCCATTTTAATCTGGACACCAGCCGTTGCCCATGGTTATACACCAGAGTGCGGTGTTGATTCTCAGTTGGATCAGTGGTGCTAGCAATACTTTCACATTACAGGAGGACATTTGATTCAATGTTAATTACAAAAAAAATGTATCATCTAAACTTTTGTGTAATTCCAATCTTCTGTCATGCCAACCGCAGACTTGCAGTATGCCAGGAATGGGTTCTCCAACCATCCAACCATCCTCCATCTTGTTTTGGGCTATGATTAAGTCAAACATGTTTGAAAAGTGTTGTAGCAACAGCTCGGGACAAGGTCGACACGTGTCTTGGAACAGCAAGGTCTAGACAGGATCTTGTGCTGATTTGATCTCATAAATGTGTTTGGGACGGGCAAAAGTCACGTAGTCTGCATGTGGTTTTAGTATGACATAGTGATTCATGTTCCAAAGGCCAAGAAGTGGCAAGAACATTTTCTTCCCCTGGATTTTAAACTAACTGTAGTTTTGTTGCTTTTTCTGGTAAACAGAATGAAGTAAAGTCTTGGAAGTTTTTCTTTTTGCCAGTGCTTGTGTCAACAAGTGTAGACTATCGGGGGGGGGATTCCCACAAGATATAGAGCTTCCTGACAAGTCGAAAAATGCAGTTGTCAAACTGGGGGTTGAGACACCCTGAGGGGGTCACAAGATAAATTTGAGGGGCTGTGGGATTCTTAATCGTATCTGTTACATAAATTCCTTTCGTTCTTCTGACTTCTAATGTTTTTTTTTTTTTTTAGATGTACCCATTAAGTCCACTAAAGAAATACACATGTCACAACCATGACATGTGCAACTTGTGAGGAGGGGATGCAAGTAGACGCAGCTTTATTTTCAGGGGTCACAAGCCAAAAAGGTTGGGAACCACTGTAATACTTAACCTAAATCCTTTCACTTACACTATTAGTAGGGTATAGGTCATCCATACAATGAACCACTATTCAAAATATTTCATATATACAATCATAAAGTTTAATGTCTGCATAATGATCCCTCTACCTGCAGTTGAATTGTCCGTTCACGAAAAGATGTGGGTCTATGTAAACCAGATGTCTGGCTGTTATATACATCACAACATTTTATATGTAATGTAAGTGGAACAATGTCAGTACGCTTTAGTGTAATAGAGGAGCTCAGATTTGCTGATTCTGCAAATGAGCATATAATAAATGCAATCGACTTACAGTCTGCTCCAATGCATTCAACACACTAGGCACATTTTACAGGTTGGTCCAAAAAACCCTCATTTAGACTCTACGGTTCCTTGGGCCTCATATTCTCTTCATCCTTTGACGATGTTCCCGTTAATGTTTTCTGCACACACCCAGATGTCTCCCTGTGTTGAGTCCTCTTCCCTGCACTTGACAATGGCCATTAACAAGAGGTCAAAAATACAGTAATTTAACATATTAATGACACTTTCCTGTGGGTGACTTCACACGTGATTTGTTTTTTGTTATTTAATTTCAATGAAAACTATTTGAATTCTAATCAGCCCTTTGTTCATTATCGCATTACTTCATCTTTTTCATACCTTCCATAGTTTTTCCTGTAATTGCAGTTTCAGTTTTATGCTCTTCTAAGGCCTTCTCTGATTTTAACATAGTTGTGTCCCATTAACTTACATACTGTTAAAATGAAAATTCAGAAGTCTTTAACTGCTTTCACCTATTAAATCTCAATTGACACTTGAACAGGTTTTTATTCTCCAACTGATATTTACACTCAAACCTAAACTTCTTTCAGCACTTCTGTTTTAGCTGTGGGCTTCCACATCAGAACAGCTCCGACTCCAATAAAAGTCTCAATAACAAAAACTCTCAAATCTGTGATATGAACAGGTTTCATTTCAATAAATGTTCAAATGATCCAATATTTCACCAAAAATCAAAGATTAGAGCAAAAGTCCAAAAACTGAAAATAGATTTGTGTATCAGAACTATGTTTTTTCTTCTTTTCTCTCCCATTAATCATCTCATGACTCCTCAGATTTATCTGGTGACCCTTTGGAGGGGCCTGACCCCTAGGTTGGGAACCACTGGACTAAATTAACTAAATGTATATAAAGTAGTTCAAACTAGTTCCAACTCCAGCAGCTGCAACAGCTACAAACCACTACTTTTACATTAAAACTTTAAATACATTTTGCTGCTAATACTTATGTACTTTTAATTAAGTAGGATTTTTCATGCAGGACTTTTACTTCTAATGGCATATTTTTACATTGCTGTATTGGTACTTTTACTTAAGTAAAGGATCTGAATACTTCTTCCACCAGTGGATATGAACGCTTTGGCCTTAGAAAACCACACAGGAGGATCAGATAGGCTGAACACTGATTAACAGACTAATCAGTGACATCATTCTGTCCAGGGGATGTTGTCTGTCTTGAGCTGAGCCAGCCAAACATTCCAGGAAATACACAGAGGACTCAGTAGAAGAAACAACTTCTGTGTTTGGAGCTACTGTGCTCGTTCCGACACACAGATACACAAACACAAATTGTGTTCAGAAAGTAAGATGAGGGCCAAAAGGCGAACCTCATTCAATCTCTGTCTCTATCTTATACCTGATTGACCTCACATGTATCACATCTGGGTTAATAACAATCTTCAAGTGGAATTTCACAGCATCCGTGCGTGATAATGGCGTCCACAAAGTTGGAGACCTAATGAAAAATCTTGGCTTCACAGACTGTGTCTCCTAATATCTTTTGGATAAAGCAAATGGAAGGAAAACACACATAATGAAAGAGGAATTAATTTCCATTTCAGCACGACTCAAATAAAATGACATTTAAATGTCATGCAATAAGATGAGAATTATTGGAAAAAGATCTTACTGGCTTATACTTTTGAATAACTACAATTTAAATTACTTAGCCACAGTTTAAAAAACACAATTGTATTAGTATTCAGAACCACATAGAAAATTAAAAAATGCCATGTTTTCTCCAGATCCTATAATTACTACTACAGAGCTATTACAGCCCATTTCCACACAAAATCTGCACATACAGCTGTCCTCATATGAAATAAATGCCAATGTCATCCTACAAGGAAGCTACAGATGAGCTTGTTCTGATAAAAGCAGGGAAAACTAATTTTACAGTTGGCAGAGGTGTTAATGGTTATCAAATTAATGAAATGATTACAATAACTGGAAAGCTCCAATACCAACAAGTTCAGAGAAAGAAGTGACGTCAATTGGTGTGTTTTTACAGTTTAAGGAGGAAAAACCTTCAACAAAACATGAGTCTTTCTAAATTCATCCTAATTACAAACTACTCTTTTTAATAAAGACTGCACTTTGAGCTGCATTTTTGTATGAAATGTGCTATATATGAATAAATAAAGTTTATTATTACTCACACATAGTATTAGACTATTGATACCTTAATACTTTGGATTACTATTGCCCAAATAGTCTTTGTATACATGCACAATCACTACTACTTAATTGATGATGCTGTAGGAAAGTTGTAGGAGCATGCTGTTCAAACTCACGTATTCTAACATTTAGATCACCACTGCTCTGTTGAGCAAAAAGTAAATACATTAATCAACTTAAACCTACATGAATTTTTTTTTCTTTTTGGCCACTTGGGAGCAACGTAGCATGCTTTAAACACAACACTGACATATTATCACCTTATAAGTTGTTATGGTGAGTGTTCGCAAACCATTGTTTATTTACTCATCCAGCAGATAAAGAGCAACATTAGCATTCACTCAATTCCAATCGTCACTCTCCTTTTAGTTTTGTTTTTGTCCCATTAGCTGCTAAATGTTCCACTATGTTCACCAGCTATTCACTAAATTTGTTGTTTGGTGTTGGACAGGTGGCGTACCGACAATTTATTAGAGCTTGTTTTTTTTCGTTGTTTTTTTTTGCTGAAAACAGCTCCCAGCTGTGACTGGGAACAAGGTTGATGAGAGCTGTCAGTGAACCAGAACAGTAAAGTTGCAGTCGTATACCAAACCAAAGAGCTAAAAGATATTGAAACACTCAGTAGAGCTGAGGGGAACTGCTGAGTTGTGTTTTTATTCTTTACACTACAACTGCTTTCACATTACTTGTAGTATTTTGACGCACTGGTAATATAGAAACACTGATTACAGCAACTTTAAAGTGGTAATCTTCAGCGCTGCGGTTTCAAGTTAGATAGAAATCTCAAGTGTTCACTGCTGTTGTGTTTCTGTACTTCAGCTGCATCGCTTCAACCAAACAGTGTGTTTGGAACTGTTGCTTCTTTCCTTGGAGTTTCTGTTGATGATGTTTGACTTTTTCTAGATTTAAACTTTTTTCTTTGTTCAGCCATGGGAGCTATCCGTGTTTAATGGGGCGAGTCCCCTTTAACCTCTGAAAAACATTAAGTTGTCCCCCCCAATAAATTATTTCCAAATAAATTATGTGATTGAAAATATATATTTAATAGAAGCCGACTCCACTTTTGGAATAATTCAGACATGAACACAACAGTTTTTGAAGGTTTTGCTTATGTCCCCTCTATGTATCCTGCTCAGTAGTCTGAACTGTTGCATAAACTAAACTAAGTGGGAATCTGAGAAATTGGGTTTACTTCATCCTGATACCTTTGCTTGCTAATGGACTATATTTCCCAGATTCCATCTCTGTAGCATCTCTGTAGCATGTGAGTTGTGTCTTTCAGTGAGTGAGTCTAGTGGCTGGTGACTGCTAAACCCTAACACAAATGGACCGAGCTGCTGCTGGAGAGTAAACAACAAATACTGCACCAACGGCTCTGTAAAATAGGTAAATATGTAAAGTGATGGCCTAAAAGTGATTAATTAACATATATTTTAAGTTACTATTAATGGCAAAAAAGACAGCAACACATTATGTAGCCTTGAAGATAGCGACAACCTGACCAGGCTCACTTAAGGTGGACTGATGTTTAAGATTCACCAACTATTCTCATGTTAGTGACAATCTCAGCCGCTCCTCCTAGTTTTGCCCCCCTCGCCCCGCCCCGCCCCTCCCAAGTTGTAATGAGATCAGCGCCCGTCCTTGTCAGCTTGTGAGGGATAACCAATCATCTCCATATGGCAGGAAACCAACATTTCCTGTTTATGCTGTGTTACACTGAAACATGCACAAGCACATGCACACATGTCAAGTGTCTACTCATACTGTCAGAAGATAAAGGGTGGACAATGACTGAGGATTCCACACATGGGTCTGAATGTTTTGCCTGCCTTTGATGGTTTTGACTTTTAAGTGCAACTGTATTTTGTGTTAATTACATTGTGGCAGCAGTGAAATATTGATTGTTGTAATAAAGTGTCAGGAAGAAAAACAAAAGCAACCTTGACAAAAACAATAAGATTCTATCTGGTCAACGGCTTTTCCTATTAATTAATGAATCATGTTCTCAGATCTCATGAGAAATTCACACACCCACGCAAAAACATACACATACAAATGATTCACACACATTAAACTAAGTCATTGAAACCGGACCAAACAATTCAACCACGAAGGAAACTGACTGAGATAGACTTCTGATTCACATAAACACACACACAAATAAAGAAAACATCCCCAGAGTGTGAAGTAAATGCAGTGAATGTGCTTGATGTTGTGGCCAGACAATGTCAAGGTGGTTGAAACTTGCCAAAGCTCGATCCTGCTTTTCTTCAAGCAGAGATAGCTAAAGCCCTGCTCACCAGTAAGATTGTCTTGTCATCAACAAAAGGTTAACTGTTGAGTATAAACACCTGCTTGACTCCTATTCTCAAACCATCTTAAAAACAGCTCCAGTCTTACAAAAATACTTGGTCTGTGGTGGTGAAGATTCCCTATAGGTCACTATAGTAACTTGTGTTTACTCAGATGACAGAGTCCTGCACAATCTAATCATCCCTTCATAAAGATAGAGCTCCCTGCATTTACTCAGAAAGCAGGAGGGAAGTCTGCTCTTGTGTCTTTGATCTGTCTCTTCTCTGGCTGAGGAAAACTGTTTTGGTAGCAGCAGTCAGGCGGCCTCCTCCATCCCCTGTGAGTGAAACGACCGGTCCCCCTTGTGAAGAGAGGAAATTCTTCTGACAGTAAGTGGAGCCACGTTTTGGGCCGGAGACGCATGAAACAGCACTTGTTTCATTTCTTTTCAACAGTTGCTGATAGGGGTAGGTGATAAATAATACCACAATATTTCAGGGTATTTCTGTGATAATGATATTATGAAGATATGACAAAATACTGAAAAATATTTTATTATTAATTTCAAGAACATAAATTTGCAACAAAAGAAGTGTTGTAACTTTATATGTCAGCATAAACATAACAGTTTGCCTTCAAATATTCAGTAAAAACTAAACAAAAATGATCTCTCAGTTCTTTAGTTTGTAAACAACAATCAGACTGAGATTGAGATTCTGTATAAAATGTAAATACTACAATAAAATAAAATCAACCACAAATCTGAGGTAAACATCTTAAAAGTTGCCAAATACAAAAAAAATCCCCCTTTAATCTTCAGTGCATAAATATAAGTAAGTGGGTACAAAAAACATGTAAATTGTAAATATCAACAGTGATACAAAACAGATTGACTTCAAATGAGGTAGAATATGCAAAACCTAATGTTGCCTGAAAATGCTGCCATTTAGAGGCAGAAAGTAGCTATCCAGCTGGCTTTGCACACACAAACATCACAGTCTCAGATTGTTTGTCAAGAACACAAGCATATTCACTGAAGCAGGCTTCAGTGCTGACCTTTGGCAGGTTGGCAGGTCACAATATTGTCTTCTATGCTAAACAGCCTTTCAGAGGCTGCACTGGTGGCTGGGATGCAAATGTATTTTTTTGCTAAACGGCTGACCTGAGGAAAGTTGACAGGATCACTCTCACTGTCTGCTGGTGGACACGTAAGTAGCTGTTCAGCTCAGTCTAAATTGTCTCTCTTTCAAACATGCTCGTTCTGAAATCTCTCAGTCTTTTCAATACCAGTATCTGTGTGACCCACCTCAGTACATAAACATTACAAAAACACACATGTAATGGCTACTCAACTAACTAGTGACTAGTGACTCCATTACTTGGGCTTTGGTTTTACTGTAGAGTGCACACCAAGTTGTTTTCTTCGCCCCGGAGTTGATTTTAGTTGTTAAAGTGCTGCGGTGTGTGTTGGTCAGCTGGTCTCGTTTGTTACTGCTGGAGTTTGCTTCTCCACTCCACTAACATTAGTCTGCGTAGAAAGTTCACAATATACTTCAGGTTCATCTCACAAAGGTAATTATTTAGTCATTAAATCAAATAATGCTTGCAACCACTGCCTTTTTTGAAGATGAACTGCAAGATAACTCTAGTGTGTAACATGTGCGTGCTGTAAACTGTCCAGGTGCTGCACTGCCCCCGCAGTTCAGTTCTGCTTTTGTCCTTCTGTCAACACCACGTTATTAACTAACATTTAGAAAATTGGTTTTTGACATTTGTGAATTGATTCAGAGTTATCCATGTCTGCATCACGATACATCTTAGAATTGAGGAATTTCCTCACCTCCACTGGATAAACAGCAGAGAAGTGGACTATGAGGCAGCAGTGGTTTGAGAGGTTTCTATGGATTTGATTTATTTATCTATGTATAGTTTTTATTATCTTGAGTTGCCATTGGAATCCATTGTAACTGCTGTAACTTGCAGTCCTTTCAAGTCAACATTGCATGAGGAAGTGTAGTTTAAAGTACTCTACTCTTCCTGCTCTGCTCACTTGGTTGACATACACAGCCACACATTGATAACCTATAATGTGCTCAAAAATGTTGTGCATGGCACATTTAACAACTCTGTGTGACCTCATGCACACTGTTTGTCTGGACATACACTCTTATCTCCTGCCCGTATTGCTTGGCTGTGCTCTCATCCGCACAGCTCCATGGCGACCTGCTCAGGCCACCCACTTCACCGCCAAACAAACCCAACTCTGTCAGCTGTAGGCAGCAGAGTGGCTGTTTCCTGCTTTGAGCTCTGTACAGCAAACCCACAGCCAATTATCTCAGCATGGGGAAATAAATGTGTTCGCCTGGTTTATAAAAACAGTAATGAAGACTGTGTTCTCACTGAGGTAAAGAAAAATGTATTAGTTTATTCTTGGTAGAAAAGGAAGGGAAGCCAACTGAAGAACTGCAATTGAATTTTGGAAGTTTGATCAAATGTGACTGGAGCATTTGTACAAAAGTCATCTTAAAGTTGTGTCAAATTGGCCATATAATGAAGTACAGTGCATTAAGGTGCATTATTGATATTTTTTGGCCACTTTGGAGCAGAAAAATGCAGCAACAACCTAAAAAATACAGTTAGTAACAGATTTATAACATTAATATGGCGAAAGTGTTATTAACAAGCATTGTCATTAGCCTCCATCTTGAGTTGTATTTGTCCACTTGATAATTCTAGGTCCATTATTCTCTCTTTCTTTTAACTCCACTGGTCTCCACCAGTAGCTGAGGACAATATGGCTCTTTAGCTTGCTATCTGTGCTAGCTAGTCACTAACTTTGCTGTTTGGGCTGGGCAGCTAGTGTACAGTGAGTTTATTAGATCTTTTTTTGCTACAAAAAATTCCTTGCTGCTGTTGGAATCAAGGTCAATGAATGCAGAATTTGCTGTCTGTAAAACCAAAACAATGAGCTAAAAGAGGCTCAAAAGCTCCAAAGAGCTGTGCAGGACTCCAGGTGGTAATTCTCTCACGTATTGTTACAAAAGCCCCCTTTTATCATTTGATCCATTGTTTATAACAGTTAAAAACATACTGTACAGTATGTTCACATAATAAGATAAATGATCAGATTATGCCTAACATTAACATTTGACCGCTGCAAAATTTCTATGCTATAAATCTGAAAGCTTTTAAAAAAGCGTTTCATTCACATTTGATCTTGAGCCAAATATGTCTCTTACAAAAGGGGATTTATGCTGTTACTTTATATGTCCTTTGTGTTCCTCCTCCTCCTACCTCTGCTCGGTCCAGATCAGACATTCACGCAGCAGCTGTCTGTAATCCAAGGCATCCTTGTCTGGCACATAAGCTGGGAGCCATTTTACCTGAGGCTGTTTTTCGGAAGAGGGAATCTACCAGATGGAGAATGATGACACAAAGAAATGGCTGCGGAAGAGAGGAAGCACTGTTACGCAGGGCTCCAGACGAACTTTTTTCACCACTGTCCCGGAACCGTCCTGAAAAACAATTTTGACCATCCCAAAGTGAATGTAAACCATTTCTTGTTTCTTTACTTTGTAAAGCAAGACAGAGTTTGCCTGAGGCTCCAAATCACTAAATCCACCCCTGTTGATGTATGAGTGTTTTCTTTAACGATTTACTTTAAAGATTATAGATGCTGCTTTCAGTAATTGTAAATGTTTCCATGGTGAACTAACTGCCTTTGCAATAGAGTTTTGTATTTATGTAGCCTATAATGTATGCTGCCTGCTTTGGTCCCATTTCTGCTCCCGCTAACCCATGCAGTCTGGAAAGATTGTAGCATGTTGAGTGCACCGATTTTTCCAGCAATTTCTCTTGTATGATTGCAGATAAAATTGTTATTAGTGTCTGTATATTTCTTGGTATTCCCCGCTGTTAGTTTGCTTAGTTGTGTCAGTAATTCGTGCCTTACGAAAAATAAAGCTCTACTATGTTCAAATTTTAGAGAATGTAATTAATATTTTCCTCATTAATGATGTATTATTTCACCACTGACCCATCCCCTATTAAACAGAATGTTAATTTTTATGACCTGACTGATCCGCGGATTAACTGCAATCTGCCCAACAGCACGCATCACTACTGTCCACGTACAAGCTATGTTTGATAAGTGTTTAAGGCTTAGATTATAACAAAAAAATACCACAATAATATATTGAAATCGTCTATGCTTTAGCCAATATACTCACACACAGCCAGGAAAGCGCTGTGTTTTGTTTATCCAGCGCAATATATTTGTGAGGTCCTGCCAGCAAGCCGTTTGTGACTGAGGGGAAACAGTAGATGGACCAGTACTGTGGGAACATTTCAGGTCTCGCTCTGAGTAGCCAACCAGTGATAGTAGCTACAGTGACATCATGAGAAGATGTGCTCCGTTTTAGTCAGCACTTGGTTCAGTTTGTTATTTGCTAAAGGGATAGTTTAAAATAAATAAATAAATATATATATAAAATGCCTTTCGTCCCAGAGGCATCCTGGGGAGGATCTCTGTTCGTCCTGAATACATTTTCTACCGTCCCAGGGACGATGGGACACCGTAAGTCTCGAGCCCTGCAGTGGTACCAAGGGCCCAGTCATCCGTCAATATTTCATGAAGTGAAATGGTAATTTGAATGTTCCTTTGTTTAATTGGTTATTGTCTTAAATTGGTAATTCATGTTGGGATGACACCCTGGAGCAGCATATATTTATATCTTTGCTTTTAAGATATTTTTTTGTCATCATCCCCAACTTATATAATATTTGTGTATAATATAATGTACAGTAAACTGATTACTCAACAAGCTTAGCATCAAGTTGCGTGTGAGATTTATGAAATCAGGACATAATTACAGCAGTCATTAACCTCAAACTCAAAATATTTAACCATGTCATTATCACGTCATAACACTATAATGGCAGAGCTACAAAGCATACTGGTTTGGTCATAAAGCACAAACCCAAAGAGCAAAAGCTCCAGTCATGCGACCATCGCCAACAGGCAGCAGAACAGTGGCACACACAAGAGCCAGATGTGCAAGCACATTGCGTGGGATCTGCTCAAACAACAAACACTTTTGGAAAACAAAGGCTAAATAACACATGGTATGTGAGTCTCAAACTAAAATAAGATTGTTCCTTTTTCCTAAGAACGTTTATGACATCCGTGAAAGAACATCTGTACACAACAGCTGTACTTTTGTTCAATAAAATGTAAATAAATCCCCAATGAATACAACTAACTTCTTGGTACCTAATAATGGACGCAATGAAGTACTTTCAACAGACAGTCATGTCATCCTTGGGGTATTTACAGCATTGGCATTGTAACAATAAACATATAAATCTATTTTAGTACAGCTTAATTCCATTTGACAAAACATCTTAAAAATTCAACCCAGGTACAACTTTGGCAATTTGTTTTTGCATTCTAAGAGTTAAACAAGCAATTTTATTCTTTAAACAATAATTCCAGGCTCTGTTCTGCTGGGGTTTATCCAGAGTCCAGAGAAAAGTGACTTTTATCATATATCATAAACAGTATGAGCAGTGCATAGAGTGGGAACAGGAGGTGCTAGAAACCATTGAATTAGGAGCAAATGGACCAGAACTTTAGAGAGGAAAATCACATTAAAGCTGTTCAACCTTTCAACACAGTGGGAAGTGGATTTTCTTTGAAAACCTGATGATCTGCAAATTTGCCAGAAATAAGTTTCCGTATGGAAAAAATTATGTAACATGTCCACCATATGCTTTTTCTGTAAAGCAAAATGAAAATAAGAGGAGGCCAGTGTGCTGCCCTGCGTTGCTACATATGCCCTTGTCTGGTCAGAGACAGGAGTGAGTAATATAAGTGGGTGATTTGGAGTGCGAGTGCTGAAAAAAAGGCTTCCAAGAAGGACAAATCCATCAAAAAGTTGCAAATCTGTCCCTTTGGTTTCCTCTTTAGAGAAAGACATTGGTTACTTCTTCAGCCTCAAATATTAGCTTTAGACAACATGATTAAAACTGGACAGAACTAAGGAGAAACCCTTTCTTGAGACATATAGAATTATGACTAATTGTGACTGTTCAGGGTGAAAATTAACAAAAGATTTAATAACCTTCCCCAAGTGAATATGCTCCAGTGCTAAATATGCCTGTCTATACCTGAGTCTAGCAGGAGAATACAATCATACAGGTGATCAAATTGTACAAAGTATGTATGCATTATAATCATAAATTCAGCGCTACAAGTACAGTACTTAAAAACTATTTGACTGAACACAAAAAGTGATACCAGCATTATTATTATGCGTCCATTCAGCTACCAGAGCGCTCTTACAAGCATTATTAAAAAATAGTACAGTTAAAATTTGGGTCTTGCTCTTGGTAGGTATGGCCTTTGTTTTGATACGATTGCACTCACCAAGTTAATGGCTGAGATCTATTTTTACTGATAGGATTGATGGCTAAAACTACCAAAATACAAAATAAGACCCAGCTTATTATACATATATATATAAACTATTGCTTATGAAACTGTCTAAAAACAGTTTCTGCAATATTCTTGACATTTTGAGAAATTAATAAACACAGCTGTAAATATAATCAGAACAGACCATTTTTTAATCCATCTGATTAAGAGTTATAATCAGGAGTCACCTCTGTAAAAGAATAGCTTTCCTGGTCTGTGTAAAAATAAATTACATTCAAGCAATTGTATCTGTTCTGATTAAGCAACCTTAAGCAAAACAGCAGCTCCAGGGTTGCTGGCTCCCTCTACAGTATCAGATTGTGACCTCTGACCTTCCTGCCAAAGGGGGATTAATAATGTATAAAAGAAGCCCACTATCTACTGGCTGGCAGTCCTGACCCTCTGTGTCATGGTTTTCACAGATGTTAGCTGTTGGCTCTGGCTGTCCTGACAATAACTGAACACAAAATGATGGTCATGTTTCCACTTGCATAGCACGCTTTGGGAGATGGACGCTTTGGTTTGCCCTGGCTCCCATCTTAGAGTGTGGTGACCCTGACATTTTGGAGTCATGTGGTTGTGGAAAGAATGATGCCAATTTGAGCCAATTTGAAGTTCACACACACAGACCATCCAGGGCTATGATCAGTTTATGCCACGGGGCAGTAAGAAAACATATGTAGTGACTATTGTTTGGTTTGGTTTCATACTATCATTAAACAATAACAGGCAACATAACATGTAGCTTGCAAAAACATATTACACATTACAAAAAATAAAGATTATCAAAACAAAGATTAAACAAAGTATAGGTTATCTAAATGCAAAGACAAAATTAAAATAGAAAAATGGAATATAAATAGTATGAAACACAACCAAGATGGATTTTTTTTTTAATTGATGCATAAATTTCTTTGTATATCTATACCCAGATATATCATTCTTGTTTAAATTATCTTTACATAACCCAGTAAGATTTCATTGAGATTCCAAATCTCATTTACGAGGGAGACCTGTCCAGAACAGCTGCATCAAGTTTACTTCTTCCTTCCTTCGGTTAGGGAAGGCTAAGGAGTACCACAACAGCTCAGCCTGTTATTAAAGTAGAGACTGGCTTTTCATCATTAAAACTGACTTCCCAGCATGTATAAGCAGAGAGATCTATGGATTACTTCCCTTTTATAACATGAGCCATGTTTGAGTCAGCTGGTGGGGAAATCCAAAACCAAAGAGGCAGAAGTTTAGTACGCAGGTGAGTTTGCTGGGAAACTAAGCGACTGGGAACCAACTGGTATTTTTGTGTTCCAGTCGCCCACCAGTGACAAACATCCCCTCACGAGCTACGTCCAATGCCAACATTCAGTGCCAATGTAGAAAGTACTATACCTTTCCTGTAGTGAGGTGGAAAATAAGGGTTGTGGATGGGCGTGTAGCATATTTTACTTTCATGCAGGAGACAAGAGTTTGTAATGATGTTTCTATAAAGCAACTACAATCAATGTTTTTATAATAATGATGCATCAAATTAGTTATTACCTGAGTCTGCAGCTACCCTTGGCTTTACAGAGCTTTATAGTGAGTTTCAGCTAATTGTTTAGTTGTCTGGCTTCTTCAACTTTACCGTTTTGGTTCACTATCAGTGCTCTCATAGTGTTGCTTTCGGCCATAGCAGCCAACTGTTTCAGTGAAAAAGCTCTAAAAAACCCACTGTACACCACCTGCCGAGAATCAAATGGCAAACAGACACAGTTAGGGACTAGCTGGTGAATATAGTGTAGCATTTAGCAGCTAAAGAGCTAAAGGAGAGTGAATATTGGACTAACATTCTTCAGGTGGACAGAAACATGACTCCAAATTAATGATAATGTTGTTTCATACCTGCAGGATGTGTAAATAAGTAACTGTTTGCTAACATGGTCGCCATAATAAACTTAAATGGTGAGGTTTTGTCAGTGTTGCGTTCACAACTTGTTTCTGCTGCCCTCAAGTGGCCGAAAAATCTGTGTTTTAGTTGTTTAACCCTAACCCTAGTTTATTCGCCATGACTACAATATTTCTCTAACGTTAACCTTGCTGTAGTTGCCATTCACAGATATAGTAGAAAGAATATGAAAAACATTGGCATTGAAGAAAATATTGTGAAACAACGCAATCCAGGGTTTTGCAGAATTGTCCAAAATCAATGTTCTTGTCTGGTGATAGGGTCAGATAAACAACACTGAGCCTTCATGCTGTTATGTGATTCAGCTCTGGAGCCAATGCCACCACATGCGGATGGATGCAAATTCAGGTGGATGAAACTAAACCAAGTGCACAATAAGTGCATGTGGGCTTTATTCCTATGTTTGTCATGCATATTTCTTGGGCAGAAATGTAGAAATGCTTGTTAAATATGCCCCATTCTCAAACTGGGATGGTGTGAAGATTCACTGTTGATAATCTTGTGTGCAGTTGTGGTACAGGCTCTCTGAGCAAGTTAATGCTAAGATTTTAAAGGGGACCTATTATGCTCATTTCCAGCTTTATATTTTTAGCTTTGCATGATTCACAGTTTAAAAAACTCCTTATTTGTCTTATACTGGCTCTTTATGCAGCCCCTCAGTTTGACCTCTGTCTCTAACAGGCAGTTTTAGCTCCTGTCTCTTTAAGACCCCCCTCCCGATGAGCCCACTCTGTTCTGATCAGCCAGCTTCAGAAAGCCTAGTGAGGGGCAGCTGTATCAGTCATGTTAAGTTACTGCTGATGAAAACATGAAATTTCCTGCTTTAAAGCATCATATCAAAAGCTTTTAAATTATAGTGTATATAATGGGAGACATTTATTGTGAAGAATTTAGAGGAAATGAAACGTGTTCCTCACTGAATTAGCAGAGCTTCACTAATGTTGCTAAAAACTGGTCGACACATCAACATGAGGATATTTGGAGCTCTTCCTTCAGCGGATCAGTTAGAAATAATGCAGGAAGGAATAGTACAAACAGAAACAGCCACAGTGATGATGATGTGTGATGAAGAGCTAAAGACGACCAGCACACCTCCAACAGGTGAACTTATGTTACTTTGCCCTGCTGTGTAATGGAAAAACACTCACAGTGTGCCAGCCTGACTCAAGTCATGGCTTGGCATGACTACCCCCAAAACAATGAAAAAATGCCATAAGGTTAACGGAACAGAGCAGTGGACTTGCATGCTGTGTGTGGAGCAGATGACCATATAAAGAAATCCATCAAGAGCCAACATCAGATTGGGCTGAAAACAGAAAAAATACATACGTTAACCTCATTATTTGACCCATCTGAGATTGTAACGTTACATATATGATTGAAAATAAAGCATAATGTCTGTTTAAATGATGCCAAAGTGGTTTTAATGATCTTTAAGGATCAAACAGACCACCAGCACAAACTGTCACACCACAAACAACAGCCTCAATCAAGGTATAAAAAGGGTCTCATATGGTCCACATCCTGTAGATTTTCAGGTCAAGAAATAATTTATGGTTCCATACATCACAAAGGCTAAATCCCTTTAGAACAAAAGTAGACTGCTTTGGATTAATATTACACAGCTCTTGCTGAGTCACCTCACAGTTTTAATCTTGTTATGTAATAAAATTTTCAATAGTATTTTGATTTTGAAACTACCGTCAAATACCGTATTATAAAATGAATAACTTAGAGACAATAATGAAAAGGTAAGTAGATATCTCTGCTGAGGAAGTCTCAAGTGTTTTATAATAGTAGGCGGATCGGTTAAAGTGCTGACTATGCCTGAAGCCTCTATTTTTCTCAGAGGCAGCCTCCCTGGATCAAAGGCATACTTGTCCAATCTGGGCAGTAATACAGTGATTTTCTCCAGCTCCTGTGATACATTAGACCCATTATGTAACAACACTTTAGACTGCTAAAGGGAATTTCACCCAGTTTTGAGGAACAGCATCTTCACTTCCTTGGGAATCGTTTTCCATCAGATTTTAATCTCAATTGACAGAACCAGGCCAACGTGGATTTAGACATCCGAAAGAAAAATATTACAATCATGGAAACCAGGGCTCAAAATGAGCTTTTTTTCCCCAGTGTCCTGCAACTGTCCTGAATTCTACTTTCAACTGTCCCAGACTTAAAAACCATTGTCCCAAATTTGAAGTTCTAACTTTGTCACCCCAATGACAGTTTACTTAATCTTTAAATTAGGTTATTGCACTTTTTTAAATGTGCAGCTGTGCGTAATGGTCACGCGTAACAGCTGTTCTAAAGCTGTTGGAGAGAATCGCTGAAATCAATTGCACTTCTGCTTTGACATTCTCCTGTTCCCTATATTGTATGTCATTATTACACATAATAATAAGAATTATTATAACAATATGACACTTTGGGTGGGCTGCATTTTATATAGCTAAGGAAGGCATCAAAACCACATTTCAATAGCTAGCTAGCATTTAATGCCAGCACTCTAGCTAAGCTGGAGAGTTGGATAGACAATGCAGATGCGACTGGGAGATGTGGGAGGGCGATACCATCACGTCTTCACGGTTTGGACTGTCTCTGTGGCTTTGGGGGGGGGCTTTCTTGCTTTACCGCCAGTGTTTTTCAGCCATTTCAGCATTTTTTTAATTCCAGGCTTTTTACTACATCGGGAGCTAACTGCGTATCCCAGAATGCATTTGCACCAACACATGATACACTATATTTGGTGACCCATCAGATTGTGTGACCTACAGTGTTGGTTAGGTTGGTTTAGGCATGAAGACTGAGATGAATATCAGGGCAGGTCACAGAATGTGATGGGTCACCAAATATGATGTAACACCTGCA
The DNA here is from genome assembly GCF_910596095.1 of Thunnus maccoyii. NCBI lineage: Eukaryota > Metazoa > Chordata > Actinopteri > Scombriformes > Scombridae > Thunnus > Thunnus maccoyii. The sequence continues at coordinate 22,686,400 of NC_056549.1, read as the reverse complement.
GTGATGACATCAATTGTGGAGATTAAATTGCGCCATGCTAAAAGCTGTTGTATTTTTGCTGTTAATATGTCACTTTAATAAGTTTTGACATTTTTTCAGGTCAGAAATTAACCATTAAGATTCCCATATGTGGTCAGTTTATCCAAATAACACTTATTTTGAAATTTGCTACGACATTTTCTCTACTGTCCCAGAATTGTCCCAGACCGTATCGTTTTGTCCTGGGAGCTATTTTTACTTTCCCAGGGATGACAGAACATCCATAAGTTTGAGCACTGATAGAAACAAAAATATGGTAAAAGAACGTGAGATTTAGCCATTTTTTTATGACACACAGTTATTAAAATTGTACTTCTATCATAAAATAGACCTTGAACATGTACAATTTGAGGACCTTAGGCTAAATTTATATCCCATCATCATGCTGTTTAACGTCATCACAGTCCTGGGACAAAATCTACTGACCAAATATCAGGGGCAAAGCTGCTTGGGTAAATCAGCATTGGTATGCCTTGACCAAGCTGTTACCCTTCAGACACAATAATAACCTCAGAGCAATTAGGCTGCATCTGATAGTGAACAAGTACATCTTATCACTCTCTAAGTACTTTGAACTCTGGCCATGATCAAGGAAGAGTGCTTCCGTCTCAACTAAACAGCTGAACTGTGGCCTATGGATAAAAATGCATGGAAGCCATGTGCATCTGAGATAACAGATCACCTATGTGCCCCCATTTTCTTGTGCTGACCTCAAACACTTTTGGTGTAAGACGGTGATTGACAGGTTGTAACTTGTGCAGAAATGAAACAACTGTGTCATGTATTTGCTGGTAAAAATCAGCCTTGTTTTCCAAAAGCTTTTTTACCCAACAAACTTGTGGATGTTTATTTGTCATTATCAAAATTAGGTAAAACTAAACTTGTGTGTCCTACACTGTAAATGGTCTTCAATTCACTTATAACAAAAAATACCCAGAAATCCAAATTTAGATCTTCTTAAAGCCACTATGTGTAGAATTAGAAAATTTCCAATTTTGGTGCCCCCCGTGTGGCACTATCAAAAAGACACTGTTGCGAGCAGCACTGCTTGCCTCTACCATGAATCCATCTTGGCTTGTCTACATCCAACCAACATTCCTGCATTTTTATGAAGAGGTCTCTCTCTTGTCTCTCTTCCAAACAGTAGATGAATGTTGGAAGTTTGTGACTGAGCATCTGAAACACAAAGTCTTTCACATTTGATCTGTCTAATCAACAAATACCACCAAGACTTTAGAATAATTCAAATGCAGGAATGGGAAAACAAAAAGTGGCGAGTGGATTTTTTCTTCACTGTTATTAGATTTGCATTTGCAAATAACTGAACTGAAAAAAGTTCTGACATTAAAAGTCAGAGGAAACGGTACACTTGAAATTGATCCTCTTCAACTGGAGGAGGAAAGAGACTGTGTTTTCTTCATCCTCCATCTTCTTCTGTTGTCACACGCTCTTCTCTTCCATGCCCAGACTGACTTCATTTCTTGTGCCGACCAGGATATGCATTTTTCAGAGTACAGTGCACCAGCGTATCCATTTGGAAGACACACTTTAATAAACACTTGACAAACAAGTCTGTGTGAACTGGCAACACAGATCTACTCTCATCCACTTCATAGTGGTCGGCAAAGGACAGAGTGAGAGGAAAGGAAGAAGAAACCCAGACACCCAGCAAACAGCGGCCAGATTATAAATCACTTAATTGTAACCAGAAATGAGACAGTACTTCTGCAGCAGCATCACTGCTTTTCCACTGCTGCTTCAGCCGTCAGCAGTTAGTTCCACTTCAGAACATTACAATGAGATGATGGATAAGGACTGCATCTTCATGGAAAACTTTAGGGAAAAGTCAAGATTTCACTTAGGTTTCCATGAACTGTGACATCCAAGATTTTACACTGTCTAAACTTCATGTTTCCTGTGGATTATCCAGGCACGGGTTTGAAAACTGATGCATCAAAGAATATAAACTTCAGAATATTCTGTATCATGTTTCAGTTTAAGAGTAAAGTTCTGGCTACATCTGCAAAACTCTCAATCATATTGTTTGTTTATTGGTTCAAGGACTGTTAACTGGAAGACTGGAGGACTGTTAACTGGAAGACATCGGCTAGATTCCAATGTATTTCACTTTGGTCAGTGGTGACAACCCTGATGTAGTTGGACCCAAGTAAGGCTTAGCTGTGCACGGCACCAGACAGAAGGTTGGAGTGGTACAGTAGATCAGGAAAGGCTTGATGACAGTGATGACAGTGTTGACAGCGAGTCAGAGGGACAAAGACAGAGCCAGACAGTCTGAGCATCGCCTCAGGGGCATGACGCTTTTCATCTGCTGAAGATCCTCTGCTATTCCCATGAGTATCAGTCTCACAGGCGTTGAGGCATAAACTCAAGCATTCTCAGAGAAACAGTCACAAAGGCGGATAATCCCTGAAACTATTCAAACTGTGAAACAGATCAGAATATGAGAACTCTAAAAAATCCAAATGTAATGTAAAAGATCCACACGTGAACCACATTTTATCAGGCATTATATCAGGCTTTCTAGACAGTGGGCAGCAAAAAAAGTCTGCTGAGAGGAACAGCTGTTCTGTCTCCGCTGTTGTCTTTTTTTACTGCTAATCATAAAATAAAGCTACATGATGTGTGCACGTGTAGTTTAGGCTCAAAACAATAACTCAAAACACGGAGGAGGATCATGACATCTGTGTTTTGGCTCATTTGTTTGTTACCAGAACATTCTTTTTTTAAAAATTTTTTTAAGGGTCAAGTAAAAACAAGACATTGTGCAAGAGTATTTTCCATCTTCGGTTGGCATGCTTTCAAAACTGCTCATTCACGGACCTCGCCATGAGATGCTGGAAACGTCTGAAGAATGCCAAGGACATTCTAATGATAAAAGTGATCCAAGGCAGAACAGCTTCTTTAACTTCTAAGAATCGTACTCTTGACGTAGAATCAATCAATCTTCAGTTGACACAACTATAACCATCAGCATGACTTATGGGAAAAACTTGTCTTAGACTTTTTATCATCTGTGAAGTGCAACTACTGTAGCCAGACAGACTTTAGACAGATGCAGACAGATTTTAGTTTTTACAACTTAGTATCACAGCAGAGATAGGGTTGATTTTTTTATTTTTTTGATTATTTTAGTAACAGCAGGTGAGGAAAATGTTCTTCAAGTTGTTTACATTTTCTTCCCAAGAATTCTAGACTATACCATAGCTACTGAAAATACTCAAATCTAATTAGCTGGAAGGTGTGGATTGTTTTTTAACTGGATAGTATAACTGGACACCCATGGCGTAGGTGTTTGCAGGTTGAATTTACTGGAAATATTTACTGGATTTTAGGGCTGGGATGTAAAATGTTACAGTAATAATAACAATAATTATCTCCATATAATTTTTTTCAAAATGTAACAAATGTTCAATATAATTAAACTGAGAGGGAGAGAGAGAGAAGTCATCACTAACTGCTAAGCTAAGTAACTAACAGATCTAGGCTGGGTCAGCTCGCACTGGCTACTGGGGGCTGGCCCCTGATGAAGCTATTTTAAAGTGTTAGCTAATTAGCTGGAATTAGGTCAGAGAGACACTGGAGTTTATGGAGTTTTTGGAATATTTCATGCAGTTAGTCAGAAACAGTCTAAAGTGTACCTTTATTTCTTCACGACAGAAACATTGTTGATCAGATAGATCCCTATCTGATCAACTATGTATTAGTTACATTTCCCTTTTATTCTCAGTGCATGGCTGCATCCCCGATGTCCATTTATTTTCATTTTTTTTATTGTAGTAGCCTTGTCTGTACTTGCCTTTTACATCAGCAATTATTAACTAATACAACAAAACATGTATTAAATTACATGCAAATTGTGCTACTATGCATACCCATTATACTGTTTCTCTCACTTCAGAAAGAAATAACTCAACATGAGCCACTATGTTCTGAGGAAAAATGCCCCATGCACCACAGCAAGCAGCTGTTGTGACTGATGGTATCCTGAATATGCTGGTAACCAACATTAGGCCACTATAAATAGTGGAAGATGAAGGATTCAGAAAAATGATTCACATCCTAGAACCCATTTCACCAAAGTGATGGAGGGGAAGTACAAGGAGACATTCCACGGAGTGAGGAGTGCCATAAAAGCCACTAACAGCAAAATTACTCTAATTATATTGGAGACGATTGGAAGATGAAGTCAATCTGCCTTACCACCATGCCACTGGAGAACAGACTACGGCATCCAACATTGCAGAGAGGTTGGAGGAGGTAGCAGCCAGGTTGAAATTCCTCCTAGCAAAATTATCGCCATTGCGCATGACAATGGTGCCAATATTGTGGCCGGGGCAAAAACTCTGAAGAAAAAGCATGGGTAGTTGCACTGACCTCGCAACTGGCGATCAATTCTGCATTGAAGCACTCAAGTACTGAAAAAGCTGTTGGGGCTGCAAGTTGTCTTGTGGAACATTTAAAAAAAAATGAGATAGCCTGAAACAAGCTGAGACAAAAACAGCAACAAATGGGCCCACCTGAGCACAAGCTTGTTCAGGATGTAAGCACAAGATGGAACAGCACCTTCTATGTGATTAGCTGACTGCTTGAGCAAAGGTGGCCTGTAACCATAATGCAGTCTGACTCAACTGTCACACAGAGCGGTAAATGGTGACTTGACTTAGAAGCCGACCAGTGCCTTGGGATGACATCACACTGTTTGCGCATGCCCACAAATGGCCGTCTGTTCCTTAGTCTTTGTTGCTAAGGTTGTTCCATGGGTTGTTCACGTTGTCCACTTACATTTCAGATCAGATTTGGGCTTGAACATGTACGGATGTATTTGAGAAATTTCCATTTTCAGTAAAGAAAACAGAAAAGAGAAGAAAAGTGAAATCCTGCTACTACTGTTTGTTTGCATAGCGTCTGGAAGCTAACCAATCAGAACTGAGTGGGCTCCTTGGGAGGGGGGCCTTAAGGAGACAGGAGCTAAAATGGCCTGTTTCAGACAGAGGTTGAACTGAGGGTCTGCAAAAAGGGCCAGTATAGGATAAATAAGTTTTTTGACATTTAAAGCTCACTGTTTTTGGTTTTATGGCCAGCAACTTTACTTTTACCACTGCATGGGCAGGTAGTTTTTTCAGTAAAAAAGCTCTAATAAACCCTCTGTATGCTACGTGCCCAGCACAAACAAAGTTAGCATTTAGCAGCTAAAGAGCCAGATATTTTTCCTGGGAAACAGAGCTAAAAGGAGAGTGAATATTGGACTTACATGCACCAGGTGGGCAGACACAAGACTCCAAATGAATGCTAATGTTGTTCCGTGTCTGCTGCATGTATAAATAGGCAACGTGTTTGCCATCAACAATGTTAATATTGTGTTTACAGCTTTGTCCACTGCCCCCAAGTGGCCAAGAAATTGTGAAAATGATACTACTACTACTATAATCAAAGTAGCAGTCATTATGCCAAGAGAAAAGAAAAGCTTTTCATTTTTTTACACATTGGGAAAAGCACAGACATAGAAGCAGACCTGACACCATAAGCAATTTCATGTGAGAAAACCTGATAAAACATCCCTAGGCTTAATACAGAAGGAATAAAAGTCTTTTGATGCCCTTCGGAGGCACTAATGTAATGAACAAAGTTGCTAAGTAACGGTAGTAATTACACAAAATACCTGACTAGGTGAGTGTTTGCATGCTAATTTGTACAGTATGTTCTTTGACAGGCAAGTTTTGATGCCTTGAGCGATAAACAGCGTGCGAAGAGATGGTGTAAGAGATTATCTCCCAGCTGCTTCACCCCTCATTATGGCCTTTTATCTTGCAGATGCTGGGGAAGATATTAAACGTGAGAAATATGCTAACCCCTGAGGCGCAGATGCTTCTCTAGTCTCCAAAAGCGAACATCATAGTTTGACACGCTTCAGAAATGCCTAAATCAGGAGGAAACCCGAGACAAGCAAAGACAGAGAAAGTCTGCTAATGATTTTTGGGAAAACGATTCTAAGGACATGTTTGTTATGTTGTACATCATCTTAGAGACAGCAAAGCTGTGAATGGACATGATCAGACAAGCCGTAATTTCTACTCTGTGACTAACTGAGCACACACATGGAATTGTCAGACGCTTTGTAGCTGTTTTATCTTCCTGACTAATGATATATTTTTTTGCTCATTTTGTCAATGCAATGTTTTGATTAGTTCAGAGCAGTAACACATAATGATATGCTGACAGCCAAGATGACTCTATAAATTATGAAATAAAAAGATCTGTTTTGCTGTATTTTGGATACCAACCTACCACAGTGACAAGGTCTTGAGGAATTTAAACATGCATCCCACCTACAGTTGTTTTGATTTGGTCCGACTCTTAATAAACTTTTTTTTTTTTTCCAAGCATTTTTGTATTGTGTCAGTTTAAGGTCACACCACCCAGTTACAAGGTTTGTTTCCATCCACTTGTTTTTCTTTGCATTTTCAATTTAAGCATAAAAAAAATCCTGAGAGGAAACGGCAAAAGTTTGAAAAAATTTGGAAATATCAGAAAAAGTTTTTACGCCTAGCTGAGGTGGAAAACTGGTGGTGTATCGATAAAAGCAAAATGTGACAAAGTACAACGAAAACAGATTTAGTGAATATTCTGGAAATTCAGATAAAAATTGCACTAAATTTGGGTGGACACCAAAATAACTGCTTACAGTACCTAAACTAAACATCTAAATAGGCATTTGAGTGTCAGTAGAAAACACTGATTGAAAGATTGTCTTAAGTATTGCAGTCATGTGACTTGATGTCCACACTCAACCGTACAGTAATTATAATGATCTCATATTAACATGTCTGCTTGCAGTAAAAACATCGCCAATTGAAATGCTGATATTTTTACAGTGTTTTGAAAATATTTGAGCAATACAGTTTATGTTGATGTTAGAAAATCTGTATTTCATTTACTGTACTCAGTCCTGGCAATTTGACTTGAAATGTCTGTTTTCCTTGTGATACATAACCCAAATGAGGGTAAAAAAAAAAAAAAGAAAAAAAAGAAAGAAAAGATAAATTGTATTCACTTTGCCACTTACTTTACTGTTTTGCAGCTCTTCCTGGAATGCTGCTTTCACCTTAAACAGCTCTAATCAATTAGCACATTTTATTTATTATAACTACTTATTAGCCAATTTTGAATTAACGCTGCTCATACAGGCAATGCTCAATATTCAATGCACATTAGAACCACATCCAAGATCTTTAGTAGTTTATGAATTTACAAGAACTATAGTTGTTATTTCTCATTTTATAGGTGCATTTGGTCAGAGTGTGAATAAACTCACTGCCTGAACTTTGATGCCTTCCAAAGAATTTGGGGATTTTGGAGTGCAATTACTGTAGCCCTAAAACAAAACCAGGGAGTGTATCTTTGATACCTTGGACTGCTGACACTGGTGGATTTGCTGCTGTGTTTACACATTTTGTTGACAGAGTTCTGCAAGTTGTGAAACTAGGCAGGAGATTTTAAAGCCTATAAAAATTCCCACATAATCAGAATGGGATTTCCCCTTTGGGATATAATACTTACATAACTTGAGATGACAGCAAAAATATGCTTTAGTGGTCTTCTTGTTACATAAAATGTCCGGTGTTGCAGCAAAAATTCAATCACATCTAAACACAAAAAATGAAGCTTAAATGTCATCAGATGCACAATCTTTTCTGTATGTTTATTTCAACCAAACATTGACTGAGTAATAATTAGGCCTAAGAACTTTTCTTTCAAAATGAGTACTCAGCAATGTTAATATTTATGCCACAGGCATACAAAGCATGCATGTCCAAGGTCACACACACAAACACACACACACACACACACACACACAGTGCTGATAAGGTGTTTTACTTTCAATACACAGTCACAACGCTGTTATGTCTAGCTTGTGGGTCTCAGGAGGGAGACAGGAATGCAGTCAATGGTTATTTTGAGTTTCTAAAGGAGCACCAGGGTTTTGTGAGGTCTCAACCTGCATGGGAATTCTGACGTAACACTTCATTAATATTTGGAGGCAAACTCTTCTTCTGTCAATGGCCATGTCTGGCTGCCCCTACAGTGCTCTGTTTGAGGAGATCCTATCACACACATAAACACACTATACTTGCATACAGACACAAAAACACACATTTTATTACGAAACTTGTGAGTCATTGGACACCCTCACTTCCCAATGTAAACTAAAACTAGTCACATAAATTTTATTTATATAACGCAGAAGTTATCTCAGGGCACTTTTCACATAGAGCAGGTCTAGATCGTACTCTCTAATTTACAGAGACCCAACATTCCCACACGAGCAAGCACTTGGCGACAGCAACAAGGAAAAACTCCCCTTTAATGGGAAGAAGCCTCGAGCAGAACCGGGCTCTAGGTGGGCGGCCATCTGCCTTGACCGCCTTAGCTGAGCTTCAGTATTTTCCCAGAGAAAAATAGTTAGGACTGAAAGAGAAGATGGAATAGGAGTTATAGTTATAGTCTTTCAAGTCTAGTTAGAAGAGAAAATTGTCAAAATTTCCTCACATTAAAAAATATGCATGTTTTCTGTGTGTATGTGTGTGCACAGAGGGCAAACTGCCAGGTTTTACAGCCCCCTAAGGAGAAAGTCACTCTGGCTTTTCCTTGTATCATGTCACTCTTTGGCTCACTGCTTTGTTTCATTAAAACAGCCAGTGTAGTGACATTATCAAATGTGCAGACAGTCATTGGAAAATGATCACTAATGAGCTACCATGGGACAGCAGAGGGTGTGGGCCACCCAGCATCATATTACCTTGGCACACTACAGCCATCATCATGCTGTCAAAAACTGCTTTATACTACTGAAATACAAAAGTAACTAAGAAAATGACACCCTATTATAATGCATGATTTAGTTTTAGCTTCTGTGCCTGCCTGGAGGAAGTCTTATGATTTATGTCAGAAAACACACAAAAATGAGGTATTATTGTAGAATTTATGATAATTGGATTTCAGCTTCAACCCAACGAATACTGACCCTTGGCCTCTTAAAGTTCAAGCTATGAAGGGGAAGGTCTGAGCAGTCAGTCACATACTCTCAAACAGTTTGGGCTTGAATGTCTCCATTCAGCTGTCTAACCAGATTAGAAAAACAGGATGGGGCTCAAGTGCTGAAGTAAATGAGTAAAAAATTTGAACATTTCCAAGTTTGTACATCTTCACAACATTTCCAAAGAATATCACACTTAGGCAATGACAAGATGTTTTTTAAACACGGCTGCAGCTGTTTAATCAATTATTTTCAATGGCTCCTATTGGCTCCTTCAAACTGGTTACCTCAGCTGTACTTTGAATGTGGGACATATTGGGATAATCCAAGTTGTCACAATTCCCCATTTGCTAAGAATATCATGACAAAACAGAGCTTGAAATAGGAAAAAGTCTAATAACTATATTTTATGCTGCTAACACTAGTGCTATTGCAGACACAAGACACTTTACCCAGAGTGCAGAGTGTTTTATGTTTCATTTTCTGAATAGTAGATGCTCATAATTTGTATTTTAGTTTTTATCCATGCTGGAATTTCGATTTTCATGATACCAAGAGGATGGTGATCCCCTGACTTCTCATCTGGTGACACCATAAGGTCAAAATTTCACTTTGTCCAGCACTTTGGTTTAGGATCAAATACCTGCAAAATCAATAATACCACCAGTCTCAGCTGTAATTTCTGTTTGGTGCTTATTAACAAATGTTAGCATACTAACACCCTAAAGTAATATGGTGAACATGGCAATTATTATACTGGCTGAACATCAGTATGTTAGCTTTTAGAGTGTTTAGTACAGTCTTAAACAGCTGCTAGTATGGCTGCTGACTTTTAGTCTTGTTTAAAGTTACTTATCTACACTATGCATCTGAATTTGTACTTCCTCCTGCTGTTACACTTATTTTTTTCCACATGGGATCAATAAAGCCTATCTTCTCTTCTCTTCAATAGTTCTTGGAATTGATTATATAATACGCAACTATTTTTCTTCTATTCTTACTCTTCTATTCTGATTAACAAAAGGTCAATTTGCTCTTGTCCAGGTTTACCTTGAGTGATGTTGCACATGTTCCTTCAGTTTATCTAATCTGCTAATTTACTAGCTTGTAAATTGGTGCCAACTCTTAAATTGTATAAGAATCAGAGTGATGTAATTCACCTCTCATCTTTTTAAGTGCCTGCTCCCTGCTAGTAAAACAGCTGCCCTTTGAGGAAGTGTAATACCAGATCACATCGTTGTATAACACATACTGAAAGATAAGATTACCTACTTTAAATATATAAAGGATGAGACCTCACACTGTCCTTTGGTTTGCTTTAAACATGTTTTTTTGGTTTGACTAAGCCACAGAGGCTGGATGGTGAATGAATTTGCCTTTTGGCAGTTTGGCGGGTTTGATAATGACCTCGCTTCTCTCTTTTCTCTGGGTTCAGATCACACAGTCACTGAAACCCCAGTGGCTTATCATAGTGCCTCAGCAAACAGCAAGCCATGGAAAACACTGAAAAATAAAACAAGATTTATCTGTTTTTCTTCCAATCAGTGTTTAAATGGACTCATTGCACTGCATGTAGTCATACCGTGTGTGTGTGTGGTGATGCAGATACCTTGCTGTTTTAATGGAATATTTTAGTGAACCTTTCAAGTGTGTCAATTTCAGCGGGAAAGCAATTGTGTAACATCTTGGCGTTCAAGGCAGGAAAAACTGCAGACGAGCAACAGATTTAAGTGTATCTAATCTCAAATGTTTGAAAAACACTTTGCCATACAAATATTTGGATAGCTGCTTTGAGCAGAAGAAACTCTGCAAACTACGTCTGGCAACAACACAAAAAAAGGTCTGACCAGCTCACTTAATTACAGAAAGCTCCAACACCTAAAACGCAAACTCTTCGTCCACCTGTGCTGCATCCAAATACAACTTATGCACAGGAGGTGAGCTGCCTCATATCAGACTGGGTTCGTGTACAGTACAAACATGGATGATGTTACCTGAAGTAACTTACGAGGACTCTCCCACTGCTACATGTTGTTTGTAGAGTATCATTTTTGAAGACTAGGTGGTGAAAATTATTTTAAAAAATGATAACCATGACTCATCAAAGTTCAGCAACTTCAAATAACATAAGCATTCTTCTTTTAGCCTACTTAACAAGAGAGGATATTCTACCTACAGCGATACAGAAACTCTTTTTGGAAAATTTGTGCAATGCAATGTAGCATCTTGGCAGCTTTATTAGTGACTGAGCTGGGTGTCCAGGTGGTCATACCATGTGACTGCAATGTCTCAGGTTACATAACCTTGTTGCGTGTTCCTCTCCCCACATTTCCTGTCAGCCTGCTGTGGCGTGAAACGGGGCTGATGAGACCAATGAATTTTTACCACCTATAGTAAATCTGTGGCCGGTAAAACCAAAAAGTGAGCTAAAAGTAGCTAAAATTGTCATGTGAAAACTAAACAGGTGAAACCAAGTGTGAACACAGATGGGCTGGAGACAGGACTGAGGTAAAACAGTTTTATTTTCAGGACTGTAAGTTTGCCAAGTGAGGTCCAGGGAGTATCACAGTGGAGCCAGGTGGAGATCCAGAATATGAAGCGTGGAGCTCGGTGGGTCCAGGTTAGGAGAACAGAGCAGACAAGACGAGGTCCAGGAGACAGAGGCCGGAGGGCAGAGCAGACGGAACTTCAGGGATAGAAACAGGTTCAGACTGGGTACAAGGCAACAGTCAACTAGCACAATGCTCAAAAAGCATAGTACTGACTGAACAGAGGCTACAATCTGGCAGAGCTGATGTAGCAGAGCTGAAAATATATAGGCGGGGTTGATTGCAGGATTAGGTGCAGCTGGTGAGGCTCTGCTCTGACTCCGGCGCACCTGTCTCCACTCAGACAATCACAGATACACACTCAAACACACAGGGAGAAGAGGGACTGAGCCACTGAGGGAGTAACAACAATTAAGATACAGAATTGGATGTGGAGGGAGTGTCAGAGGAGACAGCAGGAGAGGATGTAACAAAAAATGTCCCATAGTTGGATTATAATTCTCTGTGGGATCGTTACTGTAATGACCACTTTAAATTTCACAGTCATTTCCATTGTTGTTAATATGCTGTTTACACAATAATGACGGACACAAATGTATGTCACTCAACAGAAGGAAGCAGACAGGCTGCGGACTTGAGGAAGTGTTGTCTGTCTGAGGGCTGTGGAGAGACATCCTCTCCCCCCGCCCTCAGGTTGTCCAGTACCTGATGTTCCCTCCAGCATCTGCTCCCCATTCCCAAGAGCCCAAAGCACAGGGCCTCTCAGTGGGAGGGAAAGTCACATTATATGTGAGCCTGTCTCGGAGCAAGAAGCTTTACAGAGATATGACTTTAAAAAAGGGAAGAGAACAGAACTAAGGGAAGCTTGGTAGATTTATGGTCATCATTGATGTTGGTCCTGCAGCAGATTGAAACAGATGACATTCTGCCCAAAGGGAAAAGATTTGAAAGCTTTGAGTCTGAAACTGGATTTTTGCCAGACTAGGCATGGATCGTGAAGGAGGAGCGGGATTTACAGAGAATTAGATTGTAGTATTACCCTTGCGGTTAGCTTTGGTATGTCTCATTATAATACTGTGATGCACTAACTGTACCTACTGTATGTACTGCATTTAAAGTTCAACCTGACAATCGGATCAGGGAGCTAATATTGTGACAGTAAAGTTAGACACCATTTGTCAAACAGTATATCATTTAAAAATACACCAGAGGCCATTACAGAGGCCTTCATCCACATTACTCAGAGAGTTTCTCCATGTGTTAGCCATCACCATCAGCTGACTTCTGTTTATACCTGCAATTAAACTCTCCTCATGGGCTGCCTGTCCTGCATGTGCTCCACAGGCTGCTAGGAAACAACCTGCAGTGATTTTCTACCTTTCCTTTTCAGATAAACAAGACACAACCTACCACATTGTAGCCTTTTACACCATCACACCAGAAAATGTGATGCTTTTATCTATTAATTATTATTTGGGGTTTATGGTACAACAGAAGGAGAGTCTTTACACTATTTATCTATACATACTGTATGTTGTTTGTGCTTGATTTATTGCAGGAGAGGGAAATTATCATCAAGGCTGGAAACATTTTATTGATTCCAAAACACTTCATAGCTAGATAATCACAGAAAGCCACACTACAAAGTGCACTCAGTTGGTAGATTTGCAAAATCTCTTTGGCGCTCTGCAGAGATGTAAACCACACAAATACAGTGCCTGTAGACAGGATATGTGGAACCTCCTTGGTACTAAATGAATCCAGTGTGTTCCTGAACTAAATGAGCCGGCATCTGGTTCATTTCAGAAGTGTGTCCACCAAACCTCAACCCGTTCCTCGTTATGTAATATCTGCACACTGCAACAGATTCCATAACAATCACCTCCTTACCACAAATGAATGAAGATGTTTTTAGCTAAACAGTTTGTTTATTGTGTGAGATTATCACCAATGTGCATATATGTGCATACGGTAGCGTGTGGACACTTTATACCTTTGTTTAAATCATTTGATTTATGCAACACTGCAAACCCTTTGAATTACTGGCAGAGGATTAAATGAAATACACTGCATTTAATGGATGAGTTGGCTGAGTTGTTTCACCTGGCATTGGATCATTCCTTATAGATGTTGGACAAATCAATCTTTCTTCTGGAGAGGGTTTTAGACAATGGGGCCCTGTTTACGTTATGAACGAAAACATAAGTCGATTCTTCAACATCAGGATTCAGGCAGTTAGCAGCTCAGTTTAGAAATAACTTGTAGCATGTCAACAGATATGAAAGAAGGGATTTAATGATGTTATAAGATGGCACATCAACCACTGTAGGATCAAAACAAGCCAGAATTTACACAAGTTGAAACACAGCAACTCAGGGATCATGGTTACATCAGGAGGATGATATAATATAAACAGTTACACAAGTTGTTTTTTAAGTTGTTTTAAGTTGTTTTTAATCTATTCTCACAAAAGCTGGCATTCTGCAGCTATAGAAAGTTATCGTTTGATTTGTGACAGTTATCTACAGAATAGTATGAGGGGCAAACAGCACCTCCCTACTAATTGTGTTGCTTCATGGTGTAATGATAAAAATTATTATATGACTAATATATAGCTGCAACTCCTATGGAAACTCTGAGAGTGAAAAATATATGTGCTGATTAATTTACAGAAAAAAGGCCTCCTACAAGGAACCTTCTGCCAGTTTATGAAACAGAGTTTACGTAACAAAGTTTAAGTGGGTACACACGGTACAACCCAAACATACTTGGAAAACACAAGAGGCCACTCTAACTTTAATGCCCATGAAAGTAGAGCGTTGGAAAACTCATCAGGTCACTGAAAGTTAAAGCTGACCTTTTGGAGACTCAGTCTGTACAAGCAGTACTGGCTCATACCGCGCTACACTGGACACTTATGATGTTTTTGCTTTATTTGTAAAAGACAAATGATCATACCATACTATTGATGCTGACATTTCATTTTTGTCAGTCATTCTTCATTTTGGTCACACATCTAAATTACAACCTGCTGTAAATACACCAAGTTCTGACCAGATTAAACTTTCTTTGTTTTGCATTTAAATAATGATGTCTTGCGAGACACCCTGATCCAACACTGCTTTGGTACAAATGTGGCGTGGCAATGGAACATTAATGTTAAAAAAGAGGTTCACAATTTTTCAAGTCTGTCTCAAAACAACAGTCAGGTGCCCAAACAAACATTGACACAAGTTTTTCTTGCTGTAATCATTCCTCCTGTTCATACTGGCCATTAAGAGAACCCTTCATGGTGAACTTTCAATGTAAGTGATGGGGGTCGAAATCTGCAGCCCTCCTTCTATGCAAAAATATATTTTAAAAGTTTATTTGAAGCCAAACTTAAGCAATCCAAATTAGTCTTTTTAGTGCCTTATTCCCTCTTTTGGTTACTACACTTCCACTGCAGCTGAACAGGAAAACACTGTCCATCGAAACACAATTTTTTTTTACCAGACAGTAACTGTGGAAGATATAATGTTTATTTGACTGACTCAGACAACCTCATATTATCTTCAGATAAACTTTTTAAACACATTTTTGCTCAAAACGAGGATTATAGATTTTGTCCCCATCAGTTACATTGTAAGCACATTTGGAGGAGATCTTCTAATGGTCAGTCATGTATAACAGTAGGAACGATTACAGTGAGCAAAACCTGTTTCAATGTTCACATGTTCACCTGATTATTGTTTTATTGAAATTTAAGGTTTAAAGTGGATTATCAAATGTGTGATACTTCATTCTCTCTCTCTCTCTCTAGATCCACAACTAAACCAAATTTAGTGCTAAAAGGTGGATTCACAGGAAAGCTATTGAACTGTCTGAATACTTTCACACACCTGAAATTGGAGCTGCTCACTGACTGCCATTACATGTTTTATGATTTCACCAAATACTTCATAAATTTTGTCATTTCTGTCATTCTGTAGTTTTCTGTTGCATTCCATTTTGCTCAAACATATAATAAAATCACTAACTTCAACTTGGCACGATTGTAAAAATTCTTCTGCTACTGAGTGTAAATCCCTCAGAAGTGAAAGCAAGACCAGCTGCAGTACAGCAGATAGAAAAGTGAAAGCTGACAGATTTGAAGCTTAACAGATTTCTTCTATTTTTAACTGCACATTTGATTAAAAATGTGTTTTAGCAGCTGCCAGTATTCACTCCAGCACCTATCTCATAGTGTTCATGAGGATTCTTGAAAGTCTTTTCATTCCTTCATCTTTCTTTTACAGTGTCCATTATCCTCTAACCTAAATTAACCATCAGATTTTTTTTTTTAAATGATGCCCTGTACTTGGAAAGAGAGAGCAAACACTGCTCATAACGGCTCTAACACTGGTAGCTGTTATGGTTTTGATGGAATCACACTGGGAGTGTTGAAAAGCACACATTCCATCACATTTCCTCGTCTGCAGCCTAACTGGGGGCTGCTGTGATTTGTTCTTCGCCTGGTGTTATTATCTTTATCTACACTGGGCCTGCCACTGAAATATGCTGCTCCTCAGTGCTTCCGAGACCTCATTCACAGATATTATCTAGACTAACTTAACCCTGCTCCTATGGCCTGAACATCGTACCAATAAGCCAGGGCATCTGAGGCTAATGCGTGGCTAGCTGTGAACAGGGTCATTTTCACCGCTGGACTATTACGTAAGAGCAGACTGGCTGTAATAAAGGCTTTTATAAGATGCCATGGATTTCTTCTACAGTAGGAGCAGAGGTGAGTGCTTCAGTAAAGTGCATTATGGTGTGAAATGAAGGACTATGAATACATTTATAGTGCAATAAAGTTACAGGTGGTTTATTTAAATGCTCCAACAGCTGGATAGCTTGCTGGACTGCTTTCCTCTCTGGTCTATTTACTCCGACACACACAAACACCAACCCTAGAGGCCTTAAACTTTATTAAGCCACCAGAACTGCCATTTAGGCCAAAGACACTGTTGCACAATATACCTCTACCTTTCCTGAAGCTGCAGCACTTTAACCTCACAATCCAGATAAGTGATAAGTGAAACTTACAACACTTGTCTGGTCAACAGATGTTTATTTTGGGGAAAATGTTTTAATCATCTTTTTGTTTTTGACACCATGAATCACGATGTGTGCTGCATGCAAAACCTCAAAACCTCAGCCAAACAGTATGTTCTCTTGCTGTGTTTTAAAAAGCCATTGTTAAAAGGAGGATGAAAGAGTTACAAGTATGGTGGGGGAAAGAATTCTAATGTGGCTAGAAATATTTGCACTCTGTGTTGGTGCAACCCGCCGGAGAATCACAGGAGGTTATAACAGCTAAGTGCTTTCAATTACAGTAAATGTGAGGCAAAGCAGATAGCGTGAGCAAGAAAGTCTGTGCGGTCTTTCATGGTGTTTAGGGGTGTTTAGTTTGCATGAAATTAAATTTCCAGTATGCACCTGAACAGTCCAGGTAGGTTTTCTTACAGTAATCTGCACAGATGAAACACGTAACATTAAATTCAACAGATTATTACCACATTAAGGCAGCCACAGGGAAAACTTCATATCTAACGACTTTGCTGAGTGGAATAGAATGTTTTTCATTACTGCTGCAAAGATCATGAGTCATATACTGCACTGTCTAATCTATGCAAGACAGAAACGATTTGAACGGTGAATATTTTAGTTAGAACAATGCTGAAAACAAAAGAGCCTTTGCTTAGCAGTTGTGGAGTTTATTAAGTTTGGGCAATGATAGCGAAACATTTTGGCTAACGGGCAGCCTCGATATGATACTGAAAGACAGCAAACCTACTGTAGCATAGCGATAAATGATCTATGTTCTACTTGACAATGTGTTTTGAATAACGTGGTCATACTTATAATAGGACTGTAACTGCACACCTTGCAGGACTTTACAGAATCTGTACTTGTCTATGTTTGTTTCAATAAAACTAAGCAGAGATTTTCAAATTAAGTACTTCTGGTTTGGTTGAGGTTCAGTCTTTGTATTGCCAGTCAGTCTAGCATGTTTTCTGCCACATTACTCCTTTGGGACAAATGGAATAAGTACAAGGAGAACCACCCATTAAATGAATTAAGATTCAAGATTCAAGTTTCAAGATGTTATTGTCACCACGGTTATACAACTTCAGTCATGTGAAATCGTTTGGCTGGGAGGCTCCATTACAGAAAAAGAGTAAATAAATATATATAAAAAGACATATAAAATATAATGACAAAATATAGATATATATAGCCAGTGCTGTAGAGTTGTCAGAAAATCTGCAGAATTAGCATCAGTTGTTTCAGTCATCAGTTTTCATGAAAAAGTCTTATAGTAACAGTTGAAATTACACTGTCTGTTGGGAAAGGAGGAAACAGTGTGGTGTAGTAATAGAGCCACAAATTTTTATTTTAGCCAAGACATGAGTGGAAAACATGAACAACCCATGGAGCAACCTTAGCAACAAAGGCTAGGGAATGGACGGCCTTTGTGGGCATGTGCAAACAATCTGACGTCATTAGGAAGTAGAGGTATCAAACAAAGCTGAAGCCCTGGCATTTGACCTGCAGGGTGCATATGTACATACGTTCACACCAGGGTTTTGGAACTTTGACCGTGTTTAACATTGACATCCGACATCACAACAGTATAAGAATAACAGAAAATCACAAAAAGCATGACATGTCCCCTTTAAGTAAGTTGTGATTAGAAGACATGCATCTAGCTGCTTATAGGTTCACACTGGGAAACTTGAGCAACTACAAAAATGTAACACTAAACTGTTTTGCAGATGAAGACAAATAGCCTTTTGAACGCATATCATGTATTGACCTTTTGGAACAATGTCTGTGCTATTCCTGGTGCGATCCATCTTCATCTTCAAGTTGTGTCTCTTGTCAAAAGTTTTCCCTTCCCGCCAAGAAGGTCATGCTCTGTCTGCTGGCTCTCTGCATGCCTCGGCCCCCTTGACCTCAACCGTGGTCATGGTTTTCTCCTCTCCTCTGACGGCTGAGCTGCATCAGATTTAGAACATTATAACCACCATTCATCATTAGTGCATTGTAGAGTGCTGGTTAGCTGGTTGGTGGATGCATTATCACCTCTTGCCATATCATTAATACTGACATATGAGCACACATTCAAAAACGATTTTTGCAGTCATTCGTCTTTATCAGGAGACATCATAGAACGTTGAATTAAATTGTGAAATAAATGTAAAACAATATTTCTCATTCAAGGACTGAACGAGGGAGGAGGCCAACTGAATACATTTCAATCTGAGTAAAAGGCAGCCACTTACTCTTGGGAATGTCATTAATTTCCTGCCAGTGTTGTTGGACTCGGTCAGATTTCTGTTCTGGAGTGTATAGTTTGGCTGAAGCCCTCTGAGATGATGGAGGGCAGCCGCTCGCCTCAACGTCTCTTATTTCTCATCAGAGAGCAGGAGCAGGGGGATGACAGATACTCTCACGTGGCTAATAAAACAGCTGGAAAGCGCTTGATTTCCTGCTACTGATTCTTCTGAATGGAGGGATCCTGCTGAGGCGTTGAACTGTTTGGTCTGTGGTGAACCGTGCCTCAGGCTGACAGGATATATACTTCTATCAGTCTGCAATCAGAGAACATATTTTTATGTCTGTTTGAGTGTCTGCAGTGTGTGTGTGTGTGTATGTAGTTAATAGTATATGTAGACACTTTCTGATGGAAAACATGCAACACTGCTTCTTTAAACTAGATCTCATAACCACTTCCTGCGGCAGAGAGGATTTTACTCCTTCTCACTCACACATTTTTGAAGGATAAGGACAAAGATAAGAGCTGATAGCAATCTAGATAATAATGTTATAGTAGAAATCTGGGTGAGCGATTAAGACAAAAATAATATTGTAGTATTATCACCATTAGATATTGGTAGTTATATACTACTACATACTATATACACTATTTGTAGTAGTTATATTTACTTAAGTATTCAAAATCATGGGAAAAAAACTCTTCACCATCACTACCAAACTTGGTGTTGTTCTCAAATTGATTGACAGGTCTTAAGACAATTATAAAAGATGCTGATGGTTAACCACTTGACTACATCTGTAATATTTATAAAAAATATCAGAAAAACAGGCTTTGAGCAACATTTAATCAACTGAGACATGACAAAATATTGATTTTTTGATCTGTAAATTAACTCTTCAGTTATGTGTATTAACATTCTTTACATTTCTGTGCTTACATAAAAATATGGATTGTGTTGTTAAGATCTTTCTGTGGCAGATTTTGAAGAAATTGAACTTCATTCATTTAAAAATACTTAACTGTGAACTGTTGAGTGGCTCGCTCAGAGGCGAGAAGTCAGCTTGCGTTCAAACCAGTAATTTTATTTCTGACTCAGATAAAACTCCCTCTAGACACGTCACAGTATTGATCAGTCTATTTAATGAGTTGTTTTGTTGGAGCGATACACACGAACACCCATGGTGCAGACACAGACACACCCTCACATATTTATCCACAGATTTTTCGCATAACTACGTCTCCTGTCACAGGTCTCTTGGGATGGCAAACACGTTCATACGGCCATCTCACAGCTGAGCGCCTGTTCCAAACACATCCTCCGTCCCGTCACAACATGCCTTCTTCAATCAGCTCACATTTATTTCCCTCCTCTGCTCCTCAATGGGCCTTTATGGACCATTTTCATCACACAAAACCCACCTTTGTCCACCGCAGTCCCTTTCTGGAAGAGTCAATCCACATTTTTTTGCTAAGAAATTCTTCTGATGTGTGGATATTTCCACTGGAATTGACGCGATTCAGGGAAACGAAACAACTCTTCATGCAAGGGGTCACAGTTCTTCTGCTGTTTTGTATATTATGTAATTTGGCCTGTCAGCTGGGGAAAAATAGATGGGAGGAATATCTTCAAATGTAATAAATCAGACAAAAGTGAGATAACATGTGTTTAAATCCAGCACTGTAACCCACCACTGACACACTCTAAGTGGAACTAGAAAAATAAACACACAGCTGGCCAGTATGGGCTTCTGTTCTGAGTTTCACAACAGCAGTTATATTCAAAACAGCAAGCAAAGGACTTGCTAAACTAGCCACCGCTAGCTAGCCTAGCCAAACATGGCTTTGAAGTTGCATTTAATCAGCACCATTCCCCAGCGACTGTGAATGTATACATTTGAGAGTAAAGAAAGCTTTCCTCTGCTTTGGGACCCACCACAGTGAACAAAGTTAATGTTATGTGTGCTTGAAAACAAAGAAACTGTGGAGAGAGGCGCACTCAGGCAGGAGGTAGAGGTAAAGATGCCCAGAGGACACTCTCAGAGATAAAACTGTCTCACAAAAACACTGATTTGCATGACCTGTGTCTTCAAAACACAGCCTGTAGCCTGACAGAGAGAAGGAGAAGGAGAAAAACTGTTATACTTAACTACTCTTACCTACTTAGGCTATTTATGTTGCTTTAGAATGAGAAGATGTTAAAGTTTATGGTTACTTCAGTGCGCTCAGTTTGTTTTCATGAGTGCAGGTGAAGCATTTCTCAGCTTTCATATGTGGACTAGAAGATGACCTTCATAATGTTTTGCAGTAAAACAGCAGGATTGAGTAGCTGGTAACCGCACACATTAAAACTACACACCAAGACTACAAAACAAACTCACAGAAACAGCACTGATAACACCAACAACACCAACACAGAGCAACATGAACATCCACACGAAACCATTAGACTCAAGTAGCTAAAAGCTGAATTAATGGTTACTTCTCAGCAATTTTATCAACCCTTACACCATTCAATACATACACGTGTGCTTCACTGTATCAAAATATAGCTTTATGGATGTTTAAAGCTCCTGAAAACCTGTCTTGAAATCTTCAGTAAGTCAAGTATTTCTCTGTAACATTAAATAGTCATCACTAAATAAGCAAGAATTAAAGTTAATACAATCCTTAGTATTATTTTTTAAGAATATAACACCCCCAAAAGTTAGTTTGATCACATTTGATTGACAGTGACCAAACACTAAATCCTGATTGGTGTATGACACCTTAACACCTTACGACTGAGCTCCACCCACTTCATTCCAATGAGTATAGCACAGACAAAAACATATATACAGAAACCTCAACATCAAATTACCCAAACTGTTCTAACTTTGGCAGAAAATTGTGTCTTCATGTAGGATCCCATCACTCCTAGTATGAAAATCAAGGCCTTTAAAGTCCTTGCAACTTTTAGACCATTTGTCCATATCCAGCAGATAACTGCATCCAGTGCATATTTTAGCGTTCAGTGTGCTGAGTAACCAGTGAACTCTAAAAACGTCTGCGCGGTCCATTAACTCATTCAGTGCATTAGGCTGACGAGGAAAACCTCAAAGGAAAAAAAAGTTCTTCACCTGACGACCCTCCATGTGTCATACATTTGAGACAGTGACAGATACGGAGAGGCAGAGGAACTGAGATAAAAAACAGAGTACAAGTTAATTAAAAGTCCATTCCAGGCATAACTGGGTTTGGTGAGAGGGTTGTGTCAGTGGCTTTGTCTTATGTAAGCTAGCACCTGGGATCCTTGAAGCATGCAAGCAATGTGGTACACGATCAGGTGCTGCGAGGGCACCGCCTCATCCGAGTTGTTAAAACACTGGGGCCTGTATGACAAAGTTGAACTTAGTCAGGCTCTCTCTGAGTTATCTACTCTCACTAAATCTAGAGTGCGTTTATATAAAAGAGGTTCACAAGCCAATCACGTAATACATCAACACATGCGGAGCTCCAGTGTTTTATACCCAATAAAATGAAACTCAGGGCGGCGTAACAGTGCAGTAAATGTAATCACAGAACTCAAAAGAATAAGAATCAATAAAAATAGTGGAAATAAAACAATAACTATAAAAAAGGCTATTAATAAGAGTGGGCCTTAGGAAATTGTATTTTCAACATCTTAAGTAGTGTAGAGTTGATACAGGAAATAAATGCTTTACAGGCATTGATGCTCTTATATCTTAAGATGAACAAACTAGTATTAGTAATTTAATAAATATTAGAAAAAGCATGAGATTATATTAGTTTCTAAATATAGAGAGGAAAACCAGAGGCAGTGTTACTAAGTAAAGGCTTAAAGGAGTTGATGAGGTCTATCTGAAATGATCTGTGTATTAATTACTGGGAACTGTGTGTGCAGATATTGTTTCATCTTATTATCAGAAATTTAGTGTTTTCTACTTTGAAAAATTCATGCAATCTAGACATTGCTTTACTGCACCCAAAAAAAGACCCAAACTGATCTGCTCAGCATCCTTTTTGGCCTTTTTATACAGTATCATTGCTATTTCTCTTTCAGTTATCCAGGGCCACACAATCATGTATGAGAGTTAAGCTGTTTCTTGTTTTTTTTTTTTTGCCTTTGAGGTGGTGATGAAGCTCACAGATAACTTAGCCATCTGGGAAAATGTAGAGAATTCAAGTTCTTTGTAAGCACATACAAGAATCCCATTGTTGACAAATGTCTAAATGGTTACATTCTTTCTTTGGCTCAAAATTTAATGGCCTCTCCAGACTAAATCTCACCACCACACACCATGATGTCACAAAACAACAATTAAACAACAAATGTTTGTATTCTGTCAAACTCTTCTGTAAACTGAGGGGTCTTCCTTTCAATATGTGGCTTCTGTGGTGGGCTAATGGCCGTAATAACAGAGGAGGAAATGGCTGAGCAACCACAGAAAACATGGACACACGCACACACATAAAACATATCACTCCATCTCTCTGTAGCTCTGTTACTCTTTTTCTTTCTTCTTCATTCATCGCAGGAATCTGGACGTCTGGTCCAATCTCATCCCTTCCAGCTTCATGATATATGATTATAGCTGTATTGCCACAGACTTCCAGGATGCTGAAGACATTTAGTTTGGTTTGAAATGTCTTTCCAGCTGCATAACGTCTGAAAAATAAAAAATAATATGATGGATCTGAGACAGTAAATTTGCAGAATTATTACATGTCTGGGGATTTTGAGAAAACACAAAATATCTCTTTCTCTCTACTTGCTTATGATTTTATCTTGAAGGTGGATTACAGGAGAACAATGACCCTCTTTAGTCAGTTTAAATGGATAAAGCGGTGTTCTTTGTGTAACCCAGTGGACATCAAGCATAAAAGCTGGTCCCTTATAATCTTCCTGTCAAAGTCCCTGAACAACAGGGGAGCCAGCAGACCTGTACTGCCACCAGAGTGAGAGGTGTAGAGGGATTTTGAATGAGTGTGTGGGTGGGTATCAATGTGGGTTTGTTAATTGATAACTTGACCCCCCACAAAGACTCTAATTCTTTAAACACTAACGGTTATGCAACAGTGCCCCTGCTGCCACAGCATTTTGTGACAAAGTTCACTGCCTGTCAAGGTTTCTTTTCAAGCCAAGGATCCCTGCCTATGGACTGTTTTTCTGCTCAGTATTTGACATGAAAACTCCACAGGGAATTATCACCCACCTCTTAAGCTCTGTCAAGGTTTTAGCCTCATTTAGCTCTTTGTTTTGGGTATATGGCCTGCAAATTCCACTCTGTTTGACCCTGTTTACTACTAAAAGTATGGAATATTATATCACTCAAAAAGGTGTACTTGAAAACAGGGTTTTGTATCTGTAACCTTAGTTTTGTAAACTTGTACATTTATGTTTGAAATTGTGAATTCTGTGCTGCAAGCTTGCATGCTTGCAGGCTGAACATTTCAGTGTCTGCCTGCAAAATCTGCTTTGCAAGTTTGTGCAACAATTACAGACCTGCAAGCCTGTATTCATGTCCTGTAAAGCAAAAACACTCGCGTGGGAGTGTGTGCGCATGCATGCATACTTTTGACATATTTACTGTGCATTTCACATGTTACAATTCTTTGTATTTTGTAAATTGCTTTGTAAGAAGGAGGGGCGGGACCTTCAGCTTTTGACCAATCAGCTTTGTTGGAGCCACTACAGTGAATCCAGTTGGGTAGGTTGTTCGGTATTCATAAGACTATCAATAGCTAGACACCTGCTGGGGGGTGGGGGGGTTGTAAAACTCAGCAGCCAGAGACTCAGCAGCCAGATAGTTCTCCGTTGAGAAAAGCTAGTCCAGCTTAAAGATCAGTCCACCCTAAGTGAGCCTGGTCAGGTTAGGCTAAACCATTGTTGCTAATTTTGGGGCTCACCTCTCACCCTTTAGTCAGCAGGTGGCAAACAAGACATGGGAACTTGGCTTGGTCTTGAGGAGTTGTAGTATTTATTCACTGACAAACAGCCCAAACTGTACACACACGCTTTCTCTCCTTCTCTCTCAACCGAACACTCGCTACTTTCCACCTTTATGGAAGAGTAATGGTCTTTTCAGACAGGGAGTGATTGACGCGCTTAAGTAATTCATTTTCAGTGAGAAGCAAGCAGGCAAGTAGGGAGGCGCGGGCTCATCTCACACACACACCCGCTTGCTGCCAGAGTTTAATTGCAGTGCAAATCAATGGACGAGAGACTGATCCTTGCCATTTGTGAGTTTCCTGAGATATATAACTGTTTTCTAAACAGTTATCAGGACATAGTCAGGATAGGATGTACAGACGATGATCTCTGCTGCTTTTTGTTGTTTATTAAAAATAATCTAATGACTTGACACAGCTGGAGCAGCACTCATCGATGCCAGTCCATGGCTAAACTAAACACTAGGCCTACTCACAGAGAACTAGCTAGCGTATTCAACTCAACTAACTAAGCTAAACTCTCAACTCACTAGTAAATTTACTAACTGAACTAATTTGAAAGTTAGTGGTTATGTTATTCAGTTAAAGAATCTTTCTTTCAATATTTCTAAAAGACATATTTTAATATGTTGCTATAGCCTATAAAAGAAAATACAGTTGTACCAGCAGGGATACAGTGTTGCACATTTATGCTTACCACTCAGAGGACCTGGTTTTGAAAGGTAAGGTGCGTTTTTCAGCTAGTTTTATGGTTCTTCCTGAAAGTGAGCAAAACATTAATTACAAAAGCTTTAAAGCGGCCATACTTCATTTTCTAGCCACTTGGGGCAGTTGACATATTGTCACCATTTAAATTGTTATAGTAAACAAGTTAACAAATAGTTTCCTATTTACTCACTGAGCAGACACAGATCATCATTAGCGTTCATTTGGAATCATGTTTCTGGCGATCCCGCAGATATAAATCCAATATTGACTCTCCTTTTAGCTCTGTTTTGGTCTCCACCAGCTCCTGAGGCAAGTATCTAACTGTTTAGCTGCTAAATGCTCCACTATGTTCACCAGCTATTTGCTAACTTCTGATAAAGAGCTACTTGCTGGAAACAAAGTTGATTTGAGTGGTAATCAGTGAACCAAAACAGTAAAGCTCAGGCTGTAAAACCAAAACAATGGGCTGTAATGCTGACGGGTATTACACTTTTGAGATAATTCTCACTATAAGTGAGTCCTTTCATATTACAAATAGTCATTAGACCCATTGTTAGTATAAACGTGTTGATTATTGCAGCTTTAAAATCATGGTGCTGACAGGAATATGTTGTGCTTGAGTCCGAAAGTGAATGATTTTGACATTATACTGTATAAAATGAGCAGTTCAGATGTGTAACAGATTATGTTTTGGAAGTATTCATCTCCATCTTGTGTACAGAAAGGCTGTGATGGAGACAGAGCAGAGCAGTAGGGGCAGGTGGTTGGCTTGGCATTACGACAATAGTAATTTATTGTATTATGTGGGTGGTCAGAGGAATTAGTAGCTGCATTGCCTGATCCCATTTAGATAATATTATACGGAGGTATTTCATTATGCAATTTCTAACGAAGTGACCTTTGTGAGTTTTGTTACTTGAGTTTTTTTTCCTTCTCTCTCTCTTTTTACTCTCAATTGGCTGACAGGACCTCATGATTTCTTTTGAAGATCCCAAAAAAGTTTTAGGGTGTTGAAAGAAAAAGGAAGTTCTCTCTATCTCCTCTCCTCTCAAACATCTCCTCTGTTTTTTCCTCTCCTCTGAAAAGCAATGGAGCCTCTGCTGTCGTCTCTAAGCACAACCTGTCATTGTGATCCACATTTTCCCAAGGATTACTGTCACTGGCCTCTTCCTTTTGGCTAATCATGGCATCACTCACACTGTCCTTGATTACAGTGGCTGGCAGGTCAACATGGAGGTAATCGCTATTCACTTTCTAATCCCTATTCTCATATTTGAGAGAAAGAGAGCTCCGTGGATCTTCTCACCAGCCATCACTCTTCTCGCTTCTTTTTGCCTTCTTTTATTTCTGTCTGTTCTCTCTCCCATGCAGGTCAGCGGCACAACAGGTCCATTCTCCACCCTGTCCCTCTCCCAGTTCAATGCTTGGACAGGCCATTAAGTGCTTTAATGAAGCACAGAGGCGTGAATGATTTCAAAGAGAAGCAATGTCACCTTTGCGACTTGTGAATGTGTTTAATCACAGGTTTAAAGTATTAGAATCCCTCTGATGACAATATTAAAGTTGAATCAAAGGTAAACTGTGTTCTTACATAAAACTCTTAGCAGGATCAAAAGCGTGGGAGTAAAAATAAATGTATTATCAAAGCTCTGATCTTATTCCAGGGCTTCTGTTACTGTGACTTTAACTCCACAAGACACTGAAAACAAACATATTAAGGATTTTTCCAATGTATTATCAGCAACTAGAGAACATGAGTTATATTATGACTAACACATGGAAACCAGAGTGGTTCAGGAGCACTGTATGTACAATTTACATTAAAAAATGCAATCTAATGTAGTATGACACATCAAAATTTGCGAGTTATACTTGACTTGACAGTTACTTAAGACTTGAAAGCAAAAACATTCAAGTCCACAAGCCTCAAGTTTTGACCTGGTAAAATCTCAGAATCATGCAAAAATAATTAAGACAGCACCTGGCAGGCCTTGCATAGCAACACATCTTGAATATTATGATATTATGAAATTAACAGGTTTATTCATTAACTTCGACTTTTATCTAGGATCAGATTCGAGCGTGAACATGTTCGGATGTATTTGAGAAGTTTATTTTTCAAGTGAAAGAACGAGAAAAAGAGCCATAATCCAACTACTACTGTTTGTTTACGCAGCCTCCAGAAGCTAACCAATCAGAACAGAGTGGGCTCTTCAGGAGGGGGGCCTTAAAGAGACAAGAGCTAAAACATCCTGTTTCAGTCAGAGGCTGAACTGAGGGGCTGCAGAACTGAGGGGCTGCAGAGTTAAATAAGGAGCTTTTTGTACTGTAAATCATGCAAAGATATTCCAGTAGAGCCCCAGAATATAATATAGACCTTGAAGACTTAACATGGATTTGATTAAAATGAGTTAAAAACAGCTGTCATAGTTAGTGGTGGTGTTGTGTTGGACTGCATATGCTAATATTTGGCCGCCCCTACTTACATAAGGGCAGATAGACTGTTAGAAAACACCTCTTACTATGATGCAGTCCATTAGTATGCAGTCAGTAAGATGAGTTGCCATTGTTGCTGTTTTTGCTTTAATTGGGCCGTCCATGAAACCTGAGCAAGGTAAGGATAAGTGGATGGAGTTTGTTATGTCATGTCCAGAGGAAATACATCTTACACTGGACCTACTGTGGGTGTCCAGTGTGATCTGCTGCTGTCAGGGCTGACAACTTAATGAGGAAATGTAAATATTCAGAGTCATTTATGGAAGGATGGCTGAGGGTGGCTATTGCAGATTAGTTGTACAATATATAACCATAATTCATAGATGACAGGGTTGCCTCAAGATGAGATTTTTGTCATTCCTGCTGCATTTTGCCCTGTGTTTTGCCTCCCAGACAAGACACATGCTGCCCTGTCTTCTTTGTGGAAGTTGTTGGGGCTATATGCTACATGTGAGGAAGCCTGCAGATACTATAATCTGTTGACAGGAAGGTTCAGTTTGACCTATCTTGGATTCAGGCTGTAACACCAAAAAATATGGAAAAGTCAAGTTATTAAATACTTTCCAAAGGCACTGATGTATGACTACAAGATGTTTTGTCTTGGCTAAATATAACTAAAACACTGGTTTGTGTTTTTTACCTTTTAGGTAGGATTAGGTCTTAATATGAAACCAAAAACTAAACTCAGCTGGATTCCCTCCCACACACACCTGCACTACACAGACACTTGATTTTAGGTCAGTGTTGCACCTCTACTATCTTATAGTTGGCATTTGGATTTTTGGGATTTACCTTATCTTCACACTCTTCAGCACAAGTACAAGCATCTTGACACACAGAGCTATCAGCAGAGCTTCTAAGACCTTTAGAAGGTCAGGAGGTGAAGAGGCAGTGATTAGTCTGTCATCTCCCCTCTTCTCTACAAGAACCGACACACCAAGTGCACCCTTGAGACAAACTCCTCACAGCCTAAGACAGACGAGACTGATCTGTCTCCACACACAGATGCTGTAGTGTTGAGTACTGTACCCTGTAGCACTTGTCAGGCCTGTGGCAGCTGTAAATAGTTTCCTCCAGTAGCTCCCAATAACCCTCTACTACAGTAAGCTGCAAACACACACACACACACACACACACACACACACACACACACACACACACACACACACACACAAACATGCAAACACACATGTACATGCACAGGCACATATATGGCATACACAGGCAGGCAAATGGACAGGTTGTTTACATACAATAAATACACAGATGCACATTCACACACCATTATTATGTGTATGTGTTTTTTTAAACTGATTTTTATGAAGAAATACTAAAAGGAGCAGATCAGTTTGAACCAATTTTCATGCTGATTTTATTTTGTAAGAACAAAGTACGAATTACTTTGTCATTACAGAGAGACCATGCATAAACATATGGTCTCATCCATTGATTGACTTTATATCCACGCTGTGATGTCTTTCAGAGCCCACAAACCGTAAACACACCTGTCATCTGCCCAGCAGGATGCTGTTAAACCGGAAACACCACGGCTACACCTTATTTTTATATAGTCCATGGGCCACACACAGCACAGCACGGCTATGCTAACGATGCTAGCCATGATAACTAGCTGCTAGCCGTAATGTCAAGATCAGAAAAAAACAAAGGCAATCACCTATTTTTAGCGGGTTTACCTGCATTTAAAAAACCTTCATATCCACGCTAATTTTTGTGTAAAAAGGGTATTAGTGATCTGTCTGAATTGTCTACCCGATTCGGCAGGGCAGCACAAGATGCCCACTCAAAGACTGGTAATCACAGTCCTAATGAGCCGCTTATCCTGCATTATGTAATCAAAGTATTAGAGAGGGGAAACACATGCATAATGGAGAGCAGATGCAGCATAGACAGTCAACAGCGACAATCACAGGGGATTTCACCTCTGATATTAAGCTGATGTTGACATGTGTGTGTTTGTGTATTCTGCAAATTTGGAACAACAATAGTCTGAAAGGCCCTTCTGACTGTCTGAGTATGTTTCTGTATGTTAATGCTGCATTTAACTTTGTTTGGAAACCGATGGGAAAAACAGCTCACAGCTAGTACAACATCTGTGATCCTCTGTTGCTCATATTCAATGTCTCTATTTTCCACTGAATCTTTTGTATTCCAAGAGTGAAAACCAGGCTTCCAGCTAGTCACTGGTATTCAGTATTTCACAATTCACATTGTCCAGGTGTCCAGTACTTCAACAAACATGCTGACACTAAATGAGTGTAGAAACAATGGTCTGCAAGATGAAAAGCGGCAAAAAGTTCATACGGTCATTGAGTTCAAGACTGTCTCCAAAGCCGTTTTAATATGAATTATTTCTGTGCTGTAATCAGTAAACTTTTATGACTTTGAACATTATCTCTCCCTGCATGTCATTATCTGTTAAATTCTTGCTGGGACCTTATGGAAGATGTCTGTATGAGTGTATGTGTCAGGAGGGAGTTATTTGTCTGTACTTTTCAATATGATACACATTACCGGTCCAAAAATGGTAGAAAGATTTAGTTAACTGATAAAACTACATGATTACAGTTATGGAAAGATCGTGGTTATGCTTAAAGCTAGGAAAACATCACTGTCATGGTTAAAAGAGAAGAGTGCTGATGCAAATTGCCCTTGTTGAAGTCACCCCCTTTGTACACCCAACCATCTACCATGATCTCCCTCTAACAACAACAAGCTATTCTTTCTTTGCTACTGAGAGAAAATAGTTAAGATTCAATCAAAGAACTCGCTTCTCGAGAAATGTAGGCAGCATGTCAGGAACTCATTATGTGCAAGAGGGTGACAAGCTGGGTCTTTTTTTCTATGACTAAAAGAAATCTGCAGCACTCCTCCTGATGAAATCTTTTTAGTACATTCACAGGAAGGCGGATCTTTCAACAACTACAGTCTCATGTTGTTTTTTTCATTAAATAATTTCCTATGTCCGCAAATCCAAGGCCATTCTCCCCAAAAAACATTCAGCACTGCAGAAACATGTGATTGACAACATCCCAAATAGGGTTGGGATTCAACAGTATTTTATTCAATACTGGCATTAAATCCGCTTACCAAATCTGAATCCAAAACGACATCCAAAAGTGTAATCTTAGCCACTGCATAATCATCGTTAATTAGCTTCAGCTGATGTAATCTGCCACATTTGAAACTGTGACTGATGAAGTGATTGTGAGGGCTGGTTAAAAATGAAAAGACTGTTCCCTGAGTGTTTTGTATATTTTTCTTTTCTAATAGATTCAATAAAAAGGTTTAGTAAGATGTTTGTTATTGGCTAAGCTAGACAAATCATGAACCAGATCCAAATTGGAACTGGCTATTGGAGCCCAACCTTGATCAAAAGCCTTTGTTATATCAAGATGAATGTCATCCTCCTTCAGTGCCTTGCCACATAGTAGGAAGTTTCTAACAATCACAGTGAGCTCTGCCCTGGACATGTGCTCATATCTCATATCTAAGATATTTCAGTTGTGTTTCCTGTATGTCAAATTTAGGAGCTCATCAAAATTCTCTTTCCACAGTCCAACAACATCTGCAGATGAGGTCAGTGTTTGCCTGCCCTTGCTGAGAATCACCTGGACAACATTCCTCATGTCATCCTTCACAGTCTCTTTAAATTTCTCCAGCACAAGGCTTTTACCTCAGCAAGTGCCACAGGTGTAGACTCTCTGGCCCGCCAGTGCCTCTGTGCTCAGCCTGGACTCACTCTTCCAACTAGATTTTGGAAGACTCTTTCTTCAGCATGGTCCAACCACCAGGTTCTTGGGTTTCCGCCATGACAAGCCATGACCACCCTCTGGCCACAGATCCTTGCAGCTTTTCCATGATGGAAGTTTTGAACAGGGTCCATTCTGATGTAATGTCCCCAACGTCCCTCTGAACACAGGACAAGTTCGCTCAGAGGTGAAAACAGAAGCTTAAGAAAGAGAGATTAACACATTTGGGTCTGGCAGCCTCTTATTAAGTCTGATCTAACTCACCATCAGATGGTGATCACTCGACAGATCAACAGCTCTTTTCATTTGTTTGTCCAGAACATTAACTTTTATCCCAAGATTCCTTGATGCCATATACACAATTCATAGCTGAAGCAAAGGTTCAGCAAGTGTAATTCTTGGCCCTGTTGGTTTCCATGGTAAAGATGTTTTCAGTGGAGCAATGATGTTTACTCTCTCTGCATGTTGTCTGTGTGTACATTGTTATGCCAATGGCCAAAACTACACCAATAAGACTGTATTGTAGGGAACTGAAATATTAATGAAGTTTGTGCTCCTAGCTGCTAAAGCTGGTCTTGTTGGCAGTGAAGTTTACAACATACCCTAGGAAAGTTGTGTAGCGTAAAAAATGTCATTTTTGACACAAGTCAAATGATACTTAGAGCAATTGGAACAGATTTAGTGATTAAATCTTGATGTACATGGAGCATGTGACTTAAACTTCCACTTATATTTCCGCTCTACTAAAGAGGTGAAAAACAATGGCAGATGAAAACATCAGATCTGTGTGGAGTGATGATGATGTAACGGTCCTCATATTAATACATGTCATGTTTCCATCATGCTTTCAATGTTATTTTTCAATGTTTCAATGTAAGGTTTGACTGGTACTTTTCCAAAGAAACAAGTCAATTCAAACAAGACAAGCTCATTACAGATCTCAAAAACCTACAGATTGTAATAATCTTCTGAGAACACAGTTACCATTCACAATATATTAAGGATGCCATCCCCATTAGTCACAAACTGCAAAGGATCTGTAGCACACCAGAGTCTTTAGAACAACAAGTGGATATTATGAAGATGAGATTTAAAGATACAGGATATGTTGATGAACAGCTAAACACAGCACTGAATAAAGTATTTGGAGACTCAAGAGTGGAAAAAGTCTCTCTAAGTCTTCCATAGCATGTGTCCTTGGATACTCAAACAGGGCACAGCAAATCAAACGTATCCTAACTTGTGACCCACAAGTTGATGAACTGTACAAAGAACTGTAGACCTGGGCTATGTCTTATATATACCACTAACTTGAAAAAAATGTTTTGCTTTTTAGTAATATCAAAAGGATTTTGAATGTGTAGGACTAGATATTGTATGTTTTGACAGTTGAGGGAATCTTGAATGAATAAGCAGTTATATTTCATCATGGACACACCTGCAACACCACTGTGGACTGCTATGCAATTATGGGCTGTATTTAAGCACTGTGTCACTTTGTGATTGATATGTCTTGAGAAAAGTCCTTGTGACCGAAAGGTTGACTTTTTTTAATAAAATAATACAGAGGTTATAAGTGTGTGCAGGAATTGATTTTTTTCTTTAGAACTGGATCTTAAGGGGAATTGATTCCCTGCACCACAAGAGAGACAAGTGGTGTGTGTGTGTTGCTTTCTACTCATCTGGTACTAATGGTATTAAATTAATTACATTATCTTATTGTTCCCACTTCTTCTGAAATGACTGGACTGACTGGAAAAATAGCATCACCAGCTGTTTATCTTGATGAAGCAACTCCAAATAGTCACAAAACTGCAGTGGATTGGAATGCGCATTCATTGGACGTTTCTTTTGCTGGTATTCTGGAAATGTGGTCAAAATTTCCACTGACTTTGGATGGAAACCTAACCTTTGTTGTTGCCCTATGGCATATTTGGCTTGCAGCATGGTAAAAACAGACACACCAAAGCATACACATCAGTGTATCAAATTTAAAAAGAAATATCACAGACTAAACCGAAATATCACTTTGAAAGAGTAACTCGCAATAACAATAAAGTGGAGTATCCAGACATGTCAATGCAGGTCAACTCGTAATCTGTATCAAAACATCATCAGTGTGTGGGCGTATATACAACAATAGTGAAGGGTGTTTATTACAAACTACACTGCCGATGGGAAACCTGCAAAACGCTAGACTGACTTCAGACTAAACTATTGGTATCAACTTCAAAGGCCCATATCAGTGGCACCCTTGTTAATACAAATTTGTAGGTTATTTTTTGTCCCACATTTTCTTAGCATTCCCACAGCTAACCATCAGTCCAACCCAGTTGTGCAGTCCAACCCCGTCCTCTTGTCCATAAGCAGACTCCATATTGAGTGGATATGAAGTGGTATTAGGGTTTATTAAACTAGTGCTGCTGTGCTCTGGAAGCCCCCTCTGATATAAGATCAAGATTCAACATTCCAGCCTTTGATGTCAGTGCTAGTTTACCCCCAGAATACTATATAGGGAGGAAGGGAGAAACAAGCCCGATGTAATTATGGGAGAACTCATTTCTCCTGACTTCCTGTTATTGAGAACATGCTGCAAATAGGCTCACGGCACGGTATCAGGCACATTAACAATGTTTCCTCTGACTGGGTGACTACCTCTTTGATCTACTGAGAAACAGTCTCACACACTGCCAGTTCTGCAAGAATTAATGATAGAGAGAGGGATGGGTAGAGAGTCAGCGAGTGAGAAAGAGTAAAATTACATGAAACAGAACAGAGGAGAAGGAGATGCAGAGAGAAGGAAAGATGTTTAAACTGAAACTCTGCTGTTGACTGTGTGTGGCCTGTGGAGTTAAAGCTGCACTAAGTGATAATTTGATGTAAAATGCAAACCATGTCGGGCTACAAAAGAAAAGCGTATTTGATTGATAGTTCACTATACATTTGATATGTCTACCTACATTTTGGTCACTGGAGGTAAGTCGTTTACACACAGAAGAATTTCTAAGTAAAAATAATGTCCCTTCATTGTACACCGCTAAGCAAATTTGTGTTTTACATGCTTTTAAAGTGTAACTGCACCCCCAGGTCTCAGTCAAACTCCACCCAGTGCATAAGTTTGAAAAATGCTAAAAAATAAGTGGGCAAGGGGCTGAGAGGGGGACGGGGAGGGGCTGAGGGGAAGGAGGGAGAGAGGGGAGGGGGAGCGTGGCTGTGAGGCAGTTAGTAGACAAGACTAATAATAAATAAGTTATATATGCTTATATTTATTCTAATAAAATAAGTAAACAAGACTAAAACTTTACAGCTATGCTAGCACATCAGTGCTTTGAGCTAGATGCTAACATTAGCATGGTAACATCTGACAATGACGATGTTAATATGCTGATGTTTAGCAGGTGCTATATTTACCATGTTCATCATTTTAGCATGGTAGCATGCTAACATTTGCTAATTAGCACTAAACACAAAGTATGGCAGAGAGAGGTGGGAATGTCATTATTTTTGCAGGTATTTTATCGAGACCAGATGAATTATCAGACAAATTTGTATTTTTCCATGATGGGAGCACGAGATGAAACATCAGCAGATCGGCATGCATGTCTGTGCCGAATTTCATGGCAATCTGTCTTGTAGTTGTTGAAACATTTCAATCTAAACCAAAACTGTCAACCTGCTAGTGGCACTTGAGGAAAGGTTAAAGGGTCACTAAAGTCATTAGTATTCATCATCTGGGAACCATGAATATCTGCACTAAATTTCATGGCAATGCATCCAAAATTTGTTGATATACCTTAGTCTGGACAAAAATAGTAACCAGCCATCATTGCTATCCCCACAGACATAGAAAACACAGATTAGAGTTATCTTTTGATATAAACTGTTGGATTTGTGGGTTTTGAGCCTGTGCTCTCATTTACAGTATCATGCAAAGTTAATTAATACAGCAAAAAATGATACTACTATACATACAGTACATGTACCATATGGGCTTTAAATTCTCTATAGCTTAAGTATTAAACTGTCTGTACAGTGAGATGCTATTCGCAGACACACTGAGTTTTGATGTGATGTTTTTGTGATATGGCTGGTCACAGAGTCTATAGGCAGTACTATACAAAGAAATATGTTCAACTCTTGTTCATGGAAACAACTGTGCCATGCTGTGGTACAACACTCCAAACAATGCAACCAAAATGAGTTTAAACATACACTGCAGCTGGTAATCTGTGAGTGACGACCTAAATGGAAAATGATATATCCCACACAAAAATTAAGTAAAAAATAAAAGGAAAAGGCGTATCCAAATATTTATATTTAATCCCAAATTGATATGTTTGCGTATAACATTTCCCCCAGAGCTTGTGGTTTCCCACTGCTCCCTGGAGCGAGTTAGAACAGATGATCCAATGCTGTAGCGGCACGCAAGCCGTAATTTTAATGCAAACACAATTATAAAAGTGGGATCCTCCACTATCATTAGTGGTGAGAGTCTGAAAGACAGCAACGGCCACAGCACTGAATGTAGTTGACATTATGTTGCTCCAGTGTGAGTTGTAGTTGTAGACTTGTCTGATCTGAGACTTGGAGACAGTTTGGAGCAGATATGGTTTCAGTAAGCCAATCATCCCCAACATATTGGAAGTCAACGAAAGAATGAGCAAGAAAAATTAAAGAAAAATGCAAGACAAATTTGAAACCCTAAACTAGCCAAATTAAATAAGGCCTCAGTACCAAACTGAGTTTAAGAAAACATGGTGGAGAGGTGCAGTTCAGCCTCTAGAATCTGATGCTAATAGATTTGTTCAGTTGGTGGCGGTCTGGTGTATCAAGTCTTTATTTCTGCTGATCTTCATGCATAACAGACATTGTTTTTATTTTTATGTTTTGGTAACAGAAGACCTCAAACAAGGATAATCCAGATCTTATTAGAGGCTGCAGGTTTAAGGGTAGGTACAGACATCACTGAGTCGCATTTGTCATTACACATGTTCAGTTTTCAAATTTACAGGATTTCTCTTTAAATATGATATTTTTCCAGTGCCATCTGTAGTTGCAAGCATGCAAAGGTATCAAGTGGACCCTCACATTTCTTTGTCCATCAGGTCACTTCTGTTTATTTCTGACCCTTCAGCATTGGCTGGTTCCCTTTCAATAACTAACCAGACAGAGTTGTCTTTAAAGTTTAAAGTTAAAATTGTAAACATAGATTTTCACCTTCTCTTTCATATCTATAGTCTCAGCTGGAGAGATGGCCTATTATTATTCTAACAAACATCAGTCTCGTCATGCGTTTTCACCCTCAAATGTAGAAATCCTGACTCTCTAGTGAATGATTGGGTCCTAAAAATGATCAGGTTTTGATGTGAAGTCTTTTCTGTCAGACTGTCATTACTTTTACTATGTAATGGAGGCTGCAGATATATCGGAGTACAAAATGTAATAAGTAAAAAAAAAAAAAAGAAAACATTAAAGAGCTAGTGGAGGTTGCTGCATTGTGTGGACATGTTGCTTTTCATCTGGTTTGTTGTGGAAGTGAAAATGAAAGGTGGATTATATTTTTACATTTATTACAGCGTGTTGATGTCTTAAAAAGTAGGTGCGATTAATTTATCTCAAATTAGGATGTATTCAGGAATGTATTCAGAATTTTAGGATGGAAAAAATATGCAAATATCTTATGCAACAAATTTGATAGAAACATCAGCTACAGCTACAAATGGTATAGAGCTATGAATGAATGAGCAGTTGCTGATAATACTTCATGAAAACCACCAAATTGGATTGATGGATTCACTAATGCATACAGTAACAACATATCATTTAAATTCCTCCTCTCTTCTTTATCAGTTTGGGAATCTTCTGAATTCCCCCGGAAACGAGCAAGAGAGTCATTCCCAGCAGGTAATATCAGAACTGAAGCTCTGGTCTTAGGATGGCCACTGATCTCTGATCCTGTCTGCCAGGCTCTGCTCACAGTAGTCACGCATACCACAAACAGGAGTCATCAACAATAAACTCGCTCCTCCATTCACAATTTTATTTCTCTCTGTCTCTCACTTCTTCTCTTTTCCTTACTATTCCACTTTATTTCTATCGCTTCCATTTTAATTAATGATTAGCTGTTAGCATGGAAATTAGTTTAGCAACTGTGAGGGCATCGTTAGTTAACCTTCTCTGGATTTAATGTGATTCCCAATATATGAGGAGCCTGAAAACCAACATGAGTCATTTAAATAAAGTGGGTGCAAAGCTATTTGTTTTTCAACTCCTGCTAAATTAACTGGGCAAAATATGCTTCAATGTGCAAGCAAAATGTTTAGTCACAAGGCTTGCAACGTGACCACTTGTATGGGCAGGCTGCATGGAACATGCCTTAAAAAAAGGAATGTTATAGGGATCACACCCAATTAAAACAAGGAACATAT
This sequence comes from Thunnus maccoyii, assembly GCF_910596095.1. NCBI lineage: Eukaryota > Metazoa > Chordata > Actinopteri > Scombriformes > Scombridae > Thunnus > Thunnus maccoyii. The sequence continues at coordinate 22,648,100 of NC_056549.1, read as the reverse complement.
TTAAATGACACCTGTGTACTCTATTAGTCACTTTTAATCAGCACAGTACTAAATGACAAGTGCACTCTGTTTTAAAGTTAAATTCAATGTCAATTTACTCTCACTCCATCTGTGCTGGAAGTCAAAGCCAGAGACAAATGCTCTGAAACACATTCTGCTTGGACACAATTAGTTCCTCTACCCCAAAACAAAGCTACACATTCTTTTGGTCAAACAGTCCAGCGCTGCGACGTCTTCTTCCTTGGATTGTTTTTGTTGATGAAGTGTGACTTTCTGTAGCTGGAGCTCATTTCTTTGTTCAGCAATTGTGGCTGCCAACGCTTATGTTAACTGCACTACTTGTCCTGTTTATTTCAAACCATTGCTACTGCTGCGGGAAACATAAAGTACATCACTTCCTGTGTGGCAGAGGAGGTAAAAATCTACCCTTTAAGAGTTTATTGGACGAGAGAAACTATGGGGGGAAATAAAGCCAAGCCAGACAGACTTAAAACATTTAGACACTGGTTTAAGTTTGAGGCTCTGCTCACATCAGCATCTCTTGGCTGTTTCCTTCTTCCAACCATAACTGTGACGGTTTTCAGGGCATCTTTTTATTGAAACCAGGCATGCCCATTTCTAAACTCTAAACTTTCTAAACTCCAAAAGAAAGGAGGTGAATGAGGCCAACTCATGTTGGAAGGAAGGACAGCACAGAGTCTTTAAGTAAAGATGATGCGTCACCATTATATGCTCTTAGCAACAGGTATTTTACGGAGGTTCATTGAGTTCAGCTTCATATGAGCTCAATTTAACGGCTTGAGAGACATCCCATCCCCTGCAGACAAAGCATCCTGACCAATATTACAGGGAGGATTGCTGCATGCTTATTCTGCAAGTTGCAATACGCTCTTTCCACAATTTTGACTGATTACTTTTGACATTGAGTGGCTTCTCAATACGAACCCTCCTATTACTTTATCCTTTTGCAATATGTTACTCTAGTTTATTCAAAAACACAAATGTCAACTTCATGGTGGTTCTAGATAAAATGCCAGATTAGGATACTTTGCCTGGGAACCATGAATGTTTGCACAAAAATTTTTAGCCAATCCATCCAGTAAATGATGATGAATATTTCACTGGATAAGAAAATACTTTGACCTGGTGGTGCCAAATGAAAATTCAGGGGATTACCAAAAAATTGTTTGGGACCAAAAATGTTTTTCACAAATTTCACAACAATCTATTCAATAGTTGTTGAGAAATTTTAGTCTAGAACAAAAGTGGTGGTCTGATAAAGTTCGTGGAAGCAGCTTAGCTTCGTAAGGGACAGCAGTGTGTTAATTTCCGAAATTTTAAATGGTGCTTTGACATGCGGTCTGCTATGCATTTCAGCTGCAAATGTCTGAACATACTCTAAGTGTGTGTTGCACTTCATACATGCAATGGATATTTTTTCTCATTTAATCTGTAAATGTATACAGAAAGATGGGGATTCCCAGCATCCGTCCCCTGAAATAAGAACTGCTTCAAAGGTTGCCTGGGATGCATTTTATGAGCACTTTTCATTCAGGGACAAACTCAGACAGCAGACATTCTTTGCATTCCTGCTCCCTTCCAGTAAACACCAATGGGGTGTTCAATTTGGCATTTGATTTCTGCTCTGACTTTTTCTGACAGCAACCTTACGCATCTAATGAGTCATCTGTCCATTGTTTGTCTGTGCTGCTGCGTCTTTCATGTGCCGCTCTGTATGCAAATCCATAGAGGCTGAAGCTGGGAGACACATGTGAGCCACATGCTCTCTGAATTTCATTCTTTCTCTCTATTTTCCTGCATTTTTTTCTGCCTGTTTTCTGACCACAGTAACACAAATGGCTTTTCATTTTATGTAATCCCTTTGCCAGTGAAAATACCACTGGAGTTTCCCAAATATTTTCTTTGCACTGTGCAGAGAAGTGTCTATTGCATGGCCCATACACACACCTAAACACACAGTAAATTATACCCAGCATGCTTCAGAAGTCCAGTTATGTGCAAATCATTCAACGTAGGCATATTTCTCGAAATTGAGTCTTTACATGCTCCATCACTGTGACAAACACTGCATACCTGTGGGGCTTATTCACCTGGGGTGTAAATGGCAGAGTGGAGAGAAACAGGCTTACCTGCACGTACAATAACAGGACTGCAGGCATTAAAGTGAATCATAAGGGTTCAGTGTCTTAGCATGACTTCTCTGGTTACAGTAATGTACAAACCCCACTGGCACAAAACTACTCACAGTTTAGAAAATGCCTCTCAAAGATATATTTCAGTTCATTTGTATCAAGGTATTTTGACACGATGTGAAAAAGACATATAACAAATGTTGATATAGTAAAATTTTTCTGTTCAATAGCAGAAACTGGCCACAATAAAGTTGTGATAGAGATTCATATTGTTGTGTTGTTGATGACTAAAACACATTTCTGACAAAATTCCCAGCTTTTTTTTTAAAAATCAAAAACCTTTAAAATTTGGGATTACAAGGCATTCTTCAATCCCAAACCTCCACTGCTTCATCTCTTTATTTGAAAAAAAAACTTGGCAAAGATAGCTTGACACAATTATTATGGCAAACTATCTTGCCATAATAATTAATAAACAGTGTTGAGAGGAAGAGAGTTATGAATTCTTATTTAAAACCTAACTTTTAATGTTATCCTCAATGTTACTCAACATTGAAACACGGAAGTTCCTGAATAATGTAATGACCCTACAGGTTTATGTTACAGCCACCAGTTTCAATAATTTCAACTTGGTTTCTTAGTAGTCATGGACAATACCCATGAGCCTCAGCTGCTGAGTGTTAGTGAATTCAAACATTTCATGGCTGCAGTTGTGAACAAAACACAGAACCATTGTTGCTAAATTCACTCTTTGGTTGACCTGATCACAACTCATAGTGATGATAGGTCACATGTACTGTAGACATTGCTTTGTGTTATGAGGTCACTTGCTGAAAAGAGCCACTGACTGAAGGAAAGAGAAGTTCTAAAAGGCCTTTTTCACTGAAGACATTTTGCATATCTCAGGAAAATCACACGTGGAAATAATAAAACGAATGAATGACTGAATTCCATTTAGCTGTTTCAATTTCAGGGTCCTGGTATTGTGCATGCTGGCTCACAGTCACACTGTCATGGCTTAATGTGACACTTGAACAGAGTAGAACTATTGTTCTTGTTATTAGTAACACTTGTGCTTTTCCTTCTAAGAGAAATCATAGAATTCCCACTGTTCACCACCAGAGGCTGATAAAAGTCATAGACAACAAAATTCTCCTTTGATTGTTGCCATGCCTACAGTCATAATCAGAGATTTACTGACCCTCTGTTTCAGTTTCCTGCTTGATATCAGTGCAGCCATCAGCTATGAAACTTGTTCAAAGTCTGAGAGCTCCTCGCAATCCAAAGGATCCTGGTAAAACAGCATGTGCAAAACCTCAGGATTGCTTTGGGAATTTTTCACTTCTTTAGGCAGATTCTTTCTTTGATGCTATTTGATGCTGAAGAGATTCAAAGGCATTATGACTCTTTGGACTTTGCTGATGGCATCCTCACTCAATTAATTTGAACTGAGTTTATTGCACAACGGCTTGACTTTTGGAATCATATCCATGTGAAAACAAATTTTATGGCAGAGTGGGCCAATGCTAAGGTCAGATTTTATGAGCAAGTTCATGCTCGTTTGCATATTTGGAAAGTTTTCTGCCAGAAATGCAGCACAATCTGCAACATATTACCAATAAATTGCTTAGAATCATCTTGCCGTAACTAATAGAATGTATTGGATATATATGGTTCACATGAACTAGAGCCTTTTGGTATACCCAGGTGTCTCAATAAAAACATCATGTACTGAATGGTAAAGAGGTACAAACTAGAGATGCCAGAGGAAGACTCCATATCACCCTTAAAAACAAGCTGAACAGCTGGGGCACATGTGTGTTGGTTATGCAACAAGGTATCTATCAGTAAAGGTATTGCTCATGTGTGCTCTTCTAAGCCAACTACAGTAGTGCAATAGAGATGCTGATTCAAGATGTTGGACTTGGGCAGAGGACAATGTTTTAGTTTTTCTTTAGATGGTCCAATAAAGGAAGAGACACAGAGAAATTGAACCCATATTGTGTTGTTGTCTCGTGGCCCTGACCAGCTCCTGCTGGGTGAACAGTCCATTGATGAGAAGGAAAAAATTGTAAGGAAGAGAAAATCGGAAAAACAAAGCCTGAATGAGGTTGAATTCAAAATCCTTTTAAATGGCAAATTACCTTAAAGTTTCAATTCTTAAAATCCCCCTCCACTCAAAGATATGTTTTTCTTCTTGTTCAATGTTCAGTTGGATGTTTGAGCTTCACTGTGCAGAATGATGTATGTGCAGAGTTTGACTCTAGAAGGCTGTTTTCACAATCATCTGCTGAAAGTGCAAAGTTTGTCTGTGCTCACTGGAAATCTGATTTTAAGAGGTAGGCCTACAAGCATGATTTGTGCCATCACAGCTAATTTGGAGCCGATCACAGCCCAGTATGCAACTTACACAAGTGTGATGTGAAAACTTGAAGCCTCCAGTGCACAAACACTGGGGAATGTAGACTACTTTACAGTGAAGTAAGAGACATCTTGTGTCAAGCAGGAAAACTTTAAGGATTTTAACAAGATAATTGAACTTTTTTGTGGAAAAACCATATCAGACACACATTATTAATCAAAGTAGAGTATTTTATACACTAAAAACATGTCCAGAGGGAGTTTTTAAGATTTCAGTTCTGGTTTGGTGACACCAATGACTAGTGCAGGTTATAGGGTTATATTTGTAATCATGCATGTGTCGACCACTAAGGATAGAAAACATGCATTGAGTCTACTGTCAACATGTAACAGAAGAAATGGAACTCCTGTATCTGTTTACAGAGCAGCCAAACAATCCATTGTTTCAGCAGCATAGTAAAGTTAAAGGAGCTCATTTGTTTATTTGTATTTGTGATTATGTAAATCAAAAGTAAAATTACATACATATGCACATACATAATACATCTGCTTGAAAGTAAGTAAAAATAAGGAGTTGTTTTCTTTGGGGCTGTGCTCATGTGGTGCACGCTTCCATTATTCCCTTGTAATACTTGAAACGCCAAAAACGCATTTTTAATAGGCTGTGACCATCAGTGCTACACTTGGTGACAAATGTAATGCACTTCCTGTGGTTGCTTCACAATAAAGGCCCTGTGGTTCACCATTTGATCGATTTTAATTTGAATCACCAGCAGGAAATGTCTGGTTTGCTTCATCTGGAGCTTCACCCAGCTCTGATGAGGCTGTAGGGAGGTATTAGTAAACAGGGAATGTTCAATCAGTTAGATAAAATTACCAACAATAACTTTTATTCTCTTGCATGGGAATGGCGGAATCCACCAGGAAGAATGAAAACTATAATATAATTACTGAAAATAAACTAAAATAGTGGTAAAATAGGGTCTGAAATAATGACAATCTCAAGGACTTTAAAAGTGTAACAAATTCAAAATAACTTTGCCTGGATCATCATTAAAAATCAACAATAACAGCAACACAATTTAGGGCCTACACACAATGCAGATCAATCAAATATTAGCATATGAAGCTGAACAACTTTTGGCTTTTTGATGATTAGGTGAGCTGGTTAAATTTTCCTCTTGGACTTTTTGTTGCATGCAGTGCCAAGTGTCTTCTAGATTTTGGGTCTAGCATTACAAAAGACATTTGCCTCTTAAAAGTAACTATGCTTATACAATGAGGACAACATTTGTTCATTTTGTTCATTCACCTTTTCTTTCTTTCTGTTCATTCACAGAACTTCATAGATGCCTCAAAACCAAACAGAAAGCTGGAAAATCTTTCACTGGTGTGGACTTTTAATAAGCAGAGCATGGCCCTTGTAATGAAAGTGTTTTCCTGAGGGAACACTTGTACCAATAATACACCAATGTGAATGCCAAATAAGAATTCATTGTGTAAAGAGGTCTTCAAGGTGGAAATCCAATCATCGCTCACTATGAGCCAAAACCCTCCATAGGTGCTGATGAAAAACAAGACACTGTTAACCACAAAGTATTAATATTTGTTATCTTCTCGATCAGGGCCTGCATAAACAAATCAAATGACATTTTTCTGGCTTATAGTAGGATTGGAGTGGAAGAAGGTTAATTTAGGTTTAATTTAGGTGTAAGCAAAGGTCATGATCCCTGATGTTTGCTCTCGCTGCTTTACAAGCAAAACACTGTTACTGACAACAGAAATGAACCCACACCTCAGAACACTGCAATTTAGACATGAAAATAACAGTTGGCCCTCAGATTGACTTGGGGTATTATTTATAGAGGTCAAGTGTATATTTAGAGATTTATGTGTGGTATAGTATTTTGTGTAAATCACTGCACTGACTAAGGCAAAACAGACTTGATCATGTTTCCCATTTCCCAACTGTCTATTTTAAACTTTATTGTCATGCGATGGAAATGTGTCTTTTTGATGAGGCTCGCACATATCTATTCAATAGGGATACAAAATAAAACAAGAATGACAACTTTATTTATAAAACACTTTTCAAAAATAAACCAAAGTGTTCTTTAAAAAAGATAAAAATGTACCAGGAGTGTAAAATTATGAGTAAAAGGGAGTCTATAAATAATGTGTTTATAAAAAGAATTATTAGAAAATAAAAAACTAGCTTGTCTGAAAAAGCCCATATTCCACATCACCAATAAAAACTGACAAACATGTTGACAAGACACAAATCAGTGTGCAGATTCACAACACTGTAAAATGCTCCCTTAAAAATAGTCATCTTTATTACATTCAGAAGGAACAGATTTCGAGCCCAGATTGGCTCTTTGTCAGGTAAATCTGGGCTTGAGACACTGTACTCCTTCTGAATGTGATAAAGAAGGATACTTTTAAGGAAGCATTTTACAGTGTTGCGAGTCTTTGACAAACAGAAAGACACATAGATGACGACAGGCATTGCATCCGTTTAAACATATTTTTCTCACACAACACAGTTGCATTGTGGTTTTGATACAACTTCTGTGTTTTATGCTGCTTTCTCCATCCTACTTCTGCCTCAGTCTTTGGTGAGATTTATTTATCACCATAGCATCACTGACCAATTAAGTTATAATTTTGGCATTTTGGGCTTTATTAGACAGCCCAGTAGAGAGACAGGAAATGTGAAGAGACAAGCAAATGACATGCAAACAATCAGACGAGGGATTCTGTGGTGATGCATTTAAACCACTTGACACTTGACGCCTAATATTTTGGACCATGTATCCTAAATAAGTGACTGGATCAAAATTAGAACTATGTCTGTTTAAAAAGGTCTGTTTACATTGATCAAAAGACTGTCTGAAATCTGAATTAGGACACTACCAACCTCATCTTGAGGTCATCTTGTTACTTTTATCACGTGTTGGTACATCCTAAAACATGTTATCAAAAGTACATGATAAAAGATGTGAGTTTTTAACAGGATCATCCTTGTCAAAGTTCAGTGTTACTTCATCTGAAGGAGCACAGTTGCTGAGAAAGGGAGTTGCTACAGAAAACACACCGCATGTAATGCTTGTAAATCCAGTGCTCCACCAAGAAACTTCTCGTAAAGTGTAAATCAAATGCTATTTGTAGCTTTATGTGACATAGCCTGAAAACAAGAATTGCGTGACTTCATTGATTGAAAACTTAAAACTTACAAGATAGAAATTTCCCCTAAATTTAAGAGTAATTGGTCTGAAACCTCTTAAAATAACTTGCAACTACATAGAAAAGAAAGTGGAATTCAATCAAGAAATTCCATCATAAAATGTATTTCAGGGAAAACGCCTGTTTCATTTTCTTTGGAGCAACTACTCATTTCTGAGAAGGTTTATGTTAATAACTCTCTGATTTTGGGTGAATTTCTGGTCTATAATTTACAAGCTTATCAAAACTTTAAATGTTTTCATGTCCTTTAGAGCGCCTTGTGAGAAATGTGTGACCGACACACTGCTTGCAGTACAGCCTCTATTTCAACTCAGTCTTACTTTGTTTCACTGCAAGGTCAAGCTATTCCAGCTCTATTGTTTCTCCTTGCGGCTAGATTATGGTCTGTTTATTTTGATATTTCCATGGAGAAACATAAAAATGACACAGATTACAGGAACTCAGATAGTACTTGAAGTAGGGAACGTTTCAGCCTTCAGTGTTTCCAAACACGTCAAATGTCAGGGACACTGTCTGATCTTGAGATATTTATATAAAGAGCTTTATTCCAAGTTTTGAATAAATCATATTTGCTAATTTACGTAACTAAGTTAAAAGCATGGAATGTATAATAGAAGTTAAAAACCTGAATTAAGGCACATTTACAAAGGAAAACACCCATAGAAAAGTTTTTTGAATTAACTCACCAGAAAAATAAATAAAGCTATGCTTTGTTGGCATGGGACTTTTGCATGTGTCTGTTTGTTAAGTTTCATATTTGTGTTGAATCCACAAATATGCTCATTGCAGGTAAGGTCATGTCAGGAGTCTTTCAGGAAGATCGAATCGATAATATCCAGGAACATTTAATTAAATAATTTCACAACAGTATGTTTTTCTATGCCAGCAGAGAACATTGATTGCTTTTATCATTTACCATATTTACATTAGGTTTAGTACTCACATGGTACAACATTACAATGTCAGCTTAAAACTTTAAATGAGGGTTAAGACATGCTACTTTTCACTATTAGAGTTTACATTTCAAATCAATTTATTTTCAGTGAAGCTGCTTTAAGACTTATAATGCCCCTGGGCGTGATACATTCACCACCTTTGACAGATGACGCCCCATAATGAAAAAATAAACACTATGTTACCTTTTCATATGTACTACTACTAAAAATAACTTCCTGCCCTGTTAAAGAGGCTTGACAAAAAGCAACAGGGAGCCTGGCAGAAACAAATTCAACCTGCACCCTGTGTCACACTGTCTGGATCAAAGTGAAGGCCTGAACTGCTATTGTGCTGTAAATCCTGTTGATGCCCACACAAACATGACCCCTCTGACTCCCACAGCAGACAGGCGGGGCCATAAACCTCTCTGCAGACACTTCCATTCAGGATTGTGCTGCTTTTGGGGCCAGGCCAGAGCACCATGAAGAGTGATTATTTTGCAACTATTTCTCAAGAGACCCCCACAGAGAAGATAAAATTGGTTGGACGCTAAAAGGGCTGCGGAGGACGGTGTGCAGTCATTATGTCAATTTTTATGTCACTCAGCAAAAATGGTTACATCTACAGTGAAATTGTGCAAAATGGGGAGGACAAAATGTTGTTTTTAAAAATCATTCCACTTGTTCTGGTTTGCCATGTACAGAAATATGAACATTTCATGTTACAGGCTATTAGCATCACTATAAACTCTGAATTCAGAATATATATATATCCTCTGCATCGGAACTGCATCCATATTGGTTGATTCTGCACCTAACAATTTATTTCCAATGCCAATCATCTGTGCCAATGCAGGAAGTAGTGACCCAAATGTAGGGAGGCAGGATTTAAAGGTATAGACATCTTGGTGTTGAATGGGTATGTTATGATATATGACTTAGTTCTGATCCTCACACAGAATTGCAGTTAACTGTCATCTTTTTAATAACTGTAACAGACAATGTTTCTCTGAACTCAAGTGTTGTCTTAAGTGTTGTTGTGCCTAACCATACCTTAACCTCAGGCTAGGCGATACCTTGAATTCATTCAGTGAATTAGAGTTTTTGTTTTTGCCTGATGTGTAAAATGTCGAAATCATGAAAATTGAGTTATTGCAATATGCACAAAAAAGTTTCTGTGGTCAAAATGTAACATATATGGTAGCTGCTACATTAGCTGTGTTGAGTCTTGTAAACTGTGACGTGATTAGTTACACTACATGCACACTTTACTTGCACACTTTATACATAATGATGAAAGCCTTGGACGTGGTTTCTTTTATTATTCTATGTGATGTTTCAATCCTGCAGGCATCAGGACCCCAAGACTGCCATGGGCAGATAACGTAGAAAGCGATAATTGAATGTAATCAGGGGCTTTGCAAGATCGTCCGGTATGGTTGTCCTTGGTGATAGGTTTGCATTATCATTGCATGTCAGAGTGTTTATCTGCTGTGTCCTCTGTATTATCCAGCAAAACAGACTCAATGTCTCATATTAAGCTTTAAGGGCTTCAAGACATGCAGTAGTTATTTTAGGAGCATGTGGGAGGCTCTTTAAAACAGACTGGCTGGTTGAAGCAAAAGACAATGTATTTAAATCTCATGCTAAAAATAGATCAATAGACCTTGGTTTTACATATAAAGTTAATTATTGTTTACAGTTTTGGAAATCTAATCTCACCTCTATCACAAGAGACTGAATAATGTCACTGTTGGTACCAAAGCAGTTATGAGTCTTTCTGGCTGATGTGCACTGTACTTCTGCAACAGTAGCATTTGTTTTTTTAGGAGTTATTACAGTTACAAAAGAAAAAGATTGACTAAAGAAATTATTAATTAATCAAGACCGTAAAGCTGTGCTCACACACATTTCATTTGGTGGTTTCCAAGAACAAGTATCAGAAAGTTATGTGATGTCTGTGTCTGTGAAAAGTCATATGAGCTGAATGCTTTAAAGGAAAACTGGGTAGAAATGCTGAAAAATAGTTTTTAAAAAAGATATCTTGTGAAGCACTTTCCCATCAGAAAGTCAGGGCAGATCATCTGAGGGAGAGAAGCACTTGGTTTCAGAGGTTGTGAAATATGTTTCTTCTTCTATGATTCTATGTGAAAGTTCAAAGTCTTATTATAGCCACTCCACCCAGTTGTGTTTGCTAATGACTTTCTACAGGAATGTAATAATCACACAAAGAAACCCAACAAGAGAAATAAACAACATGCTGACAACTTGATGGCAAAAGACAAAGCTGTTTACACAGCTTAATGAATGTCTTTCTTCAATAACAAAACTTTGTTTTATAAACCACAGTTTTACTGACGTCAGATGTAACTTATAGTGTTCTATATGGCGTGCGATCATCACAGTTTTCTTACTGTTGGGGCTTGCATGTGAGAACTGCATGTGCAAAAAGATACAAGAAGTTAAAGTGATAATACTGTGTGACATACTGTCAGGTGTCATAGTGTCAAACCTCTACCACTTATTCAAAACAAAATCAAAATTTCCTGCTCAGCAGAGGGTTTTTTCCCGGGGAAAACCAACCAATCAACAAGTGTTTAGAATAGCGAGCTGTAACGAACTGAGAGTAAGAAAAATAAAAAAAATTCTGTTTACGCTTCGTGATTTACTTTAAAGGTGCAGTGTGTAGGATTTAGTGGCATCTAGCGGTGAGGTTGAAGATTGCAAAAGCGTGCAGAAGAACTTACAGTCGTCATGAGACTCACGAAAAATGCGAAAACCAAACACTGGCTCTCTAGAGCCAGTGTTTGGTTTGTCCATTCTGGGCACAGCCCAATGGCAGTGCAACATGGTGGGCTGTGTGGAAGAGGACCTGCTCCCTATGTAGATATAAAGGGCTCATTCTAAGGTAACGAAAACACAACAATTCTTATTTTCGACTAATTAAAACATAATTATAAATATTATATTCCATTTCTGCCAAGTCCACTAGATGCCACTAAATTCTACGCACTGCACCTTTAAATGCTAATCAGACAAAAAAAAAAAGAACTTTTAAACTCGGGATCTATGGCTAGGTATCTTTTTGATACTAGTGCTGATAAGGTATCCAAGTTTCTTCAGTATCTTCATTCACAAGCAGCCATACAAGATATTGTAAATAAATAAAAATTTAAAAATGTCAAAATTATTATTTAAATCGCCAACTGCCTTATCAAACATTAAATAATCAAATTTGAGAATCTGACCAAGTATTCAATGCCAGCTTTCAGTACTTGACAGTTTTCTAAACTTGGTGCCGCAAACGCATTTTGGTCAGTTATAAAAAAGTATGTTTGATACCCCAACCCTTACTCTGGAAACAGTAGAATTAAACTGAATACAGGGTGTTCAATCAGTAATATGTGTGTTTGATTGGCCAGTGCAGTGCTTTGCTGGATGATGTTTTACATTGCGTCAAAGGGTTGGATTAGAGGTTTAACCTTTTTGCCAGACGACCCTGCATTTTTTACCAGAGCCCTCTGCATCAGGACCCCTACTGTGTCAACAGAGGGGATAATAAATTAAGAGGGCTGCATTTTATGATGCGATGCTTTTATCTGTCTGAAATGAATCGCTGCTGAACATTTATGGTCCTGGTGAATAAATGAAACCATCCCACCATAATATATGAAAGATGGTTCTTCTGACAACCATGTGCGTGCATGTCCACCTTCCCCATTCTCTATCCCGGTTGCTCTTCTCTCAGCAGCTGGGTACACAGTTCTCGTTGTGGTGCAAGAACACAAGTCTGAAGTGTTATAACCTTTGCTGGTTCCACTCATCATAGTGTTGAGACTGACACACTGAACTCATGACCTAAAGGACTGTGAGACTGGCCTGCAGAAATGTTGATATGGGTTGAAAGACGGGGAATGCAACCTTGACAGGTGGCGTTGTTTGTGCTTCACACGAGAGGTCAGAGCATCGCTAGAGTAGCTGTGTCAAGACTGACCATGAGGACAGAGAAAAGGACAGAGAGAAAAAAAGACGTTTCAACTCCAGTTTCCATGCATTTGAAAAAGAACATGATGAGCTGATAAAACAAACAAGTCATTGAAAAGATTTATTGCCTTAAAAACATGGATTTTGAAGCCTCACCGTCTCCTGAAAACACGAACTGCTGTCACATATCATTGTGTCACAGTCAGGTGAGTACTTGTAAAAACAAAGTATCAACAGAAACATCCATTTTGGTGTCACAACATATCCTCAGGGGGGTTGCACCAGATGAAAGTAAAACATCTGACATTGCCTGACATGTTCTCAGTGACCCAGATATGCTAAGGAGCTTAAAAATGGACGATTGACAACAGCATCAGAGTTCTGAGAACTACACTGTACACTCACGTGCTTAAGACGGAATAATAACATCAAGAGTTTAAGAGTTTCTCATTTACCTCCCAAGAAAGAAATGTTTAATATGTCAAAATGATTTAATGAAATCAGGACATCAGGCTTTTAATTCTAAATATGAGCACCATATTATGATCTTAAGATAATGATATCACAGAAAGTTGTAGTTTTGAGATATTGTAAAATTTTAGCAACCAATTAATGATTCTCTTCATTAATGATATATTTTCGTTTTTAGTCTATGAAATGTGGAAATGCTCATCAGAACACATCAGATTGCTTGTTTTATGTAGGTATTTTGGTATGAAACTGAGAAAGGCACTAAATTCAGACATTTGTGAAGCAGAAAAGAGAAGAGAGCATTTTGGCTTGAAAATTACTTCATAAATGTTAATTGTTTAATCAACAAAACATTTCGGCATTGCGACCTGTGCCTTTCTTGCATCCTGCTTGCCTGTTAAAAAGTTTGTATGATAGGTATTTTTGACAACTCTTTAGCTTTTAAAGTAAACAGACATTATCAAGAATGATTTGAGTTTGTTGAACTACGGTGTTCACTGAGTTATAATCCTTGAGACAAGACAAGGCTGGACTGTGTGCATGTCAACATCCCAGCTTATCTCTTTGGGTTCATGTCCTTTTCTCTGCAGTCATAACCCTGAAACAGCTCCCCGTCTTACCCTGAAGTCCATCCCACTCACTCCCTGTATCCCGCTGTTGCTCGGCAACTTCATCAACAGAGTCATCAACACAAGCCTGGTTTGTATCAACTGTGAATCTAGAGGATCTCAAAATTAGATCATTAAGAATCATTTATCACACTCCTTGGACTAATATGAAAAAACATGTTACATTTGGCCAAAATAAGGAACTTTTTATTGGGTGATGTTCGTCATCACAGCAACAGTAAACACTATAATGGTTATAATTCTCAAAAACTGTCCCAACTAGTGGTTTTAAGCGTGACACTCCTAGTTGGAAGCTGGAAGCGAACAGCAGTCTCCTGCAGCTAAGTTCACTTATGACCATCTATCTAGCCATCCACCCAACCTGCTTCCTGAACATTTGTCACCTTATATGTCATCTGAACTGTGTCACTTCTCCAGGTCATAATTATTATTATTAGTTATTATTATTGTCACTCAAATGCAACTATAGGTCATATTTGATGGCTGAATTTTTGACCTATACTGTAGTTTTTCTAGTGAGGATAGGCTGTTACTGTCATAGCTTTCCTTCACTGTTGATAAAGTCTGTCAATGGTCAAGTAGAGTTTAATATTTCCTGCAGGATTTTTTTCTGCAAACATTGTCTCACAAAAATAAACATGAAGAAGAGAATTAAGTACTTTGATTCTTTAACCTCTTTTACATTAAAGAAACAACACTTTCAGAGTAATTCAGTAACACAGTTGCCCACTACAAAGGAAAATGTAAGTTAGCGTCTTACTTCAGAAGCTGCTATGGTCACTCGGCTCGGCTGTCAGTCACAGCTGTCGATCATGACATCACACACCCTTTTTATATTCTCAAATGAATACAATATCTCATAATGAATCAAAAACAAACTTATCAGTAAAATGAATGATTGAGCATCCATCTTTACATACAGTCTACGGTTTTAAAGCTTCGGATAGCTGTAGAGCCTTTCACATATTGATGGCTGAATCCTCCGATCTGAAAAATGCACATTTTTGAGAAAACCTAAAAAAAACTTTCTTGCAGAATGCTATTTGTTAAGGAAACCCAATACATAATACACTGTTTTTGTACTATATTACTATATTATGTGTTAACAATTCCGTAATAACCATATAAACATACAGTAAACAATACCACAAAATATAGTATTATAGTCCAAAAACAGTGTATTATGTATTGGGTATCCCTAACAAATTTGCAAGAAAACAAGTTTTTTATAAACAAGTTTCCTCAAAAAAGTGCATTTTTCAGATAAGAGGTTTTGCTCTCCGGTCATCGATATGGTAAAAAAAAAAAAACATTTAAAAACGTGTATAGAACATATATGAAAATAGTGAGAGGAATCTGAATGGTTATTTAATTCTGGCACTGAAAGAACCTGAAGTAGCCCGGAGGGGTGCGGACTATGGAGGGCTCATTAAGCCCTGTAGCAGCTGTACAAAGAGGAGGAAGGAAATGTCCTTTCCTTCAGTATTACTATATGATGTCAACTAACTTATAACATTATCCATAAGTGGTTTATTAAATTTAATAAGCTTAAAAGCCACTGAATAAGCTGCAGGTTTTCTTAAATGCTTGTAATGGGGACCGGAGACCTCTGCTTAATCTTTTTAGCTTAAGCCTGGATGTTTTCCAACATGATAGCTTTTGTTCGATTTTCCATGCTGTTTAAAAGTCACAGATGTGAAAGAGAATAGCTGCTTCCTAAAGTCTGTCAAAATCTTTAAAACTGTCCCTACAGAATAAGTCTGAATAAGTCTAGTCAGTACAAAAACAACAACTTTGGAAACAGGTAGCCTATATCAAGCACCGTTTTTATGCTAAAGCCAGAGGATAAAATACCAAACATGAAACTACAAATAGGGAAGCTTTAAATAAACACTTGAATGAATGTCTGCGTGACAGACATTTTAACATCTGTTTTGTCAGACGGATTTAGTAAACAAAGGATTTCTCCCTCTGAGACCAAATACACTGAGAGGTTCTCAGCGTCAGAAACCTTCCGCGCATAAACCTTTTGTAAAGACATTAGACTCCAGAACATGTACACGTAACCTCTACTGTCCCACTGAATCTGCGCTCCGACTGATAACATGAAGTAACATGACAGTCAGGATGTTGCCTCCAGCTAGCAAACATCTTGACATTGAATGGATGGTGACAGTTTGCACGTATAGTGGAAATACAAAGCGGAAACACAGCACAGCATATAAAAGTTTAGGCATATTTGTCTAAAATTCTTCGCTGTATTGCTCTCAGATGTTAGGAAAACATTATGTTGATATCATCTCATCTTGGTTTTAAATGTTTTTAACCATGCTATGTTGTGAACATGTAATGCCTGTTTGGGATAACATTAAACTTGCATGTCATACAGACAGAGTTTGGACGTCACTTCTTTTTGAACATTGCCATCCACCATTCAACACTTAACTTCAACTATACAGTATAGTATTAAAGGAGGTAAAGATATCACGTTAAATAGTTGTGAAAACTATTTTGAACTGATATATCTTACATATATCTTTCATTTTACAAAATTATGTAGGTAGCAGCTATAGGGTTGGATGTTACGATAATGTATACAGTGAGATGACAAAAATCTATCAGATTTTTCCATGCCCTTTATAACAAGGAATCCATGCATGTAATATCTGAAGTATCTTGATTTATCAGGTAATCAATTCACTGGATTAGACAAAAATTTACATTCATGACTGGTTATTTTGTGAATAAAAGATTTGTCAATTGACTGTCCAGAAAAACTATGATAATACAATATATGCTGTATTAATATTGCAATATAAAATGGCCATTATCCAGATCACTTACTAGAAGCTGCTTTTCAGTCCAACATCCTATCTGTCAGGATGACTGGGACTGTCATTACAAGAATTAATGGTGAGTCATTTGTTTAAATGACTGAGATGACCTACTGTATATGTTCACAGACAAGGACCTTTAATAGCTGTGTGAATTATTAGGCTACTTGTCTGTCAGGAACAAACAAACTCAACAACACATACACTGACCCTCGCTGCTCACATCCTGTTTCCCACCAACAGTCAATTTCAACCAAGTTGTTTTTTATCACTGAAAATAACCCAAACTACAATCGTTGCCTCACCTTAACCAAGTCAATTTGTACCTAAACCTAACCAAGCGTTTAAAATAGAGGCGGCAGCAGGGAGCAGTCATATGATATGATATCATTCAGTGGTCACATGTAACAGTTTTGAAGGGCAAACAAATGATGTTTTTCTGTCAACTGGAGCATCTGATGAGAACATGCTCATATCTGTCAGTTGGAAAGACAATCACCAACAACATATTTTGTAATTCACTTCGTTGGAATAACTGCTGGGACATGAATGTCTTACAACGAGCAGCTCCTGAGTGAGCAGGTGGTTGGAGGATTCATTGAACCGTCATTTGCTCATTCATGCACTAAATAGTTGCTGAAGGATGCCGTCTCACTCAGAGCCTCTTAACCTGGTGGCTGTGACCCTCAGGGGAGGTCACGAAGGGGTCGCAGGAAAAGTTGGTAAAAAGGTAGTGTTACAAAAATGAATTCAGGGGTAAATAGTAAGGGTAGAGAAATCATTTTTTAGGGTAAAGAAAATGGGTGGTTGAGATGTTAACTATCAAGTGGAATAAAATCATTAAAGTGAGTGAAAATATTCAATACCCCAAAATGGGCAGTAATATCGCAAAAAGTGCCAAATCTGCTGGTCAAACTGGTGCCCAGTTAAGCCTGACGACCACTATGACGATTTCAGTCACCCAGGTAGAACCAACAGCTTCAAGCTGGTTCAAACCGGAGTATATAAGACAAATGAGGTGTGGTGCATATCCTTCAGTAAAACCATTACACCTGATGTAAACAATCCAGGGATGTTCGGATGAGAAGATAGTGCCTTGCCAGGGTGTGGAGTGCCCGTACCTGCAAGTGGTGTACAAACAAGCCCTCGCTGAGAGGCTATTTCTGACTTTGCATGTCGTTGCCAGGTCCTGATCCACACCCGTAACTGCTGGCATGTGAGACACTCATCTAATTGTGTGTTGCTCGATATTGGCTGTGCAGGTCTGGACCAATCCTCCCTTTTGTCCATGCCCCCCTCTTGTCTCTGTTTCAACACTGCATTTCTGTTTTTTTACACTGTCTAAGAATGAGCTTCAGGACAAAGCAACATTTACGTTGCTCCAAATTGTGCAGGAAAGCAGAGTTAAAAGTTGTTTCTTACTATGCCGCTGGTAAACATGGCAGGCCTTTTATAAAATTCCATCAGAACCTGTGATGTGAAAACACACTTGATGAGCTCAGATTTGCTTTCACTGATGACGCAGGACAAGGAGGGGTATTGTAGTGCCTCTTGTTGTGTTGAGTGAGCTGAGAGGCAATCAGAGTGATTTCTGTCCGGCTCTTTGACAGATAAACAGGCAAGGCATATGGAACAAGGCTCCCAGGATATTTATGTACACTGCAGAGGCATGCTGGGAATGTGGACATGGCAGGTGACCTCTCTATATCTCCAAATAAGGCCGGCTGACAGCTGTTTATTGCTGCTTTTGCCCAGGTCACAAAAGTTTGTGTTTGTTTATCGGAGGAATGTGTGTGGAGCCGTAAAGTACGGCCAATGTTTGAAATTCCCTAAAAATTATGTCTATGGTAACAAAAGAAATCATGCCCTTAAACTTCCCAGCGTGTGTGTGTGAGTGTGTGTGCATGTGTGTATATGTATGTAAGAGGAGGGTGGGGAATGCATCATATGCTCCAGTACTGAGCCTGAGGATATGTGATTTTCCACCAGTGATAATGCATGTAGTGTTGATGCCTCAGCAAACAAGCTCAGACAACTTCAAAATGTCAAAAAACTGTCATGTTTTCATCATCCTAGTCAATTTATACTCTCTTTTATCTATTGATTTACTCCTTTATCTTCTTTTCATCTGCGGTCCAGGACCAGGTTGAACAATAATAGTTACTTTCAGAAACAGACAAAGCTACACCATCATAGTTGGTTGATTGGATATTTTAGTCAGTCTCACGTCAACATGGCTCTAGGGATGACTTGACAAATATTATATGAATTGCCATGAAGTTTTGTGCAGACTTTCATGGTCCACAGAGGATGAATCCTTCAGTATTTGGTGATCTCCTGACTTTACTCTAGCGCCACTACGAGGTTGATATTTGTGATTTTGAATGAAAGGTCAACAACTATTGTATGATTGATGTCCCCTTTAGGATGAGTTGTAAAAACTTGGGTGATTCCTTTACTTTTTATCTCAGGACATCATCAGGTTAAAATCCCAGTTAGTCTAATATTAATTATTTGCAAAACTAGATTCTCATCATTAGATTAGATTCCAGTAACACTCAAAACAGGGTATAAACAAGCAAAAACATCACAACAACACAAGTCTCAAGTACAGTGTTCCCAAGCCATTTAAGGCAGTGATAGCTGAGGACACAAAACTCCTCCCAAAGCGTGTTTTTTTGCAGGTTGTCTGTATCTGTAGCCAGAGGGGAGGAGGGTGTAGCATGGGTTGATGGGGTGGCAGAGGTCATGTGCTATGGTCAGTGCTCTGCGAGTGGTGGCAGTGTCAATGAGGGCTGGCAGTTTGGGAGAGGGGAGGCCAATTATTTTTAGAAGATATGGTGGTAATTTTTCAGGAGCTTGTTTCTATTGGTGAGGGTGAGCATGGTGAAATAGCAGGTGGCACAGTACAGGAGGATGGGTTCAATAATAATTTGCTAGAGAAGGAGCAGGAGGTGGGGTTTGACTGAGTGAACCCTTAGTTTGCGGATGGCAGAGAGTCTTTGTTGGCAGCGTTTATGAATGTCTGTGATGCAGTGATCAAAGCTCAGTTTATTGTCCAGGATTATGCCGAGGTACTTAAAGCTCTCCATCTTCTCCACTGGCTGGCTGTTGATGGAAGTGGGGCAATGAGGGGGGTGAGTTTATGAGTTTATTAATGACAAGGGGAAACATGGTAAACATTATACCTGCTAAACATCAGTATACCAGTATTGTCATTGTGAGCATTGTAGCATGTTTACATTAGCATTTCCCTGAAAGCATCACTTTACAGCCTCACAGAGCTGCTAACATGGCTATACACTCTGAAAGGAGGAGTTCAACTGTTTAAAAAGATGCGGCTTACAGTATCTAAAGAGTCTATGAACAAAAGGTGAAAGGTGCTGATTGAAATAAAAGAAAAAACGTCTCAAAGCTTCAAAATGTATCTCCATCTCCTCCTTTTGGGTTGCTTTAATAAGGAAAATACAGAATTTATTAACAGGTGAAATCAGTGAGGGTTGTGGATCCTCAACATCACTGAACTTAATAAGAAAAGAGCATGTGTCCCCAATATTTAACACATTCAGTGTATACTGTAGTCGACTGCGCAGCCAACTGATTATAAATTGTCATTCCTGTCCTGCCGCCTGTGAAACTCCACTGTTGTAAGTATCTTTTTTTAGCAGTAAACAGCTGGTTAACAGCTGCGACATCGCTAATGGTCAAGACAGGTCGCTGTATTAATTCGCCAAATTTGGGGAAAACATTTCACTAGAGGCCCGATTAGAATTAAATAGAATCGGCAGTTACGCTCTCAGCAGCAATTATATCAGATGATTCAGAACACCCAAACATCTTTTTTCCCCATCCCGCTGAGCTCTGGAATGCAAATTACATTGTCCATGGACGCCCATGAAAAGAAGCTGGCACAGCGTGACCTCCTAATAGGCTGAAGATGGAACTGGATCAAGAGTACATTCCTAGACACTATTAGATATTTAGAAATCACTGAGTGGCTGAGCCTCTGGCAACCAGTGTCTTTTCCCGTGTGTAGGACCCGGCTAATGGTCCTGGCTCGGGCACAGTAATGTCATGGGTGAACACTCCAATGAGTAGTTTATTAGGAATTAGTGAGAGTAGGGAGGGGGCTCAATGAAAGACGCACACAGGTGGTCAACTGTGGGTCTGCATCGCCGGAAAATGGATTTTGAGCACAAGAATGCATCAGATCTAATTGCGTCTGTCCCGTATGGGCTCAAAGTGCAAACGGTCACTTAATTGTTTGAAATTTTAAACCAGAACGTTCAGTGTTTTCAATCAAAAAGTGATATAAATTATGAATGCCTCACAAGTTTTTGTATTAACCAGCCAATCATTTTGATAAGAGCAAAGTTTTTTAAAAGGTGCCATTGCTGACGTGCATATGTATAATTGCATCATTTGGCCATTGAAGCTGTGTGTTTGGGTGCTTTGTGCTGGGTAATCACCGTAAATAAGCAGAAGGGTTGGTAGTGTGTGTGTCTGTCTGTCTGTCTGTCTGGCTGGCTGGCTGGCTGGCTGGCTGGCTGGGTGTTGTATTGAGTATGGAGCAATAGCAGCAGTAATCTTCCATGGGAGGGTATGACCTCAGGCAGAGTTTTTCTCAGGTGAAACACTCCAGCACAATAACAAACTGACACACCAGCACTTCTGTACACATTCACGTGTATGATCACTCCACCGTGGGCCTGCAATCAATGATTGGTTTTATTATTTACAAGTATTTTTCTGATTCATGGATTTGCCATGACTATATGTCAGATAATAGTAAAATAAATGCATATTGCTCGTTTTCTTCAACCAACAGTTAAGATATAAAGCAATGAAAAGCAGGAAATCCTCACACCTGGGAGGCTGGAACCAAAACATTTTTGGTATTAATTGATAATGAATTAAGGGCCAAATATACTTCAAAATGAACACGGACACCAACATGTTCTGCTGACACTACATTGGGTGTCTGCATACATGGATGGTCTTCACACATTAGTCAGCACATACAGTCATAAATCCAGCCGTCACTGGCAAGGGCAGATGACAAAACTTATGTCAAGTAAATCCTCATGGCCATGGCACTATACGATGAGACAATTTTTAAAATGACATCTTCAAATTGCTTGTTTTGCCAGACTTCTGCCAGACAGTAATAAACCCAAAGATATCAATTTACAATGATATACGTATAAAAGAGAAAGTAGGAAATAAGATAAGATAAGATAAGATAAGATAAAATAAACCTTTATTAATCCCTGGAGGGAAATTCAGGTGTCATAACAGCAACAGCAATGAGAATGAAACACAGGAGAGGTCCAGGTAAGAGTCCAGAGGCAAAGATAATAAGAATAAAGAATAAAAATATGAATAAAAATTTAAATAAAGTAAAACACTGAGCTGCTGGCCCTAGATATCTGCACTGGACCCCTGAGTGAGTGAATATATGCACAGTCTATCAATAAATAGTGTACCATATAAACCAACCTATACAAATATGAATGAATATATGAATGAATGACTATATAATGAGTATATGAGTCAATGTGCAAGTGCACCAGAGTCTGTGCAGGATTCAGTATTTAAAAGTCAAGAAGTCTTAAAGTCTTGGTTGTGGAGCCTGATGGCTACTGGCACAGAGGACTGGCCAAGGTGCTTTGTAGTGTGCTGAGGAGGGATGAATCTGAATGTGAATGTGCTCTTCATCTTCACTATCTCATCATAGAGGGGATGGGAGGGGAAAATGCTAAATCCTAAATCCTAAAATCCTAAATGCTCACATTTGAGAGACTGGAAACTTTTGTTTGAAAAATAACCAATATGGAAATTTTAAAAAATGCCCCTATAATAATGTAATTTTTGGACAAAGTAACATTTTCCTCCAACAAGAAAATGTTCCTGTTTGCTCCCAAACCCTGATCTGCCCTGACACAGAATCTCTGCCCCCCACATCCTCCATCACCCCCCAACACCAAGTTCACGCCATATTGGATTTACTGTAAATACGAGCGGCTGACTGGGAAAAATTCTTAGTCATCCTCTTAGTTGTACTTGCAAGCAGGACATGGGAATAATTTTAGTGGGCTATGATCCCTCCGGCTTGTGGTCGCAGATTGCAAGAGTGTTACAGTACAAGCAACATCATGGGAAAGTTTTTTAAAGAGTTTAAACTCACTGAAACTTGATATCATTCACTTCTTGCTCTTCTTTTGATCTCACATTAACAGTAATAGTAAATTATGGACTAGAACTTTATTGTCACAAATGAGTGACCCCTGTGAATAATCAGCCATGATCAGCTTACATTATATCTCATAAACCAATGATGAGTTCATCATCAGATCATCTATCATTTCCTGTCATCTGGAACAAAAAATTAACTGGATAACTATAGCACAGTCAATTATTCAAGTCAAGTCAACTTTATTTGTACAGCCCATTATCATAAATCACAATCTGTCCAGCCATACAACATCCTCTATCCTTAGACCCTGGATGCGAATAAGGATAAACTCCCTAAAAAGCTTTAATGGGAAGAAAATGGAAGAAACCTCAGGAAGAGCAACAAAGTAGGGATCTCTCTCCCAGGAAGAACAGATATGCAATAGATGTTGCGTGTACAGAATAGAACAAGAAAGATAAATTACAGAAATACAGCATGGAAAAAATTCCTGCTTTTATGATGCTCATGAAGTTCAAGTTCAAGAGTTCAAGTATGCATGAAGCCCACAAGATGACTGGAAATTGGACTTTGGATGTGACTAGTTGGGGCATCTTTCTATATACTATACCATTTAATCATCAGCTTCATGACGTTACATTACGAGAAAACCCTGGATGACTTAGCAAGGTGTGTCCAATATTTGGGTAAGAGCCAAGGTGCAGGCCTGGTGGGGTCATGTCAGGACCTGTCAAGATGCTGAACCTCAGCTACAAGAAGACAGACAGGGGTTATGCAAAGTTTTGTCAGATGTCATAAAATGATTTCCTGCACGTGGGTCCAGAGGAGCATAGTCACTCGGCAGTGAGATGACATGTATGTGCAAGTATATAGTGTAGTTCTCAACAACTGTAGTTGTCTCTCCTCTCCCTGTTTCTCCTCTCTTTGTTTCTCCTCTGTTTCTCCTCTCCTCTCTTTGTCTCTTATGTCCTTGTTTCTTCTTTGTCTCTCCTCTCCTCTCCTTATTTCACCTCTCTGTTTCTCCTCCCCTCTCCTTTCTCTCCTCTCCCCTCCTTGTTTCTCCTTCTCTTCTCTTCTCCTCTCCTGTCCTCTCCTCTCCTTGTTTCTTCACTCCTTTCTTCTCCTCTCCTCCTCTTTGGAACAAAAACAAGAAAGGATAGGAGGGTAAAAAGAGGAGGATGTGCTGTGTTCATGTGCACATGTTTACTGCACATGCACCCTTTTACACCAGTGGTCTGTGGTGAATGTGTGTGGCAACGCACATACAAATACTTCCTTGATCCTTTTATTAATAATTTCTTCTGCCAAAAACAGCAACACATTTTTTCTGCATATGCTTTCTTCTTCAGAGGCCAAGCTCACAAAAAAACAACCAAACTAACATTAACATGTGTCTTAAATGAACTTAAAAAACTCCCAAATTGTGCGTCACTCAAACACGAGTCAGTCCATTTGCTCACTCTGGTTAACACCTATGCACACTGACAAATCTGTACCAGTATATATTTTCGTATTGCTGTAGACAATCAATTGTCTTGGCACCTGAGGCAACAACAGTGTGTCCTACGCAGGCTGAAACAAGCTACCTACAGTCTCCATCAGGTGTCCTGATCTGAGACTGAGACTTGCAGGCACCAGAAGAGTCAGCTCAGCTCTGACCTCAGGACCCCTCAGGGTACAGGTTAAATCCCCAGACTCCTAAACCAGCTTTCAGCTCCATCACAGGGACCTTCTACACCGCTACACACCTGTGTGTTAAATTCATTCGTAGCACTGAAGCCTGTCACATTACATATAAAGGCATGTGTCTTACGCATCGAGTAGATAAATTACACTTCTTTGTGCAGCCAAAAACGCTTGCATTTCTCTGTCACTGTGAATGGCAAATTCTCTGTCAAAGGTAGATCTGTCTTCCATCGACAGGTAGTCAAAACACTGCCTGTTTTACACAGCAGAGGAGAAGGAACACTCTCGCTTTCTTGTTATAATAAATGTCTCCTTTCTCATATTTCTGTCGAGTAGAGGGGTTGAAAGGGTAAATATTATGATGCCGGCTGATAAATAACGGATGGATGTGATGTCACTGTATTTCCTACAACTACAAGTGGAGCCAGTAGCAGCCAGACTGAAAGATAATAAAGTGACAGAAAGGAATCAAGTGAATCTCTTGCAGAGAATCATTGCTTTGTTTCTGTTGGCGTGATACTGTGTCAACTGGTTTACATTTGTCTGTATGGCTTTTTTCCAGAGCTTAAGTAGAAGTGCTCTTCACTAAACAGAAATAAACTGGAAATAAACATGATATTCAGTAGAAACATTTATGTAACCTTGTTGTAAATAAGATGTAAAGCATTTTTTAAAATTCAGTATAAACAGTTTAGTGATTGACTGTTTAGTTTAGATGATCCAAAGATTTTTAAGGAGTGACCCTGATCTACAACACATTGTAATTCAAAATTGCCTTTTTCACTAAGAATTAAAGAAGATTTGCCTTGAATTTAATAGTTTCTGTTTGTTTTAAAATTATTTGAGTGTTGCTTATATTATTTTCGTTGATTTATGTGTTTTTCATCACAGTGCCATATGCTTCAGTGCCACTACATGATTTATCCCTTTTATCCCATTTGTATTTTTTTCTTCTTCATCAATCTATTCTTCTACTTTGGCAGAAATGCAGTGCTTTGCTCACTGACACTTAATCAGAAAGGACATACTTCCACTTGCACTGTTTTCAAAGACTTAAAATAGGATGGTGCATTAAATATCACCATTTTAATGATTTTGTTAAATATATAGTCTTTTGTGCAAAAACCAGTGAAAGTCACCAAGTGAAGGTGTGCAGCAGCACCTTGAACTGCCTCAGGCTACTCTCCAGTGAACTCACGTCGGCTCCTAGCGGCTGGAGCTGGAATTGCAGCCAGCTGAGGATAATATTTGACATCTGTGTCTGAAACTCACGACTGTTCAGACCTGATATGACCTATTAAACCTGGAAAAATATGCTTTCTCTCAATTAAAAAAAGCACATGTCTGAACGACAATAATTATAGTATATATTTAAGGATAAAAACAAAATAAAATCAGAATCCATGGAAATAGAATAATATAGAATATTAGTGTAGACATCAAGTAGTATCATAGTAGATCAAGTAAAAATATATGAGTATTAAATAACGTAAAAGCATAAGAAATTATTGCGGATAAACATTAAAAACCACATGCACACTGTAACTAGGAATATTATAAGTATATCATTACAGCTATTTATAATAGTTATAATTAAAACATATTGTGCAATCTCACTATAGAACAAGACAGATCTTGTGGAAAACTAACTACAAAAACTGCAGGAGTGAACTTTTATAACTTTATGTCATTTTTCACTTTGCATACCACAGAAACACGAGTGGAATATTGCAGAAGTATTACTGTTGTTTGTAGTCTGCGTTATGGGATTCTTTGAGATGAAAATACCTCTGAGGACTGATGGATGGACCCAGTGAGAGGAAACACTGGTCCATTAAAAGTCTGAGTGCAACATACTGAAGTTGGTCCCTCGTCACCCCCCACCCCCCTCTCCCTCTTTCTCTCCCCCCCCCTCTCTCTCTCTGAACTAAGAGGATAAGCTCGTCCCTTTTTCTCCCCTCACCGTGATTGGACGAGGCCACTTCTTAGGAATGGCATCAAACTATTTAAATAGCACTTTGTCCCCCCTCGGCTTAAAAGAGAGTTTTTTAGCGGCTGATACCAGCAGGGTCAAGTTTTCAATCAAGAAGAAAAACACGCAAGATTTTTTATTTCCCTGCTTTTCACGTTGGAACTTTTTTCTTTTTAAAAAATCAATATAAATCCATTCTTGGGGATTATTGCTGGATTTCTACATATTTGGAGGATTTTATTACTTTTGTCTGCTGTTTTCGTTGAGCAGGTGAGTTACAAATATTACGTTATAATGAATGCGTCTATTTCACCTGCTGCAGCTGCATAAATTCATTGATTTGTGATCCGAGGTTAAGCATTTTTATGTTTTCAACCTGTTGAACATCAATCTGTTTTGTCTGACATTGACAGTAATGTTCTTAATTTTTAGATTGTTGTCGTGATTGTCGCAGGCAGTCGGGCTGGTGTTGCACCATGAAGTTGACAGGGATATTTTTACTATTGATGCTTTGGACCTGCGAGAGTGCGAGAGTCGCAGGTGAGTTTGACTGAAGTGAGAGATTCAACTTGAACTTGTAAAACTTTATTTCTCTGTTCAGATAAAAAAAAATGAAAAAAAAAAGAGGCTAATTTAAAAAAAAAAAAAAAAAAAAAAAAAAAAACCCTCCACATTCATTGAAAGTGAAAACAACTGAAGTCCAGTGCCCTGCCAGACAAAGGCTGACTGCTTATTATTATTCACCCGCAGAGAGCCGAGACGACAATAGCGTGTATGACTTGTTTGATCTCATCCAAGTCTCCAAGAAGAACCACGGCGTCTCCCTGGTGAAAGGAGACGACCCGTACAGCCCCGCCTACAAGATCCTCAATCCGAGCCTGATCCCCCCGGTCCCCGAGAGGGCCTTCAGGGACCTGATCGATTCCATCCACGCCGAGAGGGGATTCCTTCTCCTGCTCAACTTCAAGCAGTTCAAACGGACCCGGGGAAGTCTCCTGACCGTGGAGAAGAAGGACGGCTCCGGTCCCGTGTTTGAGATCGTCTCCAACGGAAAGGCGAACACTTTGGACATAGTTTTCGCCACCGAGAACAAGCAGCAAGTGGTTTCCATCGAAGATGTGGATCTGGCTACGGGCCACTGGAAGAATATCACGTTGTTCGTGCAGGAGGACCGGGCGCTGCTGTACGCGGGATGCGAGGAGGTGAACACCGCAGAGCTGGATGCGCCCATCCAGAGCATCCTGACGCAGGAGACCCCTGCCAGCGCGCAGCTCAGGGTTGGGAAGGGAGCCGTGAAGGACAGGTTTATGGTGAGAACTCTAGACTGGAAATTGAATGTTAAATAGAAATGTTGATTTTATCGAAGCGATGAAGTATCTTTTTAACGTTGTCACCACAGTTTTGTTTAATGCGTATGTTATATGTTCAAATGCGTAAAATACGCACATATAGCAGGACTGAATATGGCGTTTAATTTAATGCTTTCACTATGATGCAATGATAAGAGGTTTCATTTGCTGCTGCACCAGGTTATGGCTTAAACTGAACATTGATGCTTACAGGGGGTCCTGCAAAACGTGCGGTTTGTGTTTGGAACAACACTAGATGCCATCCTCCGCAACAAAGGATGCCAAAGCTGTGAGTAATTATGATCAAGACGTCTTGTGTGTTTACTCATCATTCATCTGCCTCAAGTACCGCCAAACACCAGCGAGTCCTTATCAAAAACATGTGTATATAATTAATTTCCCTGCTGATTTCTACAAAAAACACTCTCTGGGAAGCTGTTTACTGCTTGTTACAGTGGAATGCCAGTTTACAAATATCTCAGGCTGCTGTGGTCTCAAAGTATGTTCTCTGTGCTGCAGGAGAATTAACGTGTTGCTTTTCATCATAATTTATAGCGGCATGGGATGTGTGGTACTCTAATAAATTAAGTGCATGTATGAGTGTACAGATATGTGATTTGATTTATGGTACTGCTCTATCCTCAGCAATGACGACTGACACCATGATCCTGGAGAATCTCAATGGCTCTTCAGCCATCAGAACAGAGTACACTGGACATAAGTCTAAAGGTAAACACTGCTGCATGTTACTTTGACATATAGTAGACTTCGTATTATGTCCAGACTCACATCTGAGACTGACAGGACTACAATAGAATGAGAAAGCAAATATGTATGATCTGTCTCTCTTATTTTGCTCTGGTGAAGATCTGCAGATGGTCTGTGGCTTCTCCTGTGAGGACCTGGTCAGCATGTTTAAGGAGCTCAAGGGTCTCGGTGTGGTGGTCAAGGAGCTGTCCAATGAACTCCGCCAGCTTGTAAGGGTCAAACTCACTTGACTGTCTCCCTGTCTGCTGCATGTGTGTCTGCCTATGTGTGTTTGTGTGTGTCTTAGATGTGTGTGGTCACCACCTTTGCACAGCTCTCCAGCAAAATAACATACTGTAAACTCAGCTAAGGAGAGGTGGTATTTGTTAGGTTTTGCACTTTAAAATTATATTTATTGTTAATCAAATGGTGTTAAGAATAATTTGAGCACTTGGAAAACAAGGGAGCCTGTTGCAGTTTGTAGTGAATGGCACCATACATCTGAATATAGCTGCAGTGAAACTTTAGATGACATCCTTAATCATCAATAGCTGCTACATTTTTTAGTAGTACATAATTTTATTTTTCAAAACAGTTTCTCTAAACTTGAAGAAAGTTTTCGTTTTGCATTAACACTGTATAATTCCTATAAACTTGTCTACCTCAATCTACCTGAAAGCCAGCAGCAGTTACAGCTGTAATGAGAGCTCTGTTGTCAGAAGTTCAACTGAAGTGCTGCATATCACCATCTTTTATATATATTTTTGGTATAAAAACAAACAAATGACCTTGTGCTGTAACTTTTTTTTTGTCTGCTTTTCCTATACCAGACGGATGAAAACAAGCTGATTAAGACCCACATCGGTATTCACAGTGGCGTCTGCATTCACAATGGTATCGTGCACAAGAACAGAGACGAGTGGACCGTTGATGACTGCACCGAGTGCACTTGTCAGGTGAGATCTGGACAGGTTGTGAAAACAACAGAAATTTGTCTTAAGAGCACTTAGACACACGTGTGAGGGGACACACTCTATTGTCTGACTTGTTTGTACATGCACACATACACATACACACACACAGTGATATGTAACCACACCAAGGCACACACACTTAAAACCACTCAACTGATCTGGTCAGTAATTAGTAGTGTGAAGGCCTGGCAGAAAGCCAGCAGCAGTTACAGCTGTAATGAGAGTCCCGTTGTCAGAAGTTCAACTGAAGTGCGGCCTAGAGGGACTTGACCAGACTTTAAGTGATGCATTGGCCATAATTAAGAAAAGACCTTGGCTCTGACAAGTTGAAAAAAGGGATGGGGTCAGGTGAAAAATACTTTGCAGCGAAGATCCCTGCATTTCACAGAGGGGCTTCATTTCCTGATGTCCTCTTCTTCTGGTACACTAGTTGTCCCTATTTCCCCCCTTTCCCCCTGTAAGTTATCAGATCCAGCAGGGAGAGCATTAGCATGCATACTTAGAGGCAGTCGTTATCCCTGAGTCATTCACAGTGCACACACACACACAGGTTGTGCTGGCAGGCTGGCTTTACTTGTTTAGGGCTCAGTGCCCAGTCCGGTTCTACAGTGAAACCAACTTCCATTATTAGGAGTTTGGCCTTATTCCCACCCTCGCCTGACCCAGTGGGCAGATGGTAGTCTGCAGGGGTCTTCGTTCTCAGCCAGAATTCTGCCTTTTAGTTTTTCTGGCTTGGTAAAGCCATCTGTGCACACTCAGATGTTAAACGGGCAATTTAATGAGTTTGTTGCACGGACATGAAAATCACCCAGCAACACGTACTAGTATAAATAAGTTTACACAACAATCAACCCTACTTGACACTGTTTAGTAGTGTCTCAGTTACTTTTGAAAATAAGGAATAAATACAGCACCTGAAATGAATTTTTCATAAATATTGTCTCTCTGTTTGTGCAGAACTCTGCTACTGTGTGCCGCAAGATCTCCTGCCCTCTGATCCCCTGCGCTAATGCTACTGTTCCTGATGGAGAGTGCTGCCCGCGCTGTGGAACACGTAAGCTTTTCTGTTCTCTAAACCCAAACTCATATTGTTAGAATCTGCACAGCTATAGGGAAGTACACTGTAATTACAGTTATGTAAACCTGTACTATAAGCTACTGTATAAATGGCCTCTGTAAGCTAGAATGTATACATTTCAACCAACAGATGGAGCATTCAAACACTGCTCCATTCACTGAGAAATTATTTGCCATATAAAACAAAAAGCCACAAATATTTCCCTAGATGTAAAGGTTTCTATTCAAGGGAAAACAGAGTTAATTTAGAGACGATTTAACTGCACTAACATCCGAGTAAATGAAAGGGTGCTTATGTGTTTGGAACATTGGTGCTTTGTGCTCCAAAACATCTTTGAATCTTCAAGTTGAAACGGCTGTAATTTGCCAAATTGGTTAGAGCGGGATGGAAAATTGGTTGGCTGTTTAGTAAAGCCATCTTCTACATGAAGAGAAGTGACATGTTCTTCATACCTATGCAGGCTTGGCTGCAATGCTTCCCTAAAACCTAAATAAACAGCGGGAGCCACATTCATCCTGACCTCAGCCACTTGTTGAAGTCATTACACACCCAGGACCATGTTTGCAAAATCTGTTTCCTCTTTAGGAAAACATAAGTCAATGGGGCATCCCTATGTATCCTGGGGACAGTAGGCCTTTCTATTTCCCCAGCTTCTCTCAAAGTGTCAGTCCCTGCCCTTCCTCTCAACAGAGGGCCTTCTTTCTGTCTAAGTCCCAGCTAAATCCACACTATTAGCCCTCTGCTTTAAAAGCTTTCCTTCTTCATTTAGGCTTGGGGGTGTTTGTGGGGTGGAGGGGTGCTGCCTTGGTGGAATAGCTCTTTTATTGTCTCCCTCTTCGCCTCTCTCTCATATTCTCTCCTTCTCCCTCCTGCTCAGCGAGCGACTATGCAGAGGACGGCTGGTCGCCGTGGTCTGAATGGACCCATTGTTCCGTGTCATGTGGGCGGGGCATCCAGCAGCGTGGGCGCTCTTGCGACCGTATCAATAACAACTGTGAGGGTACCTCTGTGCAGACCCGCGAATGCTACCTCCAGGAGTGTGACAAGCGCTGTGAGTTAACACAACATACATCCATCAACTAAACACAAACAAACATACAGATAATGTCAAACAGCCTTAATGATTAATGTGATTAATTTATCTATTATTGTACTATAATTATTTGAATAGAGTTTTGCCAGCCTGTGTGCCATAATGGTTTTTATGATTGAGTGCCACAGTGGTGCAACGCTTTACTTCGTGATACCTGACCTCTGACCTATTTTTGCGGCTTTCAGTCAAGCAGGATGGCAACTGGAGCCACTGGTCACCCTGGTCATCATGCTCTGTCACCTGTGGTGCTGGTGTCATCACCCGTATCCGCCTCTGCAACTCCCCCACCCCCCAGCTTGGAGGCAAGGACTGTGAGGGAGAGGGCAGGCAAACCGAGAAGTGTCAGAAGTCTCCATGCCCCAGTAAGTCCCACCATCTGATATTCACAGCCTGGGTGCATTTCTGTGATCTCTACAGCAAGGATAGCAATTAATAATGCAACATGTGTCCTCCTTGTATTCCTTAGTCAATGGCAACTGGGGACCCTGGTCACCGTGGGATACCTGCAGTCTTACATGTGGAGGTGGTGTCCAGATTCGTAAACGTGTGTGCAATGACCCTGCACCAAAATATGGTGGCAAAGAGTGTGTTGGTGAAACCAAAGATACCCAGATGTGCAACAAGAAAGCTTGTCCCATTGGTGAGGCATTCTGATTATTAGCAGGGTTTCTAGATCCTGTATTACTGTTTATGGCTTCTTTCTGTATTTTAAGTTTTAAATTATGGAATTATATGTTTATATACCCAGATCTCCCTTCATTATGAGATCATTGTCATTTACCTGATTAAAAAAGGTTACAACTAAATAATACCTTGGATTTTGTAGATGTCTTGATAATGGGCATGAACATTGCTGTTTTCAGATGGGTGTCTATCCAACCCCTGCTTTGCTGGGGCCAAGTGCATCAGTTCCCCTGATGGTTCCTGGAAGTGCGGAAAGTGCCCAGTTGGCTACACCGGCAATGGTATCAAGTGTAAAGATGTTGATGAGGTAAAAATTCCACAGATCTTTTTATTCTGATTTTGTCAGCTAAGTTTGATGTTTGATGTAATATTTGCCCAGTCTCCGGATAAGAATTGTTGTTCTTTTTATCCTGAAAACAGTGCAAGGAGGTTCCAGACGCTTGCTTTGAGTTTAATGGTGCGCACCGCTGTGTGAACACAGATCCTGGCTACAACTGCCTGCCATGTCCTTCTCGCTACTCTGGACCCCAGCCGTTTGGCAGAGGTGTGGAGCAGGCTGCTGCTAAGAAACAGGCAAGTACAGCCCTGTCTTTGTCAAAAAAAGAAGCCAATAAGAGCAGAAAAGAGCAAAGGCTCTGATGTGTTCATGAGTTTATCTGACTGATGACAGAAAGATTTTCAAGTCGATCAGACTGATCATTAATTGATACTGATAACACAAATAGTTTGTGTAAGGTACAAGTACACTTGTGTCCCCAGGGCATGACAATGTTCATTTACTCTGATGAATGTCTGCCTTTCTACAGAATGTCATGAATTTGGACTATGCAGAGCCATTCTGATTACTAATTGTTATTACTATTCATCCCTCATTCACTCTCCAGGTGTGCACACCCCGTAATCCCTGTCTTGACGGAAGCCACAACTGCAACAAAAACGCCCGCTGTAACTACCTCGGACACTTTGCTGATCCCATGTATCGTTGCGAGTGCAAACCTGGCTACGCTGGCAATGGTCATATCTGTGGAGAGGACACAGATCTGGATGGATGGCCCAATGCTGACTTGGTTTGCGTGGAGAATGCCACCTACCACTGCAAAAAGGTAGGTATTGCTGAAGCAGTAAGACACTGAGATTACAGAATCAAATTACCTATATGAATATTATCATTTCTGAGTGTCTGATTGTGTTTTCTGTTTTTCAGGACAACTGCCCCAACCTCCCTAACTCTGGACAGGAAGATTATGATAAGGACGGCATTGGAGATGCTTGTGACAATGATGATGACAATGACAGCATTCCTGATGACAGGGTAAGTGAAAATCTCCAGATGTGGCAATGACAGTGCACAAGTCAGTATGTGTGTTTGCTCACTCTGGCTGCCAGCAAGCTACGATTGTGACTTTTACATTCATCATTCATGCTGTATAATAAGAAGGCAGGTGGAGAGGGGGATGGGGAGGGGAGGCTCAGAAGGAAAGAAAAAGTTTCTCCTTTGCCTGAGCCAAAACCTCAAATTCCAACACTGAGGCACGAGTCTGAAGGAGCTGCACTGTGTGCCGCTAATCCCAATGTTAGAATTGGGACATGGCCTAAAAATAAAGCACCTTTTCATCCCACATCACTC
This sequence comes from Thunnus maccoyii, assembly GCF_910596095.1. Taxonomy (NCBI): domain Eukaryota; kingdom Metazoa; phylum Chordata; class Actinopteri; order Scombriformes; family Scombridae; genus Thunnus; species Thunnus maccoyii. The sequence continues at coordinate 22,614,084 of NC_056549.1, read as the reverse complement.
CCTCATAAATAAATCCACTTAGAGTCTGATGGCAAATGACAAGGACTGCACCTGAAAACCTATCCTCAACTCTCTGTATTTCTCTTTTCTCCAACAGGACAACTGTCCATTCGTCTACAACCCCAGGCAGTCCGATTATGACCGTGATGACGTTGGTGACCGCTGTGACAACTGCCCCTACGACAGTAACCCAGACCAGACAGACACAGACAACAATCAAGAGGGAGATGCCTGCGCTGTGGACATCGATGGAGATGGTAAGGACCGGAAACTTTAATAAAAACAATCCTAGGGACATCTATATTTTTAGGTCTGCACTGAAATGAGCTCATACTGTTTTAGTAATATATTTTATTAAAATCACACATTGTCCATTCATTTCCCAGGCATTCTAAATGAGAAGGACAACTGTCCCTATGTGTACAATGTCGACCAGAGAGACACAGATCTGGATGGAGTGGGAGACATGTGTGATAACTGCCCCCTGGAACATAATCCTGATCAGGTGTGTGGACACACACACATACATATACACACTGCCCTTTCCCATTTCCTTCCACCTCACTCCTCAACAATAATCCACATTCATCTCTCTGCCTTTCTCTATAGCTCAGCATATATCTCTCCAATTGAAAGAGAGAGAGCCTCAGTCATTAGCCCTGTGTAGCTGTCTAAGCTTTATCACACCATGTAAAGGTGGAGTAAATCCCATGTGCAGCTCAAGGGCACATCAGTTCAATAAGGCGTGGTGGGGGGCTAGGGGTCTTTTCAATAGCCCATTGACGTTAGCTGGCTAATGTGAGGAAAGAGGCCCTAAGCTGAATATTACTGAGGAATGGGCTGGCCCTGGGCGGTGTGCATGCCCTGTCGGCACACCACAGGACAGGCTTGCTCAGTCCACCTGTGCCATGCTACACTGAGAAAAAGGAATGTGTTGAACAACGAGACTCAGGATGAGGGTGAGGAAAGGAGGAGGGCCTCCAAATCTACAATGATGCGGTCTTTAAGAGTGAATTGCACAGTGCAATTAAAGGTCCAAAGAAACAAGTCTGGACATGGAAGCAGCAATGTTATTTGCTGTTCCAAGGAGTACAAAAACTGCACAAAAATGCCTTCTTCAAAAATTGTTTTTCTATTTATTAAATTATTCTTAGTTAGTTAGGGAGTTATCCCTATTTCCTATTTAAGAATTTTGGATTTTACAGTTACCCATTATCTTATCCTTCCCCCATCTCCTTCCATTCATCCTCCCTGCCATTATTATTTCTTAGAGCCGCAAGGTGCGTCTAGTCCTGCCAAGTAGGACTAATATTACTTCGCTGTTCACTGCAGATGCTGGCAGTGCTCAACAAGCAAATTGGAGTTGGAGAAGCACAGAATCTTGAGGAGTGATGTTTGATTGACAGTAGATGAAAACTACCGACAGATCTTGGACAAATTGAGCTTGACAGCTTTACAGAAGCAAAGAGTGATTGGAGCCTAAGGAAAGTCCTTAATGAAAGAAACAGAGGGGAGATGAAAAGAACAAGGGCAGTCAGGAAACGCTATGGTGAAAGGAAATGAACACTGTGGAATGTAATCACCTGTGTTAACGTGTTAATGCGTCACAGTTCTCTTAAATTATACATTAAGACATAACTTACGCAAACAAATTTTACCATTGCAGGTGGATTCAGATGATGACCGTGTGGGAGACAAGTGTGACAGCAACCAGGACATTGATGAGGATGGACACCAGAACAACTTGGACAACTGCCCGTATATCCCCAACGCCAACCAGGCTGACCATGACAAGGACGGCAAGGGAGACGCCTGCGACCACGATGATGACAATGATGGCATCCCCGATGAAAAGGACAACTGCAGACTGGCCCACAACCCTGACCAGCTGGACGCTGATGGTGAGCACAATGGAACATGCTTCAACCTGAAAGGATGCAGGTTGTCCTAAAGGGTTCTGAAGCAGCAACACATTGATACACAGTGCTCAGCATTGCTAGAGGTCTTCAAAAGACTGTGGTCAACCTAATTAATGAATATTTATGAAATACTTTTCAGGTGATGGCCGTGGAGATGCTTGCAAAGATGACTTTGACCAAGACAATGTGCCTGACATCTACGACGTGTGTCCAGAGAACTTTGATATTAGTCAGACAGACTTCCGCAAGTTCCAGATGGTTCCTCTGGACCCCAAAGGCACCTCCCAGATTGATCCTAACTGGGTCGTCCGTCATCAGGGCAAAGAACTGGTTCAGACTGTCAACTGTGACCCTGGCATTGCTGTTGGTAAGTAAAAGAGATTGTGTGATTGTCTGCACAGTGAACACCATTTTTCTCTGGTTTGTTTGCAGAATGGTGAATAGATGGACAGAATTTTCTGAGCTGTTGCAGTGGTGAAATTTCTCCAACTTGATTTTTTTACGTCTTTAGGTTACCATGAGTTCAATGCAGTGGACTTCAGTGGGACTTTCTTCATCAACACCGAGAGGGATGACGATTACGCTGGCTTCGTGTTTGGTTACCAGTCTAGTTCCAGGTTCTATGTGGTGATGTGGAAGCAGATCACACAGACCTACTGGTCAAATAAACCCACCAAAGCCCAGGGCTACTCTGGCCTTTCCATCAAAGTGGTCAACTCCACCACTGGCCCAGGAGAGCACCTCAGGAATGCCCTCTGGCACACAGGAAATACACCAGGACAGGTAAGATATTTGGTGGACTTTATAAAGAGGTTCTATCCCCAAATGCATATTTTAATATGTGATTAAGGATGTATGAAAAGATCAACACATGACTATTTATTTTGGCATGCTTTAGGTCCGCACTCTCTGGCATGACCCTAAGAATGTTGGATGGAAAGATTTCACCGCCTACAGATGGCATCTGATCCACAGACCAAGAACAGGACATATTAGGTGAGCAGATGATATTTGTTAGTCCACATAGATATTTCCTCTCCACATGTAAAAATTCCAAGCTTTGGACCTCACCATCTTTAATTTTTCCTTAATTCCCACAGAGTTGTGATGTATGAAGGCAAGAAGATCATGGCAGATTCTGGTAGCATTTATGACAAGACATATGCAGGCGGCAGGCTAGGTCTGTTTGTCTTCTCACAGGAGATGGTATACTTCTCAGACCTCAAGTATGAATGCAGAGGTGAGAATCTAAATAAAATTAAATAAAAATATGATTGCAAAAGCAGCTTCGTAGCAAACATTTGATGTTCTGCTCTTAAAATTGATGTCCTAGAGGTCCAACTCCTTACCTTATGTCTCTTTCTTTTAACAGATGCATAAATGCACGGCGCAGGAAGCTCTGAGGAATGCACCTTTTTGTATAAAGTATGAACTTATGTATTCTGATGCAAAGTCCAGGGACCGATTTATCTCCGCAACTCTTTCTTCTGCATCACGCACACTTGGACAGGGCGAAGGGCATGTGGTCAGCCTCAGGGTAACTTGAAGCTGGTTTGGGCAGAGCACCAACCGGCTGACTGCCAGTTGAGGATCAGAGAGCCCCTTCTCCTCCACCCTTAGCATCCACAAGAGCAGGGAGAGCTGGGGAAAAAAGAAAATATGCCCTCTAGCTTTGCCAGTAGGACACCAACACCTTTCTAGCCCAGCTCTCCCTGCTTTCTTGCTCTCTGAAAGACCTCATTCATCTCTGTGCGGGAACGGTTCCCCATAGACAACTATGCACTTCCAAACCTTTACATCTCTCTCTGTCCTTCTATGTCACTTCTTCAGCCTGTGTGCCTTATTACCTTATCTTCTGGATGGACATCCCAAAGACAAAAACTGATGAAATATTCCCTTTGCTTTACCAGGACGTAGATTGTGAATGATACAACTTTTGAGGACTCAAAGGATGAAGAAAGCAGTAATATTTTTAGGAATCTTTGTTGTGACTTGTGACTGAAGAAAACTATTGGGAGAGGAGTGCCTTAGAAATAAGGGGAACATGATGTTGTGGATGTTTGCATTCATGCATGTATGTGGTAGTCTGGCCTTGGATGGAACAAGAAAGTACATTTACCCATATACCTAAGAATCCATGTAGAGAAGAACTACAGAAATAAGAAATCCAAAATTAAGTTTAGATTAGCTATATTATAAACATGCAAGTATCATGGGCTTTGTTGGTGTTGTCTGGTTAACTAAACAACTCTCAGGGTGAGATGGAATTGATGATCTTCCCATATCAAACCAGTAAAGAAAAAATACACAAGGATTATGTTTAATAGAAAATTTCCAGAGCCAACCACCTCAAAGGCAGTTTTCCCTCCATAATACTCCCCCATCCCAAATCAAAACCTTGGTCATTGAAGAGACTTATATCCCTCATCTTTTGAGGTTTTAATTAGAGATCATGTAAATACATGTAATTTATTGACTTTTGCCTACAATGTAGGCAGCAAAGGCAATTTGAATACTTTAAAAAAGTAGAAACATCCATCCAACATCACAGTGCAAACTGACCAAAATAAGGTACAGTCAGGTTTCAGAAGCAAGATGTATGCTCTTGTCAGTGTCTATCATCTCCCGCTGTGCAAAGTGAATTAGGTATTCTTCAGATAGGGCTACTTAGCATGAAGTGTATGTGACTTGTGTGGCTTTTCTTCAGAGAGAGATGAAAAACAAAGGAAATCTTTGATGTACAAATATTACCTCATTGCTGTTATATAATTTGATCAAACAAAAACACAACCTAAGTACTTTTTCATATTCCTTTGAAATGATCTCAGTGCTACTGTAGCATGAGTTGTAAATAGTATGACATTTCATATCTAAAAACACAACCGAGCTCCCAATCCCGTGTTCTACCCTAGTGAAAATGACAGTAAAATGGGAGATTTCTTTTTTATAAATAATTTTGCTTTATCATGTATGTCCAATGCTGTTTTTAGCAGATAAATTATTGTTCTGTTTTGTCTTAGCTGTTTGTGAGAGGTTGATTTGTGTGTGTGTGCGTGTGTGTAGATAAATGCTATTTAAATAATTTATCAGGATTTGTTGCCTGACAAAGGGGCACGTGTCCATCTGTATAAACGGTTTGCACACTGACGTGAGGATGTTCTGTTCTTTATCGTTTTTACTTTTTTTTTGTTATTGTGTATCAATGTTACCATTATTTTTGTACAATTAGTTTTGCTTGTCTGTAAACATTTTCTTAGTTGTACAAAGCAAAATGCTGTTTTTGTTCATAGCGATTATTTTGTTACATACTTCAAGACAATAAATAGTTGTTAAAATTCTCATTTTTGTCTGTGCTTTTGTTTGTCTCGAAAACCGACATCAGATTGGAGCTATTTTATTTTTTTCATCATTAGTCAACTCTAGAGTTTGTTTAGATGATGTGAAAAATATAAATGTTTTAGATTAAAAACAAACTGGTATGACTCAGACTAGACTTACTGTAGGCCTCTTCCAACCAGAGGACATCACAAAGATACCCGGCTTTCATTAGGTCCACTGTAGCCCCAATGCTCAACGCTTGAATGCGCTCAAAGTCAAAATGATTGCCTAGTTCCCCCGAGGCACAAGTAGAGTTGTACTTTCAGTCCTTTCTGTCTGCAGAGAGGCACACATGGTCTCTGTGATGAAGGCCACATGAGGAATGTGGCACAGACGTCTGCTCCTTAGCTTGATCTGCCTGACCCCTCTGTGATCTGCACTGACCTCTGTGCAGAGGGTTAAACAACACGTCGAGCAAATATTAGGCTGACACAAACCTTGACATTGGCTGAATGGCTTTGGGAGACAGTGACTAAAATGATCCACTGGTGGACAAAATAACAAGAACACAACATTGTGACACCACAAACTTTGGTCTTATATATGAATTAACACAAATCTCAACAAAATGTTAACATCATAAGTTTTGCAAAGTAGGAGTGCTGAATTTATTTTAAGATGTTCCTCTAATTTTGTTCACCCCTTTACAGCAACACATCTATTTCTCCTGGAAATTCTTTTTATTTCTTATATCTATACCCTTATTGCTGACTGCAGTGTTTGTGTCTCCATCTTTGGCATTAAAACAGTTGATGTTGTGATCTTTCTGCACTGGATGTCCCATAGATCACTGGTAGAGGTCTTCATGGGTCCAAAAGTTTGGAAGAAACTTTAGAAGAAACAGACTTGTGGAAAACCTTCCTGAATCTGAAATATTTTCCAAGTAAGAAACCAAAAAGGGACCCAAGGACAGTCAGACCTGATCCAAACGAACTCAAGGACCCAATCCAAAATGCGGTCAAACAGAAGTGACCCACACCAAAACTGGCAGAAAACCTGATGAGTCACCAATTAACAAGCAGCAGGATCTTAAAGAGTGGTAATACCTCACAGTTCACACTTTCTATCGCACATCAAACAACATATTTTTCTCCTGCAATAATTACAACACTCCATGCAATCAGAGGTGATCACAAGTTCACTCTGATTGAATATTTGACATTAACACACAAATCTGAGTCCCACAGCAATGAAACTATACCCTACCCGACCCAATTAAACTGAATATAAGTTGGACCTGGACTAACTTCATTTCACTGGTCAATGAAACAATGTGCCCTGCACTGTGGCGTCCTCTGACATTCTGTAGATGTTCTATTGATGTTTGAGTTTCTGTGAGTTAGTCTGTCTTTGTGTGTTTGGCCATGGTGGCTAAATCTTTGCTCATGCAAAAAACCCAAGCTCTTCTTCAGTTTATCCTAAGAAAAGACAAACATCCTTTCCTGTGCACCAGAGCTTTTTACTGTGGAAAGACCTTCCAGACAGTGTGCTCAAACATGTTCACTAAGAGCCTTTCATGAACTAGGTGTAAGATGACTCACTGTTCTTTTATGGGCTATGCTATGAAATTTTAGTCCTTTTTAATCCAGGAAGTCAATTATGAACACATGCTTATGAACAATGACAGCCCAGTTTGGGTTATTTATTATTACAATGTGGCAGCACTAAAGACTAGACATCTTAATACCAGCTGCAGTTCTCGCACATCTCTGCCACCTGTCTACAAACACCCACATGTTTACTCTCAGGCCCTCTTAAGCTGTGTGTGAGGATGTGAGTGCCACATTGAGAACTCCTACCAGTTTGAAGAAAATTCATGAAGTTTGTCTCCTGTTTATATGCAATTTTTCAAATGATGGTATATCTTCCTTACATTTGGGAAATCAAAATAGTGGCTTTACATGGCACATAATCTGTACTACAAATAACACAAAATCACAATGTTGTTTTTGGAAACCTCTAATTCAGAAACTGAAAAGTAATTTTAAGCCCATAATCTCAATGACAAGTTACCGTGGCAGCACTGCAACTAGCAATTATTTTCACAATCAATTGATCTGCCAAGTATCTTCTTGATTAATCAATACAAAGGCAGAAAATAGTGAGAAAGTCCCATCACTATTTCCCGTAGCCTGAGGTATCCAAACTGCTTGGTTTGTCAAACCAACAGTCCCACACCCATAAATATAAATGTACTATATCAAAAAGCAGAATATCCTCACATTTGAGACGCTTGAACCATCAAATGTCGGCATTTTTACTTGAAAAATGAAATGAAACCATTGTCAATATTTTCAATATAAATTGAACAGTTTCAGCTCTGAACTGTTGCAGCTCTAAACTGAGGAGGCAATAAGGCAACACATTTTGCACAGATGAAAGCTGTTTTAAAAGATGCTGTGATGTACAAATTGTTACTTCAGTATTACTAGCTCTATCGATTAAAGTTTGCTTTAAGTTTGCTGTAAAACACCATGGTGGTGAATATTTATGGAAACAATGGTGTGTCTTGTTGCCCAACGGCTTTTCCTGACAAGACCAGGACTTCAAACTGGCAGCCTTCTGGTCACGAGTTCCTACCATGATTACTTGCCACACACACTCCTCAAATAATGACAGACCAAAGCTTTAAAAGAGCCACCCAGTTACCCCCAGCACCTTTAATAGGTCTGCAAAAAGCACCTATTGCAGGAAAAGGATATGAACATCAGCCTTGAAGTGTAGTGACTAATGCAAAGTGCTGATGAATGGAACAAAGGCCATCCACCCTGAAGTTACAACGGCTTTATTTAGTTCCTGTAATCCACCCAGGGAAGTGGATAGGCTATATTCCATTTGCAAAACCAGCTGCCGCAATTGGCCTCAAACCTCAAACATCAAACCTGAAATGCTACATTTGAACTGGCCTCCCCACTCCTTTCATCTGTCATTGGACACCTTTGTGCCTTATGCTGCTGTGTATTGAGGTGTTGAAGTGTTATGTTAAGATGGAGGAATACAGCCACTTTTACCCACCATACACATCTGTAAGCACAGGAGCTGTAAGACACCACCTGTGCATACAGTATTTGGGACTCAAATAAGAATAAAATAACATTTTCTTGAACAATAAAGACTTGGTGAAAATAAGTCTGGAATGTGGTTTAGTCAAGGCATTTTCTCCCCATTATAGTATTAGTTGGATGTATAGGGTTGGATCAAAATAAACCCTCAGTGACACCTGCACACTATGGTTTTTAAGTAAAAATAGCTGCAGGCAGCAGAATTGTTAAAATCATCAGCCTTTATCACCCCAGTAGTTATGTAACATCTTGAATCATCTGAGCTCTCTGCTTTACAGACACTCAGCTTTGTTATTACTAGATATATCTGAATATTGGAGGCTTCAACTGGCTAAAGCATATAAATTAGCATATATGCATAGCATGTGTGTGTGTGTATATATAAGGAGACTCTTTAGTGTTTCCCTTTAAAGCTGCAACTAACAATTATTATCATTACTGATAAATCTGACCATAATTTTTATGATTCTGATCATTGTATAAAAAATAAAAAATAAAAATAAAATACTGATAAACACCTATCACACTTTCTCAGAGCGCAAGGCAAAAACTCCAAATCTCTTGTTTTGTCTAACCAACTGTCCAAAACTCAAATATATTGAATTTGCAATTGTGAAAAGAACTGTGAAAAGCGGAAAATCTTTACATTTGAGAAGCTGGGACCAGAAACTGTTTGGCATTGACTGACTGATTAATCAACTAATAGTTTCACCACTATTTCAACTTCAAGTTCTAGTTTTAAGTTTTAATGTCTCACTCCTGTGGGTAGTTTACATCTAACAACCTAAGTTTAATTTGGACAAACAGAGTGAATTCATGCTAACTTGATTTTCAGGGACACATATCTCTCACAGGCCCAGCTTGTGATAACAGGTGTATTTTTAGGTGTTCAGTAGCGAATGGATTCAGAAACTTTTGAATGATTTATGATCAGCCTCTCTAACTAGAAGCTAAAGGGCCACAACTTGTCACACTGAACCATGCGTGTTTACTTTTTTCAGCTCCTTAACTCTGCTGAAATGAAGAGAGTGTTTCATGCGTATGAAAAAATAAAAATCAGTCGTTTTGGGACACTTGCTTTAACAACCAGGACTTTCTGAACAACACCAAACCGCTGAGGACTATAATAATCATTAAATCAGCAAAAACAGAGAAATCGTTCTTTTCATTATCTCAGATGGTGTGACACGACACCAAATAAATACTTACTTACACTACTTTGGTGTAATTCCCCTCTTTAAACCCTCATAAAATAATTCCCCATAGAGAACAATGTAGTTCCTGTGATTGTTGGCAGTTGTGATGAGATTCCTGACTAAGATGTGCTATGACCTCTGACCCCTGAGCCGGCTGCACCTGGTAAACTCAAACAGACAGTGAATATTTTGATGGAAAAAAGTGACATTCATCACCTTTGACGCATAGTGATAGGTAAAAAACTCTCTCTCCAAACATCATTATAAAGATGTCATAAATCCTTGCTCTCATGTTGGTATGCCTCTACGTCAATGAAATGACAGGTCATGAAAAGCAATTCACAATTTGAAAACAACAGGATAATAAGGTAAAGAATTTGTTGATGATTTTCAAGTGTCAGGTATGTGAACCACGCATTGAAATCTAATCAACTGCATTTTTTGAGGCGCTAACCGAGACGTGTCATACATGTTTGCTAACCTCTTGAATCAACAACACATCTGCTTGGTGTGTTCTTTGTGCATTACTACTGTTTGTTTTTCCTACATCCTCTTCTGGACACAAGAGAGGCAGAGAAACTATCTGAATAGCGAAAAGATGAATGTTCCAAAACAACCCAAAGAGGACCATGTTGGCAACACCATGTGTATGACCAGAATTCCATTATTTCCCAATTTTATTGCTTTGAGAAGTACGCCAAATGCCTGCTTTCACTCTGCAGTGTGGAAACACCAAGCACATGCTCTCCTTGACTTTAATATGCTACTCTACCATTATTGATGTTAACCACAATGAGATAGAATCTCTTTTTCATGTGTAGCTTGTTATTGAAAATGTTGAAATGTAAAAGTATACCCAGAAGAGCAGTCATGCAGGTTTCCATGGAGAAACACCCTGTATCCAATGAAGGTTCAGAATTTAGAGCAGCTTTACTTGTCTACGCACTGGATCTTTTCCACTCCTTTAACTCATTATATTGAAATAAGTGATCTAAAACTCTTTCCTAACGTTGCTTTTTTTCCTTAACTTTCCTTGTAAGTTTCCACAATCATCAATGACCTTATTTTGACAGTTTGTTTTAGCATTTTTAAAGAAACTGAAATTTCAAGTTCTAATCCTGTGTCCCTGTGTTAATTGTTAAGTAATCTCTTCTTGTGTGCAGAATATTTTTGAAAAAAAAAAAATCATTTTTTTTAATATCAAAATTCTTGTAAAATGTGCATTACAATATTTTTTGATGACTCATCTTGCACTCTGGGGCGTATACATACATTTATCAAAATCAAATGTAATTTGGACCACTTAACTAATACTCTTCATCATATAAAACTGCACTTGACTCGTGAGTGTCCAAGCAAGCAAAGCAATAGTATAGTAGAAGAAGTGTGTTTGGATGTCAATTGACAAAAACTTTGTTTACATTTCCAAAGAGCATGGTTTTATTCATTACTACCTCCTCCTCCTCCTCCTGATCTAAAGATGTGATGAGGAGGGTGTGGGTGAAGGCCATCAGTTCTCTACAGCTCCATTTCCCACTTTTCAGCAGTTCCATCACATCTGAAGAATTTGATTTAAATCCCTCACATTTCAATTGATAAAGATGCTCTAACTGCTGTTTTACTTGAAAGTATTGAATGGTAACATAACTTCTACAAAGCATGATATGATATATGATATACTCTGATGAGGTGTTTGTTGAAATAAAAGGTGTTTTTTCATGAAATAAGTAGTACAAGTATTTTTGTGACTCCTTCAAAGGAATATCAACTCATCATAATGTAATTCATATGATATAGGGCAGCCAATTTGTTGCAGCAATTACTGATTTCAGGTTTTGACACTGCACCTATAACTATAGTAAACAACTACCAAGTCAGGGTTGTTATTATGCCAGTGCAAAAACAGCAGTGTTTCATATCTCCAAACAATTTTGATTTCTTTCACGGTGTTGAGATAGCAGTAATTACTATATCCAGTTTATTTCATATAACACTGTAAGTATAAAGGTGAATGTCTTTTACAGTCAACAGCAAAAAGGAGAACCCCAGACGCTATTAGTGTGCTATTCATTAACTGGACTGGCAGCAGATGAGAGAGGATATGGAGACTGAAGGAAGAAGCAATGGCTTTTAATTTCCTGAAGGGAGTACGCCCTGCTACTGCTCTACAGCTTCTGTTTATCCGACGGCCTCTAATTCCTTCTGGCCTTGGCCTTGTGTCGAGTTACAGACTCAGCTTCAAACACACAGCATCCCTGCCACAACAAAGACACTGTGCCCATACAGTATACCTCCACTATCTGTACCAGTATGACCCAGTTGCACATTAACATCACCGTAGAATCACAAGCTCAAGCAATGACCATACAATAATAATAATAATAATAATACAATAATAATAATACATTTTATTCAAAGGTGCCTTTCATGACACTCAAGGCCACCTAATATCATATAAGATCAATAATACAATAAACAATGAGAAGTAATAAAACATCAGTACAATCATCAATAAAACATGCAATAAACAACGGAGCATAGCTCAGTAACATAAGATCTACATGTCAAAAAATAAGATGCAGTTGATGTAATTAGAGTGAGTAAGTTAGTTTAAAAAGATGGGTTTTAAGAACAGTTTTGAATTCTGTAAGAGTCCATGATGCGGATGTGAGGGGAAAGGTAGTTTGGGTGCTGCATAGTGGAAGACTCTGGCACCCACTGTGCTGAAGTTGATGGCTGGTAGTGCCAGTAGACCTGCTGATGAAGACCACAGGGAGCAAGAGGGAATGCTAGTCTGAAGGAGGTCTGTGAGATAAGCAGGGGATCAGCAGGGGAGTGACATGTTCAGTCGACTTGGAGCGTGTAAAAATCCATGCTGCAGAGTTCTGGATGAGGTGAAGTCAGTGAATGGGTTGCATTGCATTGTATTGCAGTAGTCAATGCGTGACGTGACCAACGCATTGACTAAGACTTCCGTGGAGTGTTGCATAGAAGCAGGGCGTGGTCTGGAGATGTTTTGCAGAAAAAAAGGCAATCCAGGAGACATTGTTCATATGACTGGAGAAAGAGAGGGTACAGTCCAGGATAGCAGCAAGACTCTTAACCTGTGTAGAGACAGGTATAATGGCTTCAGCAATGAGGAGTGAACAAATATTAGTTTTACTGTAGTGTAGATTTAGTGCCAATGAGGAGTAGCTCGGTTTTACTGCTGTTGAGTTCTAGGTAGTTGTTTGTCATCCACATCTGTAGACCGGAATCAGCTGCATGGAGGAGGTTGTTGGTGATCTGAACCACAGCTGTTTCTGCGCTATGTTTGAGGCAAAAGCCAGATTGGAATTGTTCAAAGAGATTGTTGTTATCATGGTAGATCTGGAGTTGGGATTCAACTACCCTCTCAAGAATTTTGGAGATGAATGGCAAATTGGAGGACAGTAGTTATATGTATGTGTATATATATATATATACCATCCCTGAGCATGTGGGAAGATAGCAAGGAAGAGTACCTAACATGGCCAGATATAAACGTATAATGCCAAAATTAATCTGTAGACACACTGAAAGTGTCCCATATCAGATGTTTTGTTGTGTCAGGTGTCAGATGTGACACCACTCTATTGTTTTCTAATTAGCAAAACATTTCATTGAGTTACGTTTTTTAACTCCAAATCAGACCACAAAGATACTGCTGGTTTGTAAAAGTAAAGACAGTAAATCTGTTTGTGTTTAATCAAATTTGGATCATTTTGAAGAAACTTGTTTTCACTTTAACATTATAGAAAGACAGAGTCATTTTCTGAAATTAACCATCAAAAAAAGTTTAATTAAGTGACTCTAAGTGATTCTAAGTTGTAAAACAACAAAATATGAAAGTCCAAGTGGTGGGAAAACTTTTGGTAAAAAACCTGCAAAGCCTGCAATGAAATGTACTTGTGTATGTATTTAAAGGGGGCGAATACACATTTCCAGGTCTATATTCTTATTCTGGGGCTCTACTGGAATATCTTATTTAGTTACAGTTCAAAAAACTCCTTATTTATCTTGTGCTGGCCCTTTATGCAGCCGCTCAGTTCAGGCTCTGTATGAAACAGACTATTTTATCTTCTGTCTCTTTAAGGCCCCACTCTGTTCTGATCGGTCAATTCCTGGAAGCTGCCCCACAGCTTGTAAACAAACAAGGCTAAGTAAACAAACAGTAGTAGTAGAATTTCACTTCTTTTTCTCATTCTTTACTCGAAAAGGAAACTTCTCAAATACATCTATATGTGTTCAAACCCTAATCCGATCTGAAATATGCCAGTGGACAATGCAAACAACTTGTGGAGCAACCTTAGCAAAAACCATAGCAACAACCTTAGCAACAAAGGCTACAGAACAGACGACCATTTGTAGGCATGCGTGACATCACCGCGAGTTTTGGACATTTGACCATGTTTAACATAGACATCCGACATCATAACAGTACAAAAATAACAAAAAATCACAAAAAGCATGATATGTCTCCTTTAAACATTTTAAATTAATGAAACATTTCTCCTAATCCTGGAGTTGTTAGGTTAGGTAGGAATAGAAAATCATGAGAGTCAAATAGATTGTTATCTTGGGAAACAACTAATTTCAGTCAAATTAGAACTGTATTATTGTTGAACTGCTTACCTCTTGCTTTTGTTATTCAGTGCTTATGTGTCCTTTGTAAAACACTGTCAGCTCATATTAATATTGGACATGGAGTACATCCACAAAACTCTGATATGAGCAATCATTCAGAGCTAAACGTCAATGCCTACAGAAGCACCGGCTCTAAAATTGTCTGCAGGGCAAAGAACCTGTTCTAAAGACTGAAGCTCTGAAGCTTTTTGAACACTCACAGCAAAGACTGACTACCTCCATCCAGCAAGAGGAAGTCTGAAAGTATTCTTGTTGACCGCAAAACAGCCACCCTCACTCTCCACACACAGGTGTGAAATATTAGAGATAGCTGTGGCAGACAGATTTTCACACTAAACTTCCCTAAAGGCCGGCATTGCGTGAGAGACAGAGATGTAAACAGCTGAGATAGAGACACCTGTGTTTTGTCTCTGTGTTGCTGCAAGGATGAAGTCTGATACTAGCTGATACTTATTTGATTTGACAATTGTTATGATGGTGCAATTTGGCAACTGGCAAAGATCACTTGCTGAGACATGGAATAACCCGGTGGCACAGATTGGTTTCAGTTATCTATGACGTAACTTGTTTCTTCAGCTTCTTAGTGGTAAATTCTCATCTTTTTTAAGTTTATCTCACTTATAAAGGTTTATAAGATTCTTATTTTCATTTCGTATCAATCTGTCATGCTAAGTACGCATTTCTGTGGTTTCCTCTGCACTTCCTAGAGGTTACTTCTCAATCAAGTTTCTCTAAGCAGGGCTTGCGTCTGTTTCCACAGTACACATCTTCGCCTGTGTTTGAAATACTGCCTTCTCAAACATTTGACAAGAGATAAAATTTGGACTTGAGTCTGTTCTGCTCTGCTGTCGAGTCCTTGCTGACAAAGCTGAGCCAGGAAAGAACAGACCAAGAAGAAACAGAGATGGGCAAACTTCCAGTCTCACGCTCCTGCCGGTGCAAGGACAAGGTTTACAGAAGTGACTAATGGGCTGCAGGGCCAGGCCAGACCCCAGGTTTCCACTCCGGCTGCAAAAGACTCCCATGGGTCTGTGCCATGCTGTGTGACAGTTGGAAGTGGGGAAAGTCAAAGAGGACAAAGCTCCCTGTAAAGGAGGCCGACTCACAAGTGGGTGTAAATCTGTGTGGGCATCACAGGGATGAATACACAGACCTGAGTGATGCTTTATGGAGACATCAGGCCGGAAATACTGCCGTATATTTAGTATGATACAGAATAAAGAACTGAAAATGAAAGACTTTTATAAACACATGCAGTCACACATACGATACACACAAACACTAATCCTTTCAGCTACTGGCATCTTGCAAAGGTACTGTATCCCTTTGATAGTGAAGGTCAGATCTGGTACCACACATATCTTATGGCAAATCAGTGTTTACCGGCGACATTCCTTCACCAAAAAGCTCCAGTTACGAGCCTCCGCTGTGGTTGGCCTCTGTAATATTCTGGTCCAATGCTTGCAGAGTGAAGCTACTGAGAGGAAGGCATTCTGCTCACATTACTGGGTCAATGGCATTGCTTTACTGGGCAGCCCACCTGGGACAGTTTCAAGTGTGAGTGGGAAATACCTATTTAAAGGTTAGTGGTGATGAATCAGGTCAATGATGATGGATATCACCACTGAGTGAGTACGTACAAAAAAACATGCATGTTTAAATGAATTATGAGTTTGCTTTATGCAAAAGTTGCTGTCTATAATAATACAAATTTAACTGTTTGAGTGTTTCTATCTCTCATGAAAACCGTTTTTCATTCCTGCGACTGTAGTTTCAACAGGGGCGATGAGAAACGTGAGGGCGCGGTGTTGGGTTCCCTCCAGACCCATTTTGTGTCCTCAATCGGTGGCGCAAGACAAAAGGACCACAGAAACCAGAGCTGGAGGTAGTGCTGCACTTTTGCTGTGAGTCAGGACGGGTAGAAGAATAGAGTCCTTTCTCTGTCCAGCCTGGCTGGCTGTACTGTACACCTTGGAGAAGCACTCAGCACCGAGGGGAGATGGGTTGCCTTGATAATGGACACACACACACACAGGCCCCCTCTTCAAGATCCCTTATGCTTGCCAGAGCTAGAGAGAGGGGGTGAGGGAGGGTTTGAGGTATTTTGTGTTGGTGTGAATTCACCCGCTCGCTGAGTCACTACAATCACATTTGTCTGGTTGGAGTACAAACTGTGAGAGTGAGAGAAGCACTGTCCTCGTTTCATCTGACACTGCAGCCTTTTGTGTAAAAACCCGACTATGTTCATCACTGCTTTTTTTTTTTCTTTTAGCGTGTACAGGAGTCCTGACACAAATACCACACTCTGTGTTGATGTAGCTATTGAGAGCTGCCTTGTTTCTGTCCTCTCTTTTCACACACTCATTTACAATGAGATTGCAGATATCCTTTGAGACACAAACTGGCACATGTATTATACTCAAAACCCAGGAGAAAGTTCTCCAGAACATTGCAACAATCCCATGAGGACTACAAACTCTGTAAACAATGGGCCTTACAACAAATAAGCTTGTTTTTCAAATCAGTCCGAACAAAATTGAGAAATTGCATGGTGAGTTGTCAGCCAGGTGGGTGAAAACCAAGCGCTCATGCAGTCAAGAAGAAAAACACAGAATCCCCTCGAGCATGACTCATGTCTATAAGAGACACCCAAAGGGGAGTTGATAGACATCTCTCTGTGCTGTCTATCAAGGCTCTTCCAGGATTTTACATTTCTATCAAAGCCACCTGCCCACATTCCTGTCTCTGTCTACCTCGACATAAAAGAGTTGGAAGTTGTAGGATTACCTGTATCAGGCTATCCATATGTGATTGAACTGCTTACATAATTTGGAATGTCAGGAATGCTCACATTTGATTAATGTCTACCTGTTGATAGAAGAAACAAGTCAAGGACAATGGAGTTCTTATCTTAATTTTCTTGTCTTTCCAATACGGTAATATTCAATATTAATTTGAATCTTAAACCTCCTCAAAGACTATGTTATAGCCACCATACATACTGTAACCTGCCGACATGTTTCTAGCTTTAATGTCACAATAAAACAAGCTTTGTTGACAGCCAGAGTAGTGCAGACAGAAGACTTTCACACAGCGATAAAGTCTGTTTTCCTGCGGATTTCCTAAAGCTTGTGATTACTGAGCTAATTACTGACATTCCTTGGAGAACTTACAGGCTACTGCTCAGAACGTGACAGCTTACAAGAACAGTGGGCTCCTTATACAGTACTGTATCCAGACATATGCACACAGACAATATGCTGCTCTGTCTTATAAGACGTCCCTCAATGAAGCTTGTATGATTTATAAAAGAAAGAATGCGGCAGACAGAAACATTCAGGACACATTTTAGGGGTCATGAAAGCACTATATACTTTTAAAGTTGCGTTTAGCAAGATTCTGATGAAATATACACCTGACTTAACCTAAATCATAGTATGAGGCTGCATTAGGAAAAAAAAATGCACAAAGTACATTTGCGTTCATTCTGCCTTTGGTTTTCTCCTGGTTAGGTGTGTATATAGAGAGATACAGCTACCTTGAGACACAACCACAGCTTTCAACTATATATACTCAAAACTAATACACTGTTGATTGAATGTCCTCCAAATTAAACAACCAAATGCATTGTTTGACAATGTGCACTTCAGAATGACACATAGGAGTGTTTTCTTATCTGGCGCAACTATGAGCAGTAATCGGCAGAATAACATCATTTGTCTGTGCTTTTTTGTTACAATTCACTGTTAAAAAATAATGATATTTTATGATATGTCAAAGCTGTGGTTAAGGTCTGGTTAGGTTTAGGGAAAGATCATGGTTTGGGTTAAAATGATCATTGTATTAAGGTTAGAGAAACATGGTGTGGGTTAAAGTTACTGCTAAGTTGGGCAACCTTCGTCATCATGGCTACAATAATAACCACAGGTTTAAGGATAGAGGGTGAAAAACTGTCTGTGGAAAGGAGTGTTGTATTAGCTCTTGTTTCGGAGACAGCTACATGTTAAGTTGCTTGGTGCAACGTCAAATTTGCTAATAAGATCCTGAGGATGGTAAAATGGTCTTAGCCTCATTGATGACACACACTATTCTATAATCGTCATTCATAATATTATAAACCACCAAACCAAACCCAGATTTATGTGGCCAGTTTTCACACAGACTTCTGTCATTTGGAGATATATTGCTTTTGATGGGATGTCTGCATAATAATATCCAAAACGAATTGCTCCGAAAATAACACAGAAGCGACACTGTGGTTAATTCGTTTGTGGGCTTTCTGTCCTTTATTTGACTTTAACCGTCATGGTTTTCTGGATGAAGGCACGTTATTGATAATGACTACACAAAATGGAACCATTCAACTTACGAGGTTGGGAGTTATTATGACAGAAAAATGCAACTGCTGTAAAAACATTACAGAGCTGACTACATCAAATATGAATATAAGATCATCAGATTTCCCATTTGTGAGACTTTTGCTTTTGGTTATATGACCCGAGTTTGTGGTAAAAACAAAACAAAACAAAACAAAACAAAACAAAACTACAATACTGCTCCAACACAATGCAAAATACTGGTTGTTTCCCATCCACAGGCGACAGACATTGTGACCTAATTCACTAGCGTCGGGTTGGCAGACTCTGAAAATGACAGGTTAACATCAGTACAAACCTACGATGGGTTGTAATGGTACAATCCTTGTCGGTGTCTTTCATCTACTGTACACTTTGGTGTTTGTGTCATCTAACAGCCCAGCAGTAAAAAAAAAATCCTTGACCCTCATTTTAAAGAGGCACTAAACTGTTTCAGCTGTCATCTACTGGAGTGGGATACCTCTCATAATTACATGGAGGCTCTGAGAGGCCATGTGAGGGAGGAAGGTACGTCAGCAGTGGCGTGCAGAGTCACTTTTTAAAGAAGTGATATCCGGTGAGAAATCTGCTGGGTCATATGTCCAAAACATTCTTTGTTTATTGGTACCAGTAAGAAGTCCCAAGTAAGGCTGCAACTAATGATTATTTTCATTATTGATGAAATGTTGATGATTTTCCTGATTAATTGATTAGTTGTTTGGTGCATAAAATGTCAGAAAATGGTGAAAAACATTGATCACTGTTTCTCAAAGCCCAAGATGACGTCTTCAAATGTCTTGTTTTGTCCACAACCCAAAGATATTCAGTTTACTGACATAGAAGACCAACGAAACCAGAAAACAATCACATTTGAGAAGCTGGAATCAGAGAATTTTGACTTTTTTTTCCTTAAAAAGTCACTCAAAACAATTGTCAAAAGTGTTGCTGATTACTTTAATAGTTGGCAACGTATCAATTAATCGACTAATTGTTGCAACTCTAGTCCCTTGCAAAGAAAATGCAAAATTGCAGGAGTGGTGCTGAAACAGTTAGTCGTTTAGTTGATTGATCAATTAGTCCGTTGATAGAAAATTATTTTACAAACATTTTGCTAATCACAGAGTTTCCAGTAGTATTTTAAAGCCACCACCGCTAACTAAATCAAAAATTAAAAGACAATGAAACAATGAAAAAGTCATTTATCAAATGCAAATTCCAAAAGATTACCGGCTCCACCTCCTCAAATGTGAAAATAAATGTTTTTCTTTATCTTTTGATGACTGGACTAAATTCTTTTTTATAAGCTAAAAGTTGGTGGTCTTACAAAGCTTTCACAGACTCTTGTAGGTGATTTGGTACTCAAGAATTTACAGTAAGCCATAATGGAGAAAAAAACACTAGGTGCATCCACAGACTCATTTAGAAAGGGTTAAGAGGTAATAGGAATAATAATGGCTCAGTGAATTTAGATTTGTTTTTTCCATTGTTTGCTTAAATTACATTCCCTGTGTTGATACCAATGACTGTACCACAATACTTATATATTTGCTATGTTTGTCTCCAAAGCCTCTGTAATTACATACTATAGTTTAACATTTAAAGCGTTCTGCTCACTTAGCAAGCATGTGTTTATGTTGTTACCTACATGGCAATTTAGGAATTAAAGAGTTTTAGGATGCCAGCCACAAAAAGGCAGAGAATTACTCCCATTTTTCCATCACCTCAAAGCATGCATGCATTTGCTTTAAGACAGTTACCAAAAAGTACATAGTACGTTTACATGTGCTGGCTAGTCAGCATCCCTTCTAATGAAGCCATTTAAAGCACACAGCCTGATGAGGGTTAAGCCTGGTGTAACCATCATGTCTGTAAACTTGTCTGAAGAAATTAGACTCAAATGTGTCTCTGGTCTTAACGAGGCCAAGGAGTTAAATCTAATCTCCCGCAGCGATCTTGGTTTGTGAATATCAGTGTGGAAATGATCCATTTAAACCTGTAGCTGGTTTGTTCGTGTGAGGCTGGGGTTTGTCCACAGCTGAGCGGGCCACATTGAAGGGAGTGGGTGGTTTCAGTGAACCACAAATGAGCCTGATAGAGGTTGTAAGAGCTAAAACCAAAACAGCTGTGGGTCAGAGGTGTGTGGTCCCAGCCTATGGACAAACAGGAGAGACAGTGGATAGACTAACTAAGTTACTACTGCGATCTATTTGATTTTTAAAAATGAGGGTGACTTTGTGTCTACATAAAGTATAAACTCATCCTAAAATCACTTTCAAAGGTATATTTAACAAACAGAACCATAGGGAATTGTGCATTCCAAAGTGGGAGAGATGTACGGGAAAGTAAATTACCAAAAATAAATGAAACAGAACCATAAATGTCCTGAAAGCACTTTTCCAATTACTCTCTCGTTGCTGCATCTCCAATGTGAGGATTGGCTGTTTTCATGGTTTATATCATTGTAAACTAAATACCTTTTTGGTTTTGGACTGTTGGTTGGAGAAAATAAGACATTTAAAGACGTCCCACTTTCGTCCTACTTTCTGACATTTTATAGACCAAATGTTTAAGAGAAAATAATCGTCAGATGAATGAACAATGAAAGTAATCATTAGTTGCAGTCTCACTACATATGATGGGATATTGACAGCACAATAAACACAAAGAGTGAGAGAAATATCTTTCTTTTGCACAATCCAGAGCCTCAAAGTGAAAAAAAACCACAACAAAAACAAAAAACCTTTAGCTTGTCTATTCTCTTTTGGTATAAATTGAAGGGATTTCAATGAGCGTTTAAGCAGCAGGTGTCAATATTATATGTTTTCTACAGTATTGTACTCGTGGTAGATTAATTCAAATAACTAATAGACAGATTACAAAAGTTTGAAAACTGATTAGTGGTGGGTTTCTTGTCCTTTATACTCCTGGAAAGAGTTAAAGAGATATTTCTTTGTTTGACATGTTTCAGTCTGCACACGATACCACTATGCGTCAGTCAACACTGCCCTCTGAGCAGGGTCACCACGCTACATCAGCTTCTACTTATCGCCACTTCCACTGACATGCTCTGTTGTTGTCTATCTTTGTGCTTCACCGGACGGGGACAATGCCCCGTCCAGTGACGGTGAGTGGATGACTGGAGTTTATTTCTTTTATCTTAACACAGATGAGAAATTATCAGATGCCGGTGCTGTCATTAACTGTTATGAACTTTTTAGTGGAACTTCATTATGAGCTTTTCAGTGGACTACAATATGGGAATCAGTGTTGGTGTAGGAGACAGGGCAGAGGGCAGAGAAGTAAGAAAGTAAGCAAGTAAGACAAAAAAGGAAGAAATTAAGTAGGGAAAGTATACATCCATACCAAAGTATAACATGTATATAATTGTCAATACAAAAAAGCCTAATTTTTGAAGATTTTAAGTTGATTCGTTAAGGAGCTGCAAGATAAACTCATCTGTGTTATTGAAGAAATGTATTGTACTGCAAGTAAGATATTAAATGCATTTACATGCATCAGCTCAATATTAAGGAAGGTTGTATGTGTTTGCATAAGCATGTAGCCACTAACTGAGGTTCTGCAAGCTCACTACACAATTGTTACACTAGATTTTAAATGAAATATAAGCTCAGAATTGACAGCTGTTAAAGAGAAATTTCCCCCAAAGCCTTTCTCTTCTTCTTCATGTCAGAGTCATGCAGAGAGAAATATTTGTTTTTTACTGTAAGCCATAAAATCTGCAAGTAAGAGTGCATTGGTTTGTGCGTGTCTGTTCGAGCCTCAGCATGTGTACATAAGAGCATCTGTTTTTTTTTCTTCTGCCATTCACATTAGCTTTAGTCAAATGGAACCGCTGCTGCCCGGCCAACTCTCTGGACGCGCCTGAGGAAACCCCTCTCTGTCGGCTACTGGACGGCTTGGATGCAATTAAAGTCCAATATGAGAAAGAGAGGCAGACTTGCCCAGTATAACCAGGCTGCGGCTGCAGTGGCCAGATGTGATCCTGCTCGGCCTGATCTGGGTCAGGCACAAACCACTTTAGCTATTAATGGGGAGAATGCCAACAGCTCCAGGGTGTTTCAGGTGGTAAATGGGTGCTAATAGAAATCACAGAGACCACATCTCCCTCAAGGCAAAGGTTAGCCCGAATGGTTTTACACACCTAAATACAAAAACGCCTATACATGCAAAGCTGAGGCTAAACTTGGGGCTAAACATATATCTTGTGAAAGCAGCTAATGTTTCAAACCTGTGCAAATACTAGGGGTGGGTATTGAACCTCAATACTTTTTTGGTACCAACCAAAATGTGCCTGTAGCACAGAATAACAAATTCTGTCAAAAACCAAAAAAGAATGTCTGGACAGACTTGTAGTCTTACTGTCTTATTCTGTACTTACTCTGTCATCACATACTTCCTTGTTTAAATATGAATTTTGCAAAAATATATTTTATTTTTGTTATAAGTTCTTGTACAGCTGCTTTTGTATGGGGTCGCAAACAAGCCAAAATTTAATACATCAATAAATAACACTGTTAATTACTACATACTAATACTTTTAGCTAGTGAAAGATAGTGAAACAAGAAATGATTTAACTTTTTACCAACTGATTGGAGGTTAAGGAAAAAGTGTAAAGCTTTATAAGTAAAAAACTTTATATTTTATTATCTTTACACTCTGTTTTAATTAACTTATTGATGTAATAGGTAACAGTTTTGGTTTTTGTTTGGTTTATAGAAAGAAACTTTCTTATTTTGTTTATATAAGGTATCTAAAAAAGCATTGTTTGGGTATTGGTGCCCAAACTTTGGTATATTGGCAATAATATCAAAATATTTCAAACAATATCCTAGTAAATACAGGACCAAGTTTAAAAGTAGTTATCTCTAAGTGCTACCTTTGTGAAATAAATTAGTTCCAGAGCTATTTCAGGACATTTTTTGCATGATTTTTATGCCTTGCTAAAGACTATACTGCAAAAGCTTTGTGCTTGTTTCAGTAAATGTTGAACTCCTGCACACTGCCGTGTATTAAGTGCTTAGTGGGTATGAAACCAAACCTCTGACCTGCTGAAGGAAATTAGGAGTTTTTTGTTTGTCTGAAAAACAACCCTCTTTGTAGGTAGATTACTCAATTTGATTACTCATTTTGACAAAAGAAAAATCATCTAACGCCTGCATCTAAATGTCACTTGCACATGTGATATCAAAGGATCAGATCAAGGCAAAACTTGACCAGAAGTGGTTTACATCACTTCATTACGTAGACTCAGAGTTCAATGAGGTGATTACAGTCTGTTTTGCTTTACCAGGAAGTACCAAAACACGAAGTTCACCATTAAAAGTCCGGTGGAGATTAACTATGGGATCAACACGATTAGCTACTGTGTAACTCAAGTAAATCAGATTGGGTCCCTGAGGCCTGCAAACAGATTCATTATTCTAAACAAAGGGTCATTTAAAAGTACAAATAAACAAGGACCTTGTGTCTCATATGGAAGGAACATGAGTGCCCTCTGGGGCAAAGATTTTCATAACCTTGTCGGCATTTCAGTTCTGTTACATAAAGCGATCATAAGCTATTTAAAGCTTGACATGCGTTTCCTAATTACATATAACCATGCCACTTATTCAACTGACTCAAAATACCTGAAGGGAATATTATAAATTCAGACTTACTATTAACAACTATTAACTTTCTTTAAATGATGTCAGTCTCACACATATGTTCAATTCTTAATGTTGATTTTCAGTTTTATTTTAGTAAAATTACATATCACTCATTCAGGCAACAAAAGGTCTTCATGGATCTACTCATTTCCTCGTAACTGAGACCCACTGGGGATTGGGTGGTGTTCCTCTTGCCCAAGGTCTCAGATCTGTTTGTCAGTATTTCTAATACCTGAATAGATCATTGTACTTGCTATCAGCTCTGATGACACCTTGCGTCATAATCATCATAATTAATAGTGGGAACTGGGAAGTGCAAGAAAAAATTACATCTTATTTTTTACTATAGCTGCCCATTAGTTGGTTGCACATTATGCTGCTGCCAGTGATGGGGTTCCTTCTGTATTTGAGTCTGTTCTTTCTGCTTGAATCTATATTGATCAGGTCCTCAGGTCCTTTTTAGATAGATCTCTTTTTTTATCATTATTATTTACGCAGGTCAGTTTCAATAGGTTTTCCATGGCTTTATTTTTGATCAGATCCAGAATTTTGGACCTGTGAAGACATCTGCAACAAACACGATCCAAGTCTGCTTAGTGTAACAAAAAGAGCACTGCATTTTTTTTTTTTTTAAATGATGTCAACACCTTTTACAGCTGAAATACATCAGATACGGATGCAACGTGTCACATAGGCAGGGCAGAGCGGGGTTTTTTACATGCTACACAGACTCCGTCTTTGTAGTGTGTTGTTGCGTTCCAGCCATTGAGTTTTGCCAAGTGATAATGCAATTGGTTATGCAGGGTTTGGAAGCATAGGTTATATTTGCTGGTACTGAATTAATTAACTAGATTGTTTCAACTACAGGATCATGGAAACACATTGATTTGATTGATTTATTTTAATGAGCAATGAAAAAAAAAAAACACACACAGTTACACTGCTGCGTGGCAATGCCTCTGGTTCACTGAGTTATTCATTTTAATCATTTTTAAACAGATTGCAGCGATTCCCATACATAGGCTCCACTTGGGCGGCCTGCCCAGGTAGATAAAATCCGAATTCAAAACAACACAGATATGTCCTGTTGTCTTTATATTTACTGTTGCATTAGTTGGATGTAATGAATGAATGAAAAGGAGAAATGCAGAGGAGGAAAATGAAACTAATAGAGTCTGTTTCCACAGTAAATCATCTGTTGAGTGTTTGATGGTTATTTATTTGTGCTTTAGAATGTAACTGCTTTGAAACAATCAGAAAATACTTTTTCTCCCATTCACTGGCTTTGTTCTCTCTACCGCTGCTCCCTCTCCTTGCTGTCTTTCTCTCTCTCTCTCTCTCTCTCTCTGTCTCGTGCGACAACAAAGTCTAACTTTACTTGTGACAGTGACAGTCATCCCTGCAAACCCCACCTCCAAAGTTCCTGTACTTTTGGAGGGTATTACCCCCCCCCCCCCCCCCAGCAGTAGGGCAGAATATGCAAAAAAGAAAAAAAAAACATAATGCAATTATTTTGACAGATATTGCAATATGAATTACAATTTTAGTGGGATTGGTAATTTTTACATTTCGTTTTCACTGAAAAAAAAATAAAAATGGTGATGTGATTTGTGCTGGGGTCTGTACCAAACAAGCATGTTCCCTTACGTCTGGGGAATATGATTTGTAGGCCAGGGCATTTCTGTGGCACAACAATGCTTCATTTATAATGGTATGTTGTGACACATTTTACCTTTATCAAAAAATTGCAGCTCCTGCAATTTGGAGATTGCACTTGGCCGTATTATTTTGATGAAATATTTCAATTAATTGTTCAGCCCTACCCAGTAGGGACATTTGGGGGGTAAAACAATCTCCCTGGAACCTAATTTCCTGTGGAAATGCAAGAGGAACTGAGTTCCTCAAAAGGTTTTTAGGTTTTTAGTGAAATTTCCTGCTGTTGAAACACAGCTACAGTGGGACTCTCTTACATGGCTGAACTGTCAGAAAATCTAACCAGTCTTCAAGTCTCAAGGAGACAGTACTTACCACAAACCATTCAACACCTTAGCATCTCTGCTGGTACTCTAAAGACAGAGCCCTCCTGAGAGGAAGACTATAGTGGTGTGTGACATCATCATGACATCACATGTGATGACTGTGTGGAACACTACATCAGTGAAACAGCGAGGACCCTGAACAAGAGGCTGAATGAACACCAGAGACAGACATCAGTGGTCTGAACAAACTCCATCCACTGATGAAAGCCAATCGATGTGGTTGAAAGCTCTAAAAATGCTCCCAATAAGAGAATTTTTTTGCTCTGTACTCTGTAACTTTGTTATTCATAAACCTTTGTTTGACTAGTTTATTACAGAACTTGCCCGTGACACGCAGCAGTATCACACGCCACCCACCACAAGTAAATTCTCAACCTATGCCCGTGTGGGTGTGTGAGGCTTCCGTGGTCAGTGTAGCAGCTTCAGTTGATTATAATGGACGCGTTCTGCTGCAGCAGATGTGTCACACCACGTCCATGTATTTAGACTATATAGGCATTCTATATATAGGCTCTATATGACAATTTAAACAACAGCCTCATTCATTAAACACGAGGCCTTTGCTGTGTGATGTAGCACCACCACTTGTTTTCCCTGAAGTTTAATAATGTTTATATTTCATAAAAATGTAATAATTTCTTCTGACAATAGCAGAGGCAGTCTTTATTTCAGGTGCGGCTGGGTGCCTCCACTATAAAATGCTGCAAGAAACTGCATTTGGAAACACGAGCAATATTGCAACAGCATGCTATGTAATGCAAAACTTATCTAAAAAGTAGCTTATAAAAAGTCATATTGCGGTAAACACAAGCCTTTAAAGAAAAAGGCAATTGATACTGTTATCCAGGCACTCTCTCTAGTTTGTCAGATTGAGACAAAAATTTCACATGTGTTTCAACAACATCCTTTGTGTGTGGTGTCTGAAAGAGGACCATCGGGACCCTTTGTGGTATTCAAACCAACCTCAATGCCAAGAATTCCCATACAACACATGAAAACTCACAAATGTCAGCATATGGAGAAATCAGGCCACTAATCGTCCTTTGTCACCCAGCGACATTCCTGATGTTTGCCCCTGGCAACCAGGACTTAGGGAAGCTCAGAGATTTTGTTTGACAGCCGTGTCACCGAGCTTAGTGCTTCTCAGGGCGGGGCTGACCGCCTCTCATGGGGGACCCCTATGGACTGTGTTTGGGTGAAGAGGGGGAGGCAAGGGTGAGCTAATATCACAACACAATGTAGTTCAGCCAGGGACTAAAAATGGTCACTCTGCAAAACATCAAAACAAGGTAACAAATTTGATTAATGAACCACCCTTTTTATCTACTTTGAGCTGTTGATGACAGCTGAAGGACAGATGTAGTGAATGTTGCCACACCACTCAAATTAAATATATTCTTCACTTGAACAATGGACTTTTTCAAAGTATTCAGATTCAAGTTCATAAGTGTCAAGCAGCTTTTAACAGTCAGTCAACAACTGTGGGTCAATTAAAGGTCTCACATTTTGATTTATTTTATATTTTTGTTGTTTTTGGTATGAGTGCATAAGGAAAATCAAAATGTAATAACATTGGTTCCAAAATATCCTTGATTTCATGTAAATGCTGGATTCCAGAAGGAAACTATTTTCTAGCTAATTTACTTTGTGCGTTTTATGACTTTTGGATTTGAAATAAAATTCAATAGTTAATTTGAAGTATAAATCTTGAATGTAAATCACAATATAACTAATACATAGACACACACACACAATATATTCATATTAGTACCAGTAAAAAGAAGCATTCCTAAAGCAGTAGTCAATGCTGCAAAGTCGTCTTGGAAGATGGAGATGTTTGCAGATGTTTAGCTTTTTGAGGATGTCAGTCCCAACTGAAACCAGCTGTGATGTGGTGAAGCTGCCCCCAAAATAAATGGTGTACATCAAACATGTGTGACTGAAAATCAGTCGAGAAAAGATTTTTAAATCTTGGCGGGCTCGTCAGTGAAGATCAAATATTGATACATATAAGAATGTAAACTCCAAGATTAGAAGCTATGAAGTTGTTCGAAGTGAAATGCCAACCTTGCTTTGGTTTATGATTAAATATGAAAAATATCCTGTCAGCATGTTTTCCTAAAAATCTTAGCAGCTGTGCTAAATCCTACTTTATCAACAACTCAGCAAAAACATAAGCTGAGGTCTTTGATGCCATTTTTATGTCGTACTTGGTACTGTAATTTCCCATTTTAGAATAAAGCGGTTTGTATCCTTTGATTAGAGATGGGGCCAGTTGGACAGGTTCTAAAATGAGCACAGAGGTTCCTGACCCAAAATAGCCAAGTCTAACTCTAGCTACACTCTGGCCAGCAGAGGGCTGTTTCATGTTATACTGCCATCGGCTATTCCTGTCACTTCTCCAGGGGGTTCAGATAAACACTTCCATTCCACAATCCCAAAGACATAGTTAAAAGACCACGATTATAGCCTTGGGAGTGTCATATAAATATCTCCATTGGGAGGGAATATCATTTTGACAGCCCCAGTTTCTCTTCCCCGTTTCTATTTAGCATGTTTCCAACAACTTTCCTCTCTCAGACTTGTTGACCTGTAAGGTGAACTGTTGATGCACGTGCCGAGAGTTTCCCTTCGACTAAAAGTAGGTCTACTCAGACAGCCTGGCTCCCTGTCTGTGACTCGGCCTCATAATTTTAAGAGCAAAGCAGCTAT
The DNA here is from genome assembly GCF_910596095.1 of Thunnus maccoyii. NCBI lineage: Eukaryota > Metazoa > Chordata > Actinopteri > Scombriformes > Scombridae > Thunnus > Thunnus maccoyii. The sequence continues at coordinate 22,585,088 of NC_056549.1, read as the reverse complement.
ATTTGTTCTCCTAAGTGAATGTGACCTTTATGCACACTCTCTAGCGCTGCCACTTGTATGTTTGCGTGAGACTGTATGGCAAATTTATAGTTTGTGTGCACTATGCACACAGTGAGAATCAATGTAAAATTGATCTAAAACATGTTCATTTTATGTTCAACAACAGTCTAACCTACACTGTGGTCCTAACTTGCATTGGTTTCACACTCTGACACACTGTGAGAGCACAAATCCAACATAACATGGTGTAACAGGGGACAAATTGTGAGAAGAAATATGACCAAAACCCTAGCTGCAGTTGCCAGATCCAAGTCTAAAGCTGCGGTTGCCAGGTCCTGGAGGAAAAACAATGGGAAGCGGCTGAGCAGTAAATGCGGTCGGCGGCAGAGAAGCCGCCCCTGCCCTTTAATGTGGCTTCTAGCTGTCTCATTGGCTGCCAGCTCCTTGCTGATTTACACCACAGCAGCAATTCACAACCCAAACAAACCCCAGACAATTAATTATGTCAGGTCAACTTCGTCAGCTTATCATGGAAGTAAAACAGAGGAGAAAAAGTTGACCGCAAAGGCCGACATCTCTTGAGTGTAACTCCAGACAATATGATCATGGGGTCCTGGTGCTGTCTGTTGTGGCCTGGTTGTGGATCTACTGTACTACAGTGTATAAGCTCAGGGAGGTCTGGGGAGACTGAGCTGTATAAATTTTATGAAGGGAGGAAAATGGAGGATAATAATAATTCATATCCCAATTCTAAGGAGGTATGTAGTATATTGAATCATCAGAGGCATATTTGTGCACAAATTACAAGTAGTCACGGAAGAAACAATTACCGGCAGTGAAATCTTTGTCAGTGTTGAGGCCCAGAATCTTTGCTCCAGTCAAATTCCTCTTAATCAGCTGATACATGTAGCTAAAGTATATGAAGATGGAGATGCCCACATTTCATTATGACAGTCTCTCAATAACAGAAACAAGAATTTAAGATAGGACATTAACCTGAAAGAACGAAGCTTACTTATATTTCTATTTAATATAATAATGCTAATTATGTTTTTAATCTTATTATGTTTCAATTTTCAGTAATAAAAGTGATTCATCTGATTTATTTAAGTTTCCACTGTTACAAATGTCAGTGTCAATGCATGAAAAAAAAACAAACCTATGTTCAAATATAGAAACACAATTACAGGATTAAGAAGTGACAACCTATCATTAAAAAAGTCTAGACATGTTGCAAATACAAGCTAGTGGCTTCAAATTTACATTTAATAACTGCAATAATCTGGTCATATTCTGTCAAAACGATGCAGAGACTGCAAAAGAATGCAGTCTGTGGATTGGCGAAAAGATTTTGCGGTTGTAAATTAAATCAAGCCTAAAAAAGAACATTATATAGCAGCTATAGTGTATGTGTCACAGGATAAGCAGTACATCAAAACATCATCTAGAATCAAACATATTGGTGAATTTATTATTTTGGGAAACTGGAGCCCAGAGAAAAAAGCACGTAGCTGCTACATTACTAACATGTAGCCTTCACTGAAAACAAACTGACAGAGCAGTGTAGCTGTTTTAAATTACTGAATTACAGCTGATCTTTCATGTTTAAACTAGACATACTCAGTCCCTCCAGGAATTTTGCAATCGTAATAATTAATGCAAATTCAAGAAATCTCCACAATATTTGCTGGCAGTTTTGCTAATTTACTGCAACTTCTCTGCATGAAATGACCAAATCAACAGACCGCTTTTGATTTTGACCAATTGTTACAATTCGTGTTACAGTAACTTACGTCATCGCAGCGAGCATTCAGCAAGGAGCAGAAGCAACTACAAACCACAACCTTGGTTTTCTTGTACCACAAACAACAACTCCACAGTGGAGCTTTTGACAGACAGGAGATGGAGTAGGACTCAGAGGACACTAGTTTCATACATGAGTTATATACCCCCTATAGGTGTAAGAGATTGCACTTTGTTTTTCACTTAACACTCCACTATGTCTTTGGTTTACATTCAGTTCAGAATGTCAGAAGAACACAAGTTGATGTGTTGTTCAGACAGCAGAGATGGACACAATCTTCCTCCAACATAAAAATGGGCACTTTGGAGATTAAACTACATTTTTATGTTAATGAATTTATTTTAATGGCTTATAAATTATAATAAATAATAATAAAGTGAAATCAAGTACAGTATTTTTCTTTTCTATATAACTTTGAGCTCATGGTTCTCATGTTCAGACAATACATTTAAAAATTAGCACTGAAATATAGTTGTTTCTGTGATATGCAGTATGCTTTTTATTGAAGGAAGTGATTACATATGACTCTTCATTGCTTGCAATTTTCCCAGTTCCTGCAACTCTACCACAAAAAGAGCACATAAAACATCGCAAACTGTAATTTGCTGCTGCAAAATCAAATATTTTTGGCTGCAATAATAGCACACAAAAAAATTCAAAATCCTGGAGGGACTGCATACTTGCCTACAGTTATTTTTTAATCCACTTTGGATATTTATCAAACAGATTGACCTTCCAAAATTGGAAAAGAACATATTTTGACAGGCTCTTTTTTGGCCATTTATGCTTTAAATCAACTACAACCTGTGCTCCCAAATACCTATGGTGTGTGATTTAACTCAACCAGAAAAACAATCATTTCAGTAAAAATCCAGTTTGTTACAGAACCCAAGCTGACGTGCATGTAGTCTGCTGTTGACTTGGGTAGCCTGACTCCCTAACTCCTCGTGTCTGGCTCTGTGTCCTCCCTGCATCAGTTTGGCTCTCATGCAATCCACTTCACGCCTGTTATAAAGGCCCTTTTTACTGCATACTTTCCAATACACTCCTGCCCCTGAGGTTTACAAGTTTCCCAGTCTTTATGGCACCGCTGAGGCATTTTTGGAGCGTCCTAATTTGTTCCTCTGAAAATGAGAATTAAAAGGTATCAGGGAAGATTTTGAGCAGATCAGAAGATAACTGTTATTACTTTTGTTTTTGTTTAGGACAGACCATGCCTGTTTATCATTATTGCTTCAAAATACAAGACAATTTCACATCTACACTGGATAATGCTCATCTTAACATCTTTCTTTCCAAATGAAATCGGAAACGCAGACCCAGCACTGTAGCTCACTACTCAACTACAAAGGGCACACAAGGCATTTAATATGATGCAGATCTCCACTGCCTATCTGAAAAGGATGGGAACAGTCAGACTTGGCTCTTACAGGAACTTTGGGTATTTCCTTTGGTTTTTGCTCCCTTGGAGGCAGAAATAATGATATCTTTTCTCCTCACACTGTTCGGAAACCAGAACAAGGACTGCTGGTACAAGGTGGCCCTATCATATAAAACAGACAGCAGATTACATTTGCTCACTCATGGCAAGCCAAGCAGAATAAATGTTTTTAACTTTCTTATGATAAAAGAAAGATGATAAGACAGTAAAGTGTTTCAACAAGTAATGCATAAGTAGTCATCATTATGACTACTGACTGAGAGAAAACTGTCAGGGAATAACACTGGATGACAAGAAAATGCACTAAATTCAAAGTGTGTTTTGTTTTTTCAAAAACTACCTCATCACAAGAAAAAACATATGTGCAAAAAATGCAGAGTTTCTGTGCAATATGTTGATGGTTAAATGCTTGACATATTTAATGATTCATACCCACCTTGATGTGGCTTCTTATACCCTAGTTTTGCCACATTTTGAACTTTAAACAGTGTTGGGCAAGGTACTTGAAAATTGTAACCAATTACTGATTGCACATTACTCATTGTACAAGTAAGTACTTTACTCATTACTCAGCTGCAAAAGTAACGTGTTACTTTACTCCTCCATGCACACACATTGCATCTTTTGTATTTAACACATGTAGTTATAGAAAATGAGACATTTGTGGTTTAACAAGCCGGCAGGATACAGTTTGGAAGGATTTACTAACCATCCAACAGCTAGCGTTAGCCAGTCTCAGTGATTGCACTCAGCTCTCCAGAAGTCCCGACCTCAGCTGCACGATTCACACACCCTCCAATTCTGAGCAAAAGCAGCGTTAGGTGACTCTTGTATATATGTGTACCTGTAGCTAATGTTGGCAATCCAACACACAACATGTAAATAAGACAACTTTGGAATTACTGTGAGTCGCATTTCTGCTTCTCTGGAGAATCTGTCAGCTGAATGCAGAGACCACACTGATATCAACCCTCTGTTAATCCCAGTAAGACAATGATCATGCCAACCCTGAAGTGTGAAAGCAATGGAGCATGACTGGGATTTGTAACTGTAATGTAATACATTACTGTAACACTTTACTTTGTAACGCGTTACTTCCCAACACTGCCTCCTAAAGATAAACTAAAAGCATTCTTTAAATTAACTTTGAAATGCACATGCTTCAATCATGCACGTGGGCCAAAACAGAAGTTTTAACAAGACAGATTAACTTGAAGCTGTATAAATAAACAAATGCAAACCAAAGAGTTATCTTAGGAATTATACTTCATCTTTGTTAGGACTCAGGTAAACACAGAAGCACGGACGATAAACATTTCCTTTAGAAACTTGACAACAGGCCACGTTGGTTTCTTCAAATCTCAAACAACTGACACAAACACTATTTTTCAAAGTCTTTTGTTTAGGCTGGAGACTTTGACTGTCTTCACAATCTAGCAGACATTGAAAAGAGATGTGTGCAATGTTTTGGTTTATTTTTGGTTGACATCCATGCCATGGTTGAAAATAAACTAAGGCCTTTTGTTTAGCACATAGCAGCCTAGCATCCTGATGGAGGAGAAATGAAATACAATGGATGATAGGAATAGAAAATTACAGTGAAATAGTAAAATGGCTACCTCTGAGGATACTACAAAATGAGAGTAATAATGCAGAGTGTCAGGTTATGTGAAACGTGGCATGAAATTAAACTATATCAGTGATTCTATGACTAATTCAAAGTGTCAGTGTCTGTGTTTACATGCAGGGAAAAGTGTGGGAACCTACTTGTGAATGGATGCAAGGTTGCCTCCGGCTTAGTATGACTGCTTGTGGTGATCTTTAAATATTTAAAATCACAGGTACTTGCCAAAGTTGCAAGACTGTGCTGATATATTTCCTCAAAAAAATGACATTTCTAATAATCATAAATTCCTGCAGTGACTAATTCAATGAATCGCCTTCTAAAAATACCCGCCTGCTTTGTAAACAACTGACTGTCCTGTTAAAATTTGAGACCTCTGTAATAAATCTGCTTTGCGTTTGGTAAGGTTGTAAATCTCTACATACAGTAAAGATTTGGACATAGTGTAAATCTTTCACTCCTCTTTGCCCTGTGGCCTCCCTCTCTGAATGGTGCTTGGTGCTCCAGTCACACCTGCTCACCTTTACCAGCCTTCAGCCCTGGGACATGGGTGAGATGAGGCTGAGATGACAGGAAAAGGGGGAGGCCTCGGACAGCTTGGAAAGGGGCAATGACCTTGCATACCCCAAGAAGTCATGGTAATGCCTCTGGCTCTGTACTTTGTTAACTGCTGGTTGTGGTTTTCGGTCATGTGCGAGGGCGTTGTCACGTGCTTAGGAAAGATTCATGACCGGTGGATTTCAGAGCAGTGAATGCTGGCACACTTCGAACTGAAAGCCACACAGCATGCAGTTTGCAAAGGCTTAAATAAACACACTATGTAGTCTCAAGTAGCCTTGTAGAGTGGCTTCATAAATGCGCTGCCACGTGACTGCGATGTCACTTATTTTGACTTCCAAGGAAAAGGAAAAAACTAGTGATTTGTGTACTTACTCATTCTTAAAACCACTAACAATCCCTCTTACTGTGCAGCTAAATGTACACAGAACATGCATATTAGCCACAACATGTCCAACAATAGTACGCAACGATTTTGCAGACAATATCAAGCAAGCAAAATAGAATTTTTGGAGTCCCTTTAGTCCAAGCATATAATTCGCTAGTAAATTTTGCCCTCCTGTCTCGACATCATAACCACAAAGAGCATGATCTGTGCTCCCTTTGCATTTAAACATTCCTGCAAAATCATAATATTATATTCTAAATATTGGATGTGGAAAAAAGATTTTAATGTTTTGGCGCGTGCTCAGACTGGGAGACTATGGAACTATGTTAAGAAGTACAGAAGATTGCCTTAACTAACGCTAACCAGGCAATGTGAGCGGTAGCCAAAGTCCTGCTTTTCATTAGCACCAGCTCGCTAACTGGCAAGTGCAGCCGGCTTAGACTTTCCAGATGCGCCTGTCCTTGTATGATCCTCAGCTCTGCTCTGAGATCTCACCTCAGGGCTGGAAACTGAGACAAGGAAACACGCGCAGCAAGGGAGCCCACTCAGCCAGCCAGCCTTTACAGAGAGTCGTATGTATGCAGGAAGCTGGGCAGACTGAAGGAGGGCTGCTCTGCAGAGGGTATGCCACGTTAACACCACATCTCTGCAGTCAATGACTGGCAACGCCGCCTCAAAAGATGCCAGTCTTGTTTTTTCACAAGTGATTTTAATGCCCCATGTTGTTAATAGGTCTTTGTGCTTTCAAGTGTTGAGGAAATCACAGTTTATAATCAAAAGACGAAACATTATCGCAGTAGGAGGTGTCAGGGAATAATACTCACACCTCTGGACACATATTTTACCCAGTACAGTCTGCACTGAAAAGTGTTCCTAATAGTTTGTCCCCCTCATGTATGTTAATGGGGCAGACAAAATATTAGGAACACTTTTCATATAATGCACACTGGTACACCACCATCACCCACTTTGACCTCAATTATACACATAAAGTATAATTATCACCTCTCTGACAATGTCAACAAAAACTGAAGATATATAAGCTTAATAAAAGTAGAATTTATGTCAGAGCTGTTGTATTGGATTACATTAGCTTGTACAGGTGTTCCTAATAAAGTGTTGAGTGTATATACAGTATATAAGGCCATATTGTCTTTTTTGTTATGAACAGCCTGTCCCCATAACCGTACACACTTTGTGTTAATCAACTTTAATATTCAAAGGTTATAGAGGATTACATCACATTGCTGACAAAGGCCTTTTGACCCACAGACAATAACAGCAATTTCAGTTTTATTCCAAACAGGGGAATTAGAGTAATTAAATGTCTTGTGCTGAAATATGGGTGGCCTGGATGCTACACTGTGTGTCATCCCGCTAGAACTAAATGTTCAGCTCTGAGAACAGCGGTGATTGATTCCAGTTTGAGTCAGATCACCGCCCGTGGCTTAGCAGCTCACCAAATCAAAAACTCTCAACAACAATGCAAGAGTGAGCACAAGCTGAAGTACACTCGTGCTTTTATTCTCCTGGGCTTTTATCCTGACACGAGTGTTTGGCATTTCAGGCTGACAGCAATCTGCAAAAGTTGCGAAAGGAATGCGTCATCAATACAAAGACACCAGCTGTCAGCAGACACTAACACTTTAGTCAAAACAACAGCATCAACAATTATAGTTTGACAAGAGGAGACATTAAAGACAGAAATCAGAAAAAAAGTAAACTAAACATGACATGGGATGTCTTTTAATGTTCATTTTTCTGTTTATGCCTGGGGGCAGAGAATTTCTGGAGAACTTAAGCAAATTCGAACTACAAATGATGTATATCACACATATGAAAACTATTAATTTTCAAGACAGGGAGTGGTGCTGGAGAGAGCAAAGCCATGAATTAGATAAATAAAACATTATTTGCTGATTGTTTCACAGCAGTTACATTCTAAAACACAAATAAACACGCCAACACTTCTGCACAACCCGCATTGCTTCATCCTGTCCGTTGTGGCCTCTCTGATCTGTGTGTGTGCAGTTCAACCCTGCCCTCAGTCAAGCAAGCACACAGACCTGCAGCTCTTTATACATCTATTATACAGAGACAGAGAGCAGAGCAGAGCAGAGAGACAGAGACAGTGATGGACCCTGCTTGCTACGCTACGAGTCCTGACCTCACACCCTGTGTGCTGTTATTGCCCGGGGGCTACACACCCACTGTCCAAAGGTTGACAACAAGAAGCGTCCTGAACACAGCAAAATAATAAGAAAATACATGCAGAGGGCACAGTCTCCATAGATAAATACACCGCCACACACTTCTGGTGGTTCATAAGTGATGATTGAGATTACTTTTGTGTGAGTCTATACATTGTTTTGTTTTTTTTGTAGGAAAATCCTGCATAGTACACCTTTAAACTAAAAAGTAAATATTTGCTAGATACGTGATTGAATAAATACATAAATGACTTAATAAAACTAAACTAAACTTGATATTTAGACATAACTTGTAAACTGCTTGACTACTAATGAAAAATCTTAAACCAATCTGTAAAAAAATCTTTTCTACTTAGCCAGAAGACATGCAGTAACAAAAATAACTAAAATTTGGATAATATTGGTACTTGGTGTGCTCTCTTGAATCTAAATGAATAACAAATGGTTTTACCACAGAGTGACAAATACTCGCTGAACAATAAAACTCTTCATAATTGACTTTTCATGTTTGTCCAAAGCATCAAGACTGGTATTAATGCCATATGACAAAGGTCTTGCAAACACGCATAAGATTGTCAAAACTGTCCCATATTTGAGATCTTGGCCAAGGCTGAAATATGGTGTCATGCTTTTTCTTTGCTGAGAAGGCAGACTAGGACAAAATGAAATTATTAGTTGGCACAGGACACAAACACTTAGCTTGCTCTGCACACCAGGCCAATCAGAGGGGATAAAATAATGGCATCACTTCCACAGAAGCTTTTAAAGCGTCTGTGTTTATGGTGACTACATGAAGACAGGTCTGTCAGAAGATAGTATACAACGCAATTTTGAGAAGACAATACATAATGGAAAAAGAGGAATGGGGGTAGTTGTAGTTTTTCCACTAGAGAGTTTGGATTGCATGAAGTGGATAGACAATTATAATGAAGTTAATAGATTTATGGTTCCATCACATCTGTAGTTTTTCTGTGGTCCGAAATGTTCTGGTTCACAGAAAACTTATTTGCTTATTATTATTAATTATTGTCAAATACTGTATATCACAGTCTAACAAATAGAGTTCAGAGGGGGCAGGAGGGTATTTTGGGCACCTCTGCTTCATCCACATCAATGGCTTGAATGGGCATGAAACCCACCTGGTTGAATTATCGGTGCAAAAGATGAGTAAGTGTGTTATATCAGGTTCTTTGATAAATAGACATAAGAACAAGCCTGTGTTCATAAAAATGTAAATAGTAGGTAGTAAATTGCAACTCCAAAGGTGCATTAAACATCCAATGACAAAACTCGAAATTCGTTTATGAGGGCAGCTAACAACAGATGGATGCTAAAGATTACACTTTATAGAAAACTGATGACACAGTCTGCATAACGAGCCGAGGCCCATACAGTAAGTAGTATTTAGAGCCATTTGCCATGCCAAACTGACATGATTTGAAGGGGTGAAAATTTGTGAAAATTTGTAGTATTTCATTCAAAATCTGCAATGTTCTTTGTAGTGTATTGTATACTGACCCTGATGAAGGCCACAAGTCGAAACGTCACATAGGCTGTTCTTTATCAGGCATGTGATTGTCAAAGGACAAAAAAGCCTCCCCCTCCACCCCCCAAACACACACACACACATGCACACACGGTGACATTTCATACCTTTTTCCAGAAATCTACACAAGTTTGCTTCAAAGTGTTGTTCCAGAATCTGTCCTTAAAGCAGTTAGGATCAAACTGTTGGTGGATCTACTATAGCATATGGATGGTAAATTATGACTCATAATAAGAACTTATTTGAATTTTTTATAAATATTATAGTAAATATATATATATAATTTTCATATTTTATATTTACTGAGCAGAAGCAACTTAGAATGATCTTGATCTTTTTTTACAGTTTTAAAAACCTAACTTCAACATGCAACTTGTAAGTCGAAAGAAGGCCTCAATTTTTTATGCCTCTTTAGCCTTTGCAGCAATCTTCATTAGAGCCTGCACATGCCTCTTTTGGAACACACAGCTGCTGCCATGATGGCATCTTTGGCCATTTTCTTGCTGGCCGTTGGATTCACAGACGGATAAGGTAATTTATTCAGTTCTTCTTTTTCTCTGAGCAGAGCTCTGTATGTTTGGCTCCATAATTTGACATTTCTGCTCAGCCATACATCAACAGAACTCTCCTTTATCTTCAGGGAGTAGTGCTGAATGGTTGACACCTGCACAGCCTTCAGGTTGTAATTGACCACTTGATAGGAGTCATATGTCTCCATACTTAGGTTGGCAGCTTTGGCTTGCAGGAAGTTGGATATTACACTGAACGCCGAAGAAGATTTGACCGAAAAAGTTGATACAAAATCAGAAAACACTTACTTGATCCTGTGCAACACAGTTGTATGGTGGAGGAATTGCTCTGGGAGCCACTCTTGTGTGGAGCTGCAACAATGACATTATCTGCTGGTGCTATCTCAATGCACATGTTCTGTTGTTGGATCTTCCACGCTTTCATGTGTTTTGGATTTTCAATGTTTCCCGATTGCAATCTTCCCACTTGTGCCACAGTTTATTGGGTGGTTGTCTTGTCCAGTTCCTTAATTTTGCTGAAGCAATTCAATGAAAAGGTATTTTCTTTAACTCTGACAGTCTCCTGCAACTAGCTCCATTTAAACCGACTCTTCTTGACCCCCTCATTCAGTGCTAACCTTGCCATGAGTTGGTGTATGCTGGAAATCAAGAATAATGGAAATTATCTTTAGAATGTAAGAATTGTTAATTCCCTTCATTTGGTCTAACAGAGAAAAGCAGGATAAACTATTTCTAGTGCTATAATTTCATATATAAAGTCATTGTTATTGAAATAATGTATTATGTTTACATTCTGTTTGTTTGACTATTTGTGTGACTATCCACTTTGCGCAAGGCAGAAAATACATAAAATGTTTAAATTGCACAGTTATATACAAGTTAGTTCAAATGAAACTACATATTTACCTGCATCTAAAGCGCCAACGGGGTGGTAAACGCCAGTAAATAGTTGGCGCCATCAAGTGGGATGAACTAAATTAGCCACCAACTAGTGTTAACACTACTTGAAGGTAAAATTATACATTCTCTAAAACAGTGGACAGAAATACAATTTACCCATGACAAAAGAAAGAAACTAAGACATAGAGAAACAAGGCACCCATCAAAACCTGCTCATACTTTTTTCTCTAGCAGCGCAACTGTTAGGTGGTGGCTAACAGCTGCTTGTACTGTGCAAGCAGTAATCCTTAGTGGTGCAGCTCAGCTAAAAATTCCACAACAATTGTGCATTTTGTGATAAAAGCGATAAAAAGGTACCCTTATAGCCAAAGGCATTCCAAAAAAATGTGGACCATGTGGGCCATCATGAATTTTCAATATGTTGCCCTTGGCAGCCATTTTTCAAAATGGCCACTGGTGACAACTGTTTTCAGATCAATTTTCTTATCGGCAATGGATATAATATGATATTGAGGACATAATTAGTTGAATTTATCTACCATACATAGTTCTTGGGAATTGCCAATTGGATAATACATGCAAGTCATTGAAAAATCAAGATTGCCACCATTTTTCAAGATGCCAACCAAACTGGTATGAAAATTGTAACTGCAATAAAGTTGCATAGACTAGTCTGATATGGATGATCTCAGTGTCAAATCATTCAGTTTTTATGATGCAGAATTCGAATTTGGAACTTTAGAATTTCCCAGAAGCTTCCCACTATCTCACAATTCAAGATGACCACCATTTTTTTCAAGATGGTGGCCACAGCCAGCATAAAAATTGTAATTCCAATAAAATAACACAGACTAGTCCAATAAGTAATAAATCCCCAAATCTGCAAAATGAAGAATAACTATTGTTATTGTATTGTGAAACTCAGCATAGAGTTCAGTGTCAGCTAAACACACTCTGCTTTATAATGCCATGCTTTCTGTAGTCAGTATTAATCTACTGGTTGTGGTGATAGTTTAGTGCCAGTGAGTTTAGTTTCCTAAATGCTATCTAATGTTAGCCCCACATCTAGTTAATATTGTCCATATTTATACGTAGTTAGATAGCTGCACCTGAATTGACAGGATGTGCCAGCGTGGGAGAGCTGAGCCAAGGGTAACGGGGCTTTACATGACTTTCATATAATTACCCAGATGGTGTACAGATCACACAGGAATTAAATGGCAGTGGATGAACAATCAGACTAGGTGTAGGGTTATTTTCGCATCCAAACCTTGTTGTATCCCATACCTGAATCTGTTTCCCTGCAGTAAAAGGTGGTAAAAGGATAGCCCCTCAGCCTTTACTGCAAGAAATTGTTGTACAAAATATCCTGATGTTTGATACTGAATTGCAGAAAAACTGTTGTAGTTATTGTAGTTATTGTAATCTGAATACTTGTGGTATCTGCTGCAGCCATTTCCAGGAACTGGCATAACTTTCCTAGAGTTGACAGCAATAAGACTTAGTTGTTCACCTTCCTCTTGGATGCTCTGTTCAGATGGTTTGTGCAAGAGGATAAACAGCTTGTTGTCACAGATGATGTGGAAGTCCTCAGCAAGCCACCACTTCCAGATCTGTCTTCAATTGCGCCACATACACACAAGGAGGCCAATAGTCACATGTTATTACATGTGGCCCATGCAGCAAGACATGGCAATCAGAAAATCATGATTCAAACTGTTGATACTGATGTTGTGGTGCTGTCTGTGGCAGTGTCTCAGGATATACAGCCAGAAGATGAGCTTTGGTTGGCATTTGGAACTGGAAAGAGTTTTTGATACCTAGCAGCCCATGAAATTGCAGCACGATTAGGGCCTGAGAAGGCACATGCACTCCCAGTGTTCCATGCATTGATGGGCTGTGACACTGCATCAAGCTTTGCTGGCCACGGCAAAAAGACTGCGTGGGCTGCATGGGCTGTCTTTCCAGAGCTTACACATGCCCTGTTGAAACTATCTTCTGCCCTAGATGACATATCACAGGAGGTAATGGCCACAGTTGAGAGGTTTATTATCCTGCTCTATTACCAAACCAGCACACACACAGAAAGAGACAAGGCAAGGAGGAAGTTATTTCAGTGTACCAAGTAGGCCATGTGTGGGGTCAGATGCTGGTGTCCACACCAGAATTACCTTCACCATGTAGATGGGGGCGGTCAAAGACATCTGAGGGGTACTATGAACCCTTCTGGACATGCCTACCAGATGCAGGCCAGCTCAGCAATGAACTTGTCTCCTGCAAATATAAGAAGGGTTGTGTTAAGCAATGCAAGTAAAAAAAAGCTGCCTTAGACTGTGCAGCCCTTTGTTACTGTGAAGGGGAGTGCTGAATAGCCTTTCCCGTGATAGACCCTAGGTTTTTGGCAGTTATTGTTGTCACTTATTTTGAGTCTTGAATTTTGAGATATTCTAAAGTTCCTAATTCACATTCTGCATCATAAAAAATGTATTATTTGACAAGATGATGTCAAGATCCATATCCATATCAGACTAGTCCACGCAACTTTATTGTAATTACAATTTTCATACTCATGGTTGGCATCTTGAAAAATGGTGGCAATCTTGATTATCCAAATGTATTGGATTGTATTATCCAAATGGTAATTTTCAACTATGTATGGTAAATAAATTCAACTAATTATGTCATCAATATCATTTTATATCCATTGCTGATAAGAAAATTGATCTTGTCACTGGTGACCATTTTGAAAAATGGCTGCCATGGGCGACATGTTAAAAATTCATGATGGCCTAATGTCCATTTTTTTTTGGAATGCCTTTGGCTATAAGGGTACCACAAAATGCACAATTGGTGTTATCTGCACCACTACCTGTGTTTTTATGTTGAGGAGCATTGTAGATATCTTTAAAAGAAAAACTGTCTTGAAATGGGAATTATACCAACAGTGACTCCTACTTCATGACTCAGGCAGATTAATAACCAGTCAGCATGTAATTTCATTTTAACATAATGCACGTAGCTGTGTTCTTTGCTGACTTCAGGCTGGCACATGCTCAGTTTATCTCACCTCATCTGAACAAGTCCATTTTGTTATGCTTTCTGAACATGAGGAACTTACAGCTGTCCGATGAAAACATCTGTTTCTGTATACCCATAAGCTTTCATGTTTTTGGGTTGTCTACAGTTGCATTATGTTCTCACGCCAGAGAAACCAGACTGAGACCAAGTGTCTCAGTGCAGCTATCTAGTACCTCTGAGTTTGACCTGCATTATTCACACCAGGCAAAATGCAGCAAAAGAACAAGGTAAATTCACCAGAATTTTAATGAACTCTTCTGAAGCACTGTTTCAACAGACTGTGAGGAATGGAGACACATATGCCATTAAAATTCACTGGTCTTAAAGCCATCCAACTAACTTGATCCTCACCCTAATGGTCAATAGAAATGTACATCAATTAAAAAAGTGAGAGCATAAAAAGAAAGACAAACGTAATGCATCAAGTTCCTTATTTGACCCAAGTCCAGCTGTGGCACTTCATAGAGACTGTTTCCTTGCCCGCAAAGTTTCTGAGCTACACTAGACATGGATGTTGTTGTCATCCACACCACAAACTATTTAGGACCACACAAACCAACCAGCCATTATCGTTGGATGTCTCCATGAAATCATAAGCTGCCCAGATTCCTGATGTTCTCAGGGGGGGCGTTCATACACTTTTTACATAGCACATAACCACATGCATCAGTCTTTCAAACCCAAATGCTTCAAAAGGGCTCTTGGTGATCCACGATGGTCCCTGGTGTCATGGCTGCCAGTGACACAGACAAACTGTGTACGTATAAGACCACACAAACACAAACATCAAGGGATCCATTTAAATCTGCAGGGAGATGCCAAATTCATAGTGAAAACAGATGGACGTTGATATATTGAAAACAATAACAGCATCAACTCATAAACAGGGAGGTGAACCACAGTGCATTCCCATTTTTAATAAAATAATGTATTTTTTTTTAAGTCATTTTCACAGTTAGTCCTAACCACAGTCATGCAAACATTGACCTTTTTATATCTTTGCGTGCAGTTTAAATACATGCTGAATGGTGAGATTAATGCCACTAACTGAAAAACTGTCTTTCACTTCTGCTGTTGATTTGTGTTTACTTAAATGACTCATGACTCGACAACGGCTTTCCACCGCAAGAGTGACTGACTGAGCTGTTGACACAAACACTTATGCAGAATGACGGCTAAATGTTCAATGAAAACTGAATGGGGATGAAGCATTAGAGTTGCAGAGACTTAACCCAACGAGACAGTAAGAATTGTACATCCCAATAGTTTAAAAAAGAGCATTATCTGCATATACTATATGGGGAATCAATTGTGTTTTTGATCAATACCGGTGACCCAATAATCAGTTCACCAGGCATTGGTGTATTTTGGATTTATTTTTCAATAATTTTCATTCCTTACCACAGTGTGGTCCAAAAAGTACCAAATGTACCAAAACAATAAGGATCAAGTCTCACTACTTCCTTTCAAGATTTTTCAGGCTAGGAGACTAAAAAGATTCATTTTCAAGCCCACAAATTACAAAACATTTCTGTTGGCTCTCTTCACATTGCTTGTTTTGTCTGAACAACAATCTAAAACTCAAAGATATTCAAGTTGCAATAAGTGAAACAGAGAAATGCAGCAAAATCTCACATTTGGAACTGGAAACAGAGAATGTTTGGAAATTTTTTCTGACAAATTACTTAAAGGTGTACTATGTAGGATTTGTTGGTTGGTGTTTGTAAACACCGCATTCAAAGAGCGAGCTGAGAGCAGAGCAAGAGAAAGAGAGAGAGAGGAGGTCAAGCGAGCGAGCGGCGCTGGCGAGAACAAAGCCGTGAATCAGATAAATAAAACATTTTTTTCTGATTGTTTCATGGTGGTTACATTCTAAAGCACAAATAAACACGCCCACACCTCCGCACAACCAGAGGCTCAGCTGCGCCCTTGTTCAAACATACAGAGAGATAGAGAAGCAGGGGACACACTGAGCACCCAGAAGCATCCCGAACACAGCAAAATAATAAGAAAATAGAGGTAAAGGGCCGAGTCTCTGCAGATAAATACACCCCCACACACGAGTCTATACGTTTTTTTTAGATAAATCCTGCATACCTTTAAATGATCCATCAATTATCAAAATTGTTTTATTCTCATTGCAGGTTGAGCTAGAGAATTGTTAAGTTGTATCTGTGCTGTCAAAATTGCTAACATACATTTATAGAGGTTATATACAGTAGATTAAGTGAAATTCTTAAACAAGTATACTGCATATGAATGTCTAAAATGTATTTGAGCATTAGCTGACTTGTAAATTCTCAGTTGAGCCTTAACCCAGCTGAGCCAAATGAGGGTTCTGCTGCTGATTAAACGTCATGGCTGACACTTTGATGGTGTGCGGAGTTACTGTGAAGGGTGGCGAATAACAGGGCTTGCTGTCTATATGGGTCACTGTGGGGTTTGAATGTGGCTGAGGGAACGTCGGGCAGAAGCGGAGCGCTGCCTGTCGTTCTGTCAGCCAAACCGCAGCTGGCCAGATTACAAGAGTCTGGATTAGAGGCCAGGGGTTGGGGTAGGGATGTGGATCCCATTGATGTGCGGGAACTCAAACACACGCAGAGGCCACACATTATTAAAGCATCAATGTCACCATCAAGACACACAAGAGCTGCAAAATGCCAAGGCGTGCACACTGTGTTAGGCTATGAAAGCAACCACTTCATTTTTCATTTCAAACTGCATTTTTACTTTGTGTCTAATGTGGCCTGTTTGTTGGGGCATCATACAGCGATGTGAATGATGTGATTTCAAGCAGGTGTGCTCTTGATTCCTCTTGATCATAAAAGACGTCACATCACGCAAGGCCAGAGAGTGCCTGATATCAACATTGTTGTGTACAAAACAAAAAAACAAAGATAACGAAGCACATTTTTATATTTGCATTTGGCAGGCTATTGTTGTCAGACAAATAATAGCACCTCATAAAACAAAACCAGTATAAATGAGAGAATGAGAACAATCTGCAGAGCATGCTGAGCCTCTGGACACTGCTGGCAGGGCATGAAAGCTGCATTACGCAAACCAAGACGAGTGTTATGATTGCCTTTCGCATCTTGTGCCTAACTCAATCACTTAATCAAAATAATAGCTGTTATCTAAGAGGAAGCACATACCACAACGGGATAGAATAGAAAATGTCACTGTTGCCTGCTGAACCATCAACACCAATATCAACATCTGTATTATCTGTCTTTTAACATAATTTATTTCATGAACTTAAAGAAACTGAACAAATCATTTCCAGGCAGAATTGCAGAATGATATTTCATAGAAAAATTATTTGCAGAGCACATGTTGTAGAGCAGTACAAAGTCAGACTTTAGCTGTCCAACTCACGTGGAATTAATTTACTTACGTCAATACCGAGTATGTGCTGAGGTGACATTTGGCATCTAGGTTCTGACCTCATCACTCCCTACAAACAAACATCAAACTCGACACAGCAGAGGTTGAGAAGTCCCAATAATAAACTTCAATGCAAAACTGCACTAGAAAGACAAGTGCAATGAGTGGGGTGGGCACCTGACATGTGACCATTCCCCTTGAAAGCTCCTTCAACTTCTGCAAAGAATTCACCATCTAATTAAACAGAGATTCATAAATATAAACCCAGCAATCCACCTGATAGGCAACAGCAGGTTAAATATGTCAGCCATGATGCAGACAAGCGTTAAACATACAAAATAAAACATGAATATCAGAAGAAATAGCATACAACGTAGGCAAGCAGGAGATCAACATTGCATGAATATTTATGGAGTTATTATTATAACAAAGGTTCAGGAACAAGACCACGCCCCTCTCTCTCACTAAATTCAATCACCTGCGCCTTACCAATTCAATCATCCGTGCATACCCATATAAGCGTGTCTAACCCCTTTCTCTCCCGTTCATCTCAGTGACCTACGACACGCTTACATCGCAAACGCTCCACACGCGTCCACGCAATGGCCCACATGGACACGGCTCTTTTCCAAGCGATTAACATCTTCAACCGGATGTTTGCTCACCTCCGGCGAGCTCTCAAGGAGACGGTCGTCCCACTCCTACGAAATGATGATTAAGACAAACTTTCCAACTCTATGCAGACTCTACTTCCATCAATCCTCTCGCCGGCAGCTCAAATCCTCCCGCTCTTCCGGGTTCATTGTCCGCCGCCGGGCTGACGCACGCCAATGACATCACTACGCCGCCTACTACAACAGAACATGGATGTATAACAAGGATGTATAAAGAGAACTGGGTACAGCGTAGGAGGCGGAGCCCCGTTCATTCCTATGAAAGTTGCTCAGTGGCGCATGAAGCAATAAAAAATCAACTTCCTGATATGAAAGTGTATCCAGTTCTCTTTATACTTCATGGATGTATAAAGACAACTGGATACAGGAAGAGCGCCAGGCTTTGAAGCAAATTTGACATAGCGGCCAAACCGTGTAATTACAACGTCACATGATGCACACTGGCCCAAAAAGACTTTTTCCCATAGACTTACATTGTGAAAGAGATGTCTGTAAATAAGTGGATACATTTTTCTGAATGTCACAACCCCTGACTCGGCCAGTGAAAGTCACTAGTGCACATGCTCTATGGGCCGCATTTTTTTTTTTTTTTTTTTTGGCTTCATGCACCACTGAGCAACTTTCATAGGAATGAACAGGGCCCCGCCTCCAACGCTGTATCCAGTTCTCTTTATACATCCATGCAACAGAACCAGACTTCTTCAGCCCCGGCCGAAGGCCAGGCTGAACTCCAGGTACAAATCCCGATTCGCCGAACTGACAACAAAGCCAGGCTCTTTCAGCTCCTCTCTGCCTGCACTTCCACCACCACTCTGGACAGCCGCTCACTTCCTGCCACCACTACGGTACAGCAACAGACTGCTTCTTTTCATTCATTTCAACCTTTATTTACATCTCAAGGTATCATTGAGGGCATACTCTCATTTTCAGTGTCATTGACTGACTGTATCAAATGCTTTGCCACAGTGAACAATTTTCAATGCAATCGCTTCGAATCGATTCATTGCTTCAGAGGGCCTAGTTTTCCTCATCATTAGTTGATATGTAAGGAAGCCACGGAGCTCCCTCCTTTCTAACCCCCTCCGTTTCGTTTTTGTTTTCATCTCATCCCTGTGTCGGCAGGCTGGACATTCAACCCCTGCACATGCATCCCTCCATCCCACATCCTTTCTTCTTCCCTTCCTTCAGCTGCAAGTGAAGTTAACTTTGGGGGATGACGAAGCAGAAAGCTCATCAAGACATGTCCCCCACCCTGAGTCTCGACCCCCGGGTTCCTAGACGCTCCAGCTTCTTTGTGATTCCATTTGGTCCCCGGTCATCCCCATGCCATTGACCCCCTTCATTGTTTTCCTCGACCCCATCATCCCAGAATACACGACCCGGACCGACCTTCAGCTCCCATTCATACCTGCCAATCGACCCCCTTCATCCCTCTCCTCGACCCCCATCCAGCCCACCATACACTATCCTCATCCAATCCTGAACCCTCTCAACAATGCAAATAAAACTACTTTTTATACCGTTCAAATGGTGTGGTCTTTGTTAGTGAAGCGCAGATCAAATGAGTGAAGCAGTAGTGTAGGAGTTGAGCAGTAATTAGAGGAAGAATAGTAAATTAGGTTGTCACATAAACATCTTGCTTTGAATTAAAGTATTTCTCTAAAGCTTAGATGAACAAGAAGTGTGAAGAGAAACTGTGAATGTGACTACCTGTCATGTGACACAAAAGCCATGTTGCCTTTCCAGTACTATAGCAAAATAATTACAGGTATGTGAAAGGACTGTGTGCAGGTCAACAGGTACATTTACATCCCTAAAGCCAACATATGTTACACTATAACCTTCTCCAAGCAGGTATATCTGGCTGCAGCCTGCAGAGTGGGGCGGTGTTCAACATCAAACATTTAATCCCATCCACCATGATTTGATTGATTTAACTGTCTAATATGTGTGGGGTTATACGTCAGTTTCATTGGTTTGGACTTGGGTTTGGGTGGGGTTCAACAACACAGTCTGTTCGTCAAAATGAAAAGGACCTACCAGTATGTGTTAGCTAACAACATCATTTGGTATTTTAAACATAATGATCACTTTGAACCATGAGTTGACAAGTTAAACATCCATAATTTACACCTCATAAAATGAGCATGGTGTCACTATTCGTCCTCCTCAGGATTCCAGTCATTTTTACCACTTTTTTTCATCCAAAGGGGAGCGTGGCCACAACGTAGACCCTTGTTACAAGACTACCGATAGTGGTGGAACGTAACTAAAGTACATTTAGTCAAGTACTGTACTTTACAGTACAAATTTAAGGTTCTTGTTACTGTAGTATTTCCATTTTATGCAACTTTATACTTCAACTGCACTACATTCAATATTGTAATTTTTTACTCCATTATATTTTTCTGACAGCTATAGTTACAAGTTACTTCTCAGATACAACTTTTCATACCCTTCCTGTTTAGTGAAAACTATGTGTCTCTAAATTTGGTGACTGAATGTTTGTGATAAACTGAAGGATTAAGTGTTCTTTTGTGGTTTGAGAAAATCTCCTACTTCTTAAGCTTAATGAAAATTAGCTGGAAAATGTATTGTCACAAAGCTGAAAACAAGCTGTTTTTCTGAGCTCATGAAAAATTGACTTTTTAGAGATACATGGTTCTCACAGGATAATGAGGTTCCAAACATATAATGATCTTATAGAATATGATGCATTGCTGTAGATTAAATGACCCAACAGTATATAAAGTAGATAAAATTAGCACAACCTTAAACATCTACAGCAGTAAAATGAAACATACACATTAATGCAGCAGTAATATTAAGAACATCATATATAACAGTAAAACACTGACAGGGACAACTGTTCTGCAGAATGAGTACTTTTATTTTTCATACTTTAAAGTAAATTTTGCTTATAACACTTACATACTTTACATACTTAACATGTTTTAAACGCAGGAGTTTTACTTGTAGTGGAGTATTTTCAACAGTGTGGTACTGCAGCTTTTACGTAAGTAAAGGACTGGAATACTTCTTCCACCACCGACTATCAATGTGTGACAGTGTTGGAGCCAATGTGTATCCCTGTTGTTAATGTAAGCCCAGTGCCAATGTAGTGTTTAGTTCAACCACATGAACACTATTTAATAATACAGTGTATTTGAGTTTGGGTGGGGAGACAGACAGAAACTTTATCTGGCACCTGGTAGGTCTGCCATGAGTAAAACCAGACCCACAAACAATTACATAGCACGTCCATACAAACCCCTCATAAAAATTGTACAGGTTTGTCCCAGCATCCCCACTTCGAAGGAGGATGAGAGTGAGAGGAATTTTAATAAGGATCTTTTTTTTGTTGTTCTCAAAAAAATAAAAGTAGAAAAGACAATCCATAGCAGGTCTGCACAAACACCAATACCACTATTAATTTAAATAGCTCTTTTTAAGAGACCCAAAAGACACTTTACATAACATACATAATGTACTATGAATATGAAAAGCAGCAAAACACAGTATACAATTCTAGAGGGGAAAATCTTGTAATGTAGAGAGAGAGAGAGGGTGGCATAGATGGGGAAGGTAGGGGGAGAGGGTTATGGGGTTGGGTAGTAGGCCTGGGTAAAGCAAGGTTTTTAGTCTTGACTTGAAGAGGTGGAAGGATGGGTTTGTCAGAGTGATCAGGGGAGTGAGTTCCACAGTATGATGGCATGGAAGGAGAAGGGGGGGGGGGGGCAGTTATGGAGGACATGAGTCATGTTCATCAGATCTGGTGCAGGCAGCAAGCAGAGGTGTGAACCAGTTGTAGGAGATTGGCATTGTTGATTGGCGTCTGTTGAGGGTGTTGCAGAGGTGGAAGAAAGATCTCAACCATCTTGTTGACTCAGAGGTTGCAGGTAAGTGATGAATGAGAGACAGTAGTGTCATCGGTGGTCAGAGACGGTACCACATTTGTATAGGTTTGTAAAAGGAACTATTTACATTTACAAGTGTATATCAGTGGAGAGGCGCCATGCTGCACCCTGCATCCAAGCCTCTATGTCGTGTGTGTGTGTGTGTGTGTGTGTGTGTGTGCGTCAGTGGAGAGGCACGCCGTAGCCCTGCGTCCAAACCTCTGTATGTGTGTGGTCAGTTGAGAAACGCTGCACTGAGTCAAAGGCTTTGCTGATCATCGCAGACCTCCATGAAGTACTACATGTCTTCCTCCAGATCGAGGGAAAAGAGGAGGAATTCCAGTTCCCTCCAGATCCCCCTCTCTGGTTGCCATCAATATTCTTTGTCGGTCCTCCTCCTTCAAAATGAGCAATTTCAGCCCTTTCACACCACCCAGGAACTTCAATTGGTTGTCCTCAATATACTGCACGGCAGGGCGCATGTCCTTAACGATTGCAGGCTCTTAAAATACAAGAGCGGGGGAATTGGAACACATTTTACAATACCTACACATTCTTGCACACAGCAAATACTTTTTTGAGTGTCTATTGAGTGTCCTTTTGCCAACAGTCTTGTATTATTGCTTGTATTATTGTGTAAAATTATGTGTTACGTACATGCCCTGTTTTACAAACTATGACTAAGTGGCAAAGTGATGTAAATCACATTTCAGGTTGTGCCTGACAATAAAAATTAACCTAACCCAATGTGACAATCATTACAAAGATGAGCAAACAATTACCGTCTGTGTTATCCATGTCGCTCCTCGTACTCCATCAGTAGAGCACGCCACCACTTTCTGATGTGCATCATGTTGGGCTGCGATATAAAAAATTCAAGTTAAATGGTGATTCTTGTTCATCTATACATTCACAAAAGACTTATTACTGACAAAAAGTCAACCAACATTCCAATAAAGAGCAGAATAGACTGAATAACATGAAATCTGAAAACAAACCTCAGTGAAGTCAAAGGTTCGATCCAGCACAATGCAGAGCACATACTGTAAACAAAAGAATGCTTCAACATGTATACATTGTATCTCATACTGTGATATAATTGTATTGTTAGCAAATGTTCATGCAGTCAAGGGATAATAGATGTAAATGTGTTATGTATTCATACCATGAGTATGAATACTCCACAGGTGCTGGTAGATGTCTGCATTGCGATTCCCTTGAAAGAAAGACTGTACATTTAAATTACTGCACATATATCAATACTGTTACATAGAACCTAAGTTGTTTCAACATTTACTTAAGGAAGGTCCTCACAGCCAACTTCTTGCCAGGATCCAGGTGCAATATCCTGGGGAAGGTTTTTGAGAGTGAAAGTAATTGTTAGCAAACTTTGAAAGACCAGTGGAATCAACAAATTACATTTCAACTTATGTAATTGGTTTAAACAACAAAAAGAAACAAAAAAAGACCTAATGAGGATAATTATGTCCATGGTCGCGAATGTTCATGTTTATGTTCATGCATTGACACAGCTGCACTCAATGTGGTATTAAAAAAAAAAATTAGGACAAATACCGATTGCTAGTAGTGCTACCATTCTTCTCAGAGGATCAAACATAAAAGGGGATTAGTAGAACAAAACCACTGTATCACTGCCATACAGCAAAGTTAAACACAAGGAGCTGTTTACCATTAGTTCACATAAATCATGTACACTAGGGATTAAAAGAAAAAAGCCACTGCATGGCTTAAACGGAACTGCCGTACAGCAAAGTGACAACATACATTAAACCAAACAAGCAGCTGTGTATTACATAACTTTGTAATAATTTATGGGCATGTAAACTACCTTCTCTTGAAGTGGTGGACTCAGAGAGCCTAGCCAACAACACTTATTAGTAGTCACATCCTGGATAATTGTTACTGCCTCACAGGTGATCAGTGGCTCCTCTAATTTAGAGTAATTGACAGTGTCTACAAGGCAAAATCAGTCCAGATCACAATACAAAGCATTACCAATGATTGACTGTTGTCCCCACAATCTCCCATTATAAAGACAACTGATAACAAAAGATTATAACAAAAATATATGTGACATTTACATTTTGTACTACATACAGGCATTGTTCTCCATACTTCATTGTTCTTCATACACCAACTACCGGTGTGACACTCAACACTCACAGCTAGCATCCAATCACAACTGACGTTTAACCCTCCCCAAATTCAACAGTCAAACCAATCAAACAATGGTGAAACAGTCAATTCCTGGTGTCTCAGCAGGGAGTAAATCCTTTGGAAAGAGTTGGCAGCATGACAGGAAAAAAAACAAACAATTGCCCCTTAGTTACTGTTGCTACATCTATCAGGCACTCATGTCAGCAAGGTTAGCAGGTTACTTAATTACTACTCAAAAGTCTTAGTCAGTTTTGAAAAATGGATCTTCTTTCATTTCAGTCAGATGCAAACAAAAGGGTGCCATGCTATTGGTCCGACAGCCATTTACCATTTACAAAATGTCTGCTTTTTAGTGCATTTAGTGCATACTAACACTAACCCCAACCCCAGTCTCAGAATCCAGCAGCTATTGTCTGACAACAATTTAGCGTCTGGGTGCAATGGCCAGTATTTCAGGGATAGCCAGTGGATATCTGGATAACAGATATCTGGGCCAAGACTTCCTTCTTCCATGCACTGGTTGTTATTTTAAATCCAATAAGCAACTTGAGACGATCCAGATTAAATTTAAGCTGATCTCTATAAACAGATAGATGCATATGAATGCAGATAAATTTAGAAAAAAGCTAATAAAAAGCTAAATGGTTATGTGTTATGTGTGTAGACAGTAGCCAATGGGTTCAAAGATTGCATTTCAGCCATTGTGTTCCGCCTCTTTTGCTCTCCACACAGACTGTTTACTTGCATGCATCAAAGCCTGCTCAAACATGATTGGTCAATACTACTTGGACTACAAATGGGAACCAGAACACTTCACACAGGAACCAAAATCTTGTCCCGTTGCCTACAGATTCTGCGTTGATATGCAGATATCTGTTTGTAGAGATTGCTATTGTAACTATTGGGGTTTTGGAATAATGGGCCTTTGGGCCAATGAGCAGTCCCCAACAAAAGCAGGCTTGAGGGTGTTCCAGGGGGTCCGCAGCAAAAATGGGGATAATTTATTTTCACTAAAATTCCATCCATAAGTAACACAGTGACAGAATGTATAACTATTTGGTTCATGAGTTTCATACACTTTCTGTAATAAAACATCTAAAAGCAAAAACCTTATCAGATGGGGGACCCTGGGACAAAATCTTATCAAATGGGGGTCCGTGGTCTTATTTGTGTTAGTTTAGGGGTCCTTGATATGAAAAAGTTTGAGAACCACTGTCCTAAGCTAGCTTGCCTGCTTGCTCCGTAAATGTCCCATAAAACAATAAAAGCTGAGATATCATTAAGCCATAAAGTAATCTTAAGAAGATTTTTGTCGCCAAAGAAATCCAAAAATTGATGTTTAAGAAATTAAATGTAGCAATTGAAAAACAACCATAACATGGTGCAGTATGTGTCTGGAAATTTAGATTGGAGCACCTGATACAAACACATGTTAGATTTGTGATCCTGACATTGGTGTGACCTAAACTCTATACTTTAGCTTAAAAAGTGCTTAAATTTGCATGTCAGAAAGCAGCTACCTTATTTTTTCAGTAATTTTCAGTGACGGGCAAGTGACTCTGAGCAGATGTTGTCTTCACCAAGGTCCTCCAAGAATCTGACAGAGAAAATTAATTCATTTTCGCCAGCTGGCTAAAGTCTAACTGCCCTTTCAACAGCAATTCAATTTGCACTTGACCAGGAATGCAATCTCAGATCCACCAAAACTGAGATATTGCGTTTTTGCCCCTGACTGACACATTTCTGTCATGACAGGGAAAGTAATGCATTACAATATATTAAGACAGAGGTGTCAGAATGTTATTTTGGAGAGACAAAAAGAACTTTTTAGGACACATAAATGTTTTTTTTTCTTTTGTCTTTGGCTCACAAGTCCATCTGCTTTCTCCATGAATAATATTTTCCATGATGGCTTTATCAAACCAGCATGTTATTACCTAGATATTGGTAGCTGGTGAAAATCAAACCTTGAAATTATATTCTTAGTCACTCAAAATCCAATTTTATTCTTGATTACTCAGATTTCAGAGCAATCTTGGAGATACATTTACATTAATGCCTCCAGTAACTAAATTAAATGTCAAGATTATGACGCTTCCCCTCACTAATTCTGTGTTCATGAAGATATTCAGCACAAATCATACAAGAGAAAACTCATTTATGAGGAAATGTCAAGGTAATCCAAACTTAATAACACTGTATTGTCCTTAAGCTCCTTGTTTGTTTTGTTTCCATGAACATTTAAAACTTTAGACCTATCATTATGGTCAGCTGGAGTCAGAGCTGTTAATTGGATGCTGCCAAGCCGTGGCCACCCCACATAACCCATACACTCAGCGGGTGACTCTGACTTCATAACCACATGTATGAACACAGTCGGCAAAAAGAAAACATCAACAAGGTTTCTTCACAACGCTTAATTTTTTATAGGGAATGCCCGAAAACTATCACTTGGTCATAGTTCAGTTTATAAATTCAAATGTGACCACAGGGATGTGACTCATTGACCACTGGGGATTGTTTATGCCAGCTGACATTTTGTCTCCTTTATTTCAATGTCTGAGGTCACATATAACTTTTAAGCTCTGCTAGACATGACCTCATGTGAAAAGACACCCATTGTATCAGCAAAATTCATAAAGTCGAATTGCAACACAGAAGAGGCTCCTGTCTCTGGTACTATAATGTACAGCATTATTCATTGTCATCAGCAGGAAATTTTCAAAGAAATTATGATCCGCACATTGGGAGTTAAAAAATTAACTGAGGAGTCATATTTAGATATTTGCTGTTTAATCTTCAAATTATAGGATATTCTTTGCAAAGTAGCACTAAAAAGTTATTAACATCTTATTAGGAAATCGTGCTCTGGGCTATGGAAATCATATAATCTTGACAAAATAAAATGTTGGTGGAAATTTCATCATCAGGAAGGAACAAAGCTGGAGACACCTAACAAAAAAGTGGATAATTTATGAACAATATGCAATGTTGCTGAAATGATAGATGAAAGAAAATACTGGGATATTCTGCTTATTCAGGAAGCATTGGCAATGACCAGATCATTCTTGAACAGTGGACTGAAGTCAATCTTGTGTGTTTTGACATTTGACCTAACTGATTCTGTTGAGTAATTTGCTGGCACAACCAGTATAAGTTATTTGTTTCCAGCACCTTAACTCATCCTCATGATGGTTTCAAGGCAAAACCAAAAGCAACATTATTTCTGTTTTGTTTTGTTTTTTGAATCCTCATTAAACTGCATTATCAGCTCTTGCTGTGTGGCTGGGAAGGACTCAGTGCTGACAGCACAAGTGTGATTTCATTCATCCTAACTGGAGCAGACACAGATTAGTTAAGTGAAACTAATCTAAGCCGGATCACAAAGTCACAGTCGATGAAGCAACATTTTCATCAATATCCTCCTCCGTAAAATAAACAGTGCCTCAGGCTGTAGAGCCTTAAGGGTTTGTGTGTGTTTTTCTGAGCTGATCTTCATTTTATAATGACTTTGTGATGTGTGGCTGATGCCGCCATGATTATTACACAAGCTAAAGACCACAGCTAATGACAGCCAGCTCTCTTTATCTCATTTATATTTCTCCATCCATTACTTTTTTCCCACCAGAGAAGTTCCCATCTGGGCACAGCAGGGTTTTCCAAAATAGAAGCGTAAACGTAGCAGTGCACCACCCAAAACCAGCAGTCAGCCAGTCGTCTTTCCCCATGTTTGACAGATTTTGCCCCCTGGCTTGATGTGGCTCTTAACAAGAGGGTGTTGGCACAGTGCACCCAGGCTCCTTCTGACACTGTGCATGTGCTTAACCATCAGAGAACATGACTTATTATTTTTGGATGTAGAGAGGAGATTGTCATACAGATTGATATGCATGACTAAAAATTGTTGAGAAGATAAGAGTTAATGGAAAACATTCAAGCTTGAGGTCTGAGTTTGTCTTGCCTCCAAACCTACAGCTTACACCAAGAGTTGCCTTTTTTTTTAACACATCTTCAACACACTTCCTGTCTACTGCTAATGATTTGATAACATTTTTCCCAAAGCCACATTAGGAACAACATCATCAGTGCGGCCCAATATAATGAAGTTATTGACCCATCTCTGTAACGCTCATCTGATGCCCCTGACACCACCTGCATACTTTCACAGTTTGACACTGTCCCCTTAGATTCACATTAGTTTTAAAATTGACCTTCTCCCTGTGAAATTCTTCCAGCATAAAGCCCAAACGTCAGGTTTCAGCTTTAATGTCACCATAGGGTATTTGATTATTAGTCTTAATAACTGTAAAAGGCAGGTTTACCATGAGAAAAGACATGGAATATAACACATGGGACAGCGTGATTTCATCTTTTATTTTTACATAATTGTCTTTCATATCTGATTTCTTGGTGAAGTATACACTGCCTACAATAAACAAGCTGCACTTATCAGTATCCTGTTCCCATGGTCATTTTAAACCATTCTTAAGTTGCACAGTGGCTAACAAAACAGAGCAAATTACCACAGTAGCCATCAGATAACTGTGTCCTTTGAATTTTGAATACAGCTGTTGCATCTGATTTTGTAGAAAATTTGCTGAGTTGCTTTACAGCACAGAACAGCAAGAATGCCCTGAAATGGCACTGCGACGATCCAAACAACCCACTTAGTAAAACCAAACTCATGTATTCAGATTTTTTTCTTAATTAAAAGTAGCAAAACCACAATGTAAAAATAGTAAGTGCGTATTATCAGTTAAAGTAAGCTACTCATTATGCAGAATGGAACCTGTCATTGTTATATTTTGAGCCACACTAGCAGAGTGGCGCTATGAATGGCAATCTCGGTTTGTCGGTCAGTCAATTGCTTCACCACTTCCAGACTGAAATATCTCAGCAACCATTGGAGGGATTGTGATGAAATTATGTACAGACATTCGTGGTTCCCAGAGGACTCCACTGGCAATCCCCTAACTTTTCAAGTTGTGACATCATGAGGTCAAAATTTTCTTTTTTTCAATACTTATAAGTGCAAAACTTATGACATTAGTAAACATTATACCTGCTAAACATCAGCATGTTAGCTTGGTCATTGTTGTCTGACGTTAGCATTAAGCTCAAACCAAACGCCTTAGTACAGCCTCAAAGAGCTGCTAGCATGGCTGTAGACTCTAGTCTTGTTATATAATTTGATTATATCACTGACACATTGCCACGTAATTAGTATTGTAATGTCGAAGGTGGTCAAGTGGAGCTCATCTTTACTACTTTATATACAGTACAGTTGCATAGTTTTATCTGTAAAGCATCAGCAAAGTAATTAGTAACTAAACTGTAGCTGTCAATAAATGTAGAGGAGTAAAAAGTCCAATATTTCATTTTTAAATTTTAAAGTAGTGTGAAATGGAAGTAAGTAATGGAAAGGAAAATACAATTATCTCCAGATTATACTAAAGTGCAGTAGTAAATGTTGTTTCCATGATTGAGACAAATGAAATATTTGACCTTAGAAGTAGCATTCTCTGTGCAACAGGAATCAAAAAGGTCTATGGAGAATGTGGTCTTCATTAGGAGAATAATTTGCAATTACAATAGAAGCGTGGTCTTTTCAAATTGACATGGTGGTGCATAAAAATGTTATCATATTTTTCTGCTCCTAGTTACTATTAAAACAGTAACAATGTCCTCCAAAACTCACTGGAGCCTACATCATATCGTCAGAGTAACACAAAGACCTTGACTCAAGCGACGTGATTTGATTACGAATGATTGGTGGTTCTACAGTAACAGATGTGGTTTCACTGGTTTGCAGCATCATAACTTACATGTCCCCTCTGCCTCAGAAATCTCTCTCTGGCTGCATATGACCATGAATCTTCCTTATTATCCTCTGCTTCAAGTCCCTCAGAGAAAGGAGCTCATTGACATAGACATCTGAAAACATGAAAATGGCATAATTCTGCTCTCCGCAACTGCTTCAAAAAGATGTGAAATTACACTCTATGGCATACCTCTTATGTATGTGTATTTCTAAAAGTCTATGGGGAGAAATGAAAGCTTCCCTTGCAATCTACCAGTTGTCTTTTTGTTTTTGAAGAAAGACTGCATGGAAATGCAGTATTTCTCATGTTACTGACTGTAAGGGGGCTTCGGATCTTTCCAGACATCTTCAAATTGTAAATTAAAAACTTTTCCAGAGGCCCATATAAAGATAAATAAAGATTTCCTTAATTTAAAGTGATTTCTGTCTCCTTACTCCTCCTTCTATCTGCATGCTAGATAAAACAAAAATTTCAAACCAACCATTTAGCATCATAAAAATAACAACTGTCTATGTGTAGAATTGAATAAAATAAAAAATGAAACATTAAATATAGAATAAATACAGACATATTTATCAGTAGTTGATATTGCTTTCATTGTTGTACACTCCACATACAGCATCCATTCAGTTGTGATAAAAGGCTTGGATGACTGTCGCTCTTCCTGGTGACAGATGTCAGAGGTCACTGATGAAGGAAAAGACTGCACATCGTTACATCTCCACCGTCCACAGGGTCGCTAATCAACAGTTGATGAATGCTTGCCTGGGGGGTCACTCTGCGAGCTGCCTAATAACATCTGTCTGGCTGGTAACACTGAGAGATCAAAGGGCTCACATGGATGATGGTCCCAGGCAGACTGCTGAGGTCAAACTCCTCTAAAAAGAAAAGTCCAGAAAAGTCTCAAGAGGAGTCTGTTCCAGTCAGCCTGTGATGGGGTAGAAAATAAGTATGACATACTCTCGATGATAATTATAAGACTTGAAAACACCAATAAAAAGAAATCATTGTTTTATTTTCACAAAGGCATTGCACTAAACAAAATGTGAAACTATTTAATGGACAGTCTTGAAATGGCTGAAATGGTCTCTTCACTAGCACTAGCAGCCAATACAAGGGGGACCCAAAAATTCCTAGAAGCCATCGATAGCACGGCAGTAGAGTGTAGTAATTTGCCATAGGTAGCTTATGCCAATGAGTGAGCTGGGACTGAAAGGAAGAAGATTCACCACTGTGGAAGATATCCAGGATGAATCACAGGAGGCTCTGGACACACTGACAAAAGATGACGACAGGAAATGTTTCCAGGTTTAGGGGGAAGCGCTGGGACAAGTGTATTGAATCTCAAGAAGAGTGCTTTAAAGGTGATTAAAAAGGTGCTACTGAAAGATTTATAATGACAGTTTTTTAACAATTGTGGGAATTTTAGGGTCTGTACAGTACAGTTTTATATTGTCATGTTAATTTCTGGGTATGTCTGTCAAGTTACCGCTGCCAATAAGTGCCCAATGAAGCTTTAATCAATTGCTGTTTAATTCGTAGTGTGTTGCTAGAATATTGCTCATGATGACTGTGATAAGAGTTGTAAGAAACAAAAGCCAGTTTGAAAAAGGTGGGTAAACAATAATCTGCACATAAAAACCCCAACTTTATGTGCATTTACCCATCAGATAGCCATACATTTTGACAGTGCACCCTTTTCATTTTCTACCAATCATCACACCCTAAAGACAGCTCCAACTTACTGTATGTGAAGCACATTTACCTCGTATAGATGTGTTTTTGCCATAAGAGCAGAAATGGCAACCGTCCATGTGACATATCACAGCATGTCCCTGAGGAGAAGATCTTGTCAGGTTTGAAAACAGTCGAGGCCCTGCACAAGCTCCTGCAGAGCAGAGAGGCCACGAACCACTCTGTGTTGTTACCACAGCTCCTGCCAGACATTTCCTGGACGTCCTGCACGTGCCGTGGAAAAACACATCACTGTCCGCTTCCAAAGTGAAATCTGCTGCCCTTTACCAATCCACAAAAGAATGTGAGTGACGCATTAAAAATCACAAAATTAACAGACAGACATACCTGAAAAATGAATGGAAAAGCAGTAAAAAGGGGACATAAGAAAGTCCAATCTGTAAAATGTTTTCAATTTAGAGAGTTGGTCACATGATGAACACTGTGGAAAAGTGGGATTCAGTATACTGCCTTTATTGTTTTATTTTATTTTATTACATTACATTTTAATTTTTAACAGGAACACCTGGGCAAAAAAGGCACAACATCACTGCAAACAGTGTATCACAGTAAATATGTTTACATGCACAATGAGATTTAAGTCTTTTTCCATTTACACCAATTCTTTGATGATCTGAATTGTTAAGTAAATGCTTTGGTCTTATTATCTTAGCTGTGATAAGTGTGTTAGTGTATCCGTTATGATTTAACTCTTATACCAGAAAAACGTGCTTTTGGTAAAACTGAAATTTACAAAAGTAGAAATGCAAAAACACATTTATGTAAATGTGATTAGTAGACAATTGTAAATGTCCACAGTGTAAAAGCAGAACCACAAACTGGAACATTTTAACTGACCTAAAAGTATCAGTATCTGTGAACAAAAAGCTACTCATTCAAATTCTTGCTTCCAGCCTGCTGTCTTGTCTTCGTGTAGATATAATGCATATTCCTACCTACATGTGGCATCTCTGCATTAGTTATATTGAGTGTTTAGTAGGAGAGATGATAGACAAGTCCTCCATGCTCCCTCCTTCCTTCGTCAGGAATAGCTGCAGGGCCCTGACCAGGTAAATGATTCAAAAACACACTTTCAGGACACAGACAACCTGAGAGGTGAGTTATTCATTAAGGGTCGGTGCCTGTTAACCTCTTGCAAAGAAGCTTGAGTCAGTTTTATAGATGTTTTTTTAATCACCAGGTGTGGCTCTGGCCCGTGTGCACCACATCTGGTTGTGAAAGTACTCCACTGACAGGTGTAGCTACTGTATATTATTTCAGAAGTGAATAAGACAAGGTCATTTAAAGAATAAGAATTTTACCAAACACTGAAAAGAAAAGCAGAGTGCTCAATCAGTTTCACATGTAGCATACTCAGGGGACCTTAATGCTTCCCAATGTATGTGTTTTTTAAATTAAAAAATAATCAAATAACTATGTGTAATGTCTAACTGTATTTTCCCTTAGCTCTATAGAGTTTTAGCATCTTTCAGCTCACTGTTTTGGTTTTACCACCCATAGCTTTACTGTTTTGGTTCACTCTCACTGCTTTTATGGAGTAATTTCCACCAAATTTCCACCAAAGCAGGATGCTGTTTACAGTGAAAAAACTCAGCAGCAGATAGCAGACAGACAAAGTTAGATACTAGCTGATAATCATAGTGGGGAATTTAACAGCTAAACACTCAGATATTTCCTCGGGAGCTGGTGGAGATCAAAACAGAGCTAAAATATTCTGAATTAATATCCAAATTAATGTTAATATCATTCTGTGTCTACCGCAGAGTAAATAAGCAACTGTTTGCTAACATGTTTGCTCCAACAACTTTATATTAGCGTTGTGTTTACACCTTCTTCTGCTGCCCCCAAGTGGCCCAAAAATAAATGAATACTGATTGGGGGGGGGGGGGGGGGGGGGGTCAATGACGAGAGTTTTACCAATCTTACAGAAATACTTATTTTATTTTTAAATGTAGAACAAATTGAAATAACCATTATGTTTTACATAATGGCTATAAACTTCATCATCACATTATGGCAGTGTGATGTAGTACACAGAATAGGCACATTATAATCTCTGTTCCTGCATATCATACCCTGAACAGATAAAAATACCAGACAGTATCATTGGCACAACCAAACTAGTGACATCAGTCCAAAGTTGGCCTGATCGGTTGATTCAGTGTTGGGCTGCCCAAAAACTATATATTGGCCAAGAAGCCAACGAGGTTAGCACAGTGCTGGCTTGAGCAGCTGGCCCTACACAGGCTTCCCACCAGGTTTGTCTTTTGTTAGAAATGTGGGGACCACCCAATCCCCACGCTACGTCCCTGACCTCTGTTGGTAACGTGGTTGCAACTTAATGTACACCATTGCCTGTTTTTGAAGGCTGACCAAAAAAACCCTGTGACCTTGAAGATACATATTGAAATAGTTTCTGCACTGCAAGGTATTTTTCCTGAAACATAATCTCACAGAAAGCCTGGTGCATATGGAGTGCACCCTGAGGCACAGTGTGGCACAGTGGCACAAACGAGTCTTTGTTGCCTTGTAGGTCTTACATCATCTCAGGACTCCAGTTCCTGGACTGACTGAGTTTGGAGGGAGATCCCAGTGGTACGCTTGACCCTATACTGAACCCACCAGAGCTGAACCTTTCCCACAGAAGCTGCTGTTATCTAAATCACAACCTATATGCTCCCATGGAAGATTTTCCATGTTTTGTCAGCAATTTCAGTTAGTCTCACCTCCCTGTCCCGTGTCGGCCTCTGAGTCTTGCTGCTTTGGATCAGGAGCCGCAGGTAGCTGAATCCTCCAAACTGGCAGGTCAATGGCCTCAGTGTTGAAACGGTTGCTTCATGGCAACACGACTTCTGTTGCTGCTCCATCGCTGCCTGCCTGCCTGAGCTCAGCTTTTCCAGCCGTAGCTCATTCCAGCTAATTAGGACAAGAGCTCTTGCCGGACGGCAAGGGAACCACTTTCACATGGGAAGCCCTTCATTTGTTTCCACCCCCCTTCTGCCTGAGCACAAGTTAGTGGTGTTGTGAGACAAGGCTCTGACTGAGAAAAACACAGACAAGAGTACTCTTTTGGTTCTTCCCTGAGGTCACCTTCACTTGGCCCAAAAAAAAAAAAGTTCCCCTCACGTGAGCACTGTTCAGCCAAAAGCATAAACATGAACAATCGATGGAGAGTTATGAGCTGCTCATCCTTCTTCCAACAGACACTTTGACATGATTTAACTTGACACAAAGAAAAACTACCATGTGATTTTTTTTCCTAAACCACACAAGTTTCACAACAAGGTCCTATTGATCAAATTCAAACACGTTACCAATGGCTGGCATGCTGGCTGTGACTCATCAATTCCAAATCAGCACTTAGTCGGTCATTACTGAATGGCAAAGTGGCTGCAGCCAATACTTGGTTGTGGTTCTGGTAACCTCTTTTCCTCTTCTTTTACAACACTAGCCACATGATGAACTTTTAATTGCTTGTAATATAATTGAAAATACATCTCAAAAATCACTTGAATAAATATATTTTATGGTTTAAGTCTGTTTTTTATTTTATATGTTTTTTATTTGAGTAACCTTTTAAAACTTGCATTAACTGATATGGGCACTTCGGGGCAGCACTAGCTGTAAACACAACGTTAATATATTATCATCGTATAAAGTTGTGAGGGTGAACCTGTTGGCAAACAGTTGCTTATTCATACATCCAGCAGATATGGAGCAACATTAGCATTTATAGCATATCTCAGTTTTGGGTTCAACTAACCCAACCAGAGCTTTTTTGCTGAAAAAATTAGTTTAATGAGAGCGGGGAGACTAACTTAAATCAGTAACATTGCAGGACGTAAAACCAAAACAGAACGCTGAAAGACACTAAAGGGGGAACTGCAGACTTGAGTGATAATTCTCCTTTAACATTACAAATTGTCATTTAAATCCATTGCTAACTCAAAAATATTGATTCATGCAGCTGTATGACACCTGGTGAAGAATTTTTGTGAATTCGGTGCCAAAAGGGGACACAGCAATGCACCACAGCTATTTAAGGACTTGACCTGGGGACACTGAATTGACTCAAGCATCAAAGACTATGCTAACTGTCATTTGGATTACTAATTTTTTCTTCAAATAATAATGTTATAATCATACAATAGTCCCACATATAGTGATTTTATGTTTTTTTTAAGTGTAATGCATCATAAAAGTATACCCTTTTTAATTTTATGCATATGATCAGCATGCCTGTATCAAATACTAATTAGAATATCCAAGACACTTTGTTTTGGCATCATCTACATCTACAAAAGGAGAATAACCCACAAACATCAGCTGGCTACACTTAGATATGCAGCTTTGATCAAATGTTCTACAGTATAGTATGTAACCGTACATATAATGCCAACAACAGCACTGTAACGCTGTAGCATTCCCCTCTGTTTTAAACATGCCACAAAAGGTGCAAAGGTCTCCAGCTGATAAAAAATATACCTTGGTGGCAACAACACTCAGAGACTCTGAGAGCCATTGGTGCATGTTTTATATGAGACACAGTAAAGTAAAGAATGTGGCAGTGTGAGGTGACTTGATGGAAATAACAAGAGGAACACACAGCCTGAGCAACTGTGGGGGAATGGAGAATGCTGGTAAACCAGAAAATCTCCCTTAAAATTACAAGAGGGCAAAGGAACAAGAGACCAGGGTTGGAAGGCAAGACGGAGAGAAATAGAAAAAGAAAATACAAGAGGGAGGTGAGGGTAGAAGAGAGACCATAAAACCTGTAACACCCTCTGAAAATCCGTACAAAACACTGTTTTCTGTAGGAATCAGGAGGAGCATCAGTAAATGCATTTAATTGGGGCACCCTGCTGAGCTGTCTGTTGTTAAAAATGAATATTGCTCAGCTGGCTCCATAAATTTGAATAAATCCTGAAGCATTATGTCTTAATTATGTGAAAACAGTCCATGCTTTCTCTGTCTGCTTTGGTCAGAAACATTTTGGTATAATGACTGGTATTTTAATGGCAATTATTATTTTATTATGTAATGATAAACACATGATTAAGAGAGACTAAGGGGTCAAGAACAGCTCAAACAAAGCAAATAAAACAGGGTTGATGGTGTAGCCACTGAAGCAAACCCTTGTCAAAAGTCCTATTTTTATAGGACTCCCTTTCTAAAAACAAGTCCATTTGGCACCCAGGAGGTGTTTTTGGCACCAGAGTGAGACCCTGTTCCATGCTCGTTGCAAATGTCCACTGTGCTCTCTGCCCCAGACTAACAAATTTTCTTAAAACAGATTTCTCTTCAAAGCATAACACTTGTAAATCTTTCATCAGGCTCATGCAATAAAATCATAAACCAGCATCATGCAGCTTGTGAGCCGGTGGGACTGTTGCATATGCAGTTCTTGATCCATGTCAAATAGTATATGCTCATTATTTGTGTTCATTTTTGTCCTTTTACCAACCAGCAGCTGTTCTTTCAGTCTTTAATCAGTGACTCTAAGGTTTCATCTCACCCCTTTTTAGCCCTCAGCCTTTGTTATATTTGCTTATGTGTTGGATATTCTGATAGTTGGGACTTAAAAGAATACAGATGATCAGACAGAAACATAGTTTTAAGGTGGAAATTCAAATCAAATCCTACTCCACTGCTGCACTGATGACAGTATGTAAATGAATGTGCTTTAACTTATTTTATCCAGCAGATGGGGTTAGAGCTCCAACCACACTGCAATCCTTGATTAGGAATAACTATGAGTTTATTCTGACTGGTTAGTATATAGAATTACAAACTATTCAGATCTGTGTTATTTCAGGGATTCTTATCTCATGCAGCCATATAAATATAGAACTTTTAATGCAAAAAGGCCCAAAACATTGACAGGAATTTGAAATGTATTCTTGCCAAAAACCCAAACAAAAGTCCACAAATCATAATTAAATTCTGATGATAAATTCCTTTCAGCTGCATTTTTTCCAACAACATTTTTGAACCGGAGCCCATCCCCAAACCTGAGAAATGCATTGAGGCCAGACCAAAGCCTGTCCGGTCTAACTGGGTCCCACTGGACTTGGATGAAATATAATATGACAGCTGACTGAAAAAACAGTAAAATTCAGTCAGATACACACATACACATGGGCTGTCATTTGCAATTTTTGTCGCTATTTTTGTCACTTTGGTGTATTCATGTTCTGATGTTTATATTTATTTAAGATTTAACACTCCTTTCATTGGTTTTAAATCATCAGGAAAAAGTTAACGCTGGCACATTTAAATGAAATGACATCAGTAAGGATCATTATACATAAGCACTGGATTAATAAAGAGTCGCTTAATAAGGACAACTGAGGATTTAAAGATAGAAACTGAGCTGCACTGTTTTTATATCATCATTCTTTATCTTACATGCAGAAAACTGAGAGGGAGATCTGGAAAACCATCAAACCATGTACAGAAAGGAAAGTTGAAACAAGAATATACATGTAATATAATACTTTAGCTTATTATTGCCAACAAAAATTGATTCTATATTTATGTGTTATTTACTTGAAACAATGAAACACAGAGTACATGCTTGTTGCATGTTTGCTAGGGATATTATCATTTCTGGGCACAGATCAGTCACATTATGTATTTTTTAAAGCAGACTCTAAGATGAAACTGTCAACTTTAACACACAAAATGCAACCTGAAAACCGCCCAATTATCCATTGTGAAGATTGTGTTACTTGTATGACGACCAACAAATGTTTTCAACAAATCTGTGAACAGAACTTGGATTTTCAGAATACATTTAATATGGGATTCCTCATAAATGAAACCAAAAACTGGGTAAATATATCATGAATACTGTAACAAAGACTATATGATATTAACATACTGAGAAATCTTAGATTCCTAAATACATTCATATTTTATTTTCTTTCTGTTTATGATTTCCTCTGTGACATTTTTGCAAGAAATTAATTTTAAAAATAGAATATACGCTTTTCCACCTCGATTACATGATACATTTCATAACAGACTAAGAATAGTGTATCCCACTGCATGACATTGGTTTAACAGTGTTGTGTGACTCAGATTTATGCCTCCCTGTCAGCAGACTGTCAGTTTGCTTTATAGGTCAACACAATAACATATTAAAACTGTAACAATGTCAGTGACAATTTGTTTTCTTGTCATTTTTCCTTCCTGTCATTTAATTTCTTTTCCTTTTCTTCCCCTGTATCAGAGGCCATGTATACTAACGTCTTTGGCCTTAATTATTAAGTTGTCTGTGGATCTCCATGGTGATATTGATCTGCAGAGGCCTGTTGTGCATCTATCACTGTGAAATGAAACTTACTGAACACCAGGAGCTATCCAGAAACCCGGCGATAATTAGCCTCCCATCGACGTGACTGATCAACCCTGCATTTGTACGTTAGCAGGCTGTGCTGAAGCAGGCTGCCTCTACTACTGAGACACAGCAGGAAATATTCACAGTTGCAATTTGAGTTTCTTTTAAATGAGGCTGAGTGAGACTGTTTGGCACAAATGACATCAGAGTTGATGAAGTCTCAGACCATGGTCGATGACACCTTATGGCAACAGTACCGCATAATTTATGAGTCCCATTGAAAAGGTTAAGATTAAGAGAGGAGAAGGAGGCCTGGTGCTTTTGATACATAAATATGAAGTCTAATTACATTATTTAATAGAGCTGCTTCACTGATGAAAAAACCTTTTGACGTTTACTCTTGTTTGAAGTGTTTCATTAAAAATCATAACAGATCAGCAAAATGTGACTCACATATCTTTTTAACATCAATATATAATTATATTGTGTTTTTTCTCAGATTCAGATTTTATTAACACAAAAGCATGATTAACAGTGGTGGAACGTAACCAAGTGCATTTACTTAATATATAAGTATAATTTTGAGATACCTGTACATATATGTTTCCTGAGTATTTCAGTTTTATACTACATTATATTTACATTTCAGAGTCCCATATTACTATAGTACTTTTTACTCCACTGCATTT
Organism: Thunnus maccoyii; assembly: GCF_910596095.1. NCBI lineage: Eukaryota > Metazoa > Chordata > Actinopteri > Scombriformes > Scombridae > Thunnus > Thunnus maccoyii. The sequence goes on along the minus strand of NC_056549.1, from coordinate 22,545,266 downwards.
GATAGCTATAGTTACTTTGCAGATTAGGATTTTACACAGAAAACATGTAATGAGTTTATAAAATACAAAGCATTGTTATACTGTAGATCAAACTACCCGACTTTATACAGAATAAAACAGTTTCAAAATGAGCAAAAATGAGTTCAACTTCAACACATGAATGCATCAGTATTGAAAACCTCATAATTTCATATATGATCATACACAGTATCTCTAACATTAGCATTTTTCTGTATGTTGAGTACTTTTACTCTTGATACAAGTACATTTTGCCAATGATACTTCTGTATGTTTGCTTTAGTAGGATTTTAAATGCAATACAATACATTGTTGTATTGCTACTTTTACTTCAGTAAGCAATCTGCATACTTCTTCCACCACAGACTTTACATGATTAGTAGGAGTAAAAAACAAAATGTACAATATAATAATGACAAGACAATGACACCTGTTAAGAATGAACTGCAACATAAATGACTTAAAGGATAAGGCAGGTGATTTTCTATATTTTTCTCATTGTGAACAAATCTCACTTGCAGAGCCAAACCAACAATGAACTGATCCTATTTGCAAGTATTGTGTGTGTATCCAAAGTCTGAAATGTCGTATTCCTCTGTGCTGTAGACCTCTGTTTCTGTCCAGATATTGTGTTACATTGTAAATTTCTCAAAGTTTCAGTACAAAGTCAAGAGTTTGCGACATGTAGCACAACAAGCTAGTGAAGCTCTTTCAATGGAACCACGTTTCCACACATTCTCAGTGGTGTCTGCCTTACAAGGAACTACTCCCTGGAGACTGAAACTGTGATCACAGTTATTATTCTTTAAAACCTTTTCTAAACAAAGTATTGCAACCAAAACTCTTCTTGGTGGAGACAAAATGTTAGCCAGAGCAACAGTGTGACTCACTGACGTCTTTTTAATAGCTTTTGGACAAGAACGGAGGTCTACAGCACAGAGGAATATGATATATCAGGCTTTGGATGCACGCACAATACTTGTAAGTAGGATTAGTTCATTGCTGGTTTGCTTCTGCACATGAGATCTGTTGACAATAAGAAAAAATAGAAAATCGCCAGACTTATCCTTTAAGACATCAGGCTTTAAGACAGCCCCTAATTTACATGGAACTTTTGGTTTATCTGTCTGTAATACTAACAAAATTAAACATACTGTAGATGATGGACTGTTTAAACACTAGTTTTTCCTATTACTCATTATGCTAACATTCTTACATACAACCAAAATGTGATGTTTGTCTCCCAGATCACTGTCATGACAAATTTTGCAGGCCCTCTGATTCTTATCTATGCTTTTATATCTTCCACTGACTGTGGGTAATTCCAGTTTTCATAATACACTGTAGGTACTTTTCTAATTTAAACTCTTTAAAGACTCTTTGCCTCTTCTGTATGAACTTCGCCCCGCTGGCATTGTCACATTACCATACATTATGTGTTATTTTGAATATTTTATGCTTGACTTGATGTTAAACCTGTTAACATAAGGAGGATAAACTGTAGCCACTGCTTGCACAGACACATCCATGAAACACTTGCTAGGTTGTGTTTGTCTGTGATCACTTGACTGTTAAAAAAGATCGATGGGCATCTGTCAGCACGTCAGCCTGCCTCTCTGTCATCCTGCTGCTGCTCCCATTCCACACGGGAACCTGCTTTAAATCCTCCAAAACAGTGAAAGCTTTGATGGTCGCTGTCACGAAAACATGAAAACGTGCCAGTCTCGTGTGCGTGAAAGCTGTTCTGTAATGTTCTTTTTAATTGTCAGGAATGGAGAAAGTGCCTGAAGGAGGGGACGGCCTGTTATCATGACTAGTCATCACGGCCAGACGTCTCTCACTCCCAGCAACATGACCTGGGATTATTACTGGTTTTATCTGACCCAGTACATTCCTCAACACTGTCTTGACAGTTTTATTACCATGAATCATCACCCTCTTTATAAGGTAAATCAAACACATTCTTATTGTTTCTCAGTGTTTATAATGCATGTCCTCTTCCTGGATACGCTGCATAGTATGTATGACATGTCAGTCAGTGTTGCTGGATGCTACTGTCAATAAAAGTAAAGCACCTAAATGGTTTCCTATGGTGCAATACCGCCCCCTATTGGCAAAACAGCGGGTGCTTGTTTTTGCCTGTGCAGCTGCCTTTCTAGTAGGATTTCTCTCATAAACATTAAAATATATAAAGATTTTTTACTTTTTTCTTCATATTATTATTATTATAGTGTGTCTCTGTAACAATGTGGGTGATACATTATATTTTATGAAGAATACCTACTGAATTTCCCTGAAGGGAAAATAAAGCCTACCTTGTATCTTGTGACAGTAAAGCTGCTTCAATAAAGGTCAGGTAATTAAAATAAAAATAAAACACCTAACCATGTCATCTAATGGTTCTGCTCAAGTAGAAAAATTTAGAAGATGAAATGTCACCCTTGATCAGCGCCATGTGTGCTAAATATCTGAGGAGCAGACTTTAAGCAGAATTAGGAATCACAGTCTTGTTCTGGACAAAATGTCAGCTCTCTGGGTTGGCAAATAATGAGATAGTGAAAAAGCTAAGCTTTCTGAATCACATTCAAATTAAACTATATGAAATGTAGACTGTAAAATGCTGTGAGACTGAAAGGCATAGTGAATGAGCTTGTTTTTTCTTCCTTTCAATACTGGCATGCATTAACAGCGCCTCTCTGAATCAGTCTTGTTTTGAAGAGCAGCACTTGAGATTAATGCAGAGAATAACCTAAAAAAAAAAACATTAGAAGTGAAGAGGCTTACTATTTTGTTTAGTCAGAGCTATCTTTATGTCCATCTTATTTCTTCGAATTGACAATAAGAGTACATCTACACTTGTTCGGTTGATTTTGAAAATGCTGTTTACATATTTTAGGGACATTTTTGTAAAGACTGAGACACAGTTTTCTCTCACTTTTTCTCCCTGCATCTGCCGTAAGGGAGCATATTTGACTTTTGAAAAAGGTGCTTTTCAAAAGCAGCCTCCAGAGTAGATAAACCTGTAAATGCAGGCCTTAAGTTTTATATGTTTTATTGTGGACATGGGAAAACAGAGATTTTGGAAGATAATACCAATCATGTAAGCCTGGTCTGAAACTGTGTAGAAGTTAAAAAGACAATCTTCTGTCACTTCTAAAACCTCTGTGATCCCTCATTTTGAGTGTCACGATTAGCCAATCACTCCATTTTGTTGTTAATCATGTATTTATGTTGATTTTGTCAGACAACTTAGATCATAAAATAGTGAGTAATGTGGATATACTCTAACACATAAAACCTTTAACATCCAGTTTCCTTTGATTTCCCCTTAAAGTGGCTTCAAGTTTGAAGCGAAATATTTAAAACCAAGACTTTTTTACCATTAAATGGACATATTCTAGATATCTTGTGCGTATTTTCATCAAGATTCAACTTGACACATTTGGTATAAACTTTGAGATCTCCTCTAAAATTCTAAATAAAGTTTTGCTAAAATAAAGATTTGAGCAAAGTCTGGTTGCACAGTGGGACTGACGAGGTTATAAGAAATCTTGTAACATCACAGTCATTCAGAAAAAAGAGAAAAACATCCTCTGAGACACAGACATTGGTTTACATTTTAGTGTTTTTTGCTTTGAAGGAAGACTGCCGTTGATTGACAGGTGATCACTGGGAAATGCAGTGCAGAAAAACAATCAGGATTGCTGTTCGATTTTACAACAAAGGTCAGCAGCTCCTGACATTAGTCTGCTGACACCATTGATTCTGTTCACCTTCTTATTTATGAATTCATTAAAAGAAGCAGGCTGGTTGTCTTGCAGTAAGACCTCCAGACCTCCTATGGACTTCGGGATGTGTTTCGCTGTCGTCATTCCTTGAATCAACATCTGATATAAACCCTACATGAGTCCCAGAGAGCAGGAGACGCCCCGGGCGAACACAGGCCTCCCAGAGGGATGATGCTCTGTCGCCTAAACATGTGTGACAGGCCGGGAAAAGCTTAGATTAGGTCCTGCCCTGCACTCTGTCTGCCTTAAAGATCCCCTCCAGACATGTTTTAAGATATACAGTATAAAAATGTCTAATATGTTTCTCAATTACCACAATAAAAATCCTTAAAATTACATCCCCTCCTTCTCCGTGACTGAAAAATCCAGAATCTATGCAAATATTCTTCATCTCCACATCACACTTGTGTAAATTGCATACTGGACCACGATTGGCTCCAAATTAGTTGTGATGTCACAAATCATGCTCATAGATACATGCCTTAAACTCATTCTTGTTTCCACTTTCAGCAGATGAATGTGAAAACAGCCTTCTAGTGTGAAACTCTGGACATACGTTGTTCTGCACAATGAGGCTCACACATCAAGTGAAGTAACAAAAAGCAAAACACATTTTTGAGAGGAGGGGGACTTTAAATATAGATGACAAACTTTAGATTCTTTAAAACACAAACAGCATACTGTGAGAGACGGAAAAATGAAAAAAAAAAGGTAGAAGTTGTTAAACTTTACCAGGAGAGGAGATTCTAGCACATATTTTTACCGTACAATCCTACAGTACAGATTATACAGATTATATAACAAGTTGGTCTATTCCTGTTTTTACCGCCATCACCATTATTCTCGGAATTGAGGGAGTGGTTGCCATGGGGATATTTGCTGGTCACCATTCACCAGCGTGGGTAATTGCTCCTCTTCACTGTCTCTCTCATGTCCTCTTCCCCACACTCATTCACCACTTTACTGACAGTCGAGGGTGTTCTTGCCAAAGCAGACAAAAAAGGGCACAATTTGTTTTATTTGAACAATGTTGACTAATCCAAAAAATGGGTTTTATATATATATATATACAGTATTTCTGTTGCTATTTTGTTTATGACTTTTCTGTTGCTGATGTGATACTGTGGTTGCAATTCTAGGGAGCTCAAAGATGTGAGATTTGACACTCAAAACCACTCACTACTGACATTGTCAGATATGTATATTGTGAAAAAAAAATCATGTGAATTTGGGTTTGAGTTGCTGTTTTGCAGCCAACTCTTAGGTCTTAGTTGTTAGATTTTCCCTCAAGAACTTGAACTTAACGAGTGATACTTCTCAAAACAGTGTCTGCATATCCATCAACAGCGATAACACACTGTAAACTTGACCAAAAACATAAAGGTGACAAGATGTTCCCTGTTATGGGTTAACTATCTGAAGCAGGTGTAAAAACGACCTCTAATGTTAATTGTAGCCTTATTGGTGTGAGCACAAAAGGTTTTACAATACTTAACACTCAACCACCCACACTGGCCGTTGGTAGCAGAGTTATCATGTGAGGTGCTGACCTGCTCACTGTGCTGTTAGCAGAAGCTGAGAGTCAATCTACCAAACAACATGACCACCTGATCCACTTTTGCTTTTGCTTTTCATAGTTTATAGGTTAAAAAAATTGTGAAATGTGAATGTGATTTGTAGTTAAAGGAATAGTTCAACATTTTGGAAAATACAATGATTTGCTTTTGTCAGAGAGTGAGATGAGAAGATTAACGCCTCCTTGATATCTGTGTGTTGAGTTCAGAGCAGGAGCCAGAAAGTAATTAGCTTAGTCAAAAGAAGGAAACTGTTAGCCTGGTTATCTCCAAAGTTCTTCCTAAATCCTTCTAAAATCACAAATTTATTTTTTACATTTCTGTAAGTTTACAACAATTAAACAATGATGATATATGCTAATATTTAAATAGTGTTTAGAGGTGCTGGTAGATGGTTTTTTGGTAATGATCCCCTCCAAACATGTTGTAAGACATATAAAAAATAATCAGCCTGGAATAAAAATGTGTCTGATATGTTTTTTGTTTGTTTGTTTGTTTTTTTCACAAGACAATTTCAGTTACATTATTTAAAACTTTTAAATTACATCTCCCCCTTCTCCCTCACTGAAAAATCCATAACATCATTACGGTGGCAAAAGCAGTGCACAATAAGAGAAACTCAAAGCTAAAATCTATAATGTTTTCTATATAATAAACCAATACCCAATTATATAGAGGAGTGTGATTAAACCCTAAAAAAATGTGTATTTACAATGAACAACTGTAGTAATGTTGATCAGGCTTCCATCCAACTAATCTAAATACCATAATACCTTATGTAATTATAATTTTGGTTAGCGACTTTTTCTCTGTATACCAACAAAAACAATTTAAAACAATTTCACACATTCAACACTAGAACTTCTATCCTCTTTGGTGTGGACCAGTTTAAATATGCAGAGAGCCTTAAGATTAAAAAAAAAAAAATGAAAAATTAATACTGAAATGTGTTCATTGCACAGTAAATTTGCTCACAGTAGCTGCATCCGTTGCTCTAAAGTGTGAACACGGTGATGATGTGGATCTCTCGGGGTGTTACAGGGTGTTTCTGAGGAGACAAGAGTATAGATGGTTCTACAGTAACAGCATCAGCTCTGCAGGAGCCTGGAGGGAATCATCATAGCTTTTATTACTTCATGAAGATACATTACTGATGACAGAGGAGAGGCAGATGTGGGGGTAAAGGTGAGGGCTGCAAGCAAAGTTGCCAGTTGAGCTCCAAGGTCATGTTCTCACTAATACAAAACCAAATCTAAAATTCATCTTTTGCTCTTAGTTAAGATGAACAGATGAAAAACACCCTGCAGAGTGTATAAATTTTAAAAAAAATGTCCATTCCAAAAATGCTCTGTGGATGGTGAAAAGGGAGCTTTTTGAAAACGCTGCTGTGTCACGCTTTCACAGATGTGTTTGAGCACCAGAGTCAAGATGACCTGACACAAAGAGTAATCACACCTGGTCACACACATATTCACACCTATGCACACACACACGCACACACACACAAACACACACGTCTAATCCTTGAATCTGTAAGCACTGAATGTTACTCTGCAAGCTGGTTTTATTTTCCGCCCTGAATTAGCCAGACCGACATGATTTCAATGAGAATGACCAGATGCTAAAATACGGGAGAACACTTTCCAGAATGAATTCATTTTAAACCTCAATTTAACAACCATTTAGTCATCATTCAAAACACTTTCCTCTTGGGGTTAATAATAGAGCTGCGTGACATGCTGCTGAGTTTCAGGCCAAGGTAATTGTTTGACTCACACAACCTCAAAATACAAAGTCTTCTGAGGCACACAACTGTGACTCACTACAGTTTCTTTTCCAGGCTGTCAGACAATCTGAGCTGAGCTGAGCTGAGAGGGAAAGTTGGGTCTCTCTGCCCTCTGGCACCCCAACAGCTGCCTTCAACCTGTCATATAAAGCTGCAGTTATCTATAAAGGCAACAACAACAACAAATGTGAGATCAGACAGATTTCTTACACCTTTAGAAATGTTAAAAAAAAAAACCAAAAGTTAACAAATGAAAGCTTTTGCTTTGTTCGTTTTAGAGATTACATTGCACTTTTTGGAGCAATTTGGTTGATAATAGCATCAAATACATGTTTCTCCTCTGAGGTAAATTGAGCTCCTATTTTGAGATTATGATATTTTGAATTTCCCTTCGGGGATCAATAAAGTAATATCTATCTGTCTATTCTGAGCTGGGTTTTTTTCTTAAGCCCCCCTAAGGAAAATGAGGATCAGAAAAGTAAATTAGAGGCTCATTTGATATTTTGAACAAAATATGTTTGGCCAACAGCAAGAAAAAGAAGAAGAAGAAGAACACCACACTTCTTTATCATGTTTTTAGCCTCACACTTGCCTCAGTCCTGCATGTGTTTGAAGTCAGCAGTGAGGAAAATACTGTAGCTGCTATAGAAGCTGCTCTAAAGCATCTGGGTTACCTGTTGCTAAGCAACCATGCTAATTAAATCAGTCTTTGCTTCCAGTTATTGGGAGTAATGGCTACCTTCCCTGAAAAATCAAGTTGTTAAAAACTCTTTCATCCTGCATCTATTTGTAAGTCCAATAAGTGGACTTGTTGTTAATTAATGTATCCATAGAGGCGATAATGGCTCTGTCAACCATTTGGTGATTGATTTTCTGTAATGAAAAAAAGCTTTGATGACTGCATAACCAGGGGGAGGATATTAAATAATAATTATTGCTGTGTAGTTCAATGAACCAATCGCATGTAATGGTGCACTGTTGTTTTTTTATGTGATTGTCTTCCTTCAACAGCTGCAGCTGATCGCAACATTCAAGTTCATTTGAATACATATGAAATTGCAAGATATACCTTAATACTGTGGGAGGCACACATATAGTTTTATTGTAAAATATTGGGTTCATGTTCTTGACATTTTATTTTTAAATCAAGTGAAGCTTTTAGCCTAAGTTCAAGCAGGAAGGCAATTATCATTCAAATTTTCTCATCACATTGGGTCTTGCAATTACTATGTAAGTGAAAACACTGGGTTCTGTTCTGTTCAGGCTTTTCTGTCATCTAAAGCTCGGTTATGAGAAGCTGATTGGTAGTTAAAGGGTTGGTCGGAAACCTCTGAGAACATTGTTTATCAGAGCTACTTTCTACCTAAGAAACTGTTCCTGTAAAAAGTCTGTGGATAATCCAAAATAATGAGGACATTATTCCTGGAAAGACAAGACTGTCCCCACCAGAAGCACAACAGCTTTGGTCACTTTCTTCCAATGCCAAAACTACCTGTCCTTATGTTTTTTGTGACATGCAACATCTGTTAGCTGTGAGACTAATGACTGTTGTTACCTTTGGGCAAAGGTAGAGTCAGTGTTGTAGTGCCTTAAAAATCTTTACAGGAGGGTTGGGTCAGCAAAGAGTCTGACTTTGAAACGTTCGTATCCCGCCTCCTAACAACAGCCAGGTTTGGTTTCTTTTAACTACAAACTTACCTTGCAAGGCAGCTGGATTTGCGAGATCACGTGAGAATTCATCTTGTCAGGCTTCAAGTTATGCGCTTATGTCCAAAACACCACCGCTTCAGACCAATCAGCATCGCAAATCCACCTGCCTCACAAGGTAAGACGCTGATAGACAGTGATAGTTGGTTCAGCCAATTACATGCCAAGTATTTTTTGAAAGTGCCTGCCCTTTTCTAAACAGTTTCCATAAACAAGTTCCCACATGGTTCTGTGTAACAAACCATCTGGTGCATCAGGTTAACCACAAACACAACCTACCCCATTAACCAACATTAACCAAGCAGTTCCAACGAACTAGTTTTCTTTGAAACTAAATAAGCCATAATTATAGAGGTGGCAAATTAGAAAACAATGCAAAATGCAATCTGATAAGAACACCAGATTTGTTTGTTGTTGTTTTTTCTGTTCGTTGATAAAGACACATCTGTTTTTCAAATGTCATTTTTTCAATGCTGTCAGCACAACAAAGAAAATTCAAATGATGTCCATTGTGTTGAGGTGGATGCAGAAATCTTGTGAGAAAATATGTTTTTATTGTAAATTGGGGTGAACTGACACTTTAAACTAACTTACATGCCATGTCTCTTTGCTGTCATTACAGTGTGTGCCTTTACCAACACAGATCTTACACTCTATAAACTGATTTTACTGATGGAGAGGATGCAAACATTTAGTTATTGAAGATCAGCATTTGTGATGAAACAATCGTTAAAATGAATTTGTCGCTGTAAAACTGACTAAACACGAGGAGAAGATAAAAAATTTTCTCTAATTCAAATGAGAAACATTAACATACTGAGTGAAGTCATTCCAGTTCAAATGCTGACTGGATAGATTAGCATAACACTTTAGAGTAAAAAATATATTTAGAGCAAAGTCCAGTTTGATGCATTTCCTGCAAAAAAGGATATAACTCTCATTCAATATAAAACTATTTTCATGCCATATCTGATAAATAAAACTCTTATACTGTATATGGGCCTTTTCAAGTCTTTTTGGTGTTTCTGATCACAGCACAGTTTGTGCATGTCCCTTTGAATATCCATCTCTTACCTATTGTGTGTGGTGAGCTGAATGGTTTTATTCCTTGATAACACCACTGAATTGATTGTATCCACAGACTACACTAATAACACAATGTCATGTTTCCATAGGGGATTTTCCATTAAGATGAAGACTGAGGGAAAAAAACAACAACCAGTGACAACACTGACGACACCAGTGACGACATGAATAATACCACTGACGACAGTTCCAGCTTAGATTACAATGAATCAAAGCTGATAACAAATAGAAACTTTGTTCTCCTGCTCCTGCACCTCAAAAGCTCCTCATGTGCTCCTTCTTACATACATTGCAAAGCAGATTAAACTCTGTTTTTACAGTCTGGATTGCAGTTGCTGTAATTTGCCATTATTTAAAATGGTACAACCACAATTTCTCTAGCTATTTTTTTAAAGAAATTAGATGAGGAGAGACCATTTCAAGCTGACAAAAGATGTTTTTAGAGCAACTCAGACAACCTGAATTGGGAGTTTTATTGTTAAAACCCTGCTAGATGTCCAAACTCAGTGGTTGTGCTACTGAAAGAAGACATTAGAGCGTTTGCGTAGGCAGTAAGCCTCTGATCTCTTATTAACACGTCTAGACGTTCACTACCCCCATCAGTCTCAACAACAAAGTCCTTAAAAACAGCAAAAACCATTGCTTTCTCTGAAAAGTCAGCTAGGACTGAAGAAAAATATAAGCATGGTTGAGTTTTACTGCTACTGTACTACTGTACTGTGGTTGTGTAAAGAGTCTTAGTGTATTTTACACTTCACACATTATGTAATGTACTGTATGTTATCAATTACAACAAAAGCAGCAAACATGTACATTGGAGCATACACATGGAGCACATATTGTGGATTTTAACTTCTCCTTGCATAAAAGTACATTTGAACAATGATAACTTTAAAATAAAAATCTCACCACGAGGTCCATGGAATAGTATATTCTAGTATATTCCATTTCCATCTTTTCTGAGCACTTTAAGGACTTCTCTTCGATGGCGAGTGAGGTTCAAAGCTCATTCTTGATCTTGGAAACAGATGCTGATGAAGATCATGTGATATGATTGACGGCTCTAGAGCTTCTTCCAAATGAACCTTGTGGTGAGGTTGTTGCTGTTTCCAACATGTAGGCCAATATGGACAAAAAGTCCTTTCAAAACATTTATAACACAATTGGCCAAACTCCCTCTGCTGATGAAGATCATGTAAAATGAATGAAAGCTCCAGAACAGCTACTAAATAGACCTTGTTGTCAGACTGATTTTCCAAGTTCAAGGATGAAATCTGAACCTCAATAATGACTTTGATCAACATTTGCAGCTTATGATAATTCAATGAACCACAGACTCCTTTAACACTAAAAATGTCAAGTCACTCTGAACTGAAGGCTGTTTAAACTTGAAGTATCTCAGTGTTTAAATGTCTTTTCTGTGCAAATCAGTGCCAGAAGATGTTTAAATTCACTCATACCTTATCTGCGACTGCTGTCTTCACTATCCTACTGCACTGCAGCTCTGTTGTCAAGCTCTTAATGGGTGCAGGAATAAAATATTGTGGTGTTTGAATAAGCTTTGAATCGAATCAGGTGGGAAATATGAGCAGAGGCCAGAAAAATCAATGATGGTCTTAGTGTTTAGTGTATATGTGAATTAACAACAGCTTTTTGGATTCTGTATACATGCAGTGCTGTGAATCTGAAGAGCTACTATATACCACAATAACTGTCCTAATACAGTCATCATCAAAGCAAGCATTTCAAAATAAACACATTACTCTAAATCTATTTCCCTCTTTTAAGTAGTAGCAATGAATATCGTTTCCAGTCAGGTGTGACTGCACAATTCTGTCTGATAACAGCATGGACAGGATGCAGCATGATTTCAGGTTCTTTGTGGACATAGCAGGGGATTGTGGGTAGCCCTGAAGGGAGTTACGGCTTGACAAATATTTGAAGTGCGGCCCGGCTCTGTTTACCTCAGCCAAAGCTTCAGGTCGACACTGCTGCTACTGCATTATGCATCACAAAGAAGACAGAGCCGACAGTGAGGGCGTCAGAGTCAGTGAGATTTGAGCTTCTCATGATATATAAAATAAAATGTGTGCTTGTATCTCTGCTGTTATTTGTGTTATTTTACAATCATTTGAATGAGGAATTGATTTTTTTAAGAAAACCTGAATAGAATCGATACAATTGATCAAAGGGGACTTGCTAAAAGATCCCCGACCTGGATGATTTTCTTTTGTTTCTTAACTTTTCAGTATTCTTCCATATGCTCCTGTCTGTTTGATGCACCTCGGGTTACACAAAACAAGTCTAAACAAACAGCTGAAGTCTGAAAATTTCACATTTTTATAACATGTACTTGCATACTGTACATCTGCATTTTTCATCTTATCAAATTCACTGACAGTAAAAGTACAAATGACAACAACATCTAATACATTAGAAGAAATATTGTGAATATTCTAAAAGTGGGACTTGAGAAAAAGGCCACCAAGGAGCGAGTTCATTCCAAATATTGAAGTAAAACCTGTGAAGGGATTCACATTGAGATGTGTTTATTTACAGTGAAATCACAGCATAAAATGTTTTTTTAAGAGGTTCAATAACCTCGCTTGATTATATGCTAACGAAATATGTCATCCACTATCAGTGCATCTCTCAGCATAATTGAATTTGTACAGTGTGTTTGATTTAACTATTGATGCCAGCTGAGCTCTAATAAAAAAAAGGTATCTGCCTTCTCGATCATGTAGCTATTGCAGAGGTTGCTAACCATGGAATTGAATTGGGCAGACATATTTCTCACAGCATAATAAATATTTAATATCAAATTGATTTTTGTCCAACAAGAAAAAAGCAGTGCCACTTCTGCACTTCTACAATGGCTACAACTGCATCTGAGGAAATCCAAAAAACAGGTGAAAAGGTTTAAATTAACCAAAAGAAACCGAGCATCTCATTGAGCAGCTCGACACATCAATATCCTGCCAAGGCGTCATCGACCCAAGTGGCCCTCCCTGTAATGAGCTGAGTCCAGTGTTGCAGATCAGAGGCCAGCAGGAATAGTTCATGGGTCCACAGTGGGGATGGTGCTGACTTTGTTGTTCCTGCTTATTCGTCGTTCAGGACGTGGTCTGGGCAGTTTAGTCTGGATTAGTTCTTCAGGTGTGTTTCCCAGCGGAGGCAGCAGCCTCTTCTTGCTGTTCCTGGTCTCAGGTAACCACTGAGGTGGCAGCTCAAAGGGTCCAAACCCAAACTGTGTGGAGTCCTCAACTTCTGTAGGTGTAGCTGGTGCCACCTGTGATGAAGAGGTGTACGCGCATGTGTGGACCGGAGAGGCCCGGGGCGCTAGAATTGAAGGAGGGCCCTCTTTGGTGATGACAAGCCCTCCTCCTGGCCCTTGCAGAGAGTCTTTTTTGGTGATCACCTCCCCTCTGAGACTCCCTAGTCTTGACCCACCCTTATGGTCCTCTTTGGGTCCAGAGCAACCCCCTGATCCTTGAGAAGGGATTTCATTCTCTACTTCCTCCTCTTCCTCTTCTTCCTCAGAGGGTCTGAAGATCTGCTGCTGGCCGATGTTAAACATCTCCAGAAGCTGGCTCCCAGAGCGACCTGCTGTCTCCAGTCCCACCGGCTCCCCTATCACACCCTCCCCCCCCAGAGATGCCAGACCCCCGGTGCTGACCACGTTACGGCGGCTGTAACGTCTGTGAATCCGAGCCAGCAGGTCCAGCCAGCTGTGGCGTGCTGAGCGGTTAACAGTCAGAAATAAAAGTGGGTTGGTGAGCAGGGACACCTTGGGTAGCCAAAGGGCAGTGAGATATAGTGAGATGGGCAGCTCCTTGATGTCTGCCAAAATGGTGCGATAAACCACCAAAGCCCCATAGGGAGCGCTGCAGGCCGAGAAAGCCAGCACCACAGCCAGCAGAGTGGCGTGTAGCTCAGCCTCTCGCTGGGACACATACGGGATGGAGATACTGTTCTGGGGAGTCCGCAACGCCGCAATTATCACCTTCTTCTTCTGGCTGGCACTGAGCGCTCTGCGGATCAGCAGCATGAAGAGGAAGACCAGAGCGAGGGGGAGGATCACCGTGGTGACGTTGTAGATCAACACGTAAACCATGTGGCCCAGGGAGTGGGCGTGGTCGTCTGAGCAGGACGAGGTGACGTACACATCTGTTACGTTGGTAACAGCAAACACAGGGAGGCTCACCACCACTGCGTGGACCCAGATGTAGATGACCAGATCTCTGGATCTTGCGTCGGAGATCTTCCTCTCTAACGGGTAAAGCACTGAGTAGTATCTAGAGACAAACAGACACTTTATTAAGCATAAAAGTATCATATTGCTAGAATGCAATGCATAAAATACTAACACCAGTAACACTTGCTGCAGTATCTTGCTCTGAAAAAACATCTGCACTATATGTAGGCATGTAGTTAATCAAGTAAGTCACATAAAACTGAAACTATTACCCAGAGAGCTTCAAGTAGTTTTGCTGGGAAGACATAAAATTAATGCACCTACTGTATCAGCTGCAAAAATGTAAGAGGTGCAGTTGTTTTTCAGTGAAATATATGGAAACTAAATTTATTCTGCTGCCTCTTAACATAATGACTGTATATTACTGGGGCTTATTCATAACATTTGTCATCATCATACAATGAATGTTTTTGCTCCTGTAAAGTACTTGAAATAGGAAACTTTCTCAACAGTTTGCCATTTTTAATGTGAAGGTGTTAATAATAACAGAATAACAGAGGTATTTTTTTAATTCAGGCTATAAATCATAAAACGAGTGCAACATCCAACCCTGTAAACTGGTTTTACATTCATATGTTTTATTGGAATCGGATGAAAGGATCTTTTTTTCGCTCCATTTTGTCTATGAGGTTACCTTATGCAGAAGTTCAAAACATGTGGGTGTTTTAAATGTACACCCACAACAGCAAAGCTATCTCTCCTCATATCTGTATCACAGATAATAATATGTAGATTGTCTCTCATCATTTTGTTGTCCCTTCATTGTAAGCAAAACAAATTGCATAAAGGACTCGTTTATTTCTCTGGATTGTCTCCTCATCGGCACATGCTGGAGTGTGTTTGTGTGTGTGTGTGTGTACATGAGCCTATGACTGTGCTGCAGTCTCAGCTTGCCTGTATATCTACCGCCTCGATTGCCCTTATTGAGAATAAATAATTCATCGGTTTGATAGCATTCTGACTGTATTAGTTGCTATGGAGGCAATATAATCTTTGCAGCAGTGAAACCAAGGCTGAGACGAGGCTGGAACAATACAGCATCTGACTGCAATCTCCATGAAAAATAAATTAACCCACACTTACAGTAAATTTGTTACAGTGTACTCTGTGTACTTATGAGGATTTGATGAAGTCCTGCATGGTTTCTGAATTTTGCAGAATGAGGCTTAATAGTGTAGCCAAGTCAGTGGTCTTTTTAATTAAGACGATGACTGACTTGACATATCAAATACTACATGTGCACTAATGTAATATCTAGTGTCTGGTTTATTTCAAGGAAACAGCAGCACAAATGAAATATCCAGAATGAGGGGACTTCTATGCTTTTAACAGTCAAACAGCAGGACAGTCATATATGCTAACGGTACTTTTTTTATGCAAACGGGATATAACTAACTTTGTGTCCTCAGAGTTAGGGATAATCTCTGCTACAAGCTGCCTGGAATATGTATCATGTTGGCTAACTAGAACCAACAGAGGATGAGTGCCACATACAAAATTACCTCTAGACTCTAATTTTACTGGTTTACAGGAAGTTGCTTTATTTCTAAATGCTGAAACAGTCCATATATAAGTTATAATGACATTGTGGCAATGAGTGTTCTACCCCATAGCTGTGTGCATTAGAGCTGCGGTGATTAGTGGATTCATCAATTAGTCGATCGACAGAAAATGAATCCGCAACTATTTTGATAATCGATTAATCGCTTTGAGTCAAAGAAAAACTGCTAAAATGTGAACAGTTTCTGGTTGTTTAGTCCTCTATGATACTAAACTGATTATCTTTGGGTTGTGGACTGTTGGTTGGAACAAAACAAGACATATCCGGTTACATCCTGGGTTTTGGGAAAAAAGTGACAACCGAAATGTGAAATTTTGTAATTTTTAATACTAAAAATTGGCTAGCTGAAAATTTATCAGCCGGGTGAGGTAGTGCTGGAAGATTCATGACATGACATGTGTATGTGTGTGCGTGTGTGTGTGTGTGACGATATGTGGAAAGTCATCTCAGGCTGCTTTTGGCTACAGCTTTTAGCTCTGCGGGGAGGCCTGGGACACTGCCGCTCAGCGTGGCATACACATGCTCCATCGATCGCAGCCCCCCCCCGCATCTCAACCACACCACAGGGTGTATATGGAGATTGAAAAAGACTTTCTCCTCTATAACAAAAAAGAGAACAATCTTCCAGCCCTTGTTTGATGTCGCTCCATTTTTGCAGCCTAGATGTTTTTACTTCCAAGCCTCCATTTTCAGGACGACAATTACTGACTTGCTGACTTGGCCAAGCAACATGTATTGATAAACCGGTCAGTCAATCTATTTCAATCATCCATTTCTCTCAAGTGGTACTTCCAAATCCAGTGAAGTGAGTGGTACGTGACCACTAGCCTTTTTCTAACACGTATTTGAAAATCAGTGCTTCTGGATGCAGAGCTGAAGTGAACAAAAAACAAAACACCACTCTTGTTTCTTTTGGTTTTTACCTGTTTTGTAAGTGATGGATTTAAACTTCAAATGCAAACAATTATCTCTGACTAAACAATGTATCTCTTTCTAATTACACCACATATACATAAAATTGAAATGTACTTCATTTCAAACATGGTTTTCCGAACTGACCTGTCGAGTGCGATGGCGCTGAAACTGAGGACAGTGACGGAGCAGAAGAGTTTGTGGAGGAACTTCATGGCCTTGCAGAGCAGCAGAGTGTGAAGCCACCAACAGCAGCGAGGGCTGGCACCGAGTACCACATCGAAGGGAACGCACACCAGGCCGGCGCAGATACCCGAGCATGCCAGGTTCTTGATGAAGCGATTGGTCACAGATTTAAAGACATTCGTGCAGCAGGTGCACCACAACACCGTGGCATTTCCTGTGGGCAGAAGGAGGAGGGGGGGGGGGGGGGTGAAGAGCTTTAGGGTGAGATCACACACAGTCTCCGATATCCAAACCCTGGTAGAAAAATACAATTAGTTGCATCTTTGTGTTTGTTTAGGTTTACGACTTGTAAAGGATCATTTATAGTCCAGTCAGGACACTTGCGTCAAAATTTGAACTACTGCAGTTTAGTTTGGCAGTGCGTCTCTGCTCATGTGATGCTCTGGAACAAATCTGAGCGAGCGTGACGCAGTCTGTCTCTGAGCTCACAAATTCTCTGGCAGAGCCTGAGACATAATACATTTGGGAAGCATGAACACACATTAAAAAGAAACATTCAAAATCAACAAACAACTGAATACAGGAGGAGGCTGTGGAGGTGGAGGGAGTTAAATTTCTGAAAGCAGGCAGCAGTGTAGCAGCGGTGATGCAGAGCTCAGTGTTGTTGTACGTAGACTGAATGAGCACTAAATATTTATACTGACCGCTTATTGAGGGAGACAAGTCATAGACATACATGATCGGCGCACGTATGGAAAATGTGACCCTAAAATGACTTTGTTGCCTGCTCCGTTTCTGGTAATCTGGTGGCTTTGCATACATTTCCTCTTGGTTTATTTTCAGGTTTTACTAAGATGAGTTAATGCTGGCATGGATGTCAATATTTGGAATTAAAATTAGATATTAGGTATGGAGCTTTTCATATATAACTAACTGTGCAAGTGGACAAAGATCTTCAGAAACATTGCTGCCATTATTTGGTGTCTCACAGTTCTATTGTCAATGTTGTCACTGGTTCAATTAAACACAAACCACTCCAAACATGCTTGGTTGTGAATGTATCCTTAAACAATTAAAATATTAAATATTTATAAAGGTTGAGTACCTAGATTTCTCCATGTTCCTCTCATATTTGTTTAGGTTTCCACTTGAGACTCCAATTTCCTAACACATTCCAGAAAGAAAATAGTCAGGTCGCCTGGAGACTCTAAATTGCCCATTGGTGTAATAAATGATGGCCGTCTGTCTAATCTATGTGTGTTAACACTGATGGAGAAAGAGTCTACAGCCATGCTAGCGGCTCTGTGAGGCTGTATTTATGCACAGAAGTGATTTGAGCTAAATCTTAACATCACAATGACAAAGCTAACATGATGTTCAGCAAGCATTAAGATTTTCCATGTTCACCATCTTAGTTTAGCATGTTAGCATGCTAACATTTACTATTTAGAAATAGCCGAAATGCAGCTGAGGCTGATGGTAATGTTATTGGTTTTGCAGGTGTTTAGTTGTAAACGAACGTATTCCACAGAATAATAAAATAATAATTTTGGTGGGGGGGGGGGCATTTCTAAACAAACACATTTCAAGCAGCAACACTTAAAAACCTTAAAAATGTAATATAGTTGCAGTTGCAATTTCATAAACATAATTTCTAAGAGACAGGGTTTGTTATTCAAACATTCAACATCATATATGGTTATTAATGGATTTTATTTGTGTTTATTTTCTATCTTTTCAAACCACTGAAAATCTTTGAAAATCATTTGAAAAATTTGCAGCACAAATACTATAGTTTGTCTTTCTTTTCCTTCCTTAGGGGGATTATGATGCATAATTAACAGCTCATTTGCATTTTATTCCTATTTTTCTCTCCACCTTTCATTACTGGAAGACTTTCTGAGCATATACTCGTTGCAAGAGAACCTCATTGACTGTTAACAGCCATCTTCTTGCAGCAGGAAAGGCAACAACATCAAATCTAGGTGACAATCCCTTTAAACAGATTTCCTCCTTCCCGTGAAAATCCGTAAAAACTGAACACTATGAGCCTTCATTATAGTCAATAGAGAAGAGACAGAGTGTACTCTTGTGCAACCCTGTCTCCTAGAAATTACATTTATATTGTGCTAAAACACCTAATAGTGGGACACAGCGTGCATCAACAAATCCAGTCCAAGAATGGTTAAAAAGACAAATAAGCAATAAATATATCTTTGTAGTTTTGTCAAGATAGGGTATTTACAATTTAAAGAGCAATTGTAAGAATGGTTTATATATAACATTTTATAGAAATCTCTTTATCAATTAAACCTAACCCGAGTGAGACAGTACACGATCAGGCACATGGAGGGAAACTGTGGCATTTTAACGTTAAGATCCCCTCATAATTTGGAGCGATGTATTAGTAATGATTGTTAATTAGGTTTAAAAAGGTGAACTTCACACTCCCTGTGGAGTACTGATGTCAGGTCGCACGGGGATACATGTGATACCAGCCTCTCAAAATGCAATTACCCACAGAGTGTTAGCTGTGATTTTATAGTCAGGAAACAGATCAAGATGTTCTCTGGTGAGTAAACCTGTTTTATTTTTTATTTTTCCTGAGGTTACGTGTTTCTGATGTCTGTACATGTTCAAAAACAGGCAACAGTCAGTGAGAGAAAAATAAACAATCGCCATCAATTGGTTTGCAAAGAAAAAAATCGAATTACTGCCTTAAAAAGATAAATGCAGTGGTCTTGCAAGGAGATATGTGCTATAAAAGCCAGGTCAGATGTAGCAATCAATTCTTGTGGAATAGGCTTGCTGAAATTCAGCCTGAGAGGTTTTAGACAGAGCTGGAAGAAGCTGTGTTTAAGGGAACATAGTGTGCTTTGCTGCCAGTTATTCACTGTGTGTGTGTGTGGATTTTAATAACACACGCAGGACCAGTATTACTGGGAAACACTAACACAGCGGTAATTAATGAAGTACGCTCAGCCTTTTCATTCCATGAAAATGAAATGAAATGAAATTAGCACAAACGTACATACTCATACTCATCTTTTAGATCTCAGCATTACATAAAAGATGATGTTTGCAGTGATATCAATTTAATTTCCTTCACATGTAGATTCTAATAAAGACATGATAATTTAACTTCTGTTTGTGAGTTTTTGATTAAGGAAATAATAAGCTTAAACCTTTTTGGTCCTTTTTTAAAATACGGAGCAGAGGAAGATAAAGGAAAAGTAGAAGAAATGGGACAAGAAGAAGACAAAAAGTCCTACAAACTAAATGATAAAATAGGTAGTTTACTGGCATTAGAGTACTATAATCTGGCATCCCTGTAGACAACATGACATTGTCTGCTAGTGCTTTTCAAAACTGTTTCAAATGAGCATTACAGAAATGATTCATATGATTGTTTTGTGGTCTGCCACCTTTATAGTTAAGGTTTGGTTGGTTGGTTTAGGCATAAAACTTACTAGGTTTAAGGTTATTGGACGATCGTGGTTACGGAATGAAATGAAACCTCCAACATTGACTATTTTAATTGGACTGTTGTCAAAATCATATGCTTTGTAAGGTGAACATTCCACTCTGACCCCCCCTTCCAGAAATTTTCAACTGGTAACACAATATCACACTTCCTCCGCATTCACCTCTGAGCAACAAACATCATTTCAGTTCATTAATAATTGGGAGGTCTATGTCACGTAAACATAAACATATGTTGTTTTTGACGTCTGAACAAACAATGTACCTCGTTTGAGTCTGGCAGTGGACTTTTGTCACATTTCAACCCCAATCTCTCACCCCTAATTTGTGTGACCTCTCTGCAACTCTGTACTGTCATCTATCTCTAATAAAAGATTTAAAAAACAAACACTGCTGCGAAGGAGGAGAAGAGAAAGAAGAAGTGGGAAAATTAAAGGAAGAACAAAAAGGGATAGAAGAAGAAGACAGGAGAAGAGCAGGACAGTTGTGGGAAATAAGAAGTCAGAGTGTTTAAATCACAGGGTAAATCTGCATTTTTAATCCCTCATCATTTTCACACTGTTTGCAAATCACCGTAGTTCAGTGCAGGAATGGGGTTTTGACAGGAGCTGTGTGTCCACCTATAGTACAGCTGCAATGGTGTGATGTCACCCCTCCCAGAAAGTGATGTATGTGGGATCACAACACAATATTTCATATTGGAAAAACATGTATTTCACACACATTTTTAAGAATTCCCCACTTAAACAAACAAACAGAACTAAGAAGAGTGCTTAACTTTAGCTTATTTTTTCTATTATGAGACATGTTATCATACCTTATGTCAGAATTATGGTGCACATCATGTCATTTTTGTATTTTGCTAAATCTAAAGACACATTTTTGCAATTGTGGTGAAAGAGACAAGTTTAGAAAAATATTATTAAAGCGAGAATATGAGCTGTTTAAAGAGACATCTATACTATAAATAATAAAATTGGGAGTGTCTTCATGCAGACAACATTGGGACTATTTTTTATTAGTCAGAGCTAGCATTGTCTGTAAAAACCCTTTATCCTTTTGTTCCTGAAATACTGGCCTGGCACTTGAGGGACACCTTGGCAACCATATTAACAGCAGCCAATGGGGATAAAGAGCAAACACTAAACATGATTGCTTTTTCCACTTAACAAATGGCAGTTCAACTACAGGTAGCAACATGAAAAACCCCAATACTTCAAAAAGAAAAAAGAAGAGGCTTCTTTTGTCTGCTTCACACACACATGAAAGTAAGGTGTGTCGTTTCTGGTTTGTTGTTAATAAGCTTCTGTTTTCAGCGAGCGCTTTGAGAAACAAGGTGTTAGAATTCAAACTGTGAAAAATCATTAACACGTTTAACACCTTCTCAGATGCATCCCTCTGGTGTTATGATTACTTTACTTTCATTGAGAGACTTTACTTATGAATGGTAACCAATAGACAGCCATGTATGTACAGCCATACCGTTGTGTAATAATTCCTCATAGAACTGATCACAATTGTTGGCAACAAGCTAATGCCATGCATACTGTGGCACATTAATCTGATTAAATGATGATCTTCAATGTGAGAAACAAATAAGGACGCATCAGAATTTATTCCTGTCTCTGCTTATTAGTAGGATTGTTTGATGGCAACCTCACTGTGACAATAAGACTCAAGAAATATAGTCACGCTAAGTATCTCCCCTTCAAACCTCAAACTTACTATTTGTGATTAAACACTATATACTGTACTGGCCTGAATACAAGACAATATTTTATTCTGGAAATTACATTTGGAAAAGTGGGGGTCGTCTTATTTAAGCACTAAACAGTTCCGTGTCCACAAGATCAGAGATCCTTTTCGAATGGTGAGAGTTCCAATTATAATCTGTATATGAAGATGCACGTGGTGAGATGTGATGTCACATGTTGGTTTTCATTAAAGCCGGTGTGAAGCCCAGAGTTGCTGATGTCTTTTCTGGAAAAAGTTCCCGTTTGGAGCCAGGACATTCCAAATACAGAGTGCGGGGTGTTGCCTCTCACACTCTGGAAACACAACCCGCTATCTCGGACCGAAGGGAATGCTAGTTTACTTCAACACCCACACAGCAGGCATCAAAGCTACTATAAGTCTTCAAATCTTATTAACAGAGCAATCATTTCCAAATTGACCACTAGCACACTTATTAGCAATTGAGACCATAATGACTCATTGAAAAAAAATGACCCCTAATCCTAACCATCTCACTGCTCATGCCTAAACCTAACCAAGTGGGTATGTCATGTAGTAAAGTGGGTGTGTTGTGTAGATACTGAGAGAATGCAGATAGGCTTACTTGGGCTCAACAGCTCCTGCAGAGAGTGTTGCATTATGGGTTGTTTGTAGCATTAATGTTGCTAGGCTGGCAAGTGTATTCAGGTCTGTTTATAGTGAGTCTTTTAGAGTTAGTCATCCTTAAAAGTGTTTCTTTGGTCCAGTTTGACCTGCAGGAGCTTCTGAAGGCTTGCATAATGTGTTTTTCTGCCACGGAGGAAATAAAGTCATGACAAGTGATGTTGAGGAGCTCAAACAGACAGTCTGAAAAATGCTATCTGTAAAATAAAATACTTTTGACCTCTTCCGAGAGCCTGGCAGGAGAGAGTGTGACTATCTGTCTAAAAGGCTACAAAAATATGTGATTTATGTTTTGCTGTAATGGAAGTATTTCACTTTTACAAGAGAAAAGGATTCAAGGATGATGTCTCTCTTTTCCTTGGATTAATAGTATCTCAGGGAAACTTTCCTAAAAGGA
This sequence comes from Thunnus maccoyii, assembly GCF_910596095.1. NCBI lineage: Eukaryota > Metazoa > Chordata > Actinopteri > Scombriformes > Scombridae > Thunnus > Thunnus maccoyii. The sequence goes on along the minus strand of NC_056549.1, from coordinate 22,522,113 downwards.
TGAGTGTGAAAGTCTTTTTCCAAAAACAGATGTTGGAAAAGGGGGGGTCATCTTATGTTTGGGCCAGTACAGTAATTGGTTAATTATTGAGTTTTAGGGGTGCTAGTTGACAGATTTTTTTTTACTTTGGAGAGCCAGGCTAGCTATTCCCCCCGCTTTCTATCTTTATGCTAAGCTAAGCTAATCATCTCCTGGCTCCAGCTAATGCGCAGGCATGAAAGTGGTGTCAATCTTCTCATTTAACTCTTGGAAAGAATGCAAATAAGCATATTTTCCTTTAAAGTTGTGTTACTAGTCAACAGACCAGCTCTGTCTTTAATACATTTGTTTCACAATTTACATGGTGGTACATGGTTGAAGCTTGATGGACATGGAATAGAAGACAGAAGAGGCAGAAGAGTGAAAAGAAGAAGAGGGATTTCGATCCCATGATTAGCAAGTCCTCACTCCTGAATGACAAAGGTTGTTTAACCTTTGGTTATATTTTTTAGTGTTTTAATGAAAAAGACCCTAACATTGACGAATTAATCTCTTAAACATCACTGACTTCTGATGTGTCAGTCACTACAAACTCATTCTGTGCAGCCAAACATTGTGAACTTTATTTTAAATTCTCCCAAAGTTTCCAAAGATACCAAATACTGTATGTTGGGCTGAATTTGGAGAAAATGTATATGAAATGATGCAGATGACATTTGGAATATTAGGATTTGATGAATTGGTGCAGTATTAACTAACATGAGTTTGAATATTTCACTCAGTGTAAATATTTTAAAGCTTCAATGAAGAGTTGGAACAAGTGGATACAGAATATATAAGATAGTGTCAACTTGAAAATTACTTCAGGGGAAAATGGTTTGCCACAAAGTGTTACTGAATATATAAAGTATATATACTACCAATACTGACTAAAGTTTAATGAGCACTCATTGCCACAGAGTGACTCACATTTCCTCTTCACCTCATGCATCTCTTTGTTTCAAGGGAGGAAAATTGCAAGGACATGAACTGAATTGTGTTTGTGTATCATACATGACTTCCACAAAGGGACTTAATCTGTGGAGACATTCAACGTATGTGAACCCTGACTCACAAGATTTGGACACCTCAAATCGGCTCTGGGTATTTTCACAAGGAAATTACTGGCATTTTTCAGTCACTCATACAGATTTCCTTTTGGAAATGGAAAGAAGCTAAATCACACTGCCATCAGGGCAGCAAAAGTGCCTTCACGATTGAACCAACATTTCTTGTGTGTCCTTCATAATAAGCACTGTGTGAATGTCTGTCTCAGGATGTCCTTGCTTTTATCATTGCACAAAAACCTTTTTGAAAAAGTGGTTTGAGATTGGAGAACACATGATTTTGAGAGATCTAAACCTCAAAGGCAACCTTCTGCACGGTCATCATTTTTATCCTTCATTATTTTTTTATTCTCTGGGTTATTTACATTTTCACAGCCAGATTAAGAGTTGCCTGCTGATGAAATTGCTTTGATTTTTTAATGCACTGTGGACCTGGTTTATCTGGTGTACAGGTGAAATGAAACAGTCTCCAGTCAGCCTTTGAAACGGCTCTTTGAAGGGTGATTGATCCAATGATTTAGTCATTTTATTTATTTTTGACTTTACAATGCTCTTATTTTCCTTAATTGATAGCCATGTGCTCTGTAATTGTAAATGTAAAGTTCACCTTTTTCAGTTTTGTCAGAAAACTATTTCATTAGAACAAGTGTCATCTTTTTATTTGCAGTAGTTCTGATTATATTTGACATATACACCCAATCATACACCCAATCAGAGTGTATTACAGGTTTATTTTTACAAGCCATGAGGACAGAAATGCAAAGGGTATTTTGAGCTGCACCACCACAAAACTTGCTCCGTGGCACTGCACTGCACAGCAGGAGGTGGTAGTGAGTCAGATCAGTAGTCAGTTAGTCCGTTTTTGTCAGTTTTGGTGTCAGTTTCACTGTATTTCATCATTTTGTGAAGGCTGCAAAAAGCCCAGCCTTTCATTGAGCTCACACTTTTCCCAACAGCAAAACTAACAGCACTACCAATCATGGCTGAGATTGTTTTGCTGTGGGGAGACAGGATGTTACAGTCACATTTGTGACAAATAAGACATTCATGAGTATATGCAGCTCTCATTTTGGGCAGGAGGATTATGTTTCTGGCTGCCGATATGAAGGAGGGGAAGTAAAAGTCAGGACTGTGTGAGACTGATGCTCTGTTACGGTCAATCAATTCACATGGCTCCTTCCTCACTTCCATCTGCAGCAGCAGCAGCAGCCTGTGCCTCTACTGGGACCCGAGGAAATATTTGTCTCAGAGCCAGCACAGACTCATCTTGAAGCAAACATAAAATGTGCACAAGTCTTTGTTCCTAATATTTGCCAGATTCATGGCAAAATAGGTCACATTAGCTAAAACCTGTCACCATAGAACCAAGTTCACTACAGCCCGTACCAATTAAGGTAGTGATTTCTCCTGGTGTTGCCAACCTAAAAATATCTTTGATGAAAAAAGGCACCAAATTCACATTATAGGTTTTGCAAAGTCCATGATTGATTGATTGTTTATTTAAGTGTCCTGCACCTTTCTGCTGCCCAGCCCATATAGGCTTACAAAAAACTTAACAAGACTAGGTCAAACCCTAGTATATGGCTGGACTATGTATGGTCAATGTGTGAAATTGTGGCCAATTTGTTAGGCTAGTAAGGATAGTCAGTGATAGTGTCTTTAATGTGAATACCTGGATATTAAATGTTCATGCAATTATCTGTAGTGGTCCCAGTAATATTTGCTGGTAAAGTGTACTGAAGTAACATATCACATGACATGGTTAAGCTATGTTTGAGTCACAAAAAAAAGGTATAAATGCAGTTGCAAGAACAAAACTTTCCACTCATTTCTTGGGATGTTTGATTTGAAAGAGAACTTATTTCAATTCTAATTATAACTATTCTAATTATCTGTTAACTCCCCCTGCTTTTTCATCTGTTTCACTTTTCCCAGTCAATGATCATGGAGGCTGCAATGGAAATTGTAAATGAAAGTCCTGACAGCATTTTGGGTGCAAATCCAGGAGGCTCATCTCCACCCAGTTACCGCAGTTATGACCGTATTCAGACCAAATCGGGTGGTGCTGTGCACCACCGCAGGGTTGAGTGGAGATGTGTGGGGGTGCGGGCGTGACCGCTGTGAAACAATGAGAAAATGTTTTATTGATCTGATTCACCAGCTCTCTCGCTACCACCGCTCCCTCTCCTCATTCACTCTCTAGCTCGCTCGACCACAGCTGCTCTCTCTCTCTCTCGTCTTTTTTACACCTATAGTCAAATTAAGCGCACCTGCAGAGCAGCTGCCCCACACTAAACTGATATAACAGCTACATGAGTCGCATGTTTTACCTACATGACTCATGTTTTAATGCTGTTTTTTATCGTTTGTGATGTGAAAACTGCTGGCTGCTGACAGCGCTGCCAGTCAGAGAGTCAATCACACTGGACAGTAAAGGAGGAGATGGTAGAGACGCTGGTATGGTTCAAGTCAGGGCTCTGGCTGGGCCACTCAAAGACACAGAGTTGTCTCTAAGCCACTCCTGCATTGTCTTGGCTATGTACTTAGGGTCATTGTCCTGTTGAAAGGTGAAACCTCGGCCCAGTCTGAGGTCCTGAGCACTCTGGACCAGGTTTTCATTAAGGATATCTATGTACTTTGCTTCATTCAGCTTTCCCTCAACCCTGACTACTTCCCCCCTCCCTGCCGCTGAAAAACACCCCCACAGCATGATGCTGCCACCACCATGCTTCACCGTTGGGATGGTATTGGGCAGGTGATCAATAGTGCCTGGTTTCCTCCAGCTGTGACGCTTAGAATTGAAGTCAAACTGTTCAATCTTGGTTTTAACAGACCAAAGAATCTTGTTTCTCATTGTCTGAGAGTCCTTTAGGTGCAAACTCCAGGCGGACTCTCCTGTGCCTTTCACTGAAGAGAGGCTTCCGTCTGGCCACTCTGCCATAAAGCCCAGATCAGTGGAGTGTTGCAATGATGGTTGTCCTTCTGGAAATTTCTCCCATCTCCACACAGGATCTCTAGAGCTCAGCTAACCATCAGGTTCTTGGTCACCTCTCTTACCAACGCCCTTCTCCCCTGATTGCTCAGTTTGGCTGGGCGGCGAGCTGTAGAAAGAGTCCTGTTGTTCCAAATGTCTTCCATTTAAGAATTATGGAGGTCACTGTGCTCTTGGGAACCTTCAATGCAGCAGAAATGTGTTTGTAGCCTTCCCCAGATCTGTGCCTCCATACAATCCTGTCTCTAAGCTCTGCAGGCAGTTCCTTCAACCTCATGGCTTGGTTTTTGCTCTGATATACATTGTCATTGTAAGACTTTTTATAGACAGGTGTGTGCCTTTCCAAATCATGTCCAGTCAATTGAATTTACCACAGGTGGACTCCAATCAAGGTGCAGAAACAGCTTAAAGATGATCAAGAGAAATGGAAAGCACCTAAGCTAAATTTCAAGTGTCATGGCAAAGAGTCAATGTGATATTTCAGTTTTTCCTTTTTAATAGATTTGCAAAAAAATTCTAAAATTGTCATTATGATGTATTGAGTGTAGATTGATGAGGGAAAAAATGAATTTAAACGATTTTAACATAAGACTACAACATGACAAAATGTGAAAAAAGTGAAAGGGTCTGAATACTCTCTGAATGCACTGTATGGAGGATGTGCACAGTGAGTCTAACCGGGTCTGAGACATGTAAGCAACATTACAACTTGTAGTGGTCAAAGCCGGATGAAAAATATGCACACCCTGCTAACCACCATCCTAGGAAAAATACTTTCCTCCCACATTGTCATACGTTATGTCTGGAACTTTTTGTCCAGACTTGACAACTGATATATTGATGACACTGACATGTAAAGTGTTTTGAGAGGAGACATCTTGGATTATTGAGTTTGAGGTTATTGGTCACTGTTACAATGTTTGAAATTTAACAATAACATGATAACATTAACATTTTCACATTCTTTACTAAAACGAATGGGTGTTATAGCTACAGTAGTGGAGTTAAATTGTTTACATTGACCAATGGTTTGAATGAGGAAAGTGAGCAAAATTGAGGGAAAAATGAAGACTATGTTTTTATCTGTAATCAGAAGATATTTTTGCTCTCCAAAAGTTTGGAGTTGGAGATGTAAGACAACCATTTAAGTATGTATTTTACAGGTAAAAAAACAAAACAAAACAAAACAAAAAAAACATTTAACAGGCTTTGAGCTATAAAGATGGAAAAGATTATCTAAAATTAACAATTCAATCCAACTGACAGTGACCATCTCTTACATTTACATTATCTGGGACCATTAGGCTGTAGTTAAAAGACACAGTATTACTTATTAGGTTACTTTTGAAAGACCTTTCTTTGGTGTAAATTGCACCAAATCTTTTAACTGCTCTTGTACGAAGGATGGCCTAAGGTTCCCTTGCATGCCCTCGATTTGGGGATTAAACCTTGAGGCTCATGGAAAACATCTGAAGCAAGTGGAAATATTTTAAGAAATAAATCCCATAAAAATCTCAGACAGAATTTTAAAGGCATTATAGCCTAAATATTTTAGCCTGCATGAGTGTATGTTACAGGCCTGCCATTCAAGAATGCACAATATGTTCATGTGTAGCCTATGAACCTACTTACCGAGCAGCGAACCTATGAGGATGAAAACCTGAATGGTGGTGGTGAAGTCCCGGTAGGCTTGCTCTCGGATGAGGCGCTGCTGGTCCTCCAGCCCAGTCCCCTCGGTAGGTGGGCTGCTGTCCCACCGGGTCGGCGGGCTCGACGCGTTCAGGAGATCCAGCCAGAGGTGGGCTGCTGAGAAATTGGCTGCACCGTCCCCGACCGTCGCAGCCCGGCTGCCACTATCCATGTCGCTTCACCCCGTGATCCTGACGGTTTTTATTTTAAGAAGGCTGGCGGGATGTCTGCAGCCAGAAGAGGCATTTCTGAACTGCTGTGCTGCTGGTGAGGATGATGAAGATGCCTTGCAAAAAGGGAAAAAAAAAAATCTACAAATCACAGCTTGTGTGCAAAGGAGATGTCAGTGAGGACGGACACAGGTAGACAAATCGTGCAGCTGCCAGCAATGAGATGATCTTTTATCAGTAAACGGGTCTGATAAATTAGGAAAAAACATGGTGTTACAATCATACATCAAAGCACATGGAAATGACAAGCAGTGGCAGCATGCCGCACAATTTTCCAATGCGGATGCATGGCAGAAATCAGTCAGAGCCACTGAAATCCGTGCGCAGTGAGGTGGGATGCTGCTCTCTGACACCCGGTGCACCTAAAACCACACCGGGTTGCGAGGTGTCCATTCCGGGAATGAAGCTTGCAGCACTGAGAACACACTACCATCACCTCCCGCCGTCCAGGAAAAATATTGTGGCTGACAGCCTGTTACTCTTGCGGCCGTTGCCAATCGCACTGGCAGAGGCTGTTTATTGGTGGACTGGCTGGTATGGGGAGCCTGCAACTGAATATTTCACAGCGTGAGGTGCAAGACCGAAGAGGAGAGCCCCTCCTCTTCTTATAGCACCGAGAAACTCCAATGAATCTTATGAATGTGGAGGAAGGGGAGTGTGGCCAAATGACACACTCATCAGTGATGGTCAATAAAAAAAAGATGGTAAACGTCCTATAGGTTGCCATCAACACTCAAAAAAGAGAAAAATCTATTATAATTCAATGAAATATTGTTGATTAAATATCAGTCTAAGTATTAGACCATATCATAAATCATTGTGTAGGTCAAAAAGGGGGTGAAATTGTCAGAAATAAGAAAGGCAGGCGACTCTCCCTTCACAGCACTACCACTGTTGTCTTGTTCAGTTTGTTCTCTCGCAGGAGCTTGTGACATTCCTCTTTCGCTTGCTGAAAATACCAAAATAGGAGAACACATACCTCAGTAATAGCTACAAAATAGCATTTTATAGTTATTTTTTAATTAATAACACAGAATCCATTGTGTTGCCTTTTGGGTAGTCAACAGACCCCTCAAAGGAGATGCAAATATGGACCCATTGTTTCATAGAAGAACAGTAACCCAAGTGATCAGTGGGTAAGGGCATGATGTAGGCTATAAATGAATGAGTCCTTCCAGTATGTGCTTAAGAGTTGAATATTTTAATGGGAACATCAATCAGCGAATTCGGTCTGAAAACAAGATTCAAAATATTCAAAAATCTAAAATCATGCTTGGTAATATCGTAGTGCTCAAATTTCTAATTTTCTAATTCAAGCATTCACAGTCGTTAAATCAGTACATAAAATATAAAATGTCTGACATTATATTCAGACTGACAAAAACAAAATTTCTCCCAAATTGGGATCTAGAGAGTTGACTAAAAGAAGACAGTGTTTCTTAATATGGATGTGACTGGAGAGATGTTAGTGTCTTTGTCTCCAACTTGGATCAGAATCAGGCTGCTCTTTGATAGTCTGCATAGTTACTCCCACAGAGAAAAGGTTACACCATCAAAGTAGATTCACTTTGCTTTGAAACAGACAAAAGTCCTTCAAAGTTTTTTTTAAAACTTTAACATGGGAATAAAAGTTCAATTAATATTATTTAAATTATACGTCTATGTCATTATGAAAAGTTTTCCTCCAATTCTGTTTCACATTATATTGTATGTGACAACACTTATTGTACAGTACGTGTAAGAAAATTCAAAGATAAATGTAGGAAGGCTGAGCAGCCACTAGATGCCAACATTTGCACAATGTGTATTCACATTCATAGGGTTCAAGCTGGAAACTAATGAATCTCACTGCTGTAAAACACTACTAATTAGTGTAAAATGAGGCGTTGTAATTACAGGTTGACATACAGTAATAATATGACGCAATTGTTGATTGGCTCAGTGTAAGACTATGGCTAACAACACATGTTCCCATTAATTTTTTTTTTGCATCCAATTATCTAAATTACTTCTTTTATATTTAACATTTCTAACCCCTCAACGATTAATGATGATCGATAAATAAGATCATTAGAAAATAAATTGGCAACTATTTTGATGTCTATTTTGGTCATTTTTCCCACAAAAAAGCCCAAATCTCACTGTCAAGTGTGTCTATTTGAAGTTTGAGCTTTTTGTCATATATGAAAATAAACTTGATATTTTGAGGGTTTTAGACTTTCGATCAAATAAAACACTTTTGAAAATGTTAACTTTTTATACTTTGGGAAATTGTGATGGCCCTTTTCACTTTTATCTGACACCTTTTAGACTAAACAACAGAATATTTTTTTTGGTATCAATGAATTGATAACATGTAAAACAATCTAATTTATGGTCAATGCAAGGAAATGTCATGTTTTACATGAGACAAAACTCTTCATTTACTCGTTTTATGATGTTTAACTTAAATTATCTTAGAATTATTCATTTGTACAGCATAATTTTGAAAAATGACAGCACAATGTAATCATATCATCACAAAGGCACTGAATTATCACCCAACAATCAAATCTTAAAAGTTTGATCACCAATACCTGTAATTAAGAGTGGAAATACTGCATTTGACTGAGGAGTGTTATAAAATAGAGAGCTTAAAGGCAGAATGAGTAGGATTTTCCTAAAAAAAAAAAAAAACAATGTATAGACAAAAATAATCCCAATCATCCCTTAAACCCACTAGAAGTGTGTGGCGGTGCAGAGTTGTGTTTTCAGATTTTTCTGTGTCTGGGACATTTCTGGGTGTCAACCTTTAGGCAGTGGGTGCATAGCCGCCCCCCCCCCCCCCCCCCCCCCCCCCACACACACACAAACGGTCCTCTCTAGAGCCTGTGTTTGGTTTGTCCATTCTGAGCTACTGTAGAAACATAGCGGTGTGACAGGGTGGACTCCGTGGAAGACGACCCGCCCCCTATGTGGATATAAAGGGCTCATTCTAAGCTAACTAAAACACGATTCTTTGTTACAGGTGAGTATAGACTAACTAAAACATACTTATGAATATCACATTCCATTTCTGCCAATATATCCCCCTAAATCTTATAAGCCGGTCATTTAAATACAAGAACTATCTTTGAATACATACTTAAACATAAAAAGGCAAAATATTGCTAAGGACAACCATTCTGGGCTGCTTGACACACTTGATGCAGCATTGCTTGCTAATAAGTGCTCTTGTTGTCCAAGTGCCTCTTGAAGAACTCCTGGACTCGTTCCCACAGGTCCAGCTGGGCCTCAGAGTGGGCTTTTGGCTCCCCACCAAACACCACAGCACGCCCTGCTGCTGCGTGGAAGCCAGATGGGCAATAAGGCATGTGAGGAACATCCAAAAAGTGTCCAGCTTTAGGATAAGAAACCACCTGAAACGACTCTTTGCCGTGATTCTTCAGCATTGCAGCAGCCTGCTTGGCAAAAAAAGCGCTCCTCCAGTTGCGGTCATCTTCAGAAACAGCAAACAGGAACTGGCAGCTGGCACGCTCTATTGGAATCAAAGATGCCCTGTTCTTCTCCAAGGTAGGGTCCGGTACGACATCGCGTATATCCACAAGCCCAGAATCTGTGAACCTAGCATTCTTTATGACAGGTGACAGTGGAGGAAAAACTATGTCTTTGTAGTGTAATGGAATCACAGTATTTGCATTGCAGCCATTAATACAGACAGTTGCTGAGATCCCAGAGAGGAAAGATGACATTGACAAAGCCAAAGCAACACTATGAGAGATTGATATGATGCCGATCCCAGGACCTTTGACCTGTACGGAGAGATATTGTTGTTATTGTCGTTTTATTTCATAGGATGCAAGATCAATAAATAAAAACCAATACTATCAGCAATCATTACCCATTATTCTGATAATTGTTTTCTCAATTTATCACCTTGAAAAAATCTCTCTGTCACTGCCATAGCTTTGAGTAAACAGAAAGTAACCAGTAGATGGCAACAGTGACACAAATATAGGTCTACATCTCTGATGCATTCTCACTTTATGTTATGAAATAAGACACTGTTCTCACACAATTTACAGTAAATACAGCTGCAATGTAAACTTCTGTTCCATCATTAAAATTACGTGTTATTTTGAGAGGATGGTCAAATGCAGGCTCAGTTCAGCTTCTGGTCACGTGTCTGTGTCTGTATGTGTGTTTACTGTCAGAGAGTACTGCTGGTATTGTGTGTGGCTGTCACTTCCCTATCTGTCCTCCCTGTTTTCTATTCTTTTATTTTCTTGCTTTTTGTCTTCTCTACGTCTGTTGTCATGGTCCTGTATTTGTTGCTATTTCCCTCTCCCCCTGCCTTTGCTCCTAGCTGCCTTGCTCTCCCAGCCTCCCCGCTAACCGGCTAAAGTTAGCTCCACTTGGCTGGCCGGCAAGCTAACAGAGCTGCCCTGCTGGCTCTGTCCCCCAACCTTGCTGGTCTATTTCCCTTCCCTGGATACTATCCCTCAACGGACTATCAATATTTACTTACTGGACCAACGTTATTTGGACATCACCTTCCCTAGCTGCACTCCTCATCATACAAAATCATCAGTACTATGAGTAGCTTACGACACTCCTGTTTGTGCTCTGTGCTAATGCTACATCCTACTACTAACCCACTTGTCAACTGCTGCTACGGGACCTCTTTTCGGTCCTCTCTTATTTTTATTAACCTTAACCTTAAAAATTACCAGTTTTATCCCCCAATTAATTTATTTCTGCCCACTCTGCCGGCATCCTCCACTACCACTGATACTTTCATCATGGCCCCAGACACACCCACCATCAATATTTCTCCATTAACCCCAACATCCATCCGGTATCCAACATCCAAACCATATGTTCCCACCGTCCCCCCTCCACTGCACCCCCCACCCTGTCAACCTAGATAACCTCAGACCTCTCTAGCATGCCCCCATTACATTGCCCACTCATCCAACCAATTTTGCCCTCCTCAACACCCGATCATTAAACAACAAAACCCCCATCCTACATGAACTAGTCCTGGACAATTCAACTGACTTTCTCCTGCTAACAGAAACTTGTCAACAACCTGATAATTGTTTTCTCCCTCAATCAAGCATCATCCCCTGGTTTTGGCTATATCTGCAAACCTCATCCCTCTCATTGCAGAGGTGGTCCTACTTCTCCAACAGATCACTGTCCTCCCAGGCACACAACCTTGGTGTGACCCTTGATCACACCCTCTCCCTCAAGTCCTACATCCACCAAATTGTCAAGTCCTCTTTCTACTGCCTTTGCAATATTGCAAAGATCAGGCCATCTCTCAAACACCCTGCTGCTGAAACACTCATCCACGCTTTCATTTCCTCTTGTCTTGACTATTGCAACTCAATCCTCTACAGCATCAGTGCTAGCTCCATCAACAGACTCCAACTGGTCCAGAACACAGCTGCCTGACTTCATACTCACACCAAATCCTGGCACCACATCACCCCAGTCCTAAAAGAGCTTCACTGGCTTCCTGTCTCCTACCAGATCAACTACAAAATCCTGGTCATCACCTACAAAGCCCTTCACCAACTGGCTCCCCCACATCTCACGGACCCTTCCAACCCTCTCGGTCCCTCAGATCCACCTCTGCTGGTGTTCTCTCCACCCCCGAAGTCCAACCTTCATAGTTTTGGGTGAAGAGCCTTCTCTAGGGCAACTCCAATGCTCTGGAACTCCCTCCCCCAAGACATCAGAGACTCAGAGTCCCTCACTGTTTTCCAATCCTGTCTCAAGACCCATCTCTTCTCCACCACCTTCTCTTAGCCCCCCCTCCCAAATCCATCCTTGTGTGTCTGTATTATGTTTGTCTGCTGTTTGTCTCACTAATGGCGCCCCTTAGTGCATAGTGTAAATTGACTTTGAGTTCTTGAAAAGCTCTATAGAAGTACTATGTGTTGTTGTTATTATTATTTCTTATTATTACCATTCAATCTCCAGTACTAACCTCAGGCTGTCTCCTCAGATATGTTACAGCCTCTTCAAAGTATTCTAAATCCAGGTTTGGAGGTTTTTTTGGTAAATCCTGGAAGCCATAATAGGCCAGCGCCAGAACAACAAAACCTTTATTTGCCAAGAGGCTGGCTCTGGGCTCTGTTAGTCGTCCACCAAGAGTGTACAAATCAAGAATTCCAGGGAATGGACCCTTTCCTAGAAAAACATTAAAATAAAAATAGAAGGGGAATATTGACATCTTTCCAATTTATGCATATTTTCTCAACTCTCATCAACAAGCACATTATTAACCTGGTGGTATGAAGAGGACTCCTCGTATTCTTCCGTCTCTCACGGGTATCCTCTTCATCCCCTCTGTCATGTATCCTCTCTCATTGGTTTCAGAGGCCAAGAGCTCACCGGTCTCCCCACTTAGTGCTTCTATCTCCACTAGTGTTGGGCTGGAAACATTCTTCTTCATAAATCTGTGGTGTGGAGTCTCTGGTGCCATGGCCCACAAAAAACCCATGGGCTCCACTCCGGTGTAACTTCCTCCCAGAGAGGGTGCACGACACACATCCACCTTGCCAGTTTCATCCGCTTTGTAGAGGGCGGAGGCTTTAAAAATCACCCCTTTATCATCAACTAGTTTGGACCTTAATTCCACCATTTTGTGAGGAGCAAGTCCCTCTACTTTTACTTGCACCAGTTTATCAAAGAGACAGCGAACGCTGGGGAGAATTTTTAGGCGGATCTGTGAGTAAGCCATTTCAGTTCTTCAGGTTGGATCAGTGACTCACTGCAATGGTGTGAATGTTGTTTCTCCTTGGTTTGGGCTTTGCTTCACTGTTGTTGCTACAACTCTGATGTCACTGCATCTGTGAAGGCATTCAGGACATCTTATTCATTAAAAACATTCTTCACTTAAAGATTCCCTCCAGACATGTCTTAGGACATAAAAAATACTCTGCTTAAAATAATAAATTGTGTCGCACATGTTTTTTCCACAAAAAATGTTCAGTTACCTTAATAAAAATCCTTAAAATGTTTTCTACTGCTTCTCCATCATTGAAAAATCCAGAATCCATGAATATGCTTTTTTTTTATTTCAAAAGTTTAGCTGCTGGACACAAGATGTCTTCTACTTCACTGAAAAGTCCATTGTCAGTCTATGTGCACTGGAGGATTCGAGTTTTCACATCACACTTGTGTAAATTGTGTATTTGACCATAATTGGCTCCAAACTATGTGATGTACACACCTTAAGTTCAGATTTAAAGTGAGCACAGAGACACGTTCCCCCTTTAGTAGATGAATGTGAAAACAGATTTTTAGTGTCAAACTCTGCACATACATCATTCTGATGAAGCTCAAATATTGAAGTGAAAAACCAAGAAGAAAAACAGATTTTTGAGTGGAAGGGAACTTTAACAGTATCAAAACAGTGTTACTGGGAAACTTTGCTGTGTGGATTTTCACACATCTTCTACAATTTTTACCTCATAGGAAATGTACATTTATTTAATGCTACACAACAGGATTTTGTAAGTATATACTTTATAGACCATACTAGGGGGTTCTTAAACTTTTTTTGTTTTGGAACCTAAATTTGATATTTTCCATGTCCCAGGCACCTAAGCTCAAAAATGTGCAATTGACCACCATATTGGCTTACAGTGGCTTACTATCAATAAATAAATTAAAACTGAAATTTACAGAACTTCAGTAAATCTTCAACCTTGTTTTACATTTACATTGTCGTACATGTTTGTCTGTAACTAATGAGTGCTTAAACCTAAGCACAAAAGGTGTGACATGTTTCTCTATCCATTCCTCCTTCAATTTTCTGTATTGTGTTTACAACTGAGTGACTAAACTTAACCAGGAACTAAGCATATAAGCATTGTATATTCTGCATAGAAAAAACAAGAACAGCTAACAAAGCAATGCACAAACATTTAGAGACAGGTAACAAAAAACATGTCTGATTACATATAGACAAAATGTAAACAGCAATGAAGATATCTCTCACCTTTCATCCAAATAACTTCAATAATCATGAAAGAAACCACAAGGTGTTAAATCTGTTTTGAAGACTGACTGGATAAATATCATTTGCCATGTCATGGGCTATAATTGACAGCATGTGATAGAGTTGTTTCTTTAGTTAAATGTTAAAGATACTGAAGTTGATGGAGATGGATGCATTCAAGGACAAGGTAATGTCTAACTGGGTGAAAGGTTAACAGCTTACTAGAACCAGTGACAAGTACTAAGCAACAAAAACATGAAAGCTTACTTTACATTTATGCATAAATTCCTCCGGAGGATTTTAGTTATTTAGCCAGTTAGTCAGCAAGAAAATAACTATGAAGGTTTGAGTTTGATTTTGTTTTTATTTATCGTCCATATTTTGAAGAAACTGACTATTAAAAGTAAGTTTTTTGCAAATTTTGTCACACTGTGAATGTCTATCAAACACACTATCTCCCACCGGCCAGAAAGTGACTGAAAGACATACCTACACAATTGAGGTGTATAGACGTATGTTGACGAAAGTGGCATAAAAAGGAGCACTCGAGTAGGAAGCTACTGGGCGGAACCATTTCACCAACAAAGGGGGTGAGCTCGGTTTTAGATTGTCTGTTTCTGTTATTTGTTTGTGTTGTGAATGCACAGTTCTCTGTAGGTGTCGTGTGCCGAAATATTAATTTTCAATATATGTGTTTTTAAAATCCCGAATGAATAATTTATGGTATATTAGAAAGGAAAGCAGCGGCTCACCCCCCGTGGAATGTAGCTGTCCGTATTTTTGCGGTTTTTTTCACACAAACTTTGTTAATTTACAACTAAGTATAATATATGTATAATGATACAGTAAAAAAGAAACTTTGTACAAGCCAGAGAGGTCCAAAGTTCAGTCTGTGAGTCCAAATAAAATTTACTTCCTTTAAAATATTGAAAGTCTTTGTAGGTTTTTCTTCACATATTCGATTAAAGTGCCATACTGTTTGAGTTCAACAATAAACCGATGAAGCAGGGTTTGGAGCCAGACCATTTCAATTTATGGATGTGGAATTCACCAATAATGATCAGGAGCTGAATTTTATAGTTGATATTACTATCCAATCTACTGAACACAGTTGATGCTGGACGCCAGCGTGAGAATTCAAGTTACGGTAGTTTCAAAAATCAAATACAATACTGTAAAAATGAATGAATATGTAATTATTTACACATTAAATAATTATTTGCCAATAAATATGACCCAATTGAGCTCAAAGGGAAACCATGTCATGTATGTAGGAAAGCTAAGCAGCCACTAGATGCCAGCATTGGCACAAAGTATTAACCATAGACTGTATTAACATTTGAGAAAGGTTGAGAGGCCTTTCTTTTACAAAAGCAGCACATTATATTTTGCACTACTAACACAGTATTGTATTTGGAGCATGCCCTAGTGTTGTCATTGTTAACAACACAGTAAGTCAAGAATTGCTCATGAAAGGAAACTCATCTACACCACATGTTCCCCTTATGGAGTAAATTTTCTCATAAGGACCACCTTTCTGCATATAATTTCATGATAATGAGAAAAAGGCAAGGACACTGGACTTATTCAGATGTTTATCAGAAGTTATTGCTCCTTCACAGGACACGGGATTCAGAGGAACAATGTTCCATGAACAAATTAAGGAGGAAGATGTAAGAATAGAGCAGGAAGGGAGCCAAAGGTGGCTGTGGATTCAACAGCTCCGTAGAATCCAAGAACTTGTAAACAATTGATAGTGTTTGGGCCTATGAAATGAAATTATGGCTTTAACTGGTAAAATACTTTTGTATTTTAGGACACTGAGACACTGTCACCCAAACCTTGTGTGCATTTATACTATCCCTTCTGTCCTTGCTGCATGGGGCATACTTTAAGTTTCTCTTCCACTAACAGTGTTTGCAGGAAATGATTCATATTGTTGGACCTGTGCACCATTTGCTAAGTACAATAACATCATAACAAGCACAGAAACTGTTTATTTGGACAAGTATTCAAAGCACAATATAAGAAATTCCCAAAAGTAGAAGAGAAATGGGAAAGGAAAACATGGATAAGGTGTAAAATACCAAATTACATTATCATACAGATATCAAGAAGAGCTTCACAAACTTACTATGAGCTGATACAATTCTTCACGATAAAAATTATTAATAATATGTGTTTAGTCTCTTAGAGACACTGTGAGTTACTATCAGCTAGACAGTTCTGTCTCTGCTCACTTATTACTTTGTATGTTTAAGGAAAATGACTAAAGGATAAATGATTAGTGTATAAAATCAATGAATTATCATCACATTAAAGCCGAATCCAGTTTATATCTTCTCAGTCAACATTTCTCAATAGTATACCTTATTTGAATGCCATAGCTGCCCCATATACAGTACATCATAAGTCCAGAAAATTAATATCCCATTAATTTTCTGTAGAGCAAAAACTCTTTATATCTACATAACATGATTTATTGAATGTTGTTTGATCTCTAGTTTTAGGACAGAGATGTTTTCAATTCTCTTGGGGTATAAGACTATGGTGGGGATTTCAAAAATAGGTGATGCTTCATTGCATTGACGCATTATGTTTTGCAAAGTTATGGTGCAGAGAGAACTGCGGTTAGCGATCTCACTTTCTTTTTCCCACTAAGTAATGCAAAGTAAAGTTTTCTTCCCACTCGCTCTCTTCTATCTTCCATCTGCAACCGCAATGTGTAAATACAGTACTGTACTGTCTATCATATAAATAAATATACTATATCAACACATTTACATCATCTGTCATTTCATTCCCCACCTTTTGGATTTAAAAAGTTCTTATCTCAGTTTAGATCTAATACACATACATGCTGTGATGAGGAAGTCTCTGCAGCGGTAACAGCAACAAAGAAAAGACACACGTCAGAGAGGATGTAATGAAACATCCTGACAGAGACAACAGCCAAGGCTCTGTGTGAAGCACTGCAATCACAGTGAACTATTCAAATAATATAGCTACAGGTGCTAGAAGATAATTGTCTTAGTTTGGTTTATTAACATCATTCTAACATATTTATAAAATACATCATACCATTTTATAGAACAATAAAGCCTTTGGCTTATTGTTCCTAGTGTTTACACAATCCATCACCTCTATCTAGAAGGACACAGGCATTCAATGTTTGACATTAAGACATACTATATATTTTTAAAACGAGGACTGAAAAGCTAGAAAAAGGAAGATAAGGTAAAAACAAATTACATCATAAAGACAATTGTTGTATGATATAGCTCAAGACATCCATGTACCAGAAAACAAAACACAAAAAAAGCCCATTAAGATAACCACAGTCTATTATGATATTTTATTTGTATTTTAACATTTTAATTGTTTGGTCAGACAGTAATCATTAATAATCCTATATCATAAAATCAGATTAATTTTCTTGAATTTCTTAGAATGTCTCTTTCACCTTTATTTCTCTGGAGCTGAATTTGTTCACCTTCAATATTAAATGATAACTGAGTATGGTGACAAAATTATTTAAATACATCTGTTTGTAAATTTGTGTAAATTTGCAAGAGGTCATTGGATAAAGACAGTAACTAAAAAAGAAATTATTTTTGTTGCAATTTTTTTCTTCCTGTGCTGATAAACGTTTCTTTGTCTGCAGGGTGATCACCAACAAGAGGTCGTTTGAGGTTTTTTTATTTTTTATTTTTTTAGATGCTATTAATACAGAGCATTTCAGTCAGCCATTCAGAAATCTGCTAAAGATGATAAAATGTAGCTGTACATACATATTTATTGAGACAATTCTCTTTCATGGCACATGCACATAATACATATAATATTACTATCTTTTATACAGTTGTTGCTGTAATTGCTCTGAATTTGGGGTGTTTTTCTTTTTTGTCGGTTCTTTTGTCTCCCCACTAAATTCTATGTTTTTATGTTGTAAATTGAGCCTTGCGGTTGGCCTGACAGAGTTTGGCTCCGCCCTTTTTTAAACGAGGTAGCCATGGAGACCGCGCGAGAGCGAGAGCGAGGCAGCTGGTAGACTGTTTCCGCTCAGCTAAAATAAAGAGCTGGCGAGTCGAGGACGAGGAGCGACGGAGCCGTACTGACGGAGATAGACGACGAAAACAGTCTCTTTTTGGTATTATTTTTGTCACATTCTGCCTTGGGTGTCTTCGTTCACACAACCGTTAATGTCTCGGATGTGAACTAGAGAGAGGAGGGCTCGCTGCTGGTAACCTTTACGTTGGTGAGTCTTGTCTTTTTTTCCGCAAGCTAAGCAGAGATAGGCCACTACGAGATCTCTTGCTCTGTCGTTCTTCTTCCGTCCGCCTGTTTTTGTCGATTGCATAATAATAAACAAGAAAAACGTTGCTCACGCAAGGGCAACATTTCAATAACTTGTCAAGGAGAATAATAAGTTGTTTGTCAACTAACGAAGTGTGTTATTAATTAAGCTAGCCGTGAGCAGCGACTAATATCTCTCAGGATAAATGTATTTTTTTTCTCTGACAGGTCAAGCATAACGTAGTTTTAACGTAGTTTTTTTTTTAAATCAGAGGACATGTTCCTATTTGTGTTTAGAGGTACAATAAAATTAACAAAACCGGTTCGAGAAGCGAGTCAGTCCTGTCTTAAAACAGTTAACAGCTGTAGCGTTACTGTATTGTTACGTTGTGGTCATGTGAACAATAACAGGGAACAACGCTGTACGGTTAAAAGGCGTTGTCGCATAGTATCCGAATATTATACGCTGTATTAACATGAGACGAACTGAAAACAAAGATCTATTAAATGTATGTGTAGCTGTGTGACTTGGTTAGAACGGGGTTTGCCGGGTTTGTCTTTGTTTTTGTCCGACACAGTGTGTGTGTGAGTGTAGTCTTGGCAGCCCAGCACTCTTTGTTTAAATAGCTCGCAGTACAGTTGCACGTGTCGAAGCGTGTGACTCCGCTTTAGGGCTCCCATGAAGGCAGATGACCACGTTTGAAACAGTTGCAGTGATGCGTTGTTGACTTTGGAGGGCTCAGATATTACTAGCACTGTAATTTCCCACTCTCCACCCCCCCCCCAACCCCCAACAAAAGTTTGAGTCGTTTCCTGATGACTCGGTAGGCTAAGATGTGACATTCACCACAACAAAGGTCAGGTTATTCCAAATGTGAGCTTGATTGTTAAAATAGAGAACATACGTCAAACATATATTTGGGGAAACGAAAGAAGTCAGGGAGAGGAAGATGTCCATGGCTCATGTTTCCTCTAGGCAAATAGTTTGGTGTATAGTGTTCAACACTGGACCCATTGATGTTTTGGTTAAGTCTTAATCTCTGTGTGTGATGACATGAGAGTAAGGATGGGCGATATGGGATATACACCATTAGACAATATAAATTTGTTATTGTAATTTGTTACACATCACATCACTTATACTGTTAAAGCTATTCCTGATTGGTTGTGACATTGGATTTTAGTATGATTTTTTTGTATCAATGTGATGGAAGTACCTTGTCCAGAGTCTCATTTGCTGGATTACCCTGAAACGGCTGATCTTGTCTGGTTATTTCATCTATTGACAGTTTCTCAATTGGTTTTCCAAAACCTCCATTATAGTATTGTAAGGCAGTTCACAATAGATAAGTTTATCTCCCCTCACAAAATGTGTTGTATGTTCCTAAATGCAGCATGTTGATTGGTCAGTGAATGGGACATGATCAAGCATGAGAGACGTAGCAAGATTCCACGAGAGTTATGGTGGAGACACACTGGATCCGTTGATGGATGTCAAGTGGATGGGTCCTATTCATATTGTATGGAGAGCAGGAGGTCCGGCCGCTTGGTGCATGATGGATACGGCACGGCAAGTTGATAGACCGCTCAGTGTATCTGAATTAGCATAATCACGACTCATCCTCAACTTAATGCAGATAAGTCCGTCCACCGCAACGCATCGGTTCACAAAACTCAGATCAAGCTAGGCAGTGCTGATCAAATAGGAATCAAAATTCTGTTGCATTGCCTATTTCTCACCTCAAATGTTTTCAGAAACATATTTTAGTGTACTGTTCAGCTGTAGTTTGTGACCCGGCCGCCTTGTTGAAAATGTGCGATTCAAAACCAAGTACCACCTACCTCACAGTATGTCACCCACCACGTCACCACTAGCCTGGGCATTTAGTGGTCCAGTACATCCAGATGCATCCTAGCTGGAGTCTGTGTGTCTTTCCACCATTAGTTTGTGAAGGTTGAACGGTGCTCACAGCTCATTGCATGGACAGTGCTTGCTAGCTTGCTGTTCTGTTCCCGAGCTAGAGTCCACAACCCAGCATAACTGCCTTCACTGATGTAAACTGCTGTATGTTCTGTACTCACCTGCCGAAATTAAGTCCATAAAGGGATTCATTGTCGTGTGAAGTGACTTACACCCACGCACATATACTGATATCATGGTATAAAAGGAGAGACACTGCGGTGCTGGATTTTATCCATGTAAAAACTGGCCAAAAAGTGTGATGCTTGCAGTCACTCATCGCTCCATTTTGTCCCTTAAAATTCAGCCTGTAAGATTGTTGATGGTAACTGATATTGTATGTGGAGACATCAAAATAACTTCAGTGAGCTGATATACCGTCTGCTATTATTCCCTGACATATTAAGTGTTCAGTAATGCTCAGCATTTGCATCAAATGTTTATAGGCAGCTTATTTTCCTGGACAGTGTGAGTTCTACCTTTTATGGCCTGAAACTTAGAGATGTTTTTATTTAAGAACTGGTTAGAGTCACTTGTTTAAAGTGCCACAGCCACTCATTTGACTCCCATTGTTCAGACACTGATTTGTTTTGTTTTTACACATTGTTCACACTATGGCTTTCACAGACTTTCACTGGCAGATATACAGTGTGCAGCCTTAATGGTTCTTATTTTAAAACACACTGTGTAACTGCAATGAGATTTCTATGATTCCTGGTCTAGTATTCAGAGGCTTTTCTGTTTGACGACATAGCTAAGAGAAAACATCTTGTGAGTAAAGATAAGAGCATTTTGTTTGGCTTCAATCCTATTCTCAGATATCTGTACCCTTTACCACTGTCAACATTACATATGACAGTGTTTCTCATTTTTGGTCTCTTCCTTTTTATTTTTTCATCTTTCTTCTCTCTGCTTCAGATGTCTTTCTTTCCTTCTCTCTTTTTTTCTCCTTTCCATCGTTCTGTCTGTTTCTGTCCCCTTCTTTGAGGCAGTACAGAGGGATGCTCAGGCGCTGTGGGGCTTAACACTACATAATACTTCATAACAAAGGGTCCTTTCTGTGCTGCCATGCAGAGCCCCAACTCTGGGCTCCCTCCGCAGGCCCTGGCGGGCTCCACCAGCAGCAGTAGCATTGAGGCCTATCGGGTGGAAATCTCCTCTCGGCTGTTTCTTTGGCACACTGAGTGCTCTCTGTTCCCGGACACATGCCTGTGCTGCTGCTCTCCTTGGATCCCTTTGCATTCCTGGAGCCCCGGGCAGCTGAAAAACTGCGGTAGCAGCCTGCTTGCTGGCTGGTTGTCTCACTGGTGTCTGAAGTGGAGAGTTCCATGGTTTTTTTCCCCCAAGGAGAACTAAACAAAATATTTATGCCATAAAAATGTCCACTTTTTTTAATGGACTTGGCTAGGGTTGCAACTAATGATTATTTTTATCACTACCCTTGGGTTAATGCAGTGCAAGGAGAAAAAAAGCAAATATTGTGAGAAGCTAGAACCAGAAAATGTTGAAAAATTACCTTAACAATTCCCAGATTCAAAGTTGCTGACAGTTAATTTTCTGTCAACCGACTAATCAAGTCATTGACTAACTGACTATACTGGGCTGAAACACGATGTAAGCTGCTGACAAATAGCACCGCTACTTTCATTGCTTCTCACTCACAATAAATATGAGCATAAAAGAAGATTTCTTTTGAAATGTATCTAAATAGACCTAACAGCAGGCGTAATGACAATGTCTTGCTGTTCCTTAATTTGTAAATTAAAACAATACATTCTCATTATTCTGGTTACACATCATGCCAAACCATATCTGGTTTGGCATGATGTGTGAGGTCATTTCAATGCAGCTATTTTAAGTGGACATATTAGATCAGCATTGCTCAGGTAGTGACAGTATTTCCTACAAAAGGATGTCATTCTCCACTGTCCTGTTACAATCTGATAGAGAGCAGCAGACTTAAGATTTTAAACAATGTACTCTCACACACTCTCCTACCTGGCTCTTGGAAGCAGTCAAAAATTATTTTCTCCGGCAGTTAGCTTTTATAAAACAGCCTTCTTGAGCTCCTTATCATCTGTCACAGTTGTATTTGGCAGCTTGACATGTTCTGTTTCTGCAGTAGAGACGTCAGAAGACGCTTTGGACTCACTTGTCATGAATTTATTTCCTCCGTGGCAGAAAAACACGTTACACGAGTCTTCAGAAACTCCTGCAGGTTAAACTGGACTAATTAAACACTTTTAGTGCTGACTGACTCTAACACACTGACTATAAACAGACTTTAAGACACTTGTTAGCCTAGCAACATTAATGTTGTGAACACGTAATTGTCTAGACCTTGAATAGAAGACTACCCCACTTCTGAGATGTACTATCAGTTTTGGACCAAAACAGTAAACTTTTCAAATGCATTTATTCCTGTAGTAGTCTATTCTTTATAGCCTCTATAGTCTAAATGTCTGTTTTTATCTGGTATGTCTCTAAATGTCTTAGCACGTCGTTTGGTATGTCATTCTTTATGTCAAGCCTGAGAGAGAATAACTAAATGTCCCATCACTTGAGACGCTCACTCATCAGTGAAGCGGTTATAAACTTAACTCTGTGGTGGGTGTGACGTGATTGCTGTAACCACAGCAGCTCTATCCTTGACAAACAGCATAATTTAGTATGAAACAAGGAAGTAATTTTGTTCTCTTGTGTGAAGTCAGATCGTGTTTGCCATTCTTGCAACATCTGTTTGTGTGGGCCGACGTGTTTGTCATCGCATGCTTTTTATTAAATCTGTTGAGCAAGTCAGTCTAGATAACTTTTGCTTTCTGTTTGTCTTTATATTCATGTCAGTTGCTTTTCTGTTGATGAATTTAGTTTGAATCGTTCTGTCAACCGTCCCATTGCAGTGACACTAATATAATTGAGAGTAGTCATACTGTGGTAATGGCTTGAATGTCGAATGACTGAAATTACACTGATAACTAAACATATGCTGTTTGACTGTACATACACCAATGTCATTAGTCCACAACTCTGATCTGGGTCTCACTAATATTACCCGGCTACACGCAGCTGCAGGCATGTCGTGTTTGTTTGTGGTTTGGTTCAAAAATGATGTTCCAGGAAACAGAAACTTAACTCTCAAAGTTTAAAATAGCACCACATTCTTTAATGTGATGTATGAAGCATAACATCTTTGCCACTGTCTGACAGGAAGCCCACACAGCTGCAAGTTAGAAAGTTGACATCCAACCATAAAGTATTCCTGTGCTGTCGCTGTCAAACTGCCTGCTGTGTTATTAATTAATTAAAGGCTTGAACATAAAGTCAGTGCATTTAGATCTGCAAAAAAATGTCTGAAAGGCTCCAAGCTACAATATCTTGTTGTACCTAATTGGAATGCTATATTTTGTAGGATACCTTAGCACAGAGTTAATGACTTTCTCCTTTCTCAGAAGCTCTGTGTGAAAGCAATTAAGCTAATTCTGCTTAAGTTTTCACTTTGCAAACGTACTGGCCGGTCAATACTCTGCCCTCAGCACTCTCAGGAGGTCAGTCCTGCATTATAACTGCCATCCCAAGTGGTTATTTACATCCCAACAAGTACCTCGGAAGAAAACACCTTTTTTTTTTTGGTCCTGTATTTGACTTTTGTTTGTCCTTGATATTGTGAAGATGTTCCTTTGGCAAGAGCATCGCCTGAGTTAACACAGGGGCTATCTGTAACCCAGGCTGTGAGGCAGTGCTCTGATCCCAACACGGACAAATGAGAAAGTGTCTATGGATCAGATGGCTGGCACAGGTCCCCTGCATTTGTTGACTGTCTGCCCTTTGGCTCAATGCAGTACACAAACTGTCCTGCCAAGACCGGCTTACGTCACTCTCTCCCACTGGGCTGCACCGCATGCAGGTATGCCTCCCCATCATACCCATGGGGACATCAGAAAGATGGTAGGCCGTAGGGGGTCCTGCTGTTAGTGTCTATTTAAAATTTCCTGCTCATTTTAAAACACCTTGATCCTCAGGCACTTAAAATGTAGTCTCGTGTGGAAGCACGCTCAGTTTAATAAAATATGCTGAAATTGATTGCATGAAACTTTCTGTGTGCATATAGCCTGCTTTGGGCTATACACGTTTTGTTCCATTATGAGTAACTAGAGGCCTAATACACGTTCAGCAGTTCTCTTTATTTTCTTACTGATTTTTTTTTTTTTTCAATAAGATCTACATATGTTCATGTTGCACACACACTCACGGTTGGTGTGTTTTTCTTCCCACCCATGTGTGTGCATGTGTGTTTACAGTTAATTTCCCCATCACAGTAGCTCTGGGTTGTCTGTGGCAGTGCCAGTGACCACGCAGCAGATCTGCAATCAAATTCGTAGCTCTCTAAGTGCAGCCATGCCATTACTGTAGCCATTAGCTCAGCAACCTTGTGTAGCAGTAATGGGCCCTCTCCCTTCTCTTGAGGGTATGCTGCCTGCCAGCCAGCTAGTTTCCCACAAAACGCAGATACTGCTACTTCATCCCAATCTCTCGGCAGCAACATAGCAAAGACTATATGCACCGACATCTCATATTTGTAATGATAGTGTATGTCTTGTTGTATGCCCCCCCAGTCAACCAACAAACGCTTTTAGGAAGTTAGTTAAGGTGGTGTCATGGAGAGAGATTTGTGGAGAGAGAATGGGTATATTATCGTCTGTGTGCATATGGCTGCGCTCATCGTCCCACTGCTGCTTTTTAAAGGTGGCTTACAGCAACACTTAATCAGTTGTCCAGCTGTTCAGGGAAACGGCGTCTAATTTTACATTTAACGTTTGAGATGTCTCGCAGACATTTAAAGCACTGCTACCACTCACAGTACACTTACACTTGCTGTGCTTACAGCAGAAAAGAAACATAGTTTGCTGTCTGTAATAATGGTGCAAAGAATAAAACAGAAGCTTAGGAGATAGAATGATAGTATTGGTTGATATTGGATATGAGAGATACTTTACATTTATGTGATTAAAAAAAAATGAGGAGATGTTTGAGAAACTAGCACCCAGTGCAGTTATCTTTAAATAGTTTGAACTCTATTGTTAATAACAATCTGCAGCACATGGCAGCATTAACATCACAGCTGAGCAGATGGTGGTACAACATCTGTTAAGAGTAATACATGTTTGTTGTACAAAATGCTGTACCCTGTATTCCATAACTACATTTTAAGGAATTCATGCTACGAAAGTTTTTGTAAATTTGCATTTATATAAGCACAAAGTAATATTGAACATATACCAAATAATAATAAATGTCTTAAGTTTAAGCCGATGGACCAGGTTGGGAACAGTACGAGTCATAAACTGTTTTACTCAATACGTGATGTTCCTCTGTGCTGAAAGCTTTATTTAAAGTGCAGCTTCTTCGACAAGCTCCTCTCCTGATGAGCAGGATTTTTGCAAAAGTTGCAGTTGTAATCACTGCTTTGTTTTGCACTGACTCACTCTCTCTCACTCTCTCTCTCTCTCACACACACACACACACACACACACACACACACATTTTTAGCCTCTCTCCTCCTAATGCTGCTACCTCATCAGCAGCAGGGATTTGTTTCCCTGTTACATCATCTACAGCAGAGTGTAATGGCTGGTTTATTTAGTTAGATCTTGTGGCAGAGCCAAGAGTAGGGATCGAGGGGAGATCAGAGGAGAACCCTCCTGCTGCTGCTGCTGCTGCTGCTGTTGCTGCTGCTGCCATTGGTGGTTTTCAGAAAAAAGAGCTGGAAATTGTTCTCTCTGTCTGTGGGGTATTTAGGGGTGGTTTAAATAGCAGGATGCTGTTTCAGTAACCAAAGCATGAGAAGAGGAAACACACATAGAGTCATTCATTCAGTTATTATCATTGTCAGTAAACCAACTGCTACTTGATGACGTGCAGAGAGTGCCTTTGCTATGTCAGTCTTTACAGCTCTCTATTCCCTCCTGTCTCTCTGTGTTGCCTTTGGTTACGTAATCCTCGCTGAATGTTGATAGTAATCTGTGTTTTCCCTCCCCCCCGCCCCCCGCCCCCCGCCCCCCCTCTCTATCCCTTCCACTCAATGTGGCCTGGACAGGTTAAGCCGTAGAGGACTCTCGCTGGTCGCCGGAGGAAAAGATGTGCGATGGAATGGTAGCGTTTCAGACGAGAGCCCTTTCCTCCTCCTCTTCCTCCACCTCCTCCTCTCTAGCCCACAGGCTGGCTGCCTCTGCGCTTCTCCTCCTCTTCACCCTGCTCCCTCATGGTCACGCATCAGGTAAGACAAACACACACACACACACACTGTCTCTCCTCCCACATGATACACATCGACTAAACCGCCATCTTCGCCCGTCTCCAGTGAATTGATTGAGGTTATTTTCCCCTCGTCTTGGAGGTCAGTTAGATTAAATTGGCTTCCTTTACCCTTGGGTCGGTCAGGTTGTTCTGCCTCTGAGCGGCAGCCCAAAAGCTCAATCCCACCCACTCTCTGTATCCATTCACTGCCTTAATGAATCAAAACAGTTTTCCCCCGCTATCCAGTGAAACAGAGAGATAATGTTGTCTGCGGTCACATTGCTGTCATAAGGTTTTAATCAGCCATGACATTTAGTGTCCTCTGAGAGCTTTTAGCACGGCTAGCCAGTTTTGGTTAACACCCCCACACCAAACCTCAGATCAAGTATAGATATGAGATTATTATCTTTCAGTGTGAAGTGTCAGATTGAACTATTTGTTGTGCAGGGAAGGCAAATTTGGTTCACACTTGGAAGTTGAAGTAAACACAAGTAATAGCATTTTAATAAGCACTACCAAGGGCTGGTGTCCTTTGTTTCTTAAAAAAGAATACAATGATGCCGTGTACTCACTGAACCCTTTCGCTTGTGCCAGCTTTCCTTTCACTTCAGCCCTCCAATGTTCCAGTCCCCTCCCCCAACACGCACACACACACACACACACACACAAACACACACTACCTACACACATGCGCTACCCACACACACTCCCTCCACATAGCCAGCTTGTGAAATGTGCCAGATGTCCTTGCCACAGAGTGCAGGCAGACTGTGTATGTGTGTGTGTGTGTGTGAATGTGATTGTGTGCAAGGTGTGGTTTCAAGGCTCCAGGATGTTTTTAAGGCATTAATTGATTTTTCTTTCTTTAATACCTTTTAAATAAATAAAGGTTTTTATGGGTGTGGGGGGGGGGGGAAAAAACAGAAGGAATAGAAAGCGATGGGTGGATGGGCACTGCTGATCCCAAGTGTATCGTTTCTCTCTCTCTCTCTCTATCTCTCGTCTTATGTAACATACATGATTCATGTAGAGCCCAGAGGGGCTGGTATCACGTTCACGTTCTGCGTCCAGCACACTCACACACATACACTGCCTACCAATACCAAGGAAAATGTGTCCTCAAATCCCCAGCCCACGTGCTCTGCGTACTGTATGTGTGTATATGCGCATGTACGCGTGCAGTCCTGCCTCCCTGTTTGCTCACATTGTGATTATTTGTGGATGTTACGGGTTGTACCCAAACATTTAGTGAGTCAGTGTATCAGGAGAAAGACCCCGTATCGACCATGTCGCTGACGGGTGCTGTATTACGTACGGACAAATGTGCAACCAAGAATTCCTTTTTTCACTACCCATGATGCACCTGCCCCTCTAAGAGTGCCAGTCAACTGATGGGAAAGGACAGTCAGTTCTCTTGACTTCGCCACCAGGAATATTTTCAACTGGTTTGTTTAATAACAGTGCAATATAATGTAAGTCTGCAGTGTGAATCTACTGTCTTATTAATTGATTTAAGACACATTATAATACATTGGCACTGGCATTACTTAATCTTTTAATTAAGCTATTTTTCAGCCAATTATTGAAGATCCTCAGTGATGAACTGTCATAACACACATTACTTTTAGGTGTTGTCATAGCAATGTATTTTTAACGGAATCACTTCCTCATAGTACACAAAGAAGTAGTCATGCTGACTCATAGTTCAAGAGTTTTTTGGCTCTGCAAAGTGGTGTACAGCAATTGATATTTGCTCTCACATTAAATTAATAGAAGCTAAAATATTAATGACAGTGGTGAATACAGTAGTTTAAGTACAGGTTTCGAGGCAAATTTCCAGCACCAGTTAATGATGAATGAGGAGGATTTTCTTCTGATTTTGAGACTGGTTTTGAAGCCTTTTCAATTCAAGCACTGAAGTATGAACTTAAATATTAATTCAGACTTTATAAGCAACTGAGATTGAAGAATGAAATGTAAGCTCATTGACAAAAGAAGAAACTGTGATTTTTTTTTTTATAGTTATGAAAATTATACAAGTATGAAATTAAATCCACAATTAGACGTTATCATAAAGGTGAAGAACTCATTTTAAAGCTATAAAGTCATCGTCTTATTAGTTCCTCTGTTCGCTGGCCCCTCTCTCTGCTGCTCACCATACATAATTCACATAGGTAATACCTTGACATGTTCCAGGGATGGAGATTGCTCTGGAAGTTTCATGAATATGAAATTTCATCACTGCTGACAGTCTTATTTCAGATTCATACAAATATCAGTGTGCGGTATGAATAGAAATGGATACTAAAAATACTTTACAGCATTCATATATGAGAGCAAAAGCTCTAAACACCAGAGAGCATCACGCTGCACAGAACAGAATTAACCCTCCATTTTTGGTCTTTGGAGGTTTATATGTCACTTTGTGTCTTTTGTAGATATGACTCTTTAAGGAGATTCTGCTTTCAAGTGACAGGAAATTAGATGGATTGATAGGATAACAGACAGTAAGGGTTGAAGTACTCTTTGTTCCTACTTTTCCTTTTAACAAAGAAAGGAAAAGCTGGAAGCATTGGTGGCTTCATGTACTTTGTGGAAAGGTCAAGGCAACAATTTCTTGTACCTCTTAATTCGCTGTGTTACGAAGTAGTCATCAAGCCACTTGGAGCTGAGGTATTTTTAGATTTTAACCAATCACAGCCTAAGTCATGTCTTTTTTTTTATCTGTCATTCAGCGGTATGTTGTAAACAAGATTATCAGCAGCTGTATCTGCTAAACTAATGTTAATGCATCCCTCAAATTTGTGTTTATGATAACTGTGTGGGATTACATTTGTGTTTATGATTCAAGACATTCTTCCAAAAGTAGCAACATGCTAAACAAAATATTCTCTGCTTTCAAGCAGAGTGCCAGTAAACAAACACAGCAACAAAGCAGCTTGTTGGGTTTTGTGTATGCAAAGGATAAATGGCATCAGTCTGGAGGATTTTCAGGGCACAGTGCAAATATCGCTTGTTTCAAGTCTTTTTCTGAGTCGATCTGACATCCCACTAATGTTGGCTGCGTAGAGCTTAGTTCCTAATATGGTGTCAATTCCTTACAGTGAGCTTTGTGGTTTGTTTCAGAGGAAGTGGGCCTAGACAGTGAGTCAGAGCTGAAAGAGTAAAGATGGGAACTTATTGCGCCAAAGGGTCTATTCACATGATCGCACTGTTCTAATAGTGTCATGTGTCAGGAGGCACAGACACTCGGACCATCCTTGTGGGTCCAGTTAAATAGATAAACGATACCCTCTAAAGCCCATTGTCCTCTGAAGTTGAGTTAAAGCTGTGCAGGACAATGCCAGCGAGGACCAGAAGTCTCCCACAAACAAGCCTGCTGTGTGCTCTGTGTGATGGTGATGTTTATGTATGTTCATGTGTGAGAACGGGAAATGGCTTTCCCCGGGCCTGGAAGAAAAGTGGAGTCATAGGGTAAAGAAAAGAGCAGGGGGAGAGGGGAAGAGAGCAAGAGAAGGAGCAGAGAGCCGCCTTTCTAATTTCCTCTGAGATTTGTGTTTGTTTTTGACAATCGATTGTTGTCCGTTCTTGGCTCGAGTTAAATACATTTTTCTGAGCATGATGAGGGGTTATTACCCTGACCGATCCCTTTGTTTTGGCCACTCTTACATAAGTGTGTAGGACCAACCCAAGGATATGAGGATGTTCTCTCAGAAGTCAAGTTGCTCAAGGAAAAAAGACTCGACAACTCCCCTTTCTCTTTAATAACAGAGTAGACTCTAGTGGCTAGCATAGCGTCATTGCTCTGACCACAGAGGAAAATGTCTGAATGAGCCATGCCCTACTTCTGTTGTCTTCAAGCAGCTATGCTCTTTGAAACTTGTTGCTCTCTGTAGCCAAACAAAATGGTTTGTGTGTGTGTACAAAAAAAAAAAAGGCACAGTGTGTCAGCCTGCCTGCACACTGTTGCTCACCGGCCTTCGCAGAAGGACAGCGAGATCGTCTGGGTTTACAAACAGTCGCAGCCCGAGTTGAGGTGGGGTGAGTGGGGGGGTGCCGTGTAATTAACTGTTCAGAATTGTCCCCTGAAGTCCTGTTAGCAAGGCAGTTTTCAAGCAGGCAGGAGTAAAGCAATGCGTTGGCTACTGGCTCCTTTCTGAAATGTGAGAACAAAGAGGGCTTTTAGGGGGGGGTGTTGGAAGCCACAGGCCAAACCACAGCAAGCTGCAGCTCCACTAGATCACCAGCCTGCAATTAGGACTGCTAACTCACTCTGTGTGTGTATGTGAGAGAGTGTGAGTGAGTGTATTGAACACAGAACAGCCCCCTTTTTCTATGATGTCTCTGTTCTTCTTTCTCTCCCCCCCTCTCTCTCTATCTCTCTCTATCTCTCTCACTCTCTCTTTTCTTTCTTTCTTTCTTTTTTTTAAGGCTCCAGCCATTAGCCAGGTGACACCAGAGACCATTAGCAGCAGTCTGGTCCAATCCATCAGCCTTTCTCTTTCATTACCTGTGTGTTTATCACTTGAGCTATCACTCTCTGCTCTCACCCTGTGTCATTTAACAGCTCTCCCACCCAATCAAGCCCTAAAGGGAAACTTTAAACGCTTCGCCAGACAAAGAAATACTCCATGGAAACAGATACTGCAGTGCGGACAGGCGACACAAGACCATTTCATTCACTTTAAACAGTTGACCAGGCAGTTCCATTACTTGCTGAAGATCCCAGATGGCTAGGTTTATTGTTAGCTACACTGTGCTACCTTCCCACCTGCTAACACTGTATCATAGGATGTGATTTTCATTTTTATTCATTTTTGTGTGTGTGTGTGTGTGTGTGTTTGTTGTGGTAACTAGATATGTCTATGATATCCACTCATGACAGGAGCTGTATAGTAAAGGTTAATGAATGATAAGCAGGGAGTGGTGGAACTGGCAGCACCAGGCACACCAACGGTCAAATCTGATAACATACAAAATATGCCAAGTACACGTATAAGTACACAGGGCACTATTCATAATCAGGCTCCTATTAGTCATTTGACACAGTGGACGTAATATCAAAAAACACCAAGTTACTTTACGTCGTTCAGATTTTTCGGGGGCCTCTCTCCAGAACTTAAGGATTATTTTGAAGCTACATTAAGGATGGAGAGCAGAGAGGCAGTTCGTAAATTGTTTTCCAGTGAAATGCGTGTGGTTGTCTGAAGCAGCAGGCAGTCATAATGATTTCCAAAGGGCCTCATCTGAGGGACCAGCCTGCTGAGTAGAGGACATTTCTGACTAATGAGCTGCTAAATATATCCCCCAGTTTCTCCTGTCTTCTGTTGCTTTTGCCTCTGTTCTTTCTTTCGGTCTCTTTATTCATTATTTTTAATTCTTTGCTTCTCGTGTCTTTCATTCCGCGTTTTTGTTTTTAAGATCTTTGTACTTTCTAGCTTTCTTCTGTTGTGTTTTTGTATTTGTATTGATTTGTATTGTCAAGCTATCTCCTCATAATCTTGCCAAAGTGCAATTTCATATTAATCTTTTGTGTTTGACTTTCCATCTCCGCTCTTTCTCCCATTTTCTTCTTCTATCTCACCCTCCCTCCCCATACTCTCTTACTTCCTTTGATGTGTGTTTTTCAGACCCATTGAAACAGTGTGGGCTGATTTTTTTTTTGTCACACCGTTAGCCAACACCAACATCCTGTTCAAACAAGCACATCAGCTTACACATAACGCACCAAGCATCCCACATATGCTGAATTTACCGGTGGTTGAGAACATGCATACTGTGCCAGACTGTGGGAAACCATGATCAGAGCCTATGACGCGGGTACAGTATGAATGGTTTTCTTTATGGCAGAGTAAACGGTGATACCTTGATGACAAGTAAAAGGCTTTCTGTATTTTTGGGAATATTTAGAAATAATCCGCTGACAAAAAGCTCATAAAAAATCTTGATGTGTAGGACCAAGGAGAGGAGCAGTCGTCCACTAACCTTGATGACAAATAAAGCTGCACCTCGTGTCGCTGCTTCACAGTAAAGCCCTCTAGCTGTTTTACTATAGACTTTTAATGTGAAGCAGCAGCAGCAGCAGTAAATGTTTGGCTTGCATTAGTGGTATTTTAAAACGGCAATTACAACTCCGAACCACAAAAATTCTTAGATAATACAGAAGCTGCTAAAGTAGTGACAGACTATAAACAACAAGACTATTAAAAACATGTTTTCTCTCTGACCGCCTGCATGACCTATCAGTTCAGTACATCAAAAACAGTGTCCACTTGTTTAAAATGAACCTATCCATAGTGTATAGAGGCTACTCGAACACAACCAGTTAGGCAGCACATGAAGCAAACCACTTATCCGACAGACTCGCTGACTTTGAGCCGAGGGGAAGGGCAGGGCTATACATGTGCTGTCCTGCCGCATTTGTGTTGCTCGCTGTTATGGGAGGAGGTGGTGTACAGCTGTTTCTCTTTAACTGATTGCATTTCAGCAGAAACCGCTCAATCATTGCTGTCTTTCTTTTGCCATTTCTGCCTCATTACATGTTTGATAAAGATGGGGAAAAAAAAGGGGGGAAGAGAGGGGATGACAAGCTGCAATTCATGATAGTTTGCTGATCACTCTCCAGAGAGAAGTTACAGCTTAGAATTGGATTCAGAACAGCATCCCTGGAGCTGTTAGGGATTAAATACCCTCCTTAAAGATACTTCAGTATTGTGCATGGCTTCCGTGTCGCAGGCTTGAGCTTTGGCCTTCATTTAAAGCATGGTTTCCTTAAGCCTCTTTTCACACATGCAGTTTATCCCTGAAATGTTCAGGAACATTTCCTGCATGGGGTCCTGTGTGAATGGGAGCAGCGATGGATATTCAGGGAAATCTCTACCTCTAGTTTCCCACCTCAAGAACTCGTGTAACATTTCAGGGAAAATGCCGGCACGGCTGTGATGTGAATGAAAGCAGTAACATTGCAAATATGTTTCTGGAAAGATTTGAGGGCAGAAATATGCAATTCAGTAAGAGAATCTTGATTCATATTTGATCAGGACTGCCTAGTTTGAAAGTTTTATTTGAGTTTCGTGAGTTTTGCCCTCCTCTTTTATTGAGTTTTATGGATTGATATTGATTATAGGTATTGAGTGTTGCATTACTGTCATCTGCTGGACTGTCTCTTTCCCCATCTATTCCTGTATTGCCATGGCATGTGTGAAAAGGTGCAAGACGGAAATGGTCCTCAATGTAGCTGCATGTGTAAACAGTGAAAATCACTAGTGGTGCCTGAAAGGTTATCCCAGGAATTTACCAGGAACTATGTGTGAAAGAGGCTTTAGTGTCTACCCTATCCTCTTAATCACAGCTTAAGTTGAATATTTACCTGAGTACACGGTACATGCTAATGTCTAATGCTAGCTCTTATGTTTTGCCAGCAGGATGCCCCAATTAACGTTCAGTATTTCCTATGTGTTTCTCATTATTTCCTGTTTTTCTTTTGTACTGTTAATTCTCATCCCTCGCACTGTAACCAGTCCATTAGATGGAGTGTTGAGATGTTTAGTGGCCAGTTGGCTTAGCTCCCCTCTAATGCCCTCTGTCCTTATTACATCATCTGTAAACAGCTCTCTGTAACAAACAGCAACCAATGGCGAAGGTCTTTGTGTAGACTACACTTGAGTCCATTTGGATAATTGTATCCGGATTTATGAGATGCGTGTATGTTTCTGTATGTCCTGTCTTTATGTATTTCCATATTTATTTGTATAGTTTGATAGATTAATACATTAATCCGAACACTGAATTTAAATCCGGTTTAAGAATAATGACAAATGGTCGTCGTAAGCTTTCAAAGTGCAAAGATGTCTGCCTGTTCAGTCTGAACAACGGCCACAAAGCTCGAGTAATAAATTAACAATGATAAGAAAATGGAGAAATGTTAGCAACTCTTGACCTTTTGTAAAGCTGCAACCAGCATATATTTGGTGTTTGTAATTGAATAATTATGACAATTTTATATATAACTAATGACTGAAAGAGTGATCAAAACTGGGTTGGTTCTAACAGCCCAGCGTTGTGTGTAAGCTGAAATGTGTAGGCTGGAGTCATTGTGACTTATTGTAGACGTAAGGCACACTTACATGAGAAATTAGATTATTATATAACTCACTTCACTCATTTAAAAATAACTTTATGACTTGAGGCTTGCCATCATCTAAGTTGCCGTAATGAAATACATAAATATCAGTAAGTATATGTAAATGACTGTATTGTTTATTGTTCATTCTACCCTCTCAATCACTCCCAGAGCTATACATTGAGGTGTGTAGGTGATGTTACCTTGTCGTCTATGCTGGCTGAATGCCCGTCCAGGCTTTGGATGATGACAGAGTTTCATATCTGTGTTTGCTCTCACAAACTGTTTACTGTGTTCTAGACGGCAATATAAACTGTACTTTGTATCTTCCTCATGATGGTAAACAGTCGTTGTTGGGAACTCTCCTGACAACTCATT
This sequence comes from Thunnus maccoyii, assembly GCF_910596095.1. NCBI lineage: Eukaryota > Metazoa > Chordata > Actinopteri > Scombriformes > Scombridae > Thunnus > Thunnus maccoyii. The sequence continues at coordinate 22,487,071 of NC_056549.1, read as the reverse complement.
TCCTGTCCTAGTGTTTTTATCTCAAGTGAAATCTGTTAAACAGAAATGCAGCACTGAGATTCTGCAACTGTATTGTAAAAAAACAAAACAAAGGTCAAATGTCAATTTCCAATACATTGCATACAGTTTATATACCAGTTTGAATTCAGTGTTAATGCGTATTCTCGCAAAGAAAATGTTCATAGCTTAAAAGTGAAGATAACAAGCTTTTTCCAACTTGTCTTGACACGGCTTGCTTGGCTGGAACATGATGTTCATGGATAGCTGCCCAAGAGCTTGATATTTTTCTTGGGAAATGATTCGTTTTCATTGCCAGATACAGGTGAAGGTTGATGATGAGCTTAGAGTTTGTATTTTCTTTCTGCAGAAACAGGGTGGGAATGTCCTGATCTTGTTTTGGCCGCCAATCCTGATCCAAGTCATTTGATATTTAGCGTGTGAACACAGTGCATCACTTGTTAATACACATCGGTGTATCAATTAAATTTGCTGGCTGCTTTTTATTGTATTTTGTTCACTCAACTGTTCCTATGCTCACAATGGTGTTCACTGGGAGATGGATCCACTGTTTTGTAGACAGTTGCCACACCCAAAGTAAGCACGTGTTAAGAAATACATCAGGTTGTACAGTACACGGAATACAGTCTATCAAAAAATTCCTTGATCCCCCCCTACCATCCCACCAGCAATACACTCTTTGATCAGCTTACCCTCATGACTAGGAGATTAGTAGCAGCTTTTAGTACGCCGTTCATTGTGCATTTTGAGATGAGAGAAATCTGCATTACACAGTACGTTAGCCTTCAAGAGCCCACTGTTGTGAAACATGCCAGGCACACACTGACAACAAGCTGCATACCCCTTCACTCAGCGGGGCGGTCTGCATGTGTTAGAGAGGTTATACATACTGATGCTCGGTGCCATTTGTTCACCCTCTTGCTGAGCAGTTGCTCTATCAAAGTTCAGCTGGACTTCATCAGGGTGATGATGGACACGGGGCTGTAACACCGACTGCACTGATGAATCATTGGAGATGTAATGCGGAGCGTGAGATACCGTCTCTGTCTTTGTTACTTTGAACGTCACGTCACGATAATTGTGTATCTTGTTCTATAAGTCCTTTATGTAATGGTGCTTTCTTCATAGTCAGTGTGTTTTGAAGTATGTGCTGTATTATTGCAGTGACCCTTTTGACCAAACAACCCAAGCGTGCAGGTAAAGACCAGAAAAGAACAGCCAGCTGCAGACTACGCTGTTGTTTTACAACCGTTTTCAAACATTTCCGAATTACTACAGCTTGTAATAGACTTACACCGTGACTTAAACCGACACATCAACACGCCAGACCTGGTAAGCAGGGTTGAGATTATCTCCCCGACTTTCACCTTCAGCAAACGTCCCAAGAACACAGCACTCATGCTCCTGCTGGCTGGCAGGCTGCTGAAATATGATCAGTCCACAGTTGCATTGACAGTTTGAGGGGGTAGGGGGAGGGTTGTGTGTGTGTGTGTGTGTGTGTGTGTGTATATGTGTGTCTGAACACATGCACGTGTGTGTAGGAGGGGTCCCACACACTCTTTTGTTTTCCTCTGAAAGCTGAGAAGAAGGAATGTCTGCCTCCCAGCTGTCCTCAGCGGTGAGGGTGATAGAAGAGAGAAGGGGGAGCTCACTGTTTCGCCTTTGCTAACATCCTCCCATCTGTTACTGGAGGGCAAAAGAGTGTGTGTGTGTATGTGTGTGTGTGTGTGTGTAGGCTTGTATCTCAGGGTTGAGGAGAGGGTCATACAATAGTGGTACTCCCTCCTGCCCTCACCCGCTTTGGCCTCTCATGCATATTTAACCCTTCAAATGCAAAGTTGTCTGTTGTCCTTTTCGGAGGCACGCTGCTTAAATCTGTCACTGTGCCCCATCCCTCAATGAGCCGGGACAATGGGGTGTAATAGCAGCACACGTGGCTTGGTAAATGCATTGCAACAGCAGGGGAGGAATGGGTGGGGAGAAGGAGGATGTTTCTGTCTGTTTAGAGACTTCCATCACTCTGGGTGTATGTATCGTGTGTGTGTGTTTGTGTCTGTGTTACAGCTGCAGGAAGAGGAGTGATAAGTGGACGGCTAAGTTCTCTGGAAACGCTCTTTTGGAAATCCAGCCAGCTGTTTGACTCATGTTTTTCTGTCAAACTTCCTGTTTACTGTAGAAAATCACACTGTTGGTCTTGGCACCAGTGTACAACAGAGACGTAGGTCTGCCTTTTTTTGGTCTGGTGTTGTGACGGAATGGGTGCCCACAGCTCGGACATTCACATTCATACCTTGTGTTCCTAACCGTTCAGATAGGATGTCAGTGAGAAACACAAACCTGCTGGTTACAAAGGCACCACTGGAGACTTGAATAGTTAGTAAAGTGTCCGCCTGTTTGTGTGTGTACTCAAAGGCTTTTTGTATAAACGTGCTAGATCCTCCCTCACACTGTATCCTTGTTCTTCATCATTGAAGTCCTCCTTCCTCCCGTTTTTTTCCTCAGATAGGTCCCTCCGCCTTCCCCCCGTAGACCCAGGACATGGAACAAGAGCAATATTTGGAAAAAATGGGTTTCATGCTTTTAGGTTTCACCTTTTTTTCTGCATTCTTTCTCCACCACAGTAATACAAGACTACCTTTTATAAGCTTTTTTTTCCACATTTTCTTTCCCATGACCTTTCACCTCATTCAACAAAATCTGCTTTAGTTCTCCCTCCATCTTTCGCTCTGAGTCAGTGCACAGCTGTTATGAGTGGACAGAATATGAAAGCAGATATGAGGTCAACTGTGTGTGTGTGTGTGTGTGTGTGTGTGTCAGTGTTACTGCATGACAACTTCTCACTCACTCACAGAAGAACATGACACCGCTAGTATCACTCGCCCCAGACTGTTACGCGTCATATGTTACGGTCCCGTGTCACTCACCCAGGTCCGTGTACCGAGTTGTGTCACCTCATACTGTGTGAAATCTCTCACTGAAAGCTCATCTGTGATGTCTGTTTATGTGCGAAAGAATGAAAGCGAGTGCAGGAAGATTCCTCTTTATACATATACACACAATATCGTATTTTGTAGTTGCATTATGAATAGTTTTCTAGGTTATTACTGACTAATGCTTTCACTGTCTTGTCCAGACTTTACTTTTTCTTTTGTATATCATGTTACACTACACACCCGTCCTATTACTGGGAATTGTATTATGCAAGAGATTCCTGTATCCCAGATGTGTCATACTTGCCACCTTATTGTCTGTATTGTAAAATTCAGAGGAAGAAAACTTTTTATGCCTTTCCGGTGTATGCCTGGAATGTCATTTACTATAATACACCAAGAATACCAGATAATATACACATTTGAGAAGCTGGAGCTAGTTAATTTCTTCCATTATGCTTTAACTGCCAAATGCCTTACCGATTACCCGGAATTGTACCTGACTAATCCATTAATTGACTAACCGTTTTAGGAATTTTCATGCTTTGTAACAAAGATGAATTTAAAAAGACTTTTCCAAAATTTCTTTTATAGCATTTATCCACCAGTTGCAGAATTGAGCGGCGAATCTTGAGTCTTATTCTTTCCAACATTATCCCACCATGGGCTCTGCTGCACTGTACTGCACTCTAATAACAACAGCTTGGCTAAAAAATCCCACGGATTAGCGGGAGAGACTGGGGAATGTGGCAAAAAACAAAAACACCATCGTCCTAAAAATGACAGCAACATCATTAAAAACAACAACAACTGAGGGCTTGGAGAGAGGCCAACAAAGGAACAAAGACATATTTAGTAGGCCAAAGAGAGCATCATCATCCCCTCGGTCTTTAGCTTAATCCAACGCACAGCCCCCCCTTGGCATACATTCACGCGCACAAATTCCCCTGCTTCTCGACACACTTGCGCACACACACACACACACACTGTGACACACTCTTTTTATGGCCTATTGTTCTATAGAGCAATGAAACAGCTGGTTGCAGAAGTCATCAGTATCGGATCTGCTTTAGAGCGCTCCCAGCTTGTAATAGAGGATAATTAGAATTTTAATTTGCCTGGGCGAAGAGGGCTGAAACCCTTGTCTTCCCCCGACCGTGTTTTCCTAAATCCCCCACCCTCCAGCTCTTAGCAGGCTAGTGCCATCGGTAACAGATGGGGGGGGGGAAGGAGATATTCACAGCCAGGCAAGCACTTCAGAGCAAGGCAGGGGATTTTAACGCCCCCCGTGGCCTCGGTGTCCTCCGGCGCAGCCTTAAGGCGCTGCATGTTGGGATTAGGAATCAGCCTCATGTGCGCTCCGTCCTCTCCCGGCCCAGTCCTCCCACTACATGATGTCATTCTCCAACCTTTTAGCAATTAAGCTTTTTGATCAGCTTTCATTAGCGCGCCCAAAGGATTTCTAATCATTTCACCTTCTTTATACGTCCAGTTTTCTCAACGCGGTTGCATGCCAAAGCTTAAGCACTGTTAAAGAGTCTTCAGTGGGTATTGAAAGCAAGCGTGAGATAATCTCTGATGAATCTTCAGACACAAATTCGCTGGACAGTTCTGTGATTAATGAATCCATGTAAGCATGTTTGGTTTTTTTACTTACCCACTCTTTCCACTAGCTTTCACAAAACACTTTTGTCTCTGTTTTAGTCATTATTGTTTTCAATATTCTCCAAAACCTTTTCTCTTGAGCAAATTCAACATCAGACCGGTGGGAGAACAGCTTGTGTTTAACTGTGACTCATTCCCTTCCTCAAAGCACAAAACATGGCGTACTAAATCCACTCTGGCATTGCTTAGTGCTTTAATCGTTTTTTTGTTGTTTTTTTTTTGTTTTTTTTGAGGATTTTTTTTTTTTTCTGTGTGTGTTTTTCAAAGCCAATATTCAAAATAGGCTGAGAGGGAGATGGAAAAGGGAGAGGCAGAAAGGTTATATATCTTAACCACTCTACCATCTCTGGATATTGAACCAGCTTTCATTGTTTCCTTCCATCATGTCTCTGCGTTTGTGCTAGACCAACCCACAGTGTGGTATGTACTGTAGCTGGCTGCTGCCTACTCTTGCCATTGTTGTTGTTGTACAGAGCCTCTCCCTCACATACAGAATTGGTCGACCTGCCACGACATGTCTCTTTTTGGCTACAGTGCTTCATGATGCTGATGTTGTTTTTTTTTTTTGCACTCTTCTCCTTTTTCTCTTTTTTTCTACCCTCCCCCTCTTTTTTCTGCCTGTTTATCTGACGAGTACATTTCCCAGTCAGATTTTTTTTCTGTTCCTCAGTTACTCCCTTCACTATTTTCCAACCTCATCTCTCTCTCTCTCTCTTTCCTGGTAAAGGTGCATTTTTTTTTTTAGCTTAGCTAATTTTTTGATGTTGAATATATTTATATATATTTCCCCTCACAGTCTTGTTCTAAGGTATGCTCTGACTTCTTTTGACAGGTATAATCCCGTGGGAGAGTGAGTTGAAGTCAAAATTCTTGACTGCTCTTAAGTTTTACAACTACTTTTAGACATGTCTTTTATCTTTCCATATTTTCTAGTCATTTCCCCTTTTTAAGCTGACATGGGTTTGAGTTGTTCTGTTCTCAAAGGTTTAGTGTGCAAGAAAAATGTGTGTGTGCATGAATGCAGATCTATTATAAATGTAGATATATGTAGGAGCCGTCTTATTAGTTACTAATACTGTCGATATTTGTCATATCTGAGTGTGGAACGGACAATTTGAAGCAGCTTTTTCGTTTTCAGCTGAATTAGTGACAGTTTCATACTGGTACATCCCGCGCCTACAGGTACTGTCATCATGTAGCAGGCTGTGTCATGGCAGGCGAAGGCTTGTAGAAGAATATTTTTAATGCTATCTTACCACACAACCCAGGGTTTCCCTCAGGATGTTGTTCAGAAGAGATGGTAATCCACCCGGATCCCAAGCAGCTCGTCTTACAATCAATTTAGTTCATAGATGCTGGCCTAAACAAGAGATAAAGCATGTATAATGGCTTTTGTTGTGCGAACTAGAACCTCTGACTCCTTTTCTGAAGGTTATTGTTATTTTTCATTCAAGTCTAGAGCTGCAGTGACTAGTAGACAGAAAATTGAACAATTGTTTTGATAATTTTTCAAGCAAAAATACAATTTTCTGGTTGCTGATTTTTGCTTTGTCATGTATAACAGGGAATTGAATACTTGAAGGTTTTGGACTGTTGGTAAGACAAAACAAGCAATTTGAAGACTTCACCATGGCCTCCGAGAAATTGTGAATGCATTTAACATTCCATGGACTGAATCATTAATCTAGAAAATAATCAGCAGATGAATTGATAATGAAAATAATCTTTAGTTGCAGCTCTATTAAAATGTCTGAATATCTTTATGATAGTAGCAGAGGTGGTCTTTGTTTCAGGTGAGGTGGCATACCTACGCTAAAAGTATCAGCGTTAGTGTAATAGATGCAAATGTGGGAAGTCACCAGAGCCTCTTGGTTATCCTGGGACCAGAGGGTGAGCCTGGTTTGATTGGCTTCTAAAAGGACCACAAGCTTAAAGCTCCTTCTCTGCTCTCTTCAGTGTTTGTCATTATTTTCATCAAGCAGTACATTTACACACAGTGCGTACTCTGAGTGTTTTAAATACATGGCATGATATTTAGTATTTAAAAACACTACTGTATACATTTGATATGACTATGAGATGCCCATTTGCAGCACATGTGTTTGCATATTCCTGTATCTCTGAGACAATTCTGCAGATAAGAAAGCCATTCAAATACAAGAGAAGATTGATACCATTTACATTCCTCTGTCCTCTACAGTTCTATTCACCGCCTCGCATCGCACCACAAAAGATCATAATAACGTCTGTGGGCCAAAGGCTTTTGTCACAAACTGCCCCCTGTAGGTCTTTTTGTCCCCCGCTGCCTCGCAGCCTGGGGTCGTCAATTCATCACCTTTACCACCTCCATTAGCACCATCTCCTCCTCAGAGGGCCTTTAGCCGCCCCGAAGCATCTCAGCGAACAACTGCTCAGGTCACGGTGTCAAATGGCATTCTGAAATGTTGGTTTGCAGATAGTGTTTCTGTGTATGAAAGAGAGTATGCATGTGTTTGAAGGAGAAAGATTAATAGCACTTTTAAATACAAACCTAGTGTATGTTTCAGCCTATTGAAGCAATCTTCAGCTTGTGTGTGAGACATTAAACGTAACTCGAGGTCATGGATGGATACTGTTGAACTTTAATCAGAGTAGTTTCTGTCACAAGATAGTTAATTGATTATCTTTTGGTGTTGGACTGTTGGTGGGACAAAACAAATCATTAACAGAAGTCACTTTGGTCTTCGTAGGAGGCATTTTCCTCTGTTTTCTGTCATTTTCTAGACCAAACAATTAATTGATTAATCAAGGAAGTACTGCACAGATTATTCGATAATGCAAATAATCGTTCGTCAGTCCTGTAACAAAATATCTTGTGAATGAGAGACAGAATTCGAGATGGTTAGAGACTCTCTGGTAACTCCTTGTTTTGTTCCACTTATAACTTCTTGAGCACGCACAGCTAAATCTGTCCCTGGCTAAATTCAATAACACACCCTTTGGTATCACACGACTTAGTCCTGGGAGTGTCTTTGTTTGTGGGTGTTTATTTTGTTTCTCTGCGTACGTGTGTGTGTGTCTGCGCATGTGTGTATGTGTGTGTAAGGGAGTAGGCGCTCGCACATTTGAGTGTTTGCATATAATCTTGTGCTGCCAGCTTAGAGCGACGTTTCTCCCCGGAGATTAGAGGATGTTAGAGGCACTGCTGTGGAAATAGTCTCTCTTTCAATCTCTTAACACACACACACACACACACACACACAGGCAAGACAAAGTGGTTGTTAGCGGTGTTGGTATGTTTGTTTATGTCAAACAAGCAATAAAGCTCTGCAATAGAGCATAGCTAATATTATTTTATAAATACCCAGACCAAGGATTAAATAATGACCCATGTAGCCATTAGTATCGATGGCATTGTTAATGTTCTTTATTGTGGGTGTGTCTCTATTTTACTAACGTCTGGGTCCGGTTACTGAGAAAAATCACTGCACATAATATGATTATATTCAATTAATCAAACAGATAAGATGTACGGATAAAACTGAAAACCTATTATGACAGAATTAATTTATATATTTGGCCCAGAGGGGTTTTTAGTAAGAATGATTAAAGTTGGTACTGGAAATTTTTCCACTGCAGCCAAGCCCAAATGCTTACATAACTACCTCACAGATGATCCAGATCAGTAGTAATAAAATTGGAATGCCTGTATCTACGATTTCCACAAGTTTAAGATTAGTAATAGTGAAATAAAGTCCTCCTCCCGCTGTCATGTCTCAGTTTACACAGGTGTTGCAATATCACATCAGACCTGCTGGGTTTAGATGCTCGTCTCTCGCCAGACTGCAGCTCCGAACATGCTCCTGTATTAACATGTGCGTGTGTTGGTGGACAACGTTCGGGGTCGTGAGAGCGCAGCACAAATTCAGATAACGTACCGCGATGAAACAAACACACAGACACGAGGAACTGGCGTGACACCGCAACATCATAGATGGGGCATGGGGAAAGGAGGATCAAAGCACAATTAACTTTAGGTCTCCTGCTTCGTCCTGTCTTTATTGGCTGGCTTCGAGTCTGTCATTAGAACACGGTAAACGAGCCTCGCTGAAGGCCCTGTCTCACCACCAGGCAGATAGACAGGATCCTAGCGTAGGATGAAGACAGTTTAATGAGCAGGAGATAATCGAGAGAAATTAGATCTATTTGAAGCTCCTTGTGACATTTTAATCCACTGTAGACACTGAAGGTATTCTCTGTTCTGCACAGCACGGCTCTCTCCACCACACCCGCTGTGTTGATACAGTGCTTGTACCTTGTCTTAGTAAAAATGCAGCCTAGTTTCAAGTAACAATACCTCCTGAGCTTTAATTATCAGCTCCACCTGTCAACTTGACAGAGTTTCCCTGTGAAAAGTCGTTTGACCCGCTGGATGATAGAACAGCACAATATTCCAGCAGACCCACATCAATGTAACACTAAAATTTTAAAGTCACTGGAAAATTATTATTAAGACTGTGATGGAGCCAGTCATAACTAGAACTACGAGTGATCGTAAATACTTGGTTTATTTGACATAATATTGCTACATTATTCTTCAAAGAAGCGGGTCGCATGTGAAACAAATTGTCCTTGTTTTTTTTAGCGAGCCTGCGATGGAAATCCCTGAATAAATAATAATTAAAATGGGACATATCCCGTCTACAGGAAGTCTCAAACTCCACTTAGTTTTCTTTCATACCTCATAATTACCTTTCTACATTACATTATTAAAATATACTCCAGGTTCCCGAATTGGCTGTAGGCCTACGGCTGGCAGTTCCTTCTAAACAGTAAATGATCATAAGCCAAGCACAGAGTCAGAAGACGAAGCCTCAGAGAGAAACAGTCTTCCATCATTTAGGCTTTCAAGCAGTGAACTCATTCTTATTCTCTTCACTCCTTTCTGTGTCTTTTTAGGTTGTGCGCGGCCACCCGGCGTGCAGCACGGAGACCTGCTGAACCAGACCGAGGCTAACAGGGGCTCCTTTCCCCCAGGCACCCTGCTGACCTATGGCTGTGAGCCTGGCTACACTGCAGATGGACCCACCACCATTATTTGTACTAGTTCTGGAGCCTGGTCTCAACAACCTCCACGCTGTATCAGAAGCAATGGTGAGCGTGACTCGGGAAAGCATGAGGGAAAGCACAGAACCAACAAGAACTGTCAGTGACAGTTCCCTGGAAATGTTTTTACTTGGAATTTTTTGTTGTTTTTAAGTACAAATAAAAAATATATTTGTCTCTTTAGTACGTACTAAAAATTGTAATTCCCCACTGTGCATGCACATATGCACATCCAATCTGTCAGCCTGTGGGAAACCCTTCCTATAACTGCAAGATTCAATTTCATCGCTTTTTGTTACTATAACATTTCATGGTCAATTTCATGGGTTGGTGAGCCATTTTTCTCATTTTCTGAAAAGTTAACTTTATGGATTTTTTGAAGTTGACCGTATGTACTCGCACACACACAACTGCATCCAATCTAAAATATTACATCAGTTCAAGAGCACACAGTATCACAGCACCAACAGTTAGAAGAGAGCCAGCAGGAACACTCTCACCCAAAATCAGAGCATTTTAAACCGCAGGAATCAAACCTGACCGCAGGTAGAAATTACTGCCACATTTTCTGTAAGCGATACCAGCCATGATTGTTAAGATTGGAAATATCTGCTGCTTCCCCAGTGTGTT